>NC_140622.1:5246803-6446803 GCF_057382275.1 Copadichromis virginalis
CGTCCCTCTTCCCCGCTGTTTTTCTTTCCCTCTTTCTTTCTCCCTTTTCTTTTCCCCAGGCAAGTCTGTCCTGTGTTCAGCAAGTGAAAATAAAATAAACAATAAAAGCAAAGGTGAATCAAATGGACCAATACGGCAAGGCTGGGATGGTCCATTTGGTAAAGTAAATCCATTGGGCATCTTTCTTCGCCTTTAGACAATAATTCTGATGCAAAAGAGCCAAACGGGACAGGCAAAACAAACAAACAAAAGACAGAATTTGTGTGTGTGAAGGAGAGGGCGACTGGTGAAAAGGTTGATATGCAAGGAGTAAAGATGGTGAAGGTAGATGAATTTAAATACCTGGGCTCACCATCCAAAGCATGGTGCAGGACAGTGCATGAGAGAGGTTCAGAAGAACGTGCAGGCAGGGTGGGTGGAGACGAATGCCAAGGTTGATTTGTAACCAGAGAAAAAGGGAAGGTTTACAAGATGTTAGTGAGACCTGCTATTATGTGTGGTTTGGAGACAAAGCTCAGGATCGCAGCGTGAGGTGGCAGAGTTGAATCTGTTAAGAGTGCAGAGGAAGGATACTGGATATACTGGACGTTGAAGATGGTGCTGCCAGGAAGGAGTCTTGGTGTGACACAGGGATGATCCACTGTGGAGAGCCATAGAGGAAGGAGGAGGATATTTGTTTTAATGAGTGAAGTTAATCAGTGGTTAACCTCCTACTTGGCTCCAGTAAACTGGACTTAATATAAACTTTAGGAGGAGACAAGGTGTCAGCGCGTCTGTGCTGATGTTTGCTATTGTGGTCAATTCTTCCATTCTTCCTTGTACAGCTTATCTAAAATCTCGCATCGGAGCCCATCCTCCCTCCGTCTCTCATAGCAGCCATCTGTCAGTCCGTGGCTTACTGTCTGTATCCCTCTCCCACTACTAATTCTAATAATAGCTTGTTTTTGTGCCATATTGCTACTAGCTATGTTTCTGCTCCATGAGAGCCCAAATATTTGTCTTTCTCATTACTGCATGAAGTTTGAACAACTGACCGACTGCTTTGTTTAGCCAGTCTTCACACACAACAACTTCTGTATCTTTTGATTAGCTGTATTGCTCACACATCTCTGATAGCCAGAGTAATACCTCTCGCTCTGGTTGACTAGCATGTGAATGTTTTGTAGTGACCATTCGACTAAATATGCAGATCGAGGTAGATTATCACACATATTTGCAGTGCTCCAGCACTCTGCTTCTGAATGGTGGTGTGAGCATGTTTAGTGTCTTGTGACATGAAGCAGAGATCTGTTCTTTACTTTAGGCTGGGATAGGCTAATACATTCATGAACCCATTAATAATGTAATCATTTTAACACTGAATTGTCAAGTGATGATGTGGTGCAGCTGTTTGTATCGGCACATAACATGAGACATGAGAACTAAAAGCATCTGGTGATTGGTGTTACTGGACATTGTCATTGTTGCAGCAGCACATTTTTTTTTATGAGCACGTGACCCTGGATAAATATTCAGTCATCAAAGTTGAGCCGAGTTTCAGAAGCAGACTGTAGATTATCCCAGACTGAAATCGCAGCGCTGTAGAGCAATGGTAAAAATGACCACAGCAGTTTCAACCAAGAATTTAAATAGTTTCAGTGGAGCAGACTCTAATACGACTGCCAAGAACAAATCTTTTACATTTAGCCTTTTATAGTTTAACCTCAGTCTTTGCACATTTACTTGACCCAGCACCGTGTTATAGTCTGTCATGCATTCCTGAAGATTGCACAAATGAGCAATTTAATCCTCTGACTCTCAAATGAGTTATTTTGTGAATGAGTTGCCAGTAGTGCTTGTTCTGGTCTGCAGCAGACTACATGCACATGAACCAGAACCAGCACACAGTGCAAAGTGGAACTGCTGTTGCCCCCTACAGCACAACGTGGTGGAGCCCAGGACAAGATCCTCTCTGGGAAAGGAACTGAGAAATGTTGACAGCTCTCATAGTCACTGAATATGCCAGCGAATAGGCTCTTAGTGGAATCCAAAATAGCACGGGCTACTTGCTTGTTAAAAGTGACTGACCTTTCAAAATAAGAGCAATGAGCAATTAGATTGTTTTGTTTTTTTTCCCATTTCTTTCATTTAGTAAACAAACAAAAAAGCCCCAACAAAGCCAAAATGAGTTACCAATAATATGAGTGTGCTCAGGAGTTTGCATACACTCATCTTTGGCATGAATATCAGGGGCATTTGGGGATTTTAGTCATTTCTTTGAACTGTTCTTTTCTTATTGCCACCTTCTGTTTCTGGGAAACCTGAACACTTGATTTTGCTGCTGTTATATTGGTTTCATTCTCAGCAGTGTGCTTCTGGTGTTCTGTACTGCAAGGCCAAATGGCATTAACAAGCTGAAGGGCTGCGTGTATCTGTTCCATCTCCCGTGAATGAAGGAAGAAATGTTGAGCAGGGGGTGTCTGTTACTCGTGCAGCATCAAACAATTGGGCGAGCAGTATAATTCAGGCTGGAACAGAGCGCTTTTTTTTTTTTTTCCTGTCAAATTTGTTTATTTGTTATGAACCAGAGAAATTCAGCCAAAATGGCCGAATGTTGTTGTTGTTAACTGCTGCAACAAAAGAATAATGTAATATCTAATTTTACCTTAAATATTCCAACTCAGAAACGTATGTGTCCAGGAGCTGCTGCTTTGTCAGTCCTGTTCAGGAAGTTGCCATTCAGGTGTTCACCCACTCTTAGTGTTGTGTTTTCCAGCTGCATATAGGCCAGTTACTCTGGTGCATGGAACCAGTGGGGGTGTGTGGGGGTAACGATAGCTTGTCCTTCCTACTTTTGCTCTCCGTCAGAGGATTTTCTGCATTCTTTCTGATAATGTGTGCATAGTTTTCCTCACCATAATCAGCATGTGAAAACACAGGCTATAATTTGCCTGTGAAGACATTGCCTCATTAAAAAAACAGTGCACGAGTGTCCACACATGCACGCTTTTCTTCTAACTTCCCAGCATATCAGCGCTACACAATGACTGAGTGTGGTTAAAGCTAATATTAAAGTCCAGTGGAGGAGAGACGCACAGGCTGTAGCTTCTCGTGGTTTCTAAAAGTCACACAGTAAACTCATAATTATCTTTCTCTGTCCTCATGTTTCCTCAATGGTTGTCGAGATCGGTTTATTTATGAAAACCTTTTCACAGCAGTCGTTTGAAAAGTTTAAGTACATCCTTACTATTTCATTCCAAATTAAGAGGAAAGTAGCATCTAGATAATGCTAGAAAAGGCCAAACAAGTATGTCTTGTTTGGAAGGGTTGCCAAGACAAAGTCTCTTCTCTCTAAATAAAACATGGAAACAAATCACAGGACTTCTGGAACTCTGCCCTTTGAACAGATGAGACCAAAGTAGACCTCTTTAGCCATAATGCATAGTGCCATACCTGCGGGGGAAGCAGACAGCCTGTCAGCACAAACATCTCAGCAGAGGGCTGATGATTTGGGTTTATTTTGCAGGCACGGGACCCTGGGCACCTTGCAATCATTGTGATGTCCTCTGTATACCAATGCATTTTACAGGGAAATATGAGGCTATCTTCTGGCTAAAACTTGGCTGAAGTTGGGCCATGCACTGTGACAATGATCCCAACTAATCTACAGCAGTGGCCCTGTCCAGACCTAAATTTGATTTGAAATGCTGATGTTATTGCTGCGCATAAACAAATGTTTGCAAACCTCAATGAACTGAACATTAAAAGGATAGAAGTGTGGGCCAAAATCACAACACAACAATGTTGGAGACTGACAGTCATGTTAATGATTATGATTTTAAGTTACTGCTGCAGAAGGTGGCTCCACAAACTACTGAATCGAGCGCTCTGATGGGGGGGGAGAATATGACTGTATTCAGACTGGAAATAAATTTACAATCTGAAAATGAAAAGAAAAAATGTTTAGTTTTTTTTTCCTTTGGATGTTGTATTGCATCAAAGTGTTCTTAGTATTGGGGTCCTCTAGTGAGAACCTCTTATAACATGTTGTATTGTAGGCTCTGAATCTGTGGGTATGCATTGACCTGCCCGAGTCAAATGTGACCATGAGGCTCTCTGTAGACCTCTGCGAACACTGCAATAAAACAACTCTGCATGTGTCCTTCCGGTGGACTCGAAGCACACTTGAGTAGTAGGAAAGAGTGTAACAGGAAAATGACTTGTATCATACAGCTGCAGACACCTGGACAAGTATAAAAAGTGATTAAAATACGATTTATATAATCCACTTCTGCTATTAGAAAATAGTGAAGGGCAGCAAAGCTATCTCCAACTGGCCCCAGGCCTCTAAAAACACACAGCTTGTTGGCACAATTTGACTGATGGCTCAGAAACCCACTAGGCCCAACAAAGTCTGCAGACACACAATTGTGTGTATAACTATCCCACAGTGTCCTGTGAGCAGGGCCAGAGCTGCTGGGATGGAACAACCTTTATTCACTGAAGGGGTTTCTCTCTGAATAGGTGCTGCCCTGCCCACTGTGGCTCCTGGTGGTAGGGCTGCTCAATTAATCGAATTAATCACGATTACGATCTGGGCTTTCAACGATCATTAAAAATGACTGAGCCGATTATTAGCCCCTCCCTCATTTATCCGCGACACCTTAAAGGCCGGTCTGTGAAAATATTGTCGGGCATAAACCGTCCGTGGCGCAAAAAAGGTTGGAGACCGCTGATTAAGAGGACCCGAGGGAAGCTCGGAAAGCTAAGCAGAAGTTATTTGGAGAGGAGAGAGTGACTGCTGTTGGTTGAAAAGAGAGGTAAAAAAAACTTCAGTGGTGTTGCACACTATTTTATATTATTTTTTAAAGTCATTGTTAACCCTTTAAAGCCGGTCAGAGCAGCACGCTCCGTTTTGTGTAACTATTTTTAAATCCCTGAAGAACCCTGAGCCGTGTAAGCTAGCGCAATAAACCGGAGGAGTTGTACTTACATCTGATGCCATCAGCTTGTCCTCGGTCACGGTTTCCTTCCATAAAAAGCGCTTGCAGGAACAAAAACATAATATTCCAGAAACACACTTTGCCGATCCGATCAGCTGTTCGTAACACTTCCCACAGTGAAACAGACGTCAGCGCGAACTGTCACATGTCCGCCATTTCCTGCCCGAAACCGGAAGTGACGTCATTTTCGCGGAAATTGTAGTTGTTTTTTTTTTACTTGTAGGCCTTAAAAGCCTATACTGGTCATGTTTGACTTTTCTGAATAGTTTCTGGGATGCTTAGAACTCGAATTGCACTGCTGGAAATAGTTTATTTTGATGCACGTGCTGTTTTCTTTGCAAATTTGCATCATAGGATTGTTTTTTTTGTTTTTCCTGCAGTATATAAAAATTGGTGTATCTCCAAAATAAAACTATGAAGACACTCAAAATAAATTTCCTGTTGTTGTAAACTATTTTTTGCAACTTTTTTGTATTTAAAGTTTTGAGGGATAAGCCTCTTAAATTTCTCCAAGTAGAAATATATGTAAAAAAAACAAAAACGATTTTCAATTTTTTTTTTTTTTGTAGTTTATTGCACTTTTTTGCAATCAATGTAGTTACTATGGACTTAATGCATACATATTATTAAAATATGGGCTATAACAGTTGCATAGCAACTTGAAATGCTCCCACAAATGGCACTACAACATGTAAAAATATAATATAAGCTCTGGCGGACTTGGTTCTATAGTAGGTCTTAAAGGGTTAAATAAATATCGTCAAATAATCGAGATCTCAATTTCAGTGAAAATAATCGTGATTATCATTTTTGCCATAATCGAGCAGCCCTACCTGGTGGAACAGAAGTAACAATATGAATGATTTTTATTTATTTTTTTATTATATAGTTCTGGGCCTTGACCCAGAATTTTACTGTTGGCTCTATGTGATAAACACTGAATGTGTCCTGATCTCTCTTCTGTTCTTCTCTCCTCTCTGTTTCTTATTCGTGTCCATCAGCTACAGTTGTGGTCAAAAGTTTACATACACTTGTAAAGAATATAACATAATGGATCTACTGAGTGTCCCGTTATTTCTAAAACTCTGATTTTTCTCTGATAGAGTGATTGGAACAGATACTTCTTTGTCACAAAAAACATTCATGAAGTTTGGTTCTTTAATGACTTTATTATGGGTTAACAGAAAAAAGTGATCACATCTGCTGGGTCAAAAATATACATACAGCAACATGAATTAGCAATTTTGGTGACTTAGAAAGTTGTCAGTGAACTGAGCTTCATAGCATGGCCTCTTAACTTCTTGTGAGTGATTATGAGTGACTACAGCTGGTGACTTCTCTTAGACAGGTTAAATAGGGCTCATTGGATACAAACGCCCACAAATGCTACAATGGGAAAGTCAAAGGAGCTCAGCATGGATCTGAAAAAGCGAATTATTGACTTGAACAAGTCAGGAAAGTCACTTGGGGCCATTTCAAAGCAGCTGCATGTCCCAAGAGCAACAGTGCAAACAATTGTTTGTAAGTATAAAGTGCATGGTACTGTTTCATCACTGCCAAGATCAGGAAGAGAACGCAAGCTATCACCTGCTGCTGAGAGAAAATTGGTCAGGAGGATGAAGAGTCAACCAAGAATCACCAAAAGGCAGATCTGCCAAGAATTAGAAGCTGCTGGAACACAGGTGTCATTGTCCACAGTTAAACGTGTTTTGCATCTCCATGGACTGAGAGGCTGCCGTGCAAGAAGGAAGCCCTTGCTCCAAAAGCGGCACCTTAAGGCTCGACTGAAGTTTGCTGCTGATCACATGGACAAAGATAAGACCTTCTGGAGGAAAGTTCTGTGGTCAGACTAAACAAAAATCGAGCTTTTTGGCCACAATGCCCAGCGATATGTTTGGAGGAGAAAAGGTGAGGCCTTTGACCCCAAGAACACCATGCCTACAATCAAGCATGGTGGTGGGAGTATTATGCTGTGGGGCTGTTTTGCTGCCAATGGAACTGGTGATTTACAGAGAGTAAATGGGACAATGAAGAAGGAGGATTACCTTCACATTCTTCAACATAACCTAAAATCATCAGCACGAAGGTTGGGTCTTGGGCGCAGTTGGGTGTTCCAACAGGACAATGACCCCAAACACACATCAAAAGTGGTAAAGGAATGGCTAAATCAGGCTAGAATAAGGGTTTTAGAATGGCCTTCCCAAAGTCCTGACTTAAACCCCATTGAAAATGTGGACAATGCTGAAGAAACAAGTCCATGTCAGAAAGCCATCAAATTTAACTGAACTGCACCAATTCTGTCAAGAGGAGTGGTCAAAGATTCAACCAGAAGCTTGTGGATGGCTACCAAAAGCGCCTAATTGAAGTCAAAATGGCTAAGGGACATGTAACCAAATATTAGCACTGCTGTATGTATATTTTTGACCCAGCAGATGTGATCACTTTTTTCTGTTAACCCATAATAAAGTCATTAAAGAACCAAATTTCATGAATGTTTTTTGTGACAAAGAAGTATCTGTTCCAATCACTCTATCAGAGAAAAATCAGTTTTAGAAATAACGGGACACTCGGTAGAGCCATTATATTATATTCTTTACAAGTGTATGTAAACTTTTGACCACAACTGTATATAACGCTCCTCAGAGGCTGACTTATGAATCGATGGCTCTGCTTCTGTCTAATCACAGTCTGACCTGGTCTGTGTATCTTAACTCAGACTCCAGAGGAGTTAAACACAGCGTTCAAAACTCAGGGTCAGTGTGTTTCCATGGCAATAATGGCGTGATGTTGCGTCTCTGCCCTCGTGGGGTGGAGTCTCCCACTGGAAAGCTGCCATCCACCGTGTAAACACACACCGTCCACTTTATGCTTTACCTAACCCACTGTGATGCAGAGAACGAACACACACACACACACACACACACACACACACACACACACACACACACACACACACACACACACACACACACAGTGCTGGTAAACAGTTCAGAAAGCTACTTGAATATATTAACAGTAATGTCATGCAAAGGCAAGACAACGGTTTGTCCTTTAATCACAGGCCTCAATGGTCCTTCGATTGGATATATCCGTTGTGATGCCGCCTCCTCAGTGAGTCTTCAGGCTGTATGTTGACCTTTCTGGACTGCAGTTTGGTAGTTCTTCTGTTCTGCAGCCTCAGTGAGTTCAGTGGCACATGAACTGGTTCTGGTTGGTTTGGCCTTCTGCTAGCAGTTTGCTGACTAGTATCAACAAAACTTTCAAAGTAAGATTAAGAGGATTATTTGTAGTAAACTGATGAAAATTTATGCTGTTCTTTCAGACAGTAAATAAATAAAACTTTTTTTAAAATGAGCTAAAATAAATGTGGGGGAAAATTGGGAATTGTACAAAGAACAGTTGATCTCATCTCTAACATATTGGCAAAATTACTGCTTGGTTCATGAAATGTGTGCAGTTGCCAATATTGTTCTTAACACTGTTCAATTTTCTTTGAATAAGAATAATTCTAAATACTGCCATGCCCCAGTTTCTGTGAACAAGGAAACATTTTTACCTCAAGGTGAAGTGGTGACGATATTGTAAGAGAGACTCCTGCACAGCCGGACTGAAGTCAATGATGTCACAAAAGGACTTTTCCAAAGTTTTTTCACCAGTGTGAATAAACTTTGGAAGAGTTTAAGGCTACTAATGCGTTTTCATTTGAAAACACATTGTTTTCTCTCCATTTTGGCCTCCCGTCCACACTGAGACGGCGTTTTCGCTCTAGAAAACGCATACATTTGAAAACGGTGCTTTGGCATTGCAGTGTGGACAGCGAAAACAGACTTTTTGAAAACAATGACACATTTTAGTCATATGATGCAGTCATGTGACCAATTAAACTAAGACAGCGGAGGGCATTATACAGCAGTTGTTTTGTTTGCTCTCAATTTTGACAGCCCTAAAAAAGATTAATATCAGTCTGTACGTGCTCCTTTTCTTCAAATACTTTCATTCTCACTCGCTTTTGCTACTTTGTACTTTTGTGTTACTCGCAGCAACAACTCCACCTCATTGTTAGTCCATTTAAAAACTTTGCTTTTCCTCGACATTTTGCTGCGACGTTTCAAAGAACCAGACACTAAATAAACAGCAAGGAGGCAGGTCTTGTGTTTCACGCATGTGCAGTACTGGAACGTGAGCGTTTTCGACCGTTTTAATGTGGACGCACAACTCTGTGAAAACAACTGAAAATGCTGGTGTAGACGAAAACGCCACTTTCAAATCTATCCGGGTTAGTGTGGGCGTAGTCTAAAAAGATAAAGGTGATGCTCAGGCTAAAATACCAGAGGTGCTGAATATCGCTTTTAGTTGGTATTTTATGTTTGTAAATTAATTTCATATCTTTATGCATTGATTTGTAATTCTCAGCATTTGTTTTTTTGCGTGGGGGTTGCTTTGTTTTTGGAGGGGGGGGGGACCGGTATAAAGAAAACACTGAATCAAACTTGTGAATGAAATTTTTGTCTGCACAGATTTTTTTTCTTTTTTATATATGCAAATACTTGTGTGTATTCACCGTTTGTGAATGAGCCTCGGTGTGAGGATGGACACAAACAGATGGAACATGCATCAAGGTTGTATTCACAGTGCATTTTCTTCTCTGTGGCAGATCATACCTCATCCTCTGAACTTTTTATGTGTCTCTAGGTTTTAGTTTATTGTAGATGATAACACTCCCACCTCGCCAACACTAAGAACTGAGTGGAAGGCATAAGATATGACTTACCCTGAAACATAATAGCTTGGATTTCATTCAGAAGTCATGGCCTTGCAGCGCCGTAGATACTCTGTGGTGTGTCTACTGTCAGCCGCACCTGTTTGCTGCATCTGATCCAGATACGATCCAGATAAACCGACCCTCTTTTATAGCTTCCTGTCTGGCAGCTGTTGCTGTTTGTTTATGATAGCCCTCATGGCTCGCTACTTGCTCTCATTTAACATTTAATTCCACCACAGTCGGGCACTTCGTCACACAGCTTAAAGTCATGCCATGCTTTTCTAGTCCCTCAGGACCCCAAAGCGCTTTACACAACCAGTCATTCACACATTCACACACTGGTGATGGCAGCTACATTGTAGCCACAGCCACCCTGGGGCGCACTGACAGAGGCGAGGCTGCCGGACACTGGCGCCACCGGGCCCTCTGACCACCACCAGTAGGCAATGGGTGAAGTGTCTTGCCCAAGGACACAACGACCGAGACTGTCCAAGCCGGGGCTCGAACCGGCAACCTTCCGATTACTTCTGGAAAGACCTTTTTCTTTTAATGATGAGAAACAGTCAATATAACTGCAGTAAGGAGAGTAAGGGCGATCATGGCTCAAGAGTTGGGTGTTCGTCTTGTAATCGGAAGGTTGCCGGTTCGAACCCCAGCTCAGACAGTCTTGGTCGTTGTGTCCTTGGGCAAGACACTTCACCTACCGCCTACTGGTGATGGCCAGAGGGGCCAATGGCGCGATATGGCAGCCTCACTTCTGTCAGTCTGCCCCCCAGGGACTGACACTGTAGCTTCCTCCACCAGTGTGTGAATGTGAGAGTGAATGAATAGTGATATTAAAGCGCTTTGACGGGTCCCGAAAAGCGCTATAAAAATGCAATCCATTATCATTATTATTAGTTTTAAAACTAGGTTTTTGTTATTGAACTTTCACATTATTTTGTTGTCTGTTAACTTGAAGGGATGCTAATAGGGCTGGGTATCGTCACTGATTTCTAGAATCTATTCAATTCCGATTCACAAGGTCCCGAATCAATTCGATCCACGATTCGATTTAATTCGATTCGATTTAAATCTGGGAAATTTTGACAGTCAGAAATATTATAATTCAGATCAGTACATTTACATATTTTTGTATCTATAAAAAGGAAGCTGACACTTTCGAGACTTTATCACAGGTGTGAGCATCACAGCAGATGCCTTTGTGTCAAAGTAGCTGAAGATAAAACACAGAAAAACATGAAGGTGATTTTCCTGGCCTGGGATTTTATAAAAATATTCTGCAGTACATCAAAAACGAAAGAAAACCATTAATCAACATATGAACATTACCTCTGAAGTTACAGCGGTTTTATTAGAGACACGGTTAAGCGTTTTGCATTTTGAATAATTTTAAAAAGTTTAAATTTGTTCAGTATTGAACAGCAGAAATTAGGTTTTCTTTTCGGAAAATGTAAAAGGGGAAAAAAACAGCGGCTGACAGCGCTGTAAACAATAGTAGACTGGTGCGTAACAAGCAAGCGAATAATGAAGAAAGGGAAACTGTTCTTGAAGTACAGAGAGAGAGAGAGCTGTGCATCGCGGTGGAAGCAAAACAGTAAAAGTCAGAGTGAATTCATGACGATGTTTATGTGAAGCGTTTGGATCTTCTTTTGCTGCTGGTTCGGTCAATATTGTTTGGAGAGAGATCAAACTAACAGATTTAGAATCGGCTCATTAAGGGCGTGAACACACAGCGCGATTCAAAGAATCAGCGCGCTGTCGGCTTTCACCCCGACCGTGAGAAAGGCGACATCTAACTGATTCTGATCCGCGGGTCGCGCTGTGTGTTTAAGTCTGTGCAGAATCCGTGTTCCTGCTCTCATTTACTGTCTTAGCTGTTTGGTGGTTCTTGAAATTTTGTGAGATGTCACCAGAGATTCTGGCATTTCGGGCAAAATAAATTTATATTAAAAAAATCGATTCAGGATTTTAATGAATCGATTTTACGTTATCCAAGCCAGAATCTATTTTAATCGATGAATCGATTATAAAAACCCACCCCTAGATGCTAACCAACAGAAGGCAGAGCCTAAAAGATATTTAGATCTTTAAGTTGTAGTTTTTGGAAGAAGATGTACTTAATGGATGGTGAGCCCAAGATAGCGTACGCATCTTTAAATCTGCCAAACTGAAAAAGCTGAGAACAAGCGTTTTGTGTCTGACATACAGAGAGGCTGATTTATCGTGAGGAAACAGGAACACATGTCCATGTGCTTGGTCAAAGTCATCGAGGGCCACCCAAACACAGAGGTGATCCTTAAGACCCGATCCTTTCCTGTGCCAGGCTCATCCTCTGTCACCCTAAAGTGATTTCCTCAGGGTTATAAAGTTTAACAGCCATGGGAACTTCCTGTACAGAGGCAGTGAGAAGTGACTGCCCTTGTCTGACAACTGAAACGTGTCCAGGAAAGCTCACCGTTATGGCACTGAGGAACTTCATCCCTTAAATAGTCCTGACCCAGAAACCTATGAACTTTTATGTCTTCATTTCTGGAAAGATGTTTCCTTCCGGAAGAAAGCACGGGCCAACGATTTCCCTCCTCCTCATTTCCCTTTTCATTCCTGCTCCCCATGAAGTTAATCACCAGTTAAAATACGTTCTTTAAGATGGGTGGCAATTATTGAGGGTTTCTCTATAAATAACTATTTGGAAATCCATTATGTCAAATAGAAGTTAAGGAAAGACTGTTTTTGGCTTTAGGTAAACATATTGTTCTGTGACTGTAGGCATGTTGTTGGCACCTCACCTCAGGTAATCCATTGGAGCATGTGATCTAATTAGACTTTGGAGCAAATTTCTGCATAAATTTGCATATTAATGGAGGGTTTTAAGAAAAAATGCTCCTTCTCTTGGATATTTGAGCTTTGCTTTGTGTCATTATTACTAAGAATGCAGAACATGAAGCTGGTTCATCGAATAGCTACATTTCTTATTTGCATTGTTGTCTCAATATACAATCAACAAAACACATCCAAGGAAAAAGTAGAGTAGAGGTAAAGTAAAGACTACTACGAGTAACGAGTTTATTTCCCAATCCTTCCTGAAGGAAACACAAAGATTTGGCAGCTGCAGAAACTTCAGGGTCCATTTCTTGTAAATTCAAATGTAAACTTAATACGCTGCCACTTTGATCGGTCCAGCTCATACTCCAATGGGATATGGTATATACTCTGTCTATTGGAAACAAAAGAAGACTGCAGAGGCGAGCAGCAGCTTCTCAGATTTGATTATTGATTAACCATTTGAAGTTCCAAGTCGATGTATTTCTTGTGTTTGTATAAATCCTAGTTTTCTTCCACTTTATTATGCAAAACAGGCGATTCTGTGCCGGTTTTCACATCAAACTCTTCCATGATTGCATTTTCTGAAAATGAGGAATGATGTCCAACAGCTGCACTCACTGTAAAGTGAATGTTAGCTTTAATAATCATACTGTTTGCAATGCTGGACAAAGGTTTAAAACAAACATAAATAAATATATATGTATGTATCCATCCATCCTCTTCCACTTACGTAATTCAGGGTTGCGAGGGGGCTGGCGCCTGTCCCAGCTGCCGTAGGGGAAGAGGTGGGGTACAGCCTGGACAGGTCACCAGCCTGTCACAGGGTTTGTCCACACTCATGGACAAATTAAAATCACCAATCAATGTAACCCCGCTAACTACATGTCTTTGGGTCATGGGAGGAAGCATAGAGATCCCACACAGACGCACGGAGAACATGCAAACTCCCCGGATGGTGGATTAGAACACTGGACCTTCTTGCTGTGAGGCGTAGGTGTATTAATGTTGTTTATACCACTCGTGTAGCAAAGCAGTAACACTGGTGACCTAGTGAAACAAAGAAGAGGAGGATGTTGGACAGCCAACGTGTGTCAGCTCTCACAGACTTCAAACCAGGGGTGTCAAACATAAGGCTAGGGGCCAGAATCGGCACGGCAAACACTCCAATCTGGCCCAGCGGGCTGCTTTTAGACAATGGCATAAATTGGGACTTTAAAATGTGTGAAAATGCAGTTTAACAAAAAATGTTGTTTTTTTTTTTAAAAAGAAAAGAAAACAAAGAACTGCTGTGGCGTTTCACACTTCAACAAGTAAATGAAATGATTTAATTGAGAAATGGTTTACAGCCGGTAACTGGTCGCACAAGAGACATTTTCTATGGATTAACCCAAAAGTTGTGTTGTGTAATGTGAGATGCAGTGTAAATGTGTAATCAAGCTTTACAGTCAGTCCCGCCCACTTAAGATCAAAGTGGCCTTTATGTGGTCACGATGTAAATGAGTTTGTTACTTTAAAGCATCCTTTGTAAATGCTGTTTGTTGGTGTAGAGATTTTTGGAGTGAGTGTTTGTTTTGTTTAAAGCGTAGTAGGAAGAAGTTCTCATTATAGGCATGTGTTTGTGCTCCTGCTTGGTTGTGTTTATTCTCTAAATCATGTCACTAATTAGAAACTTGCTTTATTTCCCTCCCCCTTGTTCTGTGAATGAATGGGTCATTATGGATGGTCGCTGTAATTTTTTTTTTTTTGAACTTTTAATTGCAGAGCAGGAAAACAGCAGTCACCAGCATATACATACACAGGACAAAGATGCATCTACATGTATAGCAGGACGTGGGAGGCAGAAAGAGAAAGCCAACAGCAATATT
Source organism: Copadichromis virginalis (assembly GCF_057382275.1). Classification (NCBI taxonomy): domain Eukaryota; kingdom Metazoa; phylum Chordata; class Actinopteri; order Cichliformes; family Cichlidae; genus Copadichromis; species Copadichromis virginalis. Next base: position 5,261,239 of record NC_140622.1, read on the forward strand.
AATAAACAATGAAAAAGGTTAACAATCGTCCCTTTGTTGCCAGGCTAAATCCCGTAAGCCCGATTTCAACCTCTGAGCAGAAGGAGTGTTCAGGTGGGCCAAAAAAGGGTCCCATATGCGATAGAAAAGGAAAGGTTTGTCCTTAAGTGCTGTAGAGAAGGCTTCCATTGGCATGATACATATCACAGACTGTAGCCACTGGTTGACAGATGGGGCGGATGGTCGCTGTAATTAATCAGAATCAGAATCAGAATGGGTTTATTGCCAGATGTTGAGGTTTACAACATTAGGAAATTGCTGCGGTGCTTCAGTGCAGACAATAAGAATTAAAGTGCTATGTAGAAAGAAGATATGTGCATGAGATATACATGAGATATATACATGAGAATAAGAATTATGAGTGCTACGTAGAAAGATATATACATGAGTGCAGGTGGTGATCAGTGCCAGACATGAAATGATGCAGTGACACAGCGTAGGGTCATGTGTTGGTGGCGGGGACAGTCATGTGGTCACCTCATCCTCTAGCTTCACTCCCCTCTTGCCCCCTCTCATTCTTTCTCTGGCTTATTATCATTAGTCACATTCCATCAGTTCTCAGTGAGCACTGAGGCTTGTCTGCACTCGTTTCTGGTCTTTTTTTTCTCTCGTTGTATCCCCTTCCTCTTTTCCTCACCCCCTTCCTCGCAATTTTACGATTGTCCTTCTGTAGCCCTGGGCCAGCTTTTTCACTTCAGATATACTCTGTGCCCTGCTCTGCTGTTGCTCTCATCCGTCTCCTTCAGAATAACTGAGTATAACAGGATAACTGAGTTGAGAATGAATGAAAAGATGGACTCGGTGAAGCAGATGATGGCTCAGTTTAATGCTCTGTGGTGCTGTGGAGTCTGGCAGGCGTGGTTTGTGCTACAGGGAATCTCTCCTGCTGGTCCCATTCATCTGCTTCAGCACCCACTACTATCATGACCTTAACAATATATTAGTACATTTACCTTACTATTTATTTTTTTTGCACATTTACACTAAATCTGTCCCTTTTGCTTGCGCTGTCTTTGGACGCTCATCATATTCAGTGTAGTCATGGTCTCTTAGCTCTGTGGGAAGCTGCTTGTTTGGAGCCATTTGTGGTTTATGGATCCCCACTGACACTGCAATCATTCAACACTACTACACTCCAGAACAGTCTACTCAGACAATTTGCATATGAACCAAACTATTATAGTGAACTGAAATAAAACCTAAAAACTAAGCGTGGAAGAAGTTTTTTTTAGTAAACTAAAATATAATAAAAGCATAACATACAGGAAATGGCTTCAGTTCTACTGTTTGGGGAAATCTGTCATAAAAGCCATAATTGGGCTCATCTCCACAAAGTCTGCTTTGGTACTTGTGTGTTTTATGTTGGGGTTTCTTCTGTTTTTGTTAATAGTTTTGTACAGTAGACAGGAAGTACTGGGACGACTTGTTGGTGAACTTTCTGAATGGTGAATGGACTGGTTCTTAAGTTGCACTTTTCTGATCTACCTGAGCACTCAAAGCACTTTTAATTAGACACTAGTGAGATAGCCATTGACCTACTGGTCTTAGTTCCAGTGTAGCGAGGCTTTAATGATGGGGTCATTGTATTAGTGTATATTCTGGGTGTAAAGCTTAAAGTGTCTTTTTCTAGCTTTATTGTATTTCCAAATGTCTTTGGGTGCCTGCATCTTTCATAACTGCTGGAAAAGTGCATAATTTATTGCTACTGAGTGAGGAGACTAGAACAAGACTGGAGTCCATTACATAAAAGAACATTTAGATAAAAGCAATTACAGGCACATATTTCTTCGCTCTTACATCTGGCGGATGCCCAAGGCGTGCTGAAGTTAGAAGGCTTCCACTCCGAGTCCAAATGTAGGGGAATTGAATCAGGAGTCCATTTTCTAGTTCTCAGGTGTCTGAAACTTTGAAGTTGAGTCTGATTGGATTATTTGATGCAGGAATGGGAAACCTTTTCTACATTTCTGTAAGTGTCACAGTGGTCCAGTTTAGTGTGCTTTTGGCTTTTTGTTTTGCAGCTTTGTGAAAATAGTAGATTGCTAACTGGGGCCTGCAAAGTCGAAGGGTTAGAGAACACATCCCTTAATTCTAGCGCTGTTACAGTAATGTTAGTTTAACTTGGTAATCCTGGAAAAAGAAAGCCACTCTATATTTTTTGGAAAAATTCTTTTATAAATGAATGTGCCAGTCATTTCTGCCTCTGCTCTGTTAGGCTCGTAACTGCTTCCCAAGTATAATCCTCACAGGGAACTTTTCCACCAGGGAGCTGCAGCTTTATAAATAAGATATAAACACTAGCTTCCCCCACCCTCAGGGGTCAAAGGAGCCTGTGTTTAGGTTTATATGTGATCATTCCCAGCTCAGTCACCAAATGAATCTGCGTGCTTGACCTCATTGGCTGTGCAGGAAGATGCATGTTGTTGGATGGAAAAATCAGAAACATTTGGATGAGAATTGACATTTGGTAACATGTGTATATAATGTGTGATATAAAGTATCCATTATGATGATGATGATAATAATTTAGTATTAGTATTTATTTATTTATTGTCATTGTCAAGAACAATGAAATTGCGTTTGGGGCTTCCATACAACCCCAAAAAAAGAAGAAAATAATAAATACCCCTTAAAACCCAAGTGTACATATTTAACCCAGTGTGACTCCAATGCAATAAGACAATCCTTAGCAATAATGTTCGTAGAAATTCAGACAAAGACCTGAGAAACATGACAAAATACAACAATGCAACCCATTCAATATTATTGTACTGTGAGATATGATATCAGATATGATAGTTATCTATTTAAGAAAGAGGGGGGAGGGGGAAGAGAATAAAGATATGATGCACCAATGCAGACCAGTTCATTGCTATTAAGAAGTTGGATATGGTTATTGTCCGTGAGAGGGGGGCAGAGAGTTCAGGAGCCTCACAGCCTGTGGATACAGGCTGTTGGCCAGTCTGGATATTCTGGCCTGTATAGACCTGTACCTTCTCCTGTATGCTATTATTGTTATTATTATTAGTATTAGTATTAATAATAATAATAATAATAACAACAGCAATGATAATGATGATACTGTCCTTGGCCTCTTACCAGACCTTTACCCTCATTCCCATATATAGGAGATTTCCACCAACAAAGCAAGCTTTCTAATGCTCTTAATCTGGCAGGGGAAAAGGTGTGTGTGTGTGTGTGTGTGTGTGTGTGTGTGTGTGTGTGTACACACGTACACTGGTTGAAGTTCAGCCTCTTCAGTGGCATGAATAGCGTCTTTTTCCCAATCTCCCTTTTGGATAAGCCTGAACTCGTAAGAGATAAATCTGTGCCAGCAGTGGAGTGCGGGCAGGCTGTGGAGGAGGAGAGGTAATGAGCAGCCATATACTGTATGAAGAAGAAAGTCGAGCTTTCAGTGTCATTTAACAATTATAACTGAGTAAACGCTGTAGACTTGAGGTAGAAATGAGGGTTTGTGGTGTATAAACAGTCCATGCAGTCCTGTTTTACCTCCTACCAACTTGTTTTTCTGGCAGAGACTTGGAAGGTTTTGTACCTTGTATCCTAGCAATAAGAGAGGATTGAGTACTGGGAAAGTGTGTGACACTGAGAACCACTCTTGGACTGGCATCACTTGACTTGGCCCCTACTGCAAGGTTTTTATGTAGTTTTTTCTGATTTTGGTTTTATTTTAAACACACAAAAACGGATGTAGTCTGTCAGATACGGGTCTGACTGGAATTTCAATGAAAATGAGCTTCCCACAGCATTCTTTGGACTGTGGTGGTACTCAAAAATACTAGGTGCTGGAGCCCTAGAGGCAAACACACATGCTTCATTGGCCTGCATTAATATCCTTTTAGATGTGTCGTCTCTCCGCTTGTCTCACTGTCTAAGAATAGAGAATAATGATATATCTTCTGTTTGCTTTGTGTTGCAGGTTGTATCCAGAACTATGTGTGTTTAAACCCAAGCTGCTGAGAGGTCAAGAGGTGAGATGCCTCTATAAAACACCACTGGAAACAAATGGTGAGAAGCTGATGTGTCCTATGGTTTATTTCTAGTAGTCCTTCTGTTTGAAATAATCAAACTTAATGAGATGGTCATAAAGTCCAAAAATAGACACAGTGTCTTCTTATGTAACAGTGAGTTTTATGAGTTGCCCTTACATGGTGGAATGAACAGGTTTCCATACAAACAAGGCTTACATACAGCAGCATTTAATATAGGTTAGAATTAGTAGTTAGGACTACTAACTAGACTAATACAATTACATGTGTAGTCTTGACACATATACAGTGAACTGTATAAACTGGACAGTGGTTCTTCAGCCGACATATCCTCAGCATAACCATGTTTAATATCCACAAAACTCAAGAGGTTACACACACACACAATACAGTAATATTATGTTGAAGCACAGTGCGTATCACTCCGCGAGGCTGCCTACGAGAGCCGTAATGCCGTAATGCTCCCACAATCCATCAGCTTCGTAGCTTACGAAAGTCGTAATAAAACATTTTTTTTTGACAGATTTTCGAGCGCCGTGCACCACATAAAATCGTTTCGAGGTCAGTAAACACAACCAGAGTTCATACATGAGGGGCACTGTCGATTTTCCAGAAAATCAAAGGATTGATTTTAAGTGGGCGTGTCTGTGAAGGTTCTCAGTCATCCAGGTCATCATAGTCAAAGGAGCTTGCACTGAAAAGCGTCTGGACTTCTTTAAGTTGCTTGAAGATGTTTCACCTCTCATCCGAGAAGCTTCTTTAGTTCTAAGGTCAAATGGTGGGGAGTCCCAGATTTAAACCTAGTGGGAGTTTCCCCCCCAAAGAGGGGAAAAAAAGACCCCTGATGATCCTCTAATCGCCTGAGCCAAGGTGTGAAAACGTCAAGACTCTAGAACAGCATCTAAACAACTCCTCAGTTTATGATTCAACAATCATGAATGCAAGAAAGTGACTGTGCAAAAATGGCATTCGTGGGAGAGATCCAAGACACGCAAAGTCTCATCTCATGTTTTCCAGAAATATCTTGACGATCACCCAAGTGTTTTGGGAAATATTCTGTGGCCTGACAAGACAGAAGCATTCCATAAAAACAACATCATATGAGCAGTCAAACGGGGGCCTGTCAGTTTGACTTGGTGTAACTGGAACCATGAATCTCTCTACCAGAAAATCCTGAAGGAAAATGCCCGGCCATAAGTTTGTGGCTGAAGCTCAGGCTCACTTAATTATGCACCAGGACAAGAGGAAGACCAGTAGCAGGGCACCTCTGAATGGCTGTGAACTGGCATAGTCCAGACTGAAATCCGATTGAAGTGTGTTCGCATGACCTCAGACAGGCTGTTGATGCTCTCAAGCCCTCCAGTGAAGTTAAAACAATCCTGCAGTTTAAAGGGGGCCAGACTTGCTTCAAAGATGCGAAAGACTCGTTGCAAATGATCACAAATTCTTGATTGCAAGTTTTGGCGTCAAGGGTGGCACAAGAATTATTAGATTTAGATTTCATCTACACTATGTGCTCTGAAGCAGCCTTTTGTGTTTGTTTGTTTTTCCCCCGTTGTTTCATTTCATGTCCTGCCTCAGTCATTTTGAGACAGAAGTTAAATGATGTTAGTGGACAAAACTGATGTTGATCACTGCTCCTCCTCCGTGATCACACAGGTGATACAAGAGAGCAAGCTTTGCCTGTTTCGACTATAGCATATCTATAATTTCTCTTGGCTGTGTCATGTCAACGTTAATAACACAATTACCTGAAAATAAAAGGAGTCAATGACCCCATTAGGAGGACAGAGAAATAGCCTTGCATTAGCTAGTTATGAACTAGTTATAGAAAAAATTTTTTTAGTCTTATTGACCATTTAAAGCACTTCAGAAACGAGCCATATTTAAGCATACATTCATAGAGTGCTTTATTCGCCATACTTTAGTTTATCTGACGTCCGTTTTCAGTTTAGAGTTACCAGTTAGCCTAACACATATGTAACCTAACAGACCACAGACCTTGGGTTGGGGGAGGAACCTGTAGTACCTGTAGGAAACCAACGCAGGCAGAGAGGGAACTCTCCACAAAAAGGGCCCATTTTGGGTTTGAACCAAGAAGATTCTTGGGAGACGGTGCTGATTGGTTCATCGCTCTGCTAATTTCAATTCAATTCAGTTTTATTTCTACAGCGCCAAATCACAACAACAGTCGCCTCAAGGTGCTTTATATTGTAAGGTAGACCCTACAATAATACATTCAGAGAAAAACAATCATATGACCCCCTATGAGCAGCACTTTGGCAACAGTGGGAAGGAAAAACTCCCTTTTAACAGGAAGAAACATCTGGCAGAACCAGGCTCAGGGAGGGGCGGCCATCTGCTGCGACTGGTTAGGGAGAGAGGAGGAAGACAGGATGAAGAAATGCTGTGGAAGAGAGACAGAGATTAATAACAAGTATGATTCAGTGCAGAGAGGTCTGTTAATACATAGTGAGTGAGAAAGATGACTGAAGAAGAAATACTCAATGCATCATGGGAATCCCCCAGCAGCCTACAGCTATTGCAGCATAACTAAGGGAGGATTCAGGGTCACCTGGTCCAGCCCTAACTATATGCTTTAGCAAAAAGGAAAGTTTGAAGCCTAATCTTAAAAGTAGAGATAGTGTCTGTCTCCTGAATCCAAACTGGAAGCTGGTTCCACAGAAGAGGGGCCTGAAAACTGAAGGCTCTGCCTCCCATTCTACTTTGCTAACATTGGTTTATGCTGTAACTGTTACAGCAGCCATAATATACAAGTATAAGTAAATATATTTCTCAAGGACAAGAAAGTCTTACCAGATGTTGGTAACCACACGTCCAATCCACACATGCAAAGACATCAAACCATAGGTGTCCATAAATTATGTGTAATTATGAGAAATGACACAGGGGAAAACGTACTGGATGACTCTTCTGGTAATTCTTTTCACTCTTCGGTTTGAAATTTTACGGGGAGCACCTGGTCGCGGCCGGCTTCTCCGGATTATGGCCTCAACAATGCTCACTGGTACCTTCAGCAGTTTAGAAATTCTTCTGTAACAAATCCCATCAGTATGTTTTACAAGAATAAGGTTGCAAAGGTCTTGAGAGAGCTCATCATGAGATGTTTTATAATTGGGCTCCACTACAGTAGCTTTGCATGATTCACAATTCAAAAATGATCTTTATCTATGTTGGTCTTGAGTCTTTGAGCTCATCTGCCTAAAGATGTTTTTCACTGTCATGTTGAGAAAACTTTTTTCTGATTTGTTGTCCTTTGCAGATAAAGGACAACTAGAGCATAGCCAGCCCTTTTATTTACATCGTACAGACTCAAGAGTAGAAGTGTTTAGAGGAGGATTACTTGTTCGTATGCTCACCTCATTATTTTGGTCATGATTAATATTAATATACAGTGGGGCAAAAAAGTATTTAGTCAGCCACCGATTGTGCAAGTTCCCCCACTTAAAATGATGACAGAGGTCAGTAATTTGCACCAGAGGTACACTTCAACTGTGAGAGACAGAATGTGAAAAAAAAAATCCATGAATTCACATGGTAGGATTTGTAAAGAATTTATTCGTAAATTAGGGTGGAAAATAAGTATTTGGTCACCTCAAACAAGGAAAATCTCTGGCTCTCACAGACCTGAAACGTCTTCTGTAAGAAGCTTTTCTGTCCCCCACTCGTTACCTGTATGAATGGCACCTGTTTGAACTCATCATCTGTATAAAAGACACCTGTCCACAGCCTCAAACAGTCAGACTCCAAACTCCGCCATGGCCAAGACCAAAGAGCTTTCGAAGGACACCAGGAAAAGTATTGTAGACCTGCACCAGACTGGGAAGAGTGAATCTACAATAGGCAAGCAGCTTGGTGTGAAAAAATCAACTGTGGGAGCAATCATCAGAAAATTGAAGACATACAAGACCACTGATAATCTCCCTCGATGTGGGGCTCCACGCAAGAGCTCATCCCGTGGGGTCAAAATGATCATGAGAACGGTGAGCAAAGATCCCAGAACCACACGGGGGGACCTGGTGAATGACCTGCAGAGAGCTGGGACCAAAGTAACAAAGGTCACCATCAGTAACTGTTAAAGATATTTTATTATCAAAGTACTCAGATGCAATGAAATATCACTCAGACACTTAGAGCAGTTTTAAACGTGCACGGGTGAGAGACTCAGGGAGAGACTCACACACCTCCTTGGTGCAGTCTGGCTTTATTTATACACATCATGAAGCATACAAAAAAGGAAATATCATCCTTATCTTGTCAAGAAAACAGGTGTGGTTTATCAAAAAACTTCGTGTTCTCTACAAGGTTGTTTCTTACTCGTGGGTGGCGGTTTCCTGCTAGTGTGAAGGCAAACAGTGACAATGTGAAGGCAAAGACTGATAATTTGAAGGCAAGCAGTTTCCGTTATAAGGTAGGGAGCCAGCAATTAAAATATGCAGCTGGTTGAGTACAGAACAGAAATATAAACACTCTTAGCTGATTATTATATGAATAATAAAACCTTTAAAAGCAAAAATACTCTGACATTCCCTCCTGTTGTTTAGATTTCTCACATGACAGTACTGTTATTTTTGTCAGTTCATAACCTCTTGTCTAAACATTTTCGGTTTGAACGTCATAAAACAGTCCTGTGTTCAATTAAACTAAACATTACTGTATGGATCATCTTTCAAAATTTCTTCCATTTGAGACATCATCACATAAGCATTGATAGAAGTTGTCACCATGTTTGATACCATTTTCTTCAGACAAGGTACTACACATGTTGTGAAAACACATAACAGTAAAAGCAAACATGCTATTCCAACAAGTCCTTTAATCAGAAGGGACTTCCATGAACCACCTAGTAACCATGTCAACCAATCATCAGTGCTTGTGACATAGTCTTGTTGTTCAGCATCTTCAATCTTTCTCAAGGTGTTCAAAGCGTCGGTCATGTTTTGTGAGTGTATGTTGTCTGGGATGTATGTACAACATGTAGTGTCAAACAATACACACAAACCTCCTTTTTTCAGCTAGAATCATGTCTAGTGCGACTCTGTGTTGCATCACTACAATGCGTATTGCGTCGAGTTCTTCATTTTGCGCTTTGTTGATTTTCATTGAAGCATTTAGGAACAGTCCAAATCGATAGTCAAGTGTCTCGATCCTCAGCATGTTTTTCCCAACTCCTACCCAAGGGAACAAGGAGTGGAGGACTTTCTGACCATCAGTCCATAGTTTGAAGTTCTTGGGCACATCTGATCCATAGATTGAGTCATGTGGCATTACTTCAGTGACTTCAGCAACTTCACGTTTTGCTCTTGACGTGTGTGTCTCTGCTGTGATCTTGAAGGTGTGGTCTGAAATTAGTACTGGTGCACACAGACCGGTGGAGTTCGGTGGGAGCATGAAGTAGGTTTTAGGCCCGCAGGCCCAAGCGGCTCCCTGGACCCAGAAAGTTCAATTTTTGAAGGTGTGTATTCCTTTGGATTGGGTCAGGTCAAGTGTCTGTGTGCAGTTGCGGTTTCGTCCAAGTTTCCTGTTTCCATCGGAGAAGTTGAAACACATTGGGTGCTGTATGTCCGGCGGCAAAACTATGGCGAATGATTTGTTTTTTGTGTTGTTGGCTTTGACGTTTACCCAATGTTTTTCGTTGCAGGTGTAGTTCCAGTTCGTCAGATTGTAGGCACAAGGGGTTGTCTGTTCAATTAGGATACGTCGTTGTGAAAGTGGTTTCGTGACACGTTTGACGTCTGTGTCACTACACCATGGAATTAGGTCTTCTTTCTTTGTGCTTTGACCTTTTAGGGTCAGTCCTGTTGCCATCAAATCTCTGCGTGTGCAATTGCCAGTTGTTGCTTTGTTGAACACACACATCGCTTCGTCAAGTTCAGGTGCCTTTCCATATATTGTTGCGTGTACGGCTGTTGTTGGCATATGTGAACATACATAGCATTCCGTGCTGTTGTCGGTGCGTGTTCTATCATACACATATCTATACCACGCGTTGTTCATCCATGGGTGGTTATGGTCTTGGTTCAGGTCACGTAGATGCGAATTATCATGTGTCCATCTTTTTTGCAGGTGGTGTTGTTTATTTCCTCTCATCTGGGTGAGTGTTAGTAGGCTCACTAGGAGCGCAATGCTGGCCACTAGGAGGACAAGTGTCTTCATGATGACCAGGCACACCTAGACTTCTGGTGAGTAGACTATTGGCGAGAAGTAAAAAAGGGCGGGATATACCCAATCAGCCCTTCCCTTCACCAATAGATCACCTAGAAGCCAGGGGAGCCGGCGTCTAAGCGTCTGGATTGTCACTCACTTTTTTACAGTGGCTGTGGTGGATCCAAGATGGTCTTTCTGCTATTTTGCAGGCGGTGGGTGTGGTAAGTAGGACTTGGTATGGGCCCTCCCACCTTGGTGAACTCCAATTCTTTCTCTGGAGTACTTTGATCAGGATCCAATCACCTGGTTGTAACCTGCAAGACACTGGAGAGAAATCACTCGGCAGTTGGTTGTTTAACACAATCTCTTTATTTTCAAACAGTTTAGTCATCCATTCTGCTAGGGTAGTTTCCCTTATTGATTTATTAATAGGTTCACTGGTAATTGGCAATGGAAACGCTCTCCCGTGGATGATTTCAAAAGGTGTAAGTTTCTGAGAACCTTGTGTTATTCTCATCCACATCTTTACTAGGCCTAGACATTCAGGCCATGGTCTTCCTGTTTCTTCCATGCATTTTCTTAATCTCTGTTTTATTGTGCCGTTAGTTCTTTCCACTAATCCTGCGCTTTGTGGGTGATATGCACAGTGATGTTTGATGCTAAATCCTAGAGCTTCAGAGACTTTGCTGATGATGTCATTAACAAAATGTGTTCCATTGTCTGACCTTATCAGACTGGGAATGCCATATGTGGGGATGAAGTGATTGCATAAACACTTTGCCACTGATATTGCATCTGCTCTTTTGACTGGATAGATTTCTGGCCATTTTGAAAATACATCTATAATTACTAGAGCATATCTTGATGCTTGGCATTCGTTAAGTTCAATAAAATCCATGTGGATTGTATGGAAAGGGTGAGGTGGTGTGGGGAAATGACCTCTTTGTGGTCGGAGGTTCCCCTGTACATTATGTCTTTGGCAAATCATGCATGTTCTGATGAATTCCTTTGCTGAATTTTCAAAATTTTGAGTGTAGAAGTGTTTAGAGAGGACATTCATCATTCCACCCGTTGACAAATGCGTTAAGCCATGTGTCACTAATGCTGCTGTCTTGTGTAGAGATTTTGGCAGTATTGGTTTGCCATTACAGGTCATTAGGTCATTTTCTAGCTGTGCTCCACACCTTAACCATTTTTTCTGTTCTGTGATGGATGCAGCTTTCTGTTCATCTTTAAGTACATCAAGTGGTATTAACGTTGATGTTTCAGATATTAAAGTTTGTATATGTTGTTGTGCTGCCTTTTTTGCGGCTTGGTCTGCAAAGTTATTGCCTTTAGTAATTTCTGAGTTATCTTTTTGGTGTGCGGCACATTTGCACAATGCTAATTTTTTCGGCAGTGTTATCACTTCTAGCAGTTCTTTTAAAAGGTGTGCATGCTGTACTGGATTACCAGTAGAAGTGACCATGCCTCTGTTCTGCCAAATCTTTGCGAAATGATGTACTGCTGCAAAGACATACTGACTGTCTGTGTGTATGTTTATGCTTTTTCCTTCATTCAGCTTACATGCTCTCACAACAGCTGTAAGTTCTGCACTTTGTGCAGAGTTAGAGGAAGTCAAAGGTCTTGCTTCCAGAACTGTGTCTACTGTGGTTACTGCATAACCAACGCAGTTGCGACCTAAGCTATTTTTAGAAGCTGATCCATCTACAAAAATGTCAGTGAAAGTTGACTGTGGTGTGCTATATATATCGGCTCGTGGTTTTGTTTCTTCATCTAGCTTTTCCATACAGCAGTGTTTTTCACCATCTTCTGATGTGGGGAGAAGTGTGCTGGGATTTAGCTGACCACACTTCTCGATTGTAATGTGTGACTGTGATAACAAGATGCCTACGTATGAGAGCTGTCTTGCATGTGTGAGATAAGACAAGTTCGCCTGCAGTAAGATGGAGGTTACAGCGTGGGGAACTTTGACGATCAATGTGTGTCCTAAGACGATGTCAGCGGATTTCTTAACTGCCTCTGCTGCAGCTGCGCATGCCTGCACGCACGAGGGCAGTCCTGAGGCCACTGAATCTAGCTTACACGAATAAAATGCAAGAGGGCGTTGCTTTTCCCCAAAGGCTTGTGTTAGAACGGCCTTCATGTAGCCTGCACCTCCGTCTACATGCAAGTAAAAAGGTTTTTCATAGTCTGGCAATGCCAAAACTGTGCGCGTCTGCAGTGCAAGTTTTAGATCATTAAATGCTTTTTCTGCTTCTGGTGTCCATTCTATTTTATCTTTCAGTGCTAGATTTTTTCCATAAATTAAGTTTTGCAAAGGTTGAGCTAGCAGAGCATATTCAGGTATCCAGCATCTGCAAAAATTGCAGAGACCTAAATAACTCATCATTTGTTGTTTTGTGAGAGGCTTTGGAGCATTCTGTACTGCTAGTTTTCTGCTGTCTAACAGTGTTCTTCCCTCTCCTGTGAGTTTGTGGCCAAGGTATGTGACCTCTTGGCTCCACAGCTGTAACTTGTGCTGTGATACTTTATGGCCCTGCTGTGCTAAATGTTTCAACACAGTCATGGTGTTTTTTCTGCAGTTGTCTCGTGTATCTCCCGTGACGAGAATGTCATCAACGTACAGAAGAAATTGCCCTGTGGCAGGGAGTGTGCATAGTGACATAGATTTCTTTAATGCCTCTGCATACAGGGTGGGACTGTTCTGAAAACCCTGTGGCAGTCTTGTATAGGTATACTTTTCGTTATCAAAGGTGAAGCCAAACAGATTTTGTGAATCTGGGTGTAATGGCACCGAGAAGAACGCGTTTGACAGATCTATGACTGAGAACCATTGTTCTTTTTGCGTCACTTGATTTAAGATTGTGTGTGGATTTGCTACCACAGGTGGGATTTGTTCTGTTACTTCGTTTATTGCTCTGAGGTCATGCACTAGGCGATATTTTCCTGTGTTTGCTTTTTTCACTGGGAAGATTGGAGTGTTACAGGTTGCTTTAGTTGTTTTCACTAAAATGCCTGCTTTTTCCATATCTGCAATTACTGGCCTGATCCCTGCTTTTGCTTCTGCCGTCAAGGGATATTGTGGTTTAACTGGCCTGTAGGTTGTAGTAGTTTTTACTACAACAGGATCTGCTCCTTTAATTAATCCTACATCTGTCGATCCTGTGGACCATAGTGTTGTGGGCAATTCTTGTAGTTCTGGGTGTAATTCTAATGAGAGTACATGTCAGTTTTCACTATCTTCCTGCACATGCAAATCAGTGCTGTCAGTCATGTATGTGGCTGGGTGGGTAGTGATCACCCACCCTAATGTGTATCTCATGCATCCCGTTCTGCAACCTTGTAGCCATCCTTCATGCGTGTCCTCAGTTTTTTCATATCTGTCTCTTTCAACTTGGGTGAGAATGCGGCCTAAATCTTTCCACTCAGTACTGTCATTGTGTGCTACTGACACATGTGGATTTGGCATCCTATTTACTCGTTGTACTGCCTCAGGCTGCAGCACAGAGCACACTGCATTACCACTTTGGGTGACATATAGGTACTGTAATGTCAGCATTTGTGGTCCTAGCTTGTGTACTTCTTGGTCATACACAGGATTAGGACCTGGACTCTGTTTGAACCTCAATGTGTTGTGATACTGAGTGTAGTCCTGTCGTGTTGAATGAGTTGGCAGATATCGATTTGCTATGTGTTGTAAAGGCTCTAGTGAGGGCAGGTCTAATGTCCAGTAGTAGTGAGGCTGTCCGAGTCCTTGACACACATTAATCTGATAATCTGCTGGACTTTGTTTCTCGTTTAACATTAGCTTTGCATACATGCCCTCTGGTCCTGGCAATACTCCTATTTCCAGTTTCTCTAGCGCATCTCTCCCTAGAAGATTAACTGGGCAAGATGGGTCATATATGCACTGGTTTTTACAGCTGCGGCCGCTGTCTTCATGAGATAAGAGTAGAGGCTCAGTCAGTGATTTAGTACTGACATGTCCTGATGCTGACTTAACTATCAGAGTATCATTAGAGAATTTCACTTTTGGTGGTTTTTTAATCAGTACAGTTTTACATGCTCCAGTGTCGCAGAGCATCGTCATTGGCTGCCCATTTACGTATATAATTACAGTTGGTTTATGTTCAGAGCCCAAAAGCAATTGCTCTATGTTATACACGTCCGTGTTTTCATTGCTCTCTGCTTCTGTGCTTTTTCCTAGTCATTTGTTATTTCTTTCATCCTCTTCCTCAGTGTCATCCTTTTTTCTATGTCTACACTCGCGAGCAAAATGCCCCTCCTTTCCGCAATTGTAGCAGCTTGTGTCTTTCAGTCTTCTCTCTCCTTTTCGCCCTCCTCCTGCCTTTCCTTTTCCTTTGTAGGGGCCTGGTTTATGTCTTCTGTATTCTCCAGAGAATGCCACCAATCCTGTTGCTGGATCTACAGTAAAGACGCCTCCTTTTTCTTTTTGCTTCTGTATTTTAACTGCGTGTTCAGCATATTGCAGTGCATCTGACAGACTTCCTGTATTTTGTGTGACCCAGTGTTTTTCTACGTGGGCCCTCACTTTTGGGAGGAGGCCGTTCAGAAATGCATTTTTTAGCTGTTGCTGAAATGGTGTTTGTGGCTCCTCCTGGTAATTTAAACCTGAATGTTGTCTGAAAACTGGGCGTAGGCGATCGAGGAAGTCAGAGGCAGTCTCAGCTTCCTTCTGCTTTATCTCGCCTATTTTGCCGTAATCTGCTCTTGGGGCTAGACGGACTCTAATCCTTTCATATAATCCTGCCAACTGAGCCCTTAGAGGCTCAGAGGTGGGGAGCAGGGCTATACCCTGGTCATCTGACCCCGTGAAGTCTCCCTTTACTGTTCCCATTTTTAGACCTAATAAGTCCTGAATTACCTGGAGCATTTCATGGCCATTCAAGTGCCAGTGTGTTCTAATTAACTCAACTGCCTCCCTCCATGGCTCAAAACCTTCATTTAACAGTGGAACGTCCTTTAAAACATTAAATCTGTCAGTTTGGGACCATGCTCTGAAAACATATAGGAAAGGGTTGTTGTCTCTTTCATTATTATCGCCACCCGTTAGTTGGCCATATCTTGGGTTGGGCGTGGCTATCATTGGAAACAGACCTGACGGTCCTGGGGGGTCAATCTGTCCTCCCATATCCCTACCTGACGGGTCTTTCCCTATGTCTTCCTTATGGTGATTTGTTGTCATTAAATTTAATGCCTGTCTTGCTGAATCATATGGGCCTGGCGCGTCAGTGAAGGGGTTTTTTGATACTGGCTGATTAGACGGGCCGGGGGCAGGCACATATGGAGGAGGTGGTTTTGGGTGTTGTGGATCTTTTAGTTCACTACTTTGTTCATTTTTCTTTTTCTCTTCTCGCACCTTTGTGCGTTTATCATTTTCTGCCATCCAGGCTTTAAAATGTTGCCACTCTGTGAGACGTTTGGCTTTCTTTTTAAAGCTTTTTTCATTGTTTAGTTCCGCTTGGAGGGTCTCTTTTAAAGCAGTCACTGCAAAGGGAGTACATTGTCCCTCCCACGCAGGGCAGTTTAGTTTCTTTGGATTTCTCCATCTATTTGCGCTAATTAGTCCGGCGCCTGGACATTTTTTCTCTAGCCACTGCTCGTCAGCAGTGAGTTTTGTTGATTTATTACCCATTATTATTTTTTCCTCTTGTTATTATTATTTATTTATTTATTTATAAATATATTTGCGTTTACACACACACATACACACCCGTGGTGCTTTCTCTGGCACGAGGAATGGGAGAGGCTATTGACACGGCCTTCTACTTTCAAGCTAGCCTTGAAAGCGGTGTCAATTTTATGTGATGAAACACAACCTTTTCCCGTTCCACCAGAACTCGAGCAACCAACGGTAAACAATTCGGTGGAGTAGTTCAGCCTCCTTAATGTGCTGTAAAATCAACTTACTCCACCAACAAAACAGTAAAACAACAGATTATACGCGTAATGAGTTTTTTATTCTGGGCAACACTGTGTCTTTCTACATTGCTCCAAGCCCTCTTTCAGGCGAGCTGCTTCGTAACCTCTACGAGTCCTTTTTCAGACGAGAATGTTACTATCCTGTCGTATTTTGACATTAAACTTGCTCCAAGCCCTCTTTCAGGCGAGCTGTAACCTCTACCAGTCCTTTTTCAGACGAGAATGTTACTTAATTAATCTGTCATACATTGACGGGAAACTATTTAATGTACAGACCACAGGTTGCCTCAGTCGTTTTGCGCAAGATGTGAGTGAGTGCTAAATATTCACCTGAGTTATTGTGTGGTTGCTTTGGTTTCCTTCATCAACCCCTGAAGTCGTGGACCTCTTATAAGAACGCTGGCCAGAACCCGAACGTCACGTCTCTGGACTTTATCCTCTGCCTGGAGAGGAGTCGACAGCGTGGGCTTCTCACGACGTCAGGACTTGACGAAGGTCTCCTATTGGAGCATTGAAAAAATATCAATGTCCACTCCGGCTCAGAAGGACCAATTAAATGTTAAAGATATTTTATTATCAAAGTACTCAGATGCAATGAAATATCACTCAGACACTTAGAGCAGTTTTAAACGTGCACGGGTGAGAGACTCAGGGAGAGACTCACACACCTCCTTGGTGCAGTCTGGCTTTATTTATACACATCATGAAGCATACAAAAAAGGAAATATCATCCTTATCTTGTCAAGAAAACAGGTGTGGTTTATCAAAAAACTTCGTGTTCTCTACAAGGTTGTTTCTTACTCGTGGGTGGCGGTTTCCTGCTAGTGTGAAGGCAAACAGTGACAATGTGAAGGCAAAGACTGATAATTTGAAGGCAAGCAGTTTCCGTTATAAGGTAGGGAGCCAGCAATTAAAATATGCAGCTGGTTGAGTACAGAACAGAAATATAAACACTCTTAGCTGATTATTATATGAATAATAAAACCTTTAAAAGCAAAAATACTCTGACAGTAACACACTACAACGGCAGGGAATCAAATCCTGCAGTGCCAGACGTGTTCCGCTGCTGAAGCCAGTGCATGTCCAGGCCCGTCTGAAGTTTGCCAGAGAGCACATGGATGATACAGCAGAGGATTGGGAGAATGTCATGTGGTCAGATGAAACCAAAGTAGAACTTTGTGGTATAAACTCAACTCGTCGTGTTTGGAGGAAGAAGAATACTGAGTTGCATCCCAAGAACACCATACCTACTGTGAAGCATGGGGGTGGAAACATCATGCTATGGGGCTGTTCTTCTGCCAAGGGGACAGGACGACTGATCCGTGTTAAGGACAGAATGAATGGGGCCATGTATCGTGAGATTTTGAGCCAAAACCTCCTTCCATCAGTGAGAACTTTGAAGATGAAACGAGGCTGGGTCTTCCAACATGACAATGATCCAAAACACACCGCCCGGGCAACAAAGGAGTGGCTCCGTAAGAAGCATTTGAAAGTCCTGGAGTGGCCTAGCCAGTCTCCAGACCTCAACCCCATAGAAAATCTGTGGCGGGAGTTGAAAGTCCGTGTTGCTCGGCGACAGCCCCAAAACATCACTGCTCTCGAGAAGATCTGCATGGAGGAATGGGCCAAAATACCAGCTACTGTGTGTGCAAACCTGGTAAAGACCTATAGTAAACGTTTGACCTCTGTTATTGCCAACAAAGGTTATGTTACAAAGTATTGAGTTGTATTTTTGTTATTGACCAAATACTTATTTTCCACCCTGATTTACTAATAAATTCTTTACAAATCCTACCATGTGGATTCATGGATTTTTTTTTTTTTCACATTCTGTCTCTCACAGTTGAAGTGTACCTCTGGTGCAAATTACTGACCTCTGTCATCATTTTAGGTGGGGGAACTTGCACAATCGGTGGCTGACTAAATACTTTTTTGCCCCACTGTATATACCGCTAAACATTAAAGTTCAGTAAGGTCTTGTGTTTCAAATCATAATTGTGTTGTCAAAAAGAGATTAAAAATAGATGGGTGGATGGTTTCTAAAGTAAGTTCTGTTATGTGTGAATCCATGATATAACTTCTGTGTCTGGAAAATTCTTTGACATCCTGTGTTTTGTTCTTTCCCTCAGCTCTGCCGCCATGCCTCTGGGGATGGTGCGTCTTTCATTGTCAGCAGTCAAAACGCTGCTTTCTCTCCTGCTGCTGGCCACTGGCTGTCCCTTAATTTTATTTCCTATAGGCACTGTCCAAGGATCAGACTCATTCCCATCCAATTTTTATCCTACGTTTATCCGAAATGACACTCTGTTTGAGCACCTGGCCCTGCATCCTAACCCCGACGTGGGTCGGGTCTACGTCGGGGCCCGAAATCGCCTGTTCCAGTTGGATCCCTTCCTCCAACCTGAGCTACAGGATGACACAGGCCCCGTTACAGACAGCCGGGATTGCTTACCTCCTGTAACTGAGACCAACTGTCCTCAGGCCCGAGAAACTAGCAACCACAACAAGCTCTTGTTGGTCAATCCTTACTCTATGGAACTTATAACCTGCGGCAGTGTCAACCAAGGAATTTGCCAGAAGCGTAGCCTGGATTCTGTGGATCAAGTGCTTTTTTCCACAGAGAGGCCGGTTGATACTCAGTACGTAGCGGCTAATCACCCTAATGTTAGTACTGTTGGGCTTGTGGTTCGCTCTCATCCTGACAAGCAGCCTGTTTTGTTTGTGGGTCGGGGTTACACCAGCAGCCATCCGCCTATTTCCACGCGAAACCTTGCCCAGGATCCCATCTTTTCCTACGAAGAGACTGCCAAGTTGGCCGTGGCTGGCCGCCTCTCAGAGTATGATCATAATTTTGTTGCCTCGTTCGCCCACCGTCAGCACGTGTACTTCCTTTTCTACAGAAGGGACCTAAAGTCGCCATCGCGCGAGTACCGTACCTACATCTCTCGTGTGTGTTTGGATGATCAGGCCTATTACTCCTATGTGGAAGTACCGCTGACATGTCGTTCAAGGACGGGTAAAATTTACAATCTCTTGCAAGCTGTCCAGCTGGGCGTGTCCAAAGAAGACGTAGGGGGCCGGGGTTCAGAGACTCTAGTTGGTGTTTTCTCCACTCGTTTGGCTTCAACTCGGCCCAGTGAGGAGTCGGCTCTTTGCGTGTTTAACCTTGAAGATGTAGACCGCAGGATCAACTCCACCAGAGACTTTTGCTATACACAGATGGGTAAAGAAGCAGGAGTGGAGGCAGCCTACATTGAATATGACGTCAAATCCAACTGTGCCAATCTGCCAGAGGTGAGCTCACCTGTTGAATCAGCTGGTTTTTGTTCAGCTACTTAATGTCGTATGGTTTTATTTAAGACACAAAATTAGGGTGAAACGCTTGCTATTTCTGCTCGCACTTTGCTTGTAAACTGCTTGCTTTGCTTGTTGTGCAGATATTGTGAAACTTGCATTAGGAAGTGAGTTTCTTCTGTGAAGCTGCTCAGTGGTCAGCGTTCAGTGACGGAGCTCCGCTCCCGCGTCACTGTGTAATTGTAGGTTTGTGTCTGAGAGGGTGTTGCTAAAAGGAAAAATTACTGCCTACAAGAATAATGATAGCCTTCCATTATATTGTGTAAAAATGTAATTTGTGGTTATGAAGACCTTCCTTGTTCCTGGACTATTTTCTTTCCTGTGAATGGAAATGTTCACACAAACTGAAAGTGAACGCAGTAAACCATTAACTGTGAAAGCTAATACGCAGTGCACCATCACTCACCTTGTTTTCATCATTCTGTTTGCAGAAGAACATGTTGTTGTACTCTAGTGATGACTCTCCTGAGTGAAAGCTAATGTTAGTGCATCTGTGCACAGCAGTCCTCTTCCAAGAGAGGGATCTCTATACAAGACAGGAGTTGAAATTTAATGTAATTTCTTTCTAAGAGACGGTATCGAATTAGACCTCTTAAATCCAGCTGACTTTTTGTATGTATCCTTGTGAACACTGAATTTGGACAGAATGCTTGACATCCCTCTGTTATCGTTCTCTCGTTTGCAGTAGATGTGAGAAACCCGTGCAGCCACACACAGCCGATTGTCTTGAGGGGAGAATCTATAGCAGGTGGTGCAGTTTAATACAATTACTGGTCAGGGAGGATCGATTGAGGCATTAGCTGTACTTAGTGGGGTGGAGTTGGTAGTGTTTAACAAGGCCTGACAAAGAGGGATAAAGAAAGACGAAAGAGAGAACAAGATTAAGGGATACAGGCACATAGTGTGACAGAGAGATGTTTTTGAGTCCAGGTAAATCATAGCAAAGCAGATGGTTATAGGCGAACAGTAGGGAGGCATCTGGAGCTGAAAAGAGACGTGATATGATGAGGATGTCAAATCTGGCACGCAAATCATCCCCGTTCACTGTTTGTCACTGCTACAGATGGAGCATTGTGGCAGAGTCTCACACCAGCTCTGAACCACTGGAAACGGCTTTTTTTTTAATGCTGATCAGGATTTGTGACTCATGCCTGACATTAGTGGCTGGAATGCACTTCAAGTGGTCTTTTGACCTTATGGTTACTCTCTTGTGCTTTTACTGTCCATATAATTTATGGCTAAAAGTCCGGATGATCTAGTGTGCACAGCACTCGTCAGCCAAACCAGCAGGTCGCATGCAAGCATCCAGGGCATGTTCCTAGACTGGGTGTCATAACTTTAGAACTCTATTCTTAGCATGCAGTGTTCTTTGTTTGTTTTCCCCTAATGCCTCTGTTCTCCCGATGTGGACAAAGCAGGCCCTTAATTAGCTTAATCAGTCCTCTGTGAAGCTCCCCATATGGTCAGCGACATGTTCACAGTCAGGCTCAAAGCTGTGTGCAGTGGTTACATCTGAAAACATGTTTTTACTGAGCTTCTCTTAGGATGAAGCCAAAAAAGGAATCTATTCATAACACCACACCAGCCAACAACACGCAGTCCATCAAAACAAGTAGCGCTCGACAGGCCGGGCTCAGGTTCATCCCCTCTATTTCCTACTGTTAGGACAACCAGTGATGAAGCAATGACCCCGATGTAACATTCTTGTGGAAAAACAAATGGCCTGGAACAAAAAACAACTGCCCTGCAGCCAGAGCGAGGACTCTCGCCAGAGCTACACTGTGGAGAAAAAGCAAATATTGTGTTATAGTTTTAGTTTGTTCCCAAACCCCAGCCCTTTCACAATACATCCTGCTGTGATTTTACTGCAGTAGGAGCGCTGCTGTTATATTTTTGGCTACTGGCTTAATAACAACTCACCCGAGGGCTTCTTTGTGCACAACACTAACTGAGGAGTTTACATTTAATTTGTTCTTTATTTGTGTTTTGCTTGAACGTAACACGGACTGCAAACGGATTTTCTCTCCTGTTCCCCCACTGTTAGAATACCCTGGATGCCTACCCCTGCGGCTCCGACCACACCCCCAGCCCCATGGCCAGCCGGATTCCTGTGGAAGTAGAAACCATATTAGACAGCCCTTCTGCCCGTCTTACTGCTGTGGCTGTCAGCAGCAGAGTGGGACATACCATCGCCTTCCTGGGAGACTCCAAAGGGAACTTGCACAAGGTAACATGGCTCATCGTGTTTCAGGACATGCACAGACAGGTTGCGCTTGGATTCTGGTCTTAAGAAAGAGCATTTTGTGCCAACTTTGATGTTCTGCACAGATTGTGGTGGAACGTTCTTTTGTGCTTGTTATTTTGAGTTCAAACCCTGAACCGTAGTAACATGCTGGGTGTATTAACTGTAGGGCTGCCACAAACGATTATTTTGATAGTCGACTAGTCACCGATTATTTTTGCGATTAGTCGACTAATCAGATCATCCATTAGACGTAAAACTACAGCTTATTGCACCAGCAGCATCTGCTCTTATATAACTATCATTAGCTTACAGCTTTAAGTGTTTAAGGTCTGTGCTAACTAAAAATAAAGACAAGATGATAGTTTGTTAAATTTTAATGAAATTTGCAGATTGTTTCGGTGAAGTTTAATAAACTCCTTGCTATCTAAAATATAACAGGACACTGGAGGATATTCTGGAGCATCTCACACTTCTGATAATCAGCTGTCTGCTTGATGTTTATTCAGCTGTGTAAAAACTATAACTTTAATCTCAGCCAAACCGATTTACTCAGGAACAAATAAAATACTAAAAAAAAAGCCAAACAACAACATTTTAAGTTATCTAAGTGACTCATATATATTTAACCTGAGTAGCGAAAGACGGTGGGTTTGAAAACGATTTGCGGGGAGTCCGGTGTTCTCACGGCGCTAGTGAGCCTAGCCCCCGGCTCGCTAACGAGCTAGTAGGTAACAGATGTCTCCGAAAACGTCGGAGCGCTTTTGAAAATATGTGGTGTCCTGATAAACTGAGCAGATATTTGAGATTTACACAGCTACATTCTCGCCTGAAAATATGTTAAACGTTTATTTTGTGACCCAGAAAGAATAATAAGAGTAACATTAAAACTAACTAACTGCCGCCATTGTTGGAAACTGCGCTGGGCCGCGCTATGAATTCTGGGACACAGCTTCTTCTTCTTCTTCTTCTTCTTCTTCTTCGGGGTTTAACGGTAGCTGGCATCCTTGTACATGCAGTGCTGCCATCTTCTGTTTCAGTCCGTTATTACACTCTTAAATCCTACTACTCATTCCTGCGTCCTTTGGGATCTTACAAAGCTTCAAACGACGCGTCGACTATTAAATCAGTCGTCGACGATTTTGATAGTTGACGTAATCGTGACTAGTCGACTAATCGTGGCAGCCCTAATTAACTGTAGTGTACATATGCAGAGATCAGCTCAGCAAACATTGAGCTCAAGTCTTCCCTCTGTTCACCTCCAGACACTGGCTGCTCTCTGCTGTCAGGTCTGAAATCTTTGTGTTTACAGACAGACGGGCTACACTTGGTACACCCGGAGTAATCTCTACAACATCATCCTGCTGGCGGTGGAGTTGGGTTTCTAGCAGCAGTCTTACCTTTTTAACAGTGTGCTGAAACATGAGACCAGTGCAGAAAAATAAACAGTATGAAAAACACCTAATCCATCCACTGATACTTTCATTATTGAGAATGAATGTGCTTCTGTGTTTTTAATACCACACTGCTCCATAAGAGAATTTGTTTATAATCTTTCCTCTCTTGCTTAATGCTGTTTATTTAAACCTAAGAGTTCACCTTTTTAAATGCAAATGTGAGCCGGTAACTGGACTTTACTAATATCACTTTTAGCCACTGAAACTATTTTTTGTTTAATAATTAAAGTTAATAAATTTAATGTGGTTAAAAAAATAATGATGATGTTATTAACTATTTTCTGCTTTTTGTAAATACTAAATTAAAATTCATGATAATTTTTTAGCCTTAAAAATATCATTTTGATTAAAGAGCTTGTGCTGGTGGATTAACCTTTACAGAAACATACAGTTGAAACCAGATATTTACACAAACTTTTTTTCCTTTACCGTCAAACATCAAATTGGAGTAAACTTTTTGTTTCAGATCCATAAATATTCACTTTTTTTTGTCTTTGTGACATGTCAGAATAAGGAGAGAAAAAATGTATTTTTTATTACTTTCCTTTGTATTTGAGAGAATTGCCCCAAAACGGTTTCCCTTATCCTTCCACAAGCTTTCTACAGCAGTTTGCTGGGATCTTGGCCCACTCCTCTCGACAGAACTGGTGTAACTGGGTCAGGTTTGTAGGCCTTCTTGCCTTTTCAGTGCTGCCCACACTACTTCAGCAGCTTGACTTTGTCGTCCTTAAGACATTTGTAACTAATTTGGAGGTATGCTTGGGGTCATTGTTCATTTGGAAAACACATTTGCACCCAAGCTTCCTTCAACTTCCTGGCTGATGATGTATTTTGTGAAGTGCACCAGTCCCGTCTGCAGGATGCTGCCACCCCCGTGCTTCACAGTCAGGATGGTGTTCCCTCCTTTTCCTCTATGGAATAATCTGGAGTTAATAAACTTAGTGTGTGTATACTTCTGACTTTGGTGAAAGTAATAATAAAATACACAACAATGTTCTCTGTCTTTACTCTGTCATTTCACAAATACAACAAATGTGTTAATATTTATTAATCTAAAACAAAAAATTACTGATTTGATGTTTGACAGTAAAGAAAAAAAAGATTTTTTTCTGCAGTGTATGTAAATATCTGGTGTCAACTGTAAAAATCAATTTAGGTAATCACCATTACTGTTAATTTAGGGCAGCTGTGGCACACAGCTTACACTGGGTGGTGGTCTAATAAAACTGTTAAGCTCTGTGTACAAGTTTTGAATTTGATTATTTAATAAACCGGACCTCCGTGTCATTCTAAAATAGCAAAGCATGAGAATGACTTCTGTCCGTAAACACTTTTGATTTTGAACCTTGTTGCTGTAGAATCCAACCTCTTCCTCAAAGATGCTCGTTTTGAGTTTAAAATTTCCTCCTGCATCTGGAGACAGAGATATGTGCCTTTCCTGGTAGAGGTCTCCCTCCACTTCTTGGTTTGCCTGTTTTATGTATGTTGTACATATTAACATGGCTGCATTAAAAGATTCAGGGGGACAAAATGGATTATATCTACTAGAAGCCCAAATGAGCTGGTTTTTGTTGTGTGTCGAGCAGTGTTGTTACTGATGCTACAAAAATACAGCATTCAGCCTGAAAGCAAACAAAATCATCTTAAAGCTGAATGTCCACCTCTGTGCTCATTGGCCCTGTTTAATTAAACCTGTTAAAGCTGCAAATGTGTGTGATATTTGGCACAATCCTGTGAACTCTTGTCAGAGCTCTGTGACAGTGGGTACCAAACATGAGAAATACAGACACAGTTCATATTGAATGAACTGTAAGCTTTCGGCTCAGTGACCAGATTGTGTGAAGCGCGGTGGAGATGACATGCTGTCAGTCGGATTTCAGAGGTACCTGAGTCATCCAGTGCTGTGGGTTCTGAGGGAGATCAGGTTGAAACTTGGTAATACACAAGGAAAGACAGACGATTCTTGTTGTTGGCGCAAACGACCATCAGAAAAAGCAACAAGATTAGAGTCTGCGATTGAAGGAATGACGCCGACTTTGTGTTTGTTGCTGGCAAGCCTAAAAGATGCAGAGAATTATGTTAGAATGATCTAAAATATGTTTTTATTTTGATAAACCGTAACTTCAGCAACAAGATCAGTTGGCCCAGCAATTCCCTTGTTACGAGGAATTTGTAGATCGTGAGCTCGTCTGCTCACAGTTGGCTCTTTGTGTGGTTTTCCTGAATGGTGACTTGTGGTCAGGGCCCCCTGCACAAGCAGAAACGGCACAATGACGCCTATTAACATGTTTTCTGTACGATTACGTCACACTAACCCAGCTAAACCTTAGAGAGCTCCACTTTTGTGCACTGTCATCGCTGACTGGCAGACACATGCACTTCAAAACAGAGAGCCTCATTCAGAATTGAGTTATTGATCATGACAGCAGACAGTGTCAGTTTCATTAATGAGCACTTTGTCTGTGCAGCCACAGACGGTCAAAATACACATATATATCTATATATATCTATATCTATATATATATATATATATCACATGTATATATGTATATGTATATATATATATGTATATGTGTGTGTTTACTGTATGAATAAAAGGGGAAATTCCAACATGTGGAATCGGTTGAAGGTCTGAGGGTCCGATTGTGGTGGATGATCTGATGTGGTGACTCCCAAATGCAGAGAAAATCTTTGGTATGTTTGTTGAAGCCAGCCAAAATTCTGACTTTATACTATGACAGTGTTTTTAGGTGCAGGTGCTCAAAGTGCGTTGAAATTTGCTGATTTTTAATTTCATCTACTGCGTAATTGTTTTTGCAGTACATGAAATTGAAATGTTAAGGACTGAAATCCATTTCACATCCAATGCGAGCGTCACAATCTAAAGTCAAACTCAAGCATCAGCATCATGGGAAATACTTGTAGATGTGGCCTGATTGGTGAAGCCTTGCCCGTCTGGCCTCTCTAAGATGGTCTTTTTATACCCGGCCGTGTTCCTGCCAGTGAACTGAATGAGCTTCCAGTCATTTCTTTTCAGTACCACTGTTGGTGCCCCCACTCCAACTATTTTGAGACAGTTTTCTGCCATCAAATTCAAACTGAGCTAAGAGCTTTTGCAAGATACCAAACTTTTTTGATTTGATTGGTTTTTTTGTGTTTCTTTGTTGATGAAATGTGGCTTTGTGAGATCTGCCAAACAGCTGAATCCTGTTTTTATTTACATCTTGTACAGAATGCCAACTTTTTTTGGAATCGAGCTTTTGCTCTGTGTAAGCACAGAAATGATCGCAGGGTATAAACAGAGTTGGTTTAGCTCTGCATTATCTTCTAATTGAGACGTGGTTTGTACAGAAACACTGTCTGTGTTATGGTGCCAAACGGGATCTGTTTTTGTTCAGACGCTCGGATTAAAGTCAGTCTCATTTGCATTTTAGATCTGTTAGATCTCCAAAGAAATCGAGAGGCTCTCTGTCAGATCAGGAACTTGGATTTCCTCAACGGCCAAGAAAATGTCTTTTCTTTATTGATTGTCATTCATTATTCAGATTAAATATATGTGGATGGACAAACCTTTGTAGCCATAAGCCATTTTCACATATGCACTGTAGCTTTGTTTACATACATGCTGTCTTCACCCACAGAAACTGTACTGCTCTTCAACCAGTGCATTGGTCACAGTGTGAGCAGTGTGATCTCTGTACCAACACCTCCTAAACTTTCTAGCATAAATAAATATAAAAACATCAAAGCTAGTATTCATTCACTCAGTACTGAACAAAACACACTGAAATCGAACAAATCTGATGTGTTCACACTCAAAGGTTGTAAAATACCCCAACACAAATAAGTTAACCTTTGGTTTGATAAGTCGTGTTGGTAGTTTAAGTGTGATATGCAAACTGCTGCAAAGTTTTGAAAAAACGCAGCCTTCTGATGTGGTGTCAGTCAGTTTGAGAGATGGGCAAGCTCACACTGGGGTGTTTTTCACAGGTTCCACCCACTGCCACCCACATCATTTCTGAATCTCTAGAGCCTGCTGATGTAAGAGTTTCTTGCTGGTGACCAGTTACAGACGGCTCTAAACTGGTGAAAATATCTCACCCAGTTGAAGTAGAAGTTAAACCTGGCAAGTGTCCCGGTCACTGAGGTCTGATGGGGCCCGTGTGAAAATGTTTCCTTTCTTGTTCCTGTTGTGTGTGAGAACACACAGCTTCAGTTTCAGACCTGATGGCTGCTATGTTTAAGTGTTGTTTAAAGCTGTATGCGTGTTATTGTAGAAAATGTGATTCATGAAAGAAAGCGTAACAAACCTGGAGACTCCAGTGTGTCAGTAAAGAGAACACTGTGGAAAGAACCTCATTGACTCTGTTCAACTGTTTAGAGATGATCTAAAGCTGTTTTTCGAAAAAGACTGAGCGACGGAGTATCTGAGCTGAGGTGTTGTTCTGTTCCTTTCACACTGAAATATGTGACTGTGGCACTGGGTGGAATGGATCTGATGGCTGCTGTAAATAACGTCAAACTGCTGATGTGGAGCAGTTGGTCAGGCTGTGCACTCGTGTTAACCTACATTACAGCAGCCGTAGAGCCCGCACACTGATGGACTGCAGAGACCTCCTCAACCTTGTTAACTATGTGAATGAGTCAGTGTCGTCTGTCAGACCTTAGTTTCTCATCAGTTGTGTGGGCCTTGATATATTTAATACCTGATCACAACCATTTAGATTCATATAATTGTTAAACTGGATTAGGCTTCTTCCATTAAATGAGTTCTTCCATTGAATCAAAGGGAAACTATAAAAGGAGTCTGAGTCAGAAGCTGTTGGGGGAAAAGGAACTGCTGATGTAAACAGAAAGAAGTCAGATTGTCACTGCAGGTACAACAATATCAGAACTATGGCTGATTTACAGTGTGGGTAATGTAATTATCAGGTTTTGACTGGAACGTGTGGAATAAAAAAGGCCTCTGAATCTGCAGCTTTAGAAAAATATTTTACTAATGATGAAAAGGGGCACGGTGGCACGGTGGTTAGCACTGTTGCCTCACAGCAAGAAGGTCCTGAGTTCAATTCCACCATCAGGCCGGGGTCTTTCTGTGTGGAGTTTGCATGTTCTCCCCGTGTTTGCGTGGGTTCTCTCCGGGTACTCCGGCTTCCTCCCACCGTCCAAAGACATGCAGCTTGTGGGGATAGGTTAATTGGATAATCCAAATTGTCACTAGGTGTGAATGTGAGTGTGAATGGTTGTTTGTCTCTGTGTGTTGGCCCTGCGACAGACTGGCGACCTGTCCAGGGTGTACCCCGCCTCTCGCCCTATGACAGCTGGGATAGGCTCCAGCGCCCCCCGCCACCCTGAAAAGGATAAGCGGAAGCGGATGGATGGATGGATGAAAGGGGCTACATGTTTTAAAGATTTACAACTAACTGCAAAAAATCCAGAGTACCTTTCAATATCAACAACCTTAAAAAGACCATTTTGAGCTACCAGTTTGACAAATGGTTAAATTGAAGGATTTTGCAGTTCCATCTCTGAATAAAACGGGAAAATAAGCTGTTTATTTTTATGTTTTCATTATAACTGCACTTTCCTTTTTAAAACTGAGCATGTGAAGAGATGCATATTCATGTCAGCAGCCGGTTCACCTGTTATCTAATCGTTCATATTTATGTTTGCAGGTGTTCTTGGGGCCAAACGGTGAGGTTGAGGAGTACTCTGTGACCCCCATACAGCAGAATGCAGCCATCAGCTCAGACCTCATCCTGGATCAGAAACAGGAACATCTCTTCATCATGACCCATAACATGGTACACACACAGTAACTGAACTCTTATAGCCTCATTTCTTTACAGATAAATCATTTTAAACCTCATGTCTAACCCAGTCTCACTTCTTTTGCTAAAGCGGCATGTATTTGGGATTATTTTAATGACCACTGGGAAATCTGGGCTGCCTATTCTCTCATTTTTTTATTTTTTTAAAATCAGGAGCTTTTAGGAGCTTAGTGTGGATGGTTTGCATGACTGAACTTGATTGTGTTGTCCTGGTTCCAGCTGCAGAAGAGGCCAGTGGCTGAGTGTCAGCAGCATCCAGACTGCCACTCCTGTCTCTTGGCCCACGACCCTTACTGTGGCTGGTGTGTCCTGGAGGGAAGGTGAGATCGATATCAGCAGTTATGGCTACACTAAATATAAAATACAACAGTCAAGATTTATTTGGAGTTCAGACTGATTCATTTTATTGTTTATTAATATAATTATAAACCAAGAAAATGCCAAAAGTGCAGAAATGTGTTTTCCTTCTTTCTTTTTTAGAATGTTTAAATTACCTTAGCAGCAGCCACAGTGGTCACACGTTTGTCACTTTGTACTGTGATGTAAGAGATGAGTTCTAGCAGTTTCAACATGCAGAAAAAGTCTAAATGAATCCATTAAATCCCAAATTCTTCCCAGCAAAATGAGATCATGCATTTTACTCCTTACTGACTTGGCCTACACACAGTATGTTTAATTTTGCTAATGTTATAGGGGGTTAAAACGGCAACAATTGTTGCCGGTGGGATTACACGGCTTTAAAAAAGAACCTTAAATTAAAGCAAAAGCAAAGCTATCAGCTAGCATTAGAGGCTACATTATACCAGACAAATTAAGGGGGAAAAGCTTTGTTGTTTTACTTCCTTCGTAGTTTCTTTGATAAGCAAACTTTCTTACAGTGTTTGCTCAGGTTTTACATCATGATATGTATTATAAGCTAGATTATTTCGTGTTACTTAACCCGTTTTGCCCCACTGGCAACAATTGTTGCCAAAGTTTATCACTGTCATTTTCGACTCACAATAAAAAATCTCAAAGGTACTAATGCAACTTTTTCCACTTATATGCTAGTAGACAACTTAGACAAAGGTTTTGATTTTTAAAAAATCGTTTCCAAGTGCTTCCTATCGCATGACATCATCTGCTTCCCGCTCTTTCTGGCTGAAGACATGGCGGATGCAAATCATCCTGGAAAGAGGTAATTTTCATAAATTTCTTATGACTTTCCCCCCAAACATATTTATAATTATTTAATCATTCAAGTCTCTAGAGTAACCCTCCCCAAAAAAATTGTACCTAGGATAAATATTTTTTTGTTCATGGGCTTATTTCTGTGAGTGGCAACAAAAGTTGCCAGTGGGCACATAGCATGTCGCTAACTAAAGGAAAACACTGTCTGCAGGATTGCTCCTAATTTACTTATTTAAAATTGTAGAATGATGTACAATGGCTCATTTTAGTCCTTTTAGAATAATTCCTAGCTAAATAAATTCACAGGTATTCAAGGCCTCTGTGTATAGGATTTTTATACATTACCATACATCATTTTCTTGCTAGCTAAAATTCGCTTGCTAGCTAACATGTATGTTGTCCTTTCCTTAGGTACACCGTAGCAGAGATCCTGGCCATGCTGCAGGACTCTGAAACTGTGGCGGACATCACAGTTGTGCCTGAGTCAGAAATGCACGCACATGACACAGACTGTGACAGTGACCAATCTGATGATGAGGCCACTGGTGACCATAACCGCCTTCCATCAAGAATACTCAAAGGTGAAGGCTTTCTACCTAATTCGGACATGCAGCTGCCAAATCCCCCCGATGATGATCCTGGGTGCTCATCCTCAGTGAGTCAGACAGAGACTAGAAAGGTCAGTGGCACAAATGAAAATGTGACCAGTCAGATTGTTGGGCCCATGCTCCACAAAACTAAGAACCAAGACAGGAAATTCAAAAAAATCAAAATTGCGGCCAAAGCTGGCCTTGGCCTTGGCCTTGGCCTGGCAGAGAAAGCTGAAGTGCCACCTGGAGTCAAGTTTTACCACGACAACCTCTTCACAACCCTGTCCCTGGTGGATGAGATGACCCTGAGAGGCTATGGCAGCTGTGGCACGATGCGACAAACTCAGCTCCATAACGTTCCCCTCACAGCACCCCAGACCTTCAAGAAGACACCCAGAGGAGATGCTGAGTATCTGGTTGAGGCAGAGAAGCTGATTGTAAGGTGGAATGACAACAGCGTGGTCACCGTGGTGTCGAACATGGAGAGGGAGTTCACCGAAACTGAGGCGAAGAGATGGAATAAACAGAAGCGGACTATGGACAAGGTCAGACAGCCCAAGTGTATCCAGGACTACAACACACACATGGGAGGAGTGGACCTGCATGACCAGTTTGTCAGCCGCTACAGAGTCAACATCCGGTCCAAGAAGTGGTGGTGGCCATGCTTCAGCTGGGCCCTGAACAGTGCCATGGTGAACAGCTGGTGCTATTACAGGTACACAAGGCTGTATGTTATTTAGTGATATCACAATCGAGTTGGTGATGTTTGACTCGAGGTCATCGCTAGTGCCCTTCGGTCGACAAGAGCAACAGTGATGATATCCAGACCAACATCACAAACTCAAGTGTGATATTGCTTTTACAGAACATTCTACATATGGGGCATGACGTTGTAGAAAGGATGAAACGATGCACATTCATGCATCTATCATGCTTGTTTTGTCATTCATTTAGGTCCTGGAAAAGCGGGGAGAAGGATCTCCTCTCCTTCCAGAGGCTGGTAGCCCAGACCCTCCTCCTGCGCCATGGAACAAAGCCAAGTAGGCAGGGCAGAAGATCTTCAGTGGCGGTGGCGATAACTGATGCCACCAGGTTTGATAATTTGAACCACTGGCCCTGCAACACTGGTAGCAGGTACAAGCGATGCAAGAACTGCGGCGGACGCACATCATTTGCGTGTGGAAAGTGTGATGTGCCACTACATGTGGAGTGCTTCAAGAAGTACCACACTGAGTAGAACATGCATGAAAGATGATGGAATGTATGGGAAGAAATATGTTATATATGTATATATGTTTTTAGAGGTTCTAAGAAAAAAATGTTTGTTGAGTTTTTGAGTATAAAAAAATTGAGAATAAAGAAATCAGTTCAAATTGTTTGATGTTTTGAATTTTATACAGGGGGAACCTGAGGCTCCACCTTTTTGTTATTATTTATTATGACTATATTATTATTTTGTTCTTATTATATTATTATTACTTCTCTATTATTATTATTAGGTGACATTTGACCTAGTGACAAGCTGTGTGACTACTGGCAACAATTGTTGCCAGTCATAAAAATGCTATTTTCTTCAAAAAAAAGTACAAAATGGAAAAAATAAATACATAACATGATTCAGAGGGACTCAACTGATAAAATGATATGCCTTACAACTCTGAAAAAAATCTGGGCACAAACGGGTTAAAATAAAGATCAGTGCAAGCATGTGAGGAAAATGGTAGCAAACAAGAAACCTCCTGGCAAGCTTGTTAGTTTTTGAAGTGTTTCGCCAAGTCGGTTTGCTCCGGTGGGATTGTGTCTGAATATGATTAAAGTGCCGCTCTCTGTTCTGTCAGACTCTCCTTCCCTGCTCTCTCCTTTGCTCTGCCTTACCACCTGCCCTACAAGCGTTTGCACGTTAACTACTTCAGTATTTATCTATTTAAATAAAATACTACTGGACTGAATCTTATTTGAACAAGATGAGCAATTTTGCTTTTTGTGCTGCTGCTGTACATTCCCACTACTAACAGGTTGAGCCACGTTTAGTTTAACTCTAGATAGAAACTGGCCTTCTGCTTGTGTTTTTGACATATGTAATGGAGTTAGGGAGCCTTGCTTCAGCTTGCAAAACAGTGAATATAATTAACTCTGCTTTCCCTGCAGGTGTGTGTTGCAGTCACAGTGTGCTCGTGGGAGCTACCCAGGGCAATGGTTGTGGAGTTTTGACATGGAGCAGCAGTGTTTGGTGGTCCAGGACCTCGTCCCCTCCAATCTCAGCAGGGAGGAGAGCAAGATGGTAGGTCTACGTCTTCACTTTAGTCGAGACGCAAAACGGATTTGAGGATGACGGTCTTTGTTTACAGATCCACATTTCTTATTGTGGTTTCTGTTGACTCCACATGATCATCCACATCAAGTTCCTAGAAGTTTCTCTGAAGAAAATCTTCATGACAGAATCTGTAGATATCCCCACTCTGGCTGTAATAATAGTCTCCTCACATACCAAAACACTCCCAAGTTATCCCTTATCAGTTGAGCTGCTACATTTGGTGTACCTGGGCATGTGGGTACGATGTCAGTGGGTTTAAGTGTGAGGGTATCAAGATGAGAGTGACTGGCTTGTGTCCTGTCATGTCCTAGCATAGCACAATATCTGCGTGAAAGATGGCAACAGAAACACATCCACACTGTGGTTTCTCCCATCAGCCTGTGTTTGCCTGGCTCTAAATGATTTCTAGTTCCAGAGGATATAAATGGAAATATAACTATTTATTACTAATGTAATAATAATATTGTAACATGGAGCTGCATGAGTTAAATGTACCTATAGCTGGTAGTGTGATAGCCTGACAGCTACAGTAGTGGCAGTGAGGATCGTTTTCTCTTCTGGCAGCTCACACATGGTACACCTTTTAATACTGACCAATTAGGGAGCTAGTTTTATAACAGGCTCCTCGTGTAGCATTTCTACTCTGTGAGATACAAGAATCCACGAGCTGAAAAAAGCCCACTGATCCAGTGGATAACAAAAAATAACCAAATTCAACCAGTTCTGGCAGGACATGGATTCAAACTGAGAATCAATCCTAAGGACCACAGCAGCTCTGTACATGCTGTGTTCAAGTGACACTGGGATGAACTGACAGAAATCTACTGGTTTACAGGAGGTTTGTTTTAGTTAGCAGCTCCTCTTTGTATTTATGATGGTCTATTCATGGGATATCCATTATTGTTACAGTATCTAATGCATTAATTTTGCCTGTCCTTGAGACGCCCGGTACTACAGGAGCAGAAACATTACGTGAATAAGCAACACAGCAGCTGGAGCCAAACATAAAACCAAACCTTTGTCAGTATGATTCATGCTCCATCAGCGGGGAGTGCAATTTAGTTTTCAAATCTAATTATTCCACATGGACGTTTACAAAAGAACAGATAGGATTTATGTGTTCAGACAGCTTAATCACTTACTCTCAGCATGACCTTCACTGTACCCTGAAACGCCACAGGTCTGTGCCACATTCTGTCAGCAGCTCATGACAGTTCTGTATTTCTCTCAGGTGTCTCTGTCCATCCCAAGACTTCCAGTGTTAGAAAACGGGGAGTCGTACTCTTGCTACTTCCAGGACAGCCACACTCCTGCTACCATCACAGAGACCGGGGTCACCTGCCGTTCTCCCGACACCAGCAGGGTGCCTTTGGTTTTTCGAGGACAAGGTGAGTGTTTTCTATTGGGGGTTTTCCCTGCAAATCTGATGCTGTTGGCGTTTATTCACTCGTTTGCATGTTTCAACTTTGTGATTGGAGGATTTGCCTGCACCCTGGAGGATTTGCATGACCAGACCAGACATGCCATTTACAGTTCAATTGTTATGCCAGTGAATGGCCTAGAAAAAAATGGCTAACCAAATCCATTTTTTCTAGGCCATCTTACACAGCAGAGAGTAATCTGTATTTGAAAGCATAAACCGGTTTCATCCACGGACTGCTTGCTTTGAAATACATGCTTTGTGTTTCCTGACTGTCTGGTGCAGTGAAGGCTGCTTGTAAGTCAGTGGTAATGAGGAGACTGTAAATAAAAAAGAAAACCCGAAGCCTCTGTAGAGAACACATTCACCCAAACATTCATGTTATGAGAGAAACTCTCACGTAGAGTGTGGTTCCCATGTTTGTTGTTGTTCTCAGGGTGTAGGGCTCACCAGGAATCAGTCGGGTTACAGTTATATTCTGACATTTTTGTTGTAAATACACTGATAATTGCTCCATAAATATTGTGTATTAGCCTCAAACTGCAAGAGACTGAACTGGGAGCTGTGGCACAACATCGGTGTAATCGAGTGTTTGGAGTCTGTGGCATGTTGTTACTAGTGATCAAAGAAGTCTCGTATGTCCGTTCTTGGTCTCTCTCAACAGCTGTTCGTCGGAGCCGCTTCAAACGTGGCAGAGTTTAACTTTTTTTTTCTTGATCAGTTCTTATTTTGGCTGAAAGTTGCCGTGTCCTCATCACAACAAGTCCTAACAAGATGAAAATCTGCAGCCAAGTCTCAAACAGGCCCTTAAAGGCTACAAAGGTTGTCTGTGACTCTTCCTTAATTTACTGTCTCAGGTGGTCTGTTGTTTTTTTCTGGTTAAGTGAGCTAATTTTGTTCTTGCCTTTCCAAAGCTGAACCAAATAAGTTCAATCCCTCACTTACTGTATGTAATTTGAATGAGCAGTTCTAAAGGAAGCCTTTGAACACACATCTCAGTAGGTATAGTAAACACAGTTTAACGAGTGGTGACACAAACTGGGTTTTTTCTCTCTAGTCCCCAAACAGACTCTGTACTAGTTTAAGGAAACGGCTCAGGTCAGGACTTTGAGTCCTTTTGATCGCAGTTTCTGCTCTTTATGAGGAGATACTGTAGATGTGGTACACAACTGCTCCCCGTTTTAAACATCCATCAAACTGAACATTTGTAGGGAAGCTGCTGTGTTTGTGTTTGTCACCGTCCTTGTGCACCCCAAGGATGGTGCACATGGGTTTCATTAGGCCTCTATGTTCCCTCGGCTTGTGCAGCTCGTTCTCGAGACTCGGTGGATCAGAGACGGTAAGCCTGACCAAATATTTTTCTTACTGTGCTCGCTCAGCGCTGCGCTCTGAGCAGAAACTTGTTATGTTCTCTTTCCTCAGGCTGTGCTCCTATCTGTGTTTTCTTGTCAGATTTTGTCACAGTCACCTTGTCTCTACGTTTTGGCAACGTCACGGTCACGGCAAGGGATTTCACCTTCTACGACTGCACAGCCGTTAAGCAGCTGTCTGGCAGCCAGCCGTGAGTTATCGCCGATGATTTATCAGCTGTGCTCTCTGTCTGTCTCCTCCTGATCTGTGCTGTTCATGCAGACCCTTTAATCGAGTCTCACTCACCATCAGAGTCTGTGCTTTTCTGTTTAGTACCTGGGTCACTCTTTGTCCCTCCATCAGTTCACCTTGCGCCCTTCGTTATTATATCTGTGTCTGTATTTCCGCCCACTCACTGTCCTCTTTTTAATTCCCCTGTTCAAGCCTGTGACCCTGGGTTTTAGAAATTGCCAAGTAAGGCTCGCTTACTTGGCAATTGGCAAGTTTTATTGAAATTATTGAGTCGTGCAGGTAGAAATGACCAGTGAGAACAACAGAGTAACTACAACAATCAGATATCAGCGGCTCATAGATGCATTATGAAAGACATATAATGAAAGACACAAGTAGAGAATGGCCAAAAAACAATAGAATTCCAGTCAGAGGTTGTACTGGGTTTCAGTTTGTACATAAAAGAAATTTAAAATCTTTAAAACTTGAATAAATTTCCAGACTTGAAGTAGCATGTACATCCTGTTTCACTAAATATGGCTTATAATGATTGTAGTGTTGTGTAAATCCCAAATAACACTTTCATTGTATTTAGGAGTTAATAATAACCTGTGTTGTCATAAATTACACGCACACACTCAGATTGGTGCGTGTTGATCAATCTGTGAGACCTCCAACAGTTAGATCTGCTTCTATTAGAGCCGTTCTTCTCATAGCTCCTAATCCTGCATCACTGTTTGCCTCTCATCTTGAAAAGAGGCTTGTACAGTCGCTAAGGCAATTTCTATCCTGTCTGTGTGCAGATGCCGCGGTTGTGTTTTAAGCCGATGGGGCTGTAACTGGTGCGTCCACCAGCATGCGTGTACCCACAAGCCCACCTGTGAGGAGGGAGTGATCATCTACAACCAACATGTAAGCTGCAGCGTGACGTCACATGCAGACATTGTAGGAAAAGCACCGACTGATCACCAGTTTGAACTGGAGCTTCATTTGCATTCATCAGTCAGTTCGTCGCCCATAAGCCAAAGATGTGCATTCTTCTCTTTGATTAAGGTTTCCTGTGGAGTCTTGAACTGCAGAATAGTTGCGCTGTCGTTACACTTTGCATGAGTGGACTCTTGTGTAATGTGGTACAACCTTTTAGAGGTTGTGGGCAGTAAAACCGACTGAAATTAGTTGTTTGTTTGTTTTTATAACACTTCAAAACAGTTGCCCAGAGGCATTTTAAGATGGGTTAAAACCAGTGCTGCTAACACAAATCACTGTCTTTCAGGTGTCATGAGCCACATTAACCTCAGATCACATGATTTTTCCTTTTTATTTTTTCCTTCTGCCTCACCCTCTCCTCGTCTTTTCCTCCTCCTCCCCCAGTTTAAACTACCTACCTCCTCTCCTCCTACAACCAAAGCTATTAAAGTCATCACAGCCACCACTACCACAACAGCTACCCCCACAACTCCTCCTACCACACCAACTACTGCCACGACGAAGACAACAACCGCAGCCGCCATCACCATAGCTACCACTAAGGAGTTAACAACGCCTACTCTTTCATACACCAGTACCAGCCATGAGCCAACCCACCCGGGCACGACCCTGCCCCCTCAGCCTCCCACTCTACCACCCAGCACCTCTCCAGGCCTGGAGGTCACCACCAGAGAAGAAGAAGAGAGTGAAGCCTCTGAGACTGTCACACACAGTGACTGGGAAGATGCTGTAGCTACACAGAGTGTCACGATGGCCACGGCAGAGCTGATGCCCGTCACCGTGGCTGATGGTCTTAGTGGGGACCTGGACCCTGTCGTGCCTCTGATGATCCCAGACTCCTCGCCACCGGAGGTGGTGACGGCCTTACCCCCCAGCGAACGGCAGGCAGCCAAAGAAGCGCTGACCCTGGCAGAGGCTCCCACCATGGTGCTGCCTGGCTTTCCCCCGCCCACACTTTTCCATATGGGTGAACCGGCTGATTCTGAGCCTTCCCTTTACTTGGACTCGACCCAGACACCCACACTGGTACCACCGCAAGACTTGCACACTGAGGCAGGAAGCCCAACTGCTGATTCTGAGGTGCCCCTCTGGCGAAAGGAAGCAGAAAACTACACTGAGGGTGCTGTCCAGGCAGAAAATGACACGGCTACATTTTCAGCTGCCACCGTGCTCTCAGGTGATGGGGAGGTTGACCGCATGTCCCAGTCCTACCCTCCCCAGTTGCTGAATGCTGACTCAGAGCTGGACTACCAGTATGATTCAGCTGATGGCTTCCTCCCGGTGAGTTCAGCCGCCTCAATCCTCCTCCTGCTTCTACTTCTTCTTCTTCATGGAAAGGGTGAGCACCCTCCCTGTGCTTCCAGCTTCTGACTGGAGTCCTACTATAGGAACAAAGCTCACAACTGATTCCCTAGTCTCTCATTCTTTCCCTGCATTTCCTCTTCCGTCTCACACCTGGAATCTGTATCCTTTCACTGCACAGACTGACTTCAAGAAACCCGGCTGCTCCTGAGTTGCAGCAGTTGTTCTTTTGTCTAAATATCTTCACCTTTCCTTTTTCCAGACTCTTTCTTTCATTATCTCTATACAAAAATCTTCACCACCTTGAGCACGCCCCCATCCCGACATCCCCCCCATGACTCCCTGCATCTGACTGAAATCAATTGCAATCCCTTGTGGGAAAGTAAAAACTGACCCTGAACAAGAATGAATATATTAAATGGTTCGTTCGATCCACCTCACTGTAAATGTTGCGTGTATGTGAATATAAACACGTGTGATCTGTTCTCCTGCAGGGGGACGAGGGCTCGTATGTCAGCTGGGGTTCCTCAGCTTGTCCGTGTGTTGAGAAGGTCCAGGGTTCGTCACTGCTCCCTGTCAGAGTGGAGAGAAAGATCACTTTACTGGCACATAACCTCCATCTGTATCAGGTACAGCACACAGCAGCATCGAGCCTGTTAGCTGCCTGCCCAGTGTACTCTTTCATGCAGTGTTTGTGTGTTCAGGATGCAGAGCTGGACTACGAGTGTGTGTTGGTTATTGAAGGGCAGACGGTGGTGGTAGATGCCTACGTGGAGCCAGATGACATGAACCCATCAAGCTTTGACATCACATGTCAGCTACACCAGGTCTGATATTGTTTATAAAGCATTAGTACCTTCATAAAATTGCTACCTTCAGTATTAAATAAAGGCAAAAGTAAAACTAAATGAAGGCCGGTTCACCCTCCCCAGGCAGGATGAACATTTCCCTTCTTCTGCTACCTGTGTTTGTAAAGCAGCGCTTGTCTGGAGTGTAACTGATAATGAATAATTAGTTTTAATGTTACCTTAAAAAATGGGGCCTTTTTCTTGTGTCCAGTACACATACTCTGCCCCAGTGCAGGAGTATAATGCATTGGTGTATGTGAAGAGGAGGGACACCTTCCATGTAGACACTTCTCGTGATCTCTATGGTAAGGTCATATTAAGTTTGTTGTGCTTTAAACATATTGCTGTTATGAGCACATGTTAACTGTCTGCTGCTCCTCTATGTCTACTGTGCTTTCAGTGACTCTGTACAACTGCTCTGTGGGTCGATCTGACTGCAGCCGTTGCCACACAGCAGACCCAAAATACGGCTGTGCGTGGTGTGGTGGTCCCAGGGCCAGCTGCCTGTTTTCAAACTCCTGCAGTGAACCTGTGCAGCAGACGTGCCCTGCTCCCGTCATACACTCTGTGAGTATTCAGAGTGTGGGAAATAATACAGTGCACTGGGATTTATATTTGAACTGCTTACAATCATAATTGGAGGCTTTATTGTCAAGTTTTCACTTCTTCCTCTTATCACTCTCACTTACTACTTATTGTCCCGAAATTACAAGAACAATGATGATCAGCCATCACAGTTAGATGGAACATGTTGTTGATATACGTTTTGGTTTGAGACAGTGGAAGATATTATAATACTGGAGACCATTTGTGTTCTAGTGGAGTCATTATTCGAAGATGTAATACATCCTTATCTTACATTAGGCCTCATCAGCTCATCACTTCATCTGTTTAAGCTTTACACCAACTTGCCACTGATTGGCTGCCCCTCAGAAGCACAAGTTTGAACAGCAGGTGGAAGGCTCTTCTCTGCTCAAAGCCAGAGCTGTCTGTCGGAAATGGGAAAACAAAATTGAGGATATCCCTTCTCTTTAACGTCATACAGAGGCAAGAGTAGAAAAAAGTAAAAACTGGAACAGTATGTCTGATAGAAAATGAGGGAAAACAGCAGATCCTCTTTAAATAAAGCTTCCCAATGATCTGAGTGCTAAATGTACAAACACAATTCTGATTTTATGCCTTCAAAATAAGCTTTCTTTCGAGCTTTTGGCTCACAGGGGTTACTTGGACACAGACTGACCACGTTATTTCAGAAACAGTGAAGCAGTATATGTGTAGCAGATGTTAACTTTAACAAGACGCAAGATATGGGGAGTTTACATCCGTTTATATTTTGGAAAATGAATTATTAGCTGTTAAAGATGGTGACACAGCTGTTGCTCACGTACTTTAAGGTTCTGAGGGAAATCATACTGTTAGTCCTGCTCTGAAAAAGCTTTTGTTTGATCAGCATTTCTTTGTGTTAGATGTCAGTGATAATAATGCCCTCAGAGAGTGTAAGTTGCACTGAATTTAACCCTATAATGCCCTTTGTATCATATTTGATACGTGAGTTTCTGAGACCTCTATCTCATCAATGTGATCAATACTTGCCATAATTTCAAAATGTTATGGACAAAACGTTTTTTTTGTCTAAAATTAACATTGTTGTTAACAAAAAGTTGCCAAAAACTCCCAATGTATCAAATGTAATAAAAATATATCATTCACAACAGCGTTTGTGGATTTTGTTATAAGGGTTAGTAAACATCTCAGTTCCAAATAATCAGAATTTTCTGATGGGTACATTTTTGATGGGTTGGGTCTTACAGGGTTAAAAATATGTGTTTGCATTTGTGGCTTCACCACTTGCTTTGAATTTATTGTAATAAAACACTTGGTTGGACCTGTTTTTTCTTTTGTGAATGCTTTTGCATTGGTCAAAAACTAGAAAGGTTGTTTGGATTTTTTGTTCCTGCCTCCAATCAGGTCGACCCACTCTCTGGCCTGTTGGAAGGAGGCACCATGGTGACCATCTCCGGCTCCAACCTGGGTCAGAAGGCTGAAGACATCGTCCAGTCTGTGTTAGTAGCTGACGTGCCCTGCACAGTGATTTCCAACCTGTATGAGGTCTCCTCTAGGTATGCATGCACTACTGTTGTTTCTCATAGACTCTCTTTGTACTGATCAGAAAACTACAGAAACATGGCTTGGTTTTCTGAAGAGCAATGTTGGTCTTCCAGAATCGTGTGCATGACCAAAGCCAGCGGATTAAAGACGAACCATGTGTCTGTGAGAGTGAATGGAGGAGAATTTGGCCTCTCCAGACAGAAATTCAGCTACCAGGTATATTAAATTCAGGTAGAGTAAATTAGATTTTGTTGACCTGTCTGTGAAACTTGGCATTTTTGTTGCATCAAAGGACACTAAAACCTACATTGCTGGGAGAAAAATGTGACTTTAAGAGGTGAAAGTTTAGTATAATATTCTTTCTATTTATTAATTGTTTATAAAATAATGAAATTGTGGTTCTAACACTGGAGGTGTTTGAAGCAGAGAACATCTGCTATTATTTCTGTTTGTTCTCTTTGGTCCACATATCTATAATAACATAATGTGGGCTGCATTCTTTAACAGTATAATTCATACAATATTAGAAGTCGCACATCTAAGAAACAAGAAATCTTTGCCAAGTTTTACCTTTCTTAAACCGTTTAAGATGAATGATTTTAACCACACGATCAGTAATCACAAATATTTCTCAACAAGTCCACATTTTTAAATAAATCTGTGTAAATACATCTCCCTATATTAGATAATAGTTTAACATAAACACTGGAATTTCTTTCCATATATTTCCTTGGATCTCTGTCTTATTAAGGCTGAGAGGATCCAAGTGTAAGAATAAGTTCTTGGATTTGGCAAACTGGGAAAGGACACAAGCCAGTCCAAAAGTCCTTGTTTCTCACTATCGACAGACTTTCTTAATATGCAACAAGAAGCAAACAGCTGTGTTACACTGTGAAATACAGCTGCTCTCTCCTTCTTCTTAGAACCCAGTTGTGAGAGGAGTGTCACCTGAAAGAGGCCCCAAGGCGGGGGGAACATCCCTGAACATCACTGGCCAAAACCTTCTAACGGGTCGCCCCGCTGACCTTACCATCACTGTCGGGGACGTCCCCTGTAACATGTAAGACACACACGTATAATGGCCTGTTTGTGGTTAATGCAAAGTCGGTGCTACTGTTTTTCTTCATTTAAGGTTGTAAGGTCAGACTGACCTTTGACCTCTTCGTGTCACCTTAGGATCTCATCATTTCTTTGTTCCCCCCTCAGTGTGTCAGAGGTGCAGAGTGACAGTGTTCAGTGTGTGACGGGGAGCAGTAATAAAACAGGAGACCACCAGGTCACCCTGCATTACGGCAGCATCCAGCGTCACCTCAGCAGCCCCGCCTACCACTACACCAACAACCCCAACATCACCCGTGCCGAACCAGCCAGGAGCTTCCTGCAGTAAGTCTGAAAGCCCTCACACATTCAGCCTTCAAAACGTATTCATACCTCTGAAGCTCTAAAAACTTGATTCTGTTCACTTGGACGTAGCGTTTTCATCCAGTCTCAGCTGGCTGCGGGTTGTAACTGTGACTACACTGCAACCTTATAAACAGTACTTTTGCACAATGACTGAAACTAGCACCACTGAATGAACAATGAGCTGTGAGGTCAGTTCCTTGACCATTGATCAACATGACAATTTTCTGCGTCCAGATAAACAGAATCACCTTTTTGGGATTTCCTTACTTGGGCGATTGAGCATGCATCACAACGTTTTAACCTGCTCTGGTTGATTGGATTGTTACAGTGG
Source organism: Copadichromis virginalis (assembly GCF_057382275.1). Lineage (NCBI taxonomy): Eukaryota > Metazoa > Chordata > Actinopteri > Cichliformes > Cichlidae > Copadichromis > Copadichromis virginalis. The sequence goes on from NC_140622.1 coordinate 5,304,339, forward strand.
CGGTCGACTGATCAAGCTGTCTGGATCCAACCTGGATGTGGTGCAGGAGCCCCGAATGGTGGTGACTCTCTCCCGCTTCCAGTCGGTCGGCCAAAACAAGAAGAGGAAACGGCGGAGGAAGAGGAGCAAAGGAGAGCAATGGAAGAAAACCCTGGGAAGGTCGGTTAGGATGGTTCCTGACCCCGTCTGTCCCGGAGACCAATTCTGCTCCGTCAAACAGGTCGGTGTGTGCTGCTCAGCACAGAGCAGTTCATTCGAGTGATCGTTCACACCTTTTAACCCAAATCTGCCTTTCTCATCAGTTCGTTGAGCGCTGTGAGGTAAACTCCTCCTCCCTCATCCTGTGCCGCTCTCCGATGGTGGACTCCACCATCTGGTGGTCACGGGTCACAGTGGAGTTCTTGCTAGACAATCTGCGCTTTGACTTCAGCAGTTTGAACTCTGAGCCATTCAGCTATGAGCGTAACCCCACCCTGCAACCCCTGAACCAACAGGACCCTCTTAAGGCATATCGCTATAACCCAGGCAGCTTCATCCAGCTGGAGGTGAGAGGAGAGGCAGCGATGTTTCAGTTTTATTTATTTACTGACAAAATAAGCAGACATAACATATATCTCTTATGTCTTATTGCCTGTTCTCAGGGGGAACACCTGGACCTAGCCATCACTAAAGAGGAGGTGGTGGTGTTGATTGGAGAAGGTGTATGTGCTGTGAAAACCCTGACCAGCAACCATCTGTACTGTGAGCCACCACCACAGCAGCCTGCACCAGGACCAAACGGCAAGAAGCGAGAGGGCTCTGACAATCTCCCCGAATTCACTGTGAGAAAATGAGTGTCACCACCGTGTGAGCGCCTGATGGGCCACTCAAGTTTGAAAGCACCTCACTTTTTTATTTAACATGTATTTCAGGTCCAGATGGGCAACCTGAACTTTTATCTCGGCAAGGTTCAGTACGACAACCTGAGCCTGTCCACCTTCCCACTAGAGGCTCAGATTGGAGTTGGAGTTGGAGCCTCCATAGTGGTCCTCATTGTGCTCATAATTGTGCTTATTTACAGGTCAGTGGGTGGACTGAGAGTCTGTGTTTTTGTGTGTTTAGTGTGCAGATGAGTGCTACAGTGGTTCTCTACCTGCTGAATTCATATGTTTGCTCACACATAAAGAAATGAGCAGTACTGGGTCCCAGTTTAGGTCGCCCACTTGGACATGCAATCATGTCTCAAAGCTCAGTTCACACGCCCAGGTTTGAGTCTGACCCTGGACCTGCTCTTTCTCTCTCCCCACTTTCCTCCGTCCTATCAAATAAACCCAGAATACCCGGATACGTTACATGGAAGTTATAAATTGATTTATATGTCACTGAGTGAAATAATTATTTAATCCCCTACAACTGAGCCAGAATTCTGCAGCAGATAGCTGATAAAATGAACTGAATGAATGACAGATACTGCTAATCTGAATTTGAAACACACCTGTCCACAGAATCAATTTCTTGCACAGTTTGACTGGATTTCCACTAATCGTATGTAAAACCTTCTTCCCGTCTGTTAGGAGGAAGAGTAAGCAGGCTCTTAGGGACTATAAGAAGGTCCAGATCCAACTGGAGAACCTGGAGACCAGTGTGAGGGACCGCTGCAAGAAAGAGTTCACAGGTACAGCATTATGAGGAAAAAAGAGAGCGGCGGCTATATGGATGAAGACGGGAGATAGGAGGGCCTTTTCCCCATGTTTCATCAGTTTTCTTCACCTCTATAGTTGCGATAGGCTGAGAGCAGAGAACCCCCAGATTTTATTCTGCCAGCTGCTATTTACAAGCTCGTGCCTTCTGGCACTGGCCTGTAGCAGCAGCCTCTGACCTTTGTGTTCTTAATCACTTTGATCCAGACTTGATGACGGAGATGATGGATATGTCCAGTGACCTGGTCGGCTCAGGCATCCCCTTCCTGGACTACCGTATGTATGCCGAGCGCATTTTCTTCCCCGGCCACCGAGAGTCTCCTCTGAGACGAGACCTGGATGTTCAGGAGTGTCGGCGGCAGACGGTGGAGCAGGGCCTGGTGCAGCTTTCCAACCTGCTCAACAGCAAGCTGTTCCTCACCAAGGTAGTCGCTATCACAATCACAGCTAAAATGAAGCTTTGCAGAGCGAGGATTCATCTCCTCTTTTCCTCTCAGTTCATCCATACTCTGGAGAGCCAGCGGACCTTCTCCCCCAGAGACCGAGCCTACGTGGCTTCGCTGCTGACGGTGGCGCTTCATGGCAAGCTGGAGTATTTCACAGACATCCTTAAGACGCTCTTGAATGATCTGGTGGAGCAGTATGTGGCCAAGAACCCCAAACTGATGTTACGAAGGTAAGCTGCTGCTCATAGATTCAGTCTTTGGCATGTTCAGAAGCTGCAATGCTGCTGCAAGTGTGTGTGATTCTCTGCAGAACAGAGACAGTGGTGGAGAAGCTGCTGACCAACTGGATGTCTATCTGCCTCTATGCTTTCCTCAGGGTGAGTCAACATAAAAGCAGTGATGCACAGTAGTAGGGATAAGTCTTTTTTTAAAAATATTGGGATATAAAACATTTTAAGACTTTGAGATTTTACTTGGGGGCATTTTAAAGTGGAATATAATGACTTTGAAATTAGGACCAAGCTCCAAAAAGCAGCCACTAAAGCTGAGACCTGTGTCCTTTTTGTTCATTAAAGTCAGTGCGCAAACGCTTTAATTTCCCACAGCAAAAAAACAAAACATGCTTAATTTATTGTTTTGTGATCACACCATTCATAGAAAAGTACATATTTGTGCTTGTGTTTATTCAGAGAGCCCTCAGAGCATGTTGCTGCGTTAAGGATTTCAGTGCATAAAGCTGACATTTGCACCAATGACTCAACTACATATCGTATAACATGTAAATAGAAAAATTACCCACGCTGCTGCACACAGCAGTAACTTTTAAATAGCAGTTTCCAGTACTGACATGTCAAAACACAGAGGGGAATGAAAGTCCTTCCAGTCACTCCAGTACAGTGGAAACATTTCTAGCACTGATTCTTATATAGCGCTTTTCTACTCCTTTATGCCTCATCTGTTTACACTCATACATAGAAGCACTTATTTCTGCACCTACGTGCTTTCTAGAACCACCAACCTCCTGATTCACAGGAGACCTGCTCCACCAATCTGAAAATATGAAGCTCAGGTTTTCCTCAAGGTTTGACTTAGCAGAACATTTCTTTAACACATGAAGTGTGTAGAGAAGCACTGTGTAAGAATTGGTGCATTGCAGTGTGTTAATTATTTGTGTGTGTGTGTGTAGGACTCAGCGGGGGAGCCTCTGTACATGCTGTTCAGGGCCATAAAGCACCAGGTAGATAAAGGACCGGTGGATGCTGTTACTGGCAAAGCAAAGTACACCCTGAACGACAACCGCCTGCTGCGAGAGGACGTAGAGTACAAAACCCTGGTGAGGGGAGTCTAGACTGAAATAAATAACCATTTTGGCTCTAATGAAAAATTCCCAAGGAGGTTGTATTTTTCTTTAATTGTCTTCCCCTCCTTTCACCCTTCTTTTCCCTGCAGACACTGAATGTGTTGGTGCAGGGTGGAGGGGTCAATGAGACCCAGCCTGTGCCCTCCAAAGTACTGGACTGCGACACCATTACCCAGGTGAAAGAGAAGCTACTGGATCAGGTGTACAAAGGCACATCCTTCTCACACCGGCCGCACGCCGAGTCGCTGGACTTGGGTGAGAACCACACACTGCGTGACACACCAGACTCTGAAAACTGATGCACCTCGTGTCAGCCTCGAGGAATCTGGTACTTATGTCTCTTTATGATCTCTCTTTTAGTTTACCCATAAGTTGGGAAATCTAAAAGAGTAAACAGGACCTTTTATAAAATAAAGGAGCAGCTCGATAAAATATAACCAAACAAATTAGCTGAGCGACGTAAAATGAGTGAAGAGGAGAGAGCTTAGTTTCACAGGATAAGTAGAAAGTTCAGTATGATCAACCAGAAAAGCAATAAAACAAAATGGGGAAAGGCAGGACGTTTCACTGACTGCTATAAAGAGAGGGCTTCATTTGCATTAAAACACCAGCAGAAATATGGAGTCATAAACTGGGAGCAGACGTGGGAAGTCAGGTGTGCAGCTTCATCGAGCCAACTGAAGTCGCAGAGCTGTAAGGACGAGTTCATCGCAACAAAGGAAATAACTGAATCGGGAGGTCATTCACAAATGTGTCTCACAAGTAAACTTGTGTGATGGCTTCAGGGGCCTCAGCTTTGGCTGTGGTGCCTGACACCTCTCAGGGTTGTGACAGGCATGTTTAATTTATTGAACGCCTGTCGTTTGATTCCTACTATCATCTTAACCATGTTTTAATAACTTTGCACTTTTTGACTTATGTACGTGAAAAGTGTTACAAGGATAAATATCTCTTGCTTCTGTGGACTAGGCTCTCAGAGACTGGGGTTTAGGGGCATGAGAGCAGGACAGATGTGGAAAACATCGGTGGGACCTTGACTACCATGTGATTGTTGGGTTTTTCTCTGTATGTATTATTATAGGGTCTTACAATATAAAGTGCCTTTAGGCGACTGTTGTGATTTGGCGCTGTATAAGTGCAGCGCTCGTGAATTAGCGTTCCTTCTTTTCATATTTGTTGCCCTGTAGCGCCCCCTACAGCGTGACAAAAACGAATCCAAACCAAGCTCACTGACTGCTCAGTCTGTCAACACGTTCCTCAAAGATGAGAGAAAAACGTGGTAAATTTAAATTTTACAGCACTGTCAGTACCTGCATGATAACATCAGCCTGAGCTGATGATGGGAGCACCTGAATGAATTTGTGAACATCGTTAAGTCGCTCGAGTTTGCTAAGATGAGCATGTCCCACAATCACTGTGCTGATGTGCGTCTGCCTTCTGTCATGCAGAGTGGAGGTCGGGCGTTGCCGGTCATCTCATCCTGTCAGACGAGGACTTGACATCTGTGGTTCAGGGTAGCTGGAAACGCCTTAACACGCTTCAGCATTACAAGGTCAGAGTTATCACTGAATGCTTTACAAAGCAAACTACACTGTTTCATAGCCTGGGATAGGACACGGCCGACACCAATGGCTGTTTGTGTTCCTCCATAGGTCCCAGATGGCGCAACGGTGGCACTGGTCCCTCGTCATACCAAACACATTCACCATGACAACCACGACTACATAGCAGGAGAGAGTGAGTTTGTTCAAATAAAAGATAAATCAACTTGTCAGCCAGTTCATCTTTCATTAGACTTTATTTGACTGTCACACTGACAGTAAAAACGATTCGATCATTTCCCTACTCAGTTCTTCAAATTGTGTGAGTGTTTATGTGGAACATGAAGTGACAGATGGAGGAAATCAAAAGTAGCAAAACCAGAGAGCGAGTCACAGGCAAGCATCAAACCTGTGTGTGTGCAGAGACGCCAATGCTGGAGGATGCAGATGAAGGTGGAGTGAGGCTGTGGCATCTGGTAAAAGCCAGTGAGGAGCCCGAGTTGCCCAAACACCGCAGAGGCAGCCTGAGGGAGAGAGAGAGGGCCAAGGCTATCCCTGAGATCTACCTGACCCGCCTGCTGTCCATGAAGGTACAACACACACATCTGGGTCTAGTCCCATTGAGTAGAGACTGTAGGAAGGAGATGAGGAGTACAGGAGTACCACACTTTCTAAAAATCAATCTGTTTTTTAAACTACACACAGCTGTTCTCCTAATTTGTAAGCTACAACGCTACAAAGTTAAACAGACACACGCATATATTCTTTTAGCTAGACAAGAGCAGAGTGCTGACACTTTCACTTTCTTATGCTCTAATGTGAACTTTACTGTGTTTGTCAGGGGACGCTGCAGAAGTTTGTGGACGATCTTTTCACGGTGATCCTGAGCACGAGCCGTCCTGTCCCGCTCGCCGTCAAGTACTTCTTCGACCTGTTGGATGAGCAGGCAGCACAACATGGCATCTCTGACTCAGAGACCATCCATATTTGGAAGACCAACAGGTAGACGATAGTCTGATAGAGACCGCTGCTGGCAGATGATAGTGGGACTCTGTCATGTCTAATACTGTCGGTACTGTTTCTCCAGTCTCCCTCTGCGTTTCTGGATCAATATTGTGAAGAATCCCCAGTTTATCTTCGACATCCAGGCATCTGACCACGTGGATGCCGTGCTCTCTGTGATCGCCCAGACCTTCATGGACTCGTGCACGATTGCAGAGCACAAGCTGGGCCGGGTTAGTACGTTTGCAAACGCCAGTTTTCCAGCAGCGTCCTGTTACTCTTGTGTCTTTGAATGTCGTTCTTCTTCTTTTTGAACAGGATTCGCCCATCAACAAGTTGCTGTATGCCAGAGATATCCCCCGCTACAAACAGATGGTGGAAAGGTTGGATTGCTTAAGCTGCTCAGACAACACTGAACAGGTGTTTGTGAAATAAACGTATTTTATCAGTCGTACGTTTGAGGTTGATTACAGTGATGGTTATTGCAGGTACTATGCTGACATCAGGCAGACCATCTCAGCCAGTGACCAGGAGATGAACTCTGCTCTAGCTGAACTGTCCAGGGTGAGTGCAGCCACAGCTCAGAACACACACACACACACACACACACACACACACACACACACACACACACACACACACACACACACACACACACACACACACACACACACACACACACACACACAGTTCACTTCAATGCCTTGTGTTTCAGAACTATTCGGGAGAACTGAACTACCTGGTGGCACTGCACGAGCTCTACAAGTACATCAATAAATACTACGACCAGGTGTGTTTCTACTCTTTCCAGCCACTAGAGGTGGAACAGTACACCATGATGCAACAATGTGGAGACTGTCTAACAATGCAAAACACATTTAATACAATTTAATTAATTAAGATAATTTTCATAAAATTCTGAAAAGTCTTTTTTCATTGATAAAATTCGGTTCTTTTTCTGAAGTAATCAGTTATGTTCATTACAAAAGAGCCTCCGATTCACTCCAGAGCTCCGTTTCATCCAAGCAATAATCCTTCCCTTGCTTAGTTTCAGCAGCTTCTTTTTTGTGGGATGTGAACGCATCAAGGTTCCTATCTAACCAGCCAATCACATGGCTGACACTGTGTTTAGACATGTGGGCCTGGGCAAGCTGCTGAATTTCAAAGGTGACTCAAGTAACTTTAGATGTGGCACGGTTGCTGGTGGTTGGTGCCAGAGTATTTTGGAAATTGTTGATCTGCTGTGATCTTTCCACACAACCATATTTTTTTTTGGGGGGGGGGGTGTGTTTACAGATAATGGTTTGAAAGAAGAAATTACCCAGTGAGCGACAGTTCTTAAGGGGATCATACCCTGCTTTGATCACCTTAGCTTTGAACTGACCGGAAGGAAACAGCAGCTCAGACAGCAGCAGAGCATTGCTTTATTACAGAACATGTTGGATACTGAAGCAGAACCAACACACATGGTGCCAGTCCTGTCAGCTAAGAACAGGAAACGAGCTCAACAAAATTGGACAATGACAAAAAACACTGGTGTGATGTGTATTGATTTCTGCTGCAACTTCCAACAAGTTAGGGTCACCGTTTGGTGGTCGGCGGTTAATGTCTTTCAGTGTTCACGCTTGCAATGGTGGTGCAAAATGACAAAATCTACCATGTCCACCTGTTTGTGACCCATCTTCTGATGTCTGATGTTTCCAGCAAGATAATGCACCATATTCCAAAGCTCACATCATTTAAACTGGTTTCTTGAATATGGCCGTGAGCTCAGTGTACTCACCACAGTTAGCAGACCTCAGTCCAATAGAGCATCTTTGGGATGTAGTGGAATGAGGGACAAGATGGCTCTGACAACAAGTCCAGCCAAACGTCTGAGAAAGGTTTCCTGCACCGTGGTGGATCTGTGCTGGGAACAATGAAAGCAGTTCTCAGGGCGAAGAGGGCCTAGTGTTAACAAGGTGCACCCAATAAAGTGGCTGAGTGTAGAAGGTTGAGGCTAATTAACAGCAGCAACTATGCCTTACTCCAAACTGCTGTTAACAGCACTAATTCAGGGGACAAAAGCAATGTGGGGAAAGTGTTAGAAACGGGGAGGAGTCTGAGCTTTTGGCTCAAAGGGAGTTTTTCCTTCCCGCTGTCGCCAAAGTGCTTGCTCATAGGGAGTCATATCATTGTTGGGCTTTTCTTTGTATGTATTATTGTAGGGTCTACCTTAAAATATAAAGCGCCTTGAGACGACCGTTGTTGTGATTTGGCACTGCATAAATAAAATTTAAAAGATTGAATTGAATTAGAACATCCACTTCTGATTCTTTTTGGCCTTCATCTGAAGAACCTGCTTTTTAGGGGATCTAGTCGGGTCTACCAGGTGTTTTGGTTGTGCTAAGCTGCCCAGAGCCTTCCTTTTTAACCATGGACCAAATTGTTGATTTGGCCATTCCTGAAGTGTTTGACAAATTTTCTCATCTATGAGAGAGACTGCAATGTTACTTTAGAGCCTATGAAAATGTACTCAAACAAATTGTCTTTGCTAAACTCCCTGAATTAAAACTAACGTCTAAACTTCAGTCACATCTTGTTTGTTTGAGTTCAAATTCACTGCGGTGGTGCGCACAGGCAGAATTACTGCCCCAAAACGTGTGGATATGACACACGTCTTTACTGAGAAACAGCTAATGTTTGTCATTTCTATATTCTCAGTCTTTCTTCCTCTTCATTATTTTGCCATCAGATCATCACGGCGCTGGAGGAGGACACCACAGCCCAGAAGATGCAACTCGGCTATAGACTGCAGCAGATTGCTGCTGCTGTGGAGAACAAAGTCACTGACTTATGATGGAGGCGAAATGTGTCAGCTGTACTGCCGTAACACCTGCCACTGTTACAGGAAACAGCTCGGGCACGCTGGCAGTTAACTTTAACGGACAGAGGGGAAGATGGACTCTTGAGGAGGATGTTTTTTGTTGTTTAAATTAGAGCTCACATCTCAGCAGCCTTTGTGTTTTGGTGACTGCTGACAGAGCTTTACAGTGCGGACACTGTGAGCTTCCTGTAGTGCAGGACAGTGAAAAGCTCAGTGGATGCTTAAGAGAAAAAAAAAAAAAAAAGGTCAGTCTGACCCGCTGTCGCTCTGCTCATTTCATGAAAAAGAGATGGTAGCAGTGTGTTTTATCTCTACAGTATATGTGCTGGAGTCAAAAGGTAGCTGGTGGACAGCCGGGTCTGCAGACTGAAAGTAGGAATCTTCCATCACTGTGGAGTCCGTTTGATGAAGCGGTACCTCTTATGCCTTGTGTACTTTGCTGCTGTATGGTTATTTCTTGGTGTGTGTCTGGTGCTTTATATATAGATGTGTGAGTGTGCGTGCATGTGGTTGTCCATATTCTCGTGGCTGTTAAACTGCATCGTGTACTGCCACGTTTTATGTTTCTAGTACAAAGTGGTGAAGTAACTGGTTCTTATATTTTGGATCTAAGAGTGAAGAGTATTTTGAAAAGAGAGACCTGAATTTTAAGGTTATGTTTTTCACATTTTAGAACTTGTAGTCACTGCTCAAAGCAACATTTTAAAGTCGCTGCCACGCTCTACCTCAGCCTGCCGTCTTTCATCAACTGCTCTTATTTTCATTGGTAGAAGCTGCCTATTTACTGCTTAGTTAACTTGGCCTGTTACACATTTGTCTGTATTGATGTAAATGTTGTGTGATTTGTAATACGATTTTTTTAAGCAGAGCAGCAGCACAGCCGAGGTGCTGCAGATTCACACTTGGTTGCTAACTAGTGTGACAAATACTTTGCTGGAAGGTTAAAAAAAACAATGACCCAATTTTTTTTCCCCCTTAGCAATCCAACTATACCGTACTGTAGGAACACAAGCTGATATATGGTTATCAGCCCCAGCAGCAAAAACACTCATGTATACCTTTCAGGCAGGTCCATCTACCAGTACTGCAGCACCGCACACACCCACTGGACTGCTGTAAACACACACACACACTTGTTTGTTAATTCTTTACCCATGTGAGAGATTGGAAGCAGAAAGTGTTTTTTTTGAAGGTACTTAAACCTCACATTAAACCTCACCCCATTTTTGTTTCTTGATTTTATTCATATTTGTGTGGATGTGTCTCTAGTGTACAAGTCACTGGAAAGTCAATAGGAAAGCGAAAAGTTCCTCTGTTTAAAAGACAAGCCTTCAAACTGTTAAAGTGCAGTGTCGTGTGAACCACAGTTTTTATAGTTTTTATATTTTGTACATTTTAACATTCCTTTTAGACCTTGGACATTGTATAGATCACACTCCTGGTATGTTTTTTGTGTGCAGTTCTTTAACTGGACAGTGTTTCGTGTGTTCCACATAGACCTTATAAAAGATGGATGATGGTAGACTGACAACCTGAGGCCTTGAGTTTGTCATAAGGTTGTTGCCTCTTTGAAGCTGGAAGTGGCTGTTTGTGGATTTCAAAAAAGGCTGGATGCCTAGCTACTAGCTGGAAACATCTAACTGCTTGATTAACAAAGCAAACTAAAAAAGAACTGATACAAAGAAGGTTCAAACATCATTGCTGGCGTTGGAAACTGTATTCTGTACTCAGCGATACATGACAACCAAATAATAGTTGATGTTTTTTGAAAGGGAGTCTGTAGACAGGATGGTTTGTAGCCATATCCTGTATATAAAAGATGTCGTCACCTCTGGCTTTGTAAAGCTCAAGTTGAGCTTTCTTTTTCCTTTTCTTTTCTTTCTTTCTTTCTTTCTTTTTTTACCAAGGGGCTGGATTTGATTGGTGCACTTAGGAGCACTATATGCTCATCGGCTAATGATTCATGAACTTCAACTTTTTTTATTCAATTGGACCTGAAACGAGCCCACGGCATCACCAGGAAAGTGTTTTCTCAGACTCTTATACGACTGGATGTGTTTTTGCACCCAGAGCAGTCAACTCCTGCTGGCCATTAGAAAAAAATATAGGTTTAAGAGACATGTGCCATTGGCTTCATTTTGCAGCCCCAGTGGCTACGTCCATCTTTTATATACAGTTTGCATTTGTATTGGCATCAATGGTTTGCACTTAAAGGCAGTCACCATGGCCCAGTGACTGCATCTATCTTTCTATGTAGAGTTTATGGTCCTGCAGTTGTGTGTGGCATTTGATCAACGTGATCAAACTACTCCAGGCTCAGTAGATGTTGCTTGTAGCGTAGCCGGGCTGGGTATGGTTGGACATATTTTTTGATGCTGGTTTTTGTGTTGAACTCTTTCTCCTTTAATATTTACAGCAGCTCTTTATGTGGGAATTTGTTTAGTTTCAGGTGATTGTAGGATTGGAAATCAATGGGGAAACAGATTTTGACACAACTATAGAAACGATATAACAGTTTGAGTAGTCTACATGCGTATTTTATAAAGTGCACTTGATTTTTGTTTTCTCAAATCTGATGTTGTTTAATGTTTTAATACACAAAGTACTACAAGTTGTAAATTAGAGTATCTACTACTGAAGTATGCTAGTACCCAGTCCCAAAAAAAGGTGACAGTAGAAAAGACTTTTTCTACCCACCCTCCACTCAAATGAAGATTTATCAGTTTGAGCCCGAAGTGTGTAATTACCAGGGTCAGTGTGTCAGAATGTGGGCCATTTGTTACAACACTACATAACACAGGTAATAATGACTTTTACAAACACATGGAGTCTGTTCATCTTGAGCTGAGAGCTCAGTGATGAACAAAGAACCATTGGGGGGAATCCAGGCTGTATAAATTTGGCAATGTAGAGCAGGCTCTGCAAGGAGCAGGTTTAGGATGTTTCTTATTTTGTGTGTTAATATCTTTGTACATACTGATTAAAGATGCAGCTGTAGTGATTTAACCTGTTTAATAAGAGAAGGTGAACATTCTCACAAATGAAATAAAGTATTCTGAAAGCTGTCTTTTTTCCTTGATTTCAAAAACCTACCACTATGAACGCTCTCGGGCATGTTAGGACTTAAAAACAGCTGTGCTACCAGCTAACATAGCCCTGCAACAAAGAGGGCCAAATAACTTCAAGGGCCAAATTGCAGTATATTTTTCACATCGATATATGGGCCACAAGTAGGGGTGATGTGGGTCTAGTATATTCTTATAAAGAACAAATGCACTGAATAGCTCAGCAACACCAAGAGGCCTGGGATGCAACAGATGACCTCAAATGTATGATGACAGAATTATTTCCATAGTTAAGCAATTTCACAACGTCTAACCAAGTCAAGAACGTGAAAGGAGGTGGGAGCATCATTGTAGAGGCCTCCAGTCAAGTGATGGGTTTAGCTTACTGAAAGCTCTGTCACCTGCAGCAGTCACAGGCAAAATATATGCAGAGCAATACACACTTGTCCAAAACAGCCTTTATGTGGGTTATAATGATAATGGATTATCACTATTATTACAATATTAGTATTGTGTAGAAAGAAAGGGTCTGCCTGATTACATGTTGGCTAAAATAACTCAAACATGTTGTCTTCTGCTAGAAATGAAGTAAGCTAACTAATACTAGGAAAGTCGAGCAGTTTCTTTCATGTGGACTTTGCTATGAGTCTAATTGCCACCTGTGGGTTTTTTTTGTTTGTTTGTTTGTTTGTTTGTTTGTTTGTTTGTTTGTTTGTTTGTTTGTTTTGTTTTTGTTTTTTTGGATAGTCAGACTTGGCTTTTAACTGAGCCATTCTACAGTCTCTCGCACTCAGTATCAGCCAGGAGTGGGTAACCTGGACCAAACCAAATCTTGAAAGTTAACAATTTTCGTTAAAAAGCAAAAAACTGACAGTTATACTGTTAGAATCGTCATCACTGTTCTCCCCTTTGCGATGCCCCCGATTCCATATAAAAGGCAGAGGTCTCCCTCCGGGCCCTCCCTCTTCCCTCAGCTGGGTTAGACGCATGGTTGTCATCGGGACGCGTGGCCTCGGATCTTCAGCCCCCTTGGATGCCGTGGATGGTGGGCGTCTCCTGGGTCTTGTATATTTGTTTGTGAGTCTCCCTCTGTTTTGTCTTTTCGGTGCTGTGTATCATTTGAGTGCCTTGTTGCAGAAGTTGAGGACCCAGCGTCTCTGACTTCACCCCCCCAAATCTTCCCCAAGTTGGATTTACTGTTTTATGCCTAAGTAGGGTAAACAAAGGGGTAGACTGTACAATTGGGTGGTTGTTTTTCTGTTTGGAGAAACAACAGAGGTCAGAGCAGTAACTATTCTAAATCATATACACCACAGGCATATGTGGTCCACTGTTATTTAATAAAATGAAGAGCAGGGAATAGGGAATTCTTTGTATGCATGCCATGGAGCACTAGACAGCAATAAATGTAAAGTAACAATCATCATATGAGTGGGGATTAATATTGTCTGTAATAAAGAGTCAAGCAGTTCTCTAAATGAGATCAACCACTCTCCTCAACACTATATGGGCAAACATTTGAGAAAGTTCATATTGTTCAGTGTCCATGTAGTGTATCTGATGGAAAGCTGACTTGGAGACCTTAAATAGATCAAATTAAAACCAAACATAAGATCAACAATCTTTTGCAGTGTTTATCAGGTTGTTCTTGGTGGGCATCTGGCCAGTCAGTGAAAAACAGTTACTGGCCCTGAATGAGATCTTGACTGTTCTGTAGCTTATAGGCTAGATAATCTATTAGTGTACAGTAGACCTGGTGGACATGATGTTAGGTTCACCATGGGTTGAATAGAAGAGTCAAAAGAATATAGTTGTTAGATCAGATAATTTATAAGCACCTATTACACCAGGTAAACGATGCAGACTAGATGTTACATATGAAATATATTCCAATTTGCAAATGTTGTACAGTAAGGGTGTAAGTGTTTATTTCCTGCTCATGTAGGTGTGGAAGGAACTGGATGTAGATGTATTGGGGAAACAGTCAGATTTACAGATACTATTTAGCAAAGATGAAGTCAAATTATTATAGTTGTTATATTCATGATCAAGTCAAGTGGCTTTATTTCAACCATGTGCAGTGGTACAGTACACAGTGAAGCGAGACAACAGTCCTCCTCGACCATGGTGCCACATATGACATAACAGACAATCAACACATGAAGTGCAAGTGCAACACCAGACAGAACAGAACGATAAAGACACAGGACAGTGCAATAGAAAAGTACAACAATGACAGTGGGTTGTGCAAAAGACTGAACACTGTGCAAAAAGTCACTTGATGTATGAAGGTGTGTGTGTCAGTCCAGTCACCGAGTGTTCAGGAGTCTGACGGCTTGGGGGAAGAAACTGTTTCACAGTCTGGCAGTGAGGGCCCAAATGCTCCGGTACCTCTTGCCAGAAGGCAGCAGGGTGAAGATTGTGTGTGTGAGGGGTGTGTGGGGTCCTCCTGGTGGCTTTGCAGATGCAGTGGGTGCGATTGGTGTCTGTGATGGAGGGAAGAGAGGCTCCAATGATCTTCTCAGCTGCTCTCACTATCTGTTGTAGGGTTTGCAATCCGATGCGATGCAGTTGCCATACCAGACAGTGATGCAGCTGCTCAGGACGCTCTCGATAGTCCTTCTGTAGAAGGTGGTGAGAATGGATGGAGGGAGATGAGCTTTTCTCAGCTTCTGCAGGAAGTAGAGATGCTGTTCTTCTCTTTAGTTATGGAGCTGGTGTTGAAGGACCAGGAGAGGTTCTCTGCCAGGTGGACACCAAGGAATTTGGTGCTATTGACAACCTCCACAGAGGATCCATCGATGTTAAGTGGACAGTGATCTTTATGTGCTCTCCTGAATTCTACAATCAGCTCTTTTGTTTTGTCCACGTTCAAAGACAGGTTGTCGACTCTACACCAGTCTGTTAGCTGTTGCACCTCCTCTCCGTATGCTGACTCTTCGTTCTTGCTGGTGAGACCCACCGCAGTCGTGTCATCGGCAAATTTGATGATGTGGATTAAACTGTGCATTTATGCAGAGTCATGAGTCAGCAGAGTGAAGAGCAGTGGGCTGAGCACACAGCCCTGAGGGGCTCCAGTGCTCAGTGTGGTAGTGGTGTTGGAGATGCTGTTACCAATCCGGACTGCTGTTCAGGCCCAGCAGGCTCAATTTTCCAATCAGGTGCTGAGGAATGATTGTGTTGAATGCTGACCTGAAGTCTATGAACAGCATTTGACATCATCGATGCACCTACTGATGTAGCTGGTCACAGATGTGTACTCCTCCAAGGTGGTGTGGTCGCCATTTGTTGCAGCCTCCCTGAACACGTCCCAGTCAGTGTACTCAAAACAGTCCTGAAGAGCAGAAAGTGCTCCTGTAGGCCAGGTTCTCACCCGTCTCAGCACCGATTTGCAGCATCTGATGAGCGGTCTACATGCCAGAATTAGCATAACAGACAAGTAGTCTGAGTATCCGAGGCGAGGGCAGGGCTTCGCTCGGTACACACTGGGAATATTTGTGTAAACAAGATCCAGCGTAAGACTCCCCCCTTGTTACAAAGTCTACATGTTAATGGAATTTAGGAA
Organism: Copadichromis virginalis; assembly: GCF_057382275.1. Classification (NCBI taxonomy): domain Eukaryota; kingdom Metazoa; phylum Chordata; class Actinopteri; order Cichliformes; family Cichlidae; genus Copadichromis; species Copadichromis virginalis. Next base: position 5,319,863 of record NC_140622.1, read on the forward strand.
GCACTGACTTTAGTTGATGATAAACGGTAAGATCCTAAATGTATGGCAGGAGCACTGGAGCATCAATGACCCAGGAAGACATCTAATATTCAATTAAGTATTTGATGAGATATGCCAATATTCAGAAAAATTGGCAGGATCTGAATGGAAGAAATAATAAATACCTGTTTCAGAGTAGAGCACACATTGTATTTAATAGACAAGGATCCAACTGGTCTCTGCATGCACTGCAACCCAAATCTCTCCAGCATGTATACTTGGAGCGTCAGGCCTATGATCAGAAAAGAAAAAGTATATTATCATAATAGGAACTTTCAAGGAGCTGAAGATTCGTTTTACTTTGGAAGACCTCATTGGAAAGCCACTGCTGCAGGTCTATAGGTAACTGGTGTGGTTATGAGAAGGATAGATTTATTAGAAAGAAGCTTTTTAAAAAATATTTTTTTATTTATTTTTGTCAAGTTCAAAGTAACACTCCAGTTCAGTAGGTGGCGCTAATGTACCTTGAGCTGGTCTGACAACCGCCATTAAACCAAAGAGTATAAGAAAAACAAGCGGCAGAAGAAATATTACCCCCCCCCACCTCAACACAATCGACCAAAATGGAGTAGTTCCGAAGGCAGTACTAGATGAGAATTCGTGTAATGTAATTCATTATTCGAACAGACATTATTCCATCGCAAGGAAAATTTAAGACTTTGAGAAACCGCAGACACCATTTTTGTTCCTGTCGTCAAGCTTTCTGCAAGGAACAGGTAACTCCAGCGAACTAGCTGGGTTGCTAGCAAAGTTAGCATTAGCGGCTAGTGCTAATTTTAGCTAGCTATCCCTGTAATTCGACAATAGTAGAAAGAAATCTTAGCATGATTTCTTTGGCACAAAATATTCACATAAAACATTTCTCTCGAGTCATATTTACTGTCACATTGCAACATCCCGAATACGGTTATTTTTTTCCATCACACGCTGCAAGGCTAGGGTTGCTAATCTGAACGGTGTGCAACGTAGTTTGCATCAGCGTACAGCTTAACACCCCTTGTCTTGTCTATTCTACTTTGCTGTTCTGCACAGCGCTGCTTGGGTTAACCTAATACGCTAGTCTTCCATATAGAAGATGTTCAAATCACAGTTCATTCATTTTCAAACCAGACCTAACTCTTAAAGGTGACAGACCGCATGACGTTAATTGTTGCCATTCGGTTCAGCCGTCCAAATTTTTGTCCTCTAAAGAAATCTTTTGCTATCAAAAATGTGTTTGTTATTCATCAAATGGGCTGAAAATAACAGAAGTTATTCAGTGCTATGCTATGCATGATTGCAATAAGTTTTAAGTAATTTGATTTATCTATAGGGTTTTTATTGGATTTTATAACACTTGTGGTCCTCGTGGACAAAAATGACCCCTCAGTATAAAGTGGTGCATTAGGGTAAACACCATGCTCCTTTCCAAAACATCTTTGATCTTTGATGTATGGGGACACACACACACACAATAAAATAAAACAAAAAAAAAAGGCGGGGAAAAAGCTCTTTTGTCACAAGTTTTGGGGCATTTCTTGCTTTACTCTGGGAGAGAGAAGCAGCAAAATGAAGAGGCAGAAGCTCTTTACTGCACAAGAGACTTGTGAGCTAATTTTTAACCAAGCTGTTGAAAAGAACGACCAGGATGAGGATGATTCATCTTCAGACGCGGAGGAAAATAATGATGAAGATCGAGCATATGGACCACATGCTAGTTCTTTCTCTGAAGAATCCCCCACATCGCCAGCTGCAGAAACTGAAGAACAGTATGAAGTGATGGAAAACGATGAATATGATGAGGAAGAATCTGAACCTGAAATGGAAGAAGTATCATCTGTGGAAGACTACACTTCTGATGAAGAGAAAGAATCAACCGATGAGGAAGAATCTGTGGAAGAGGACCCAGCTGAGACAGAGGAATATTTCCAGTCAAAGGACAAAAAACTGATCTGGTGTTCGGTTCCTCCCAGTGACAGACGACGCATGATGAAAGTAGAGAGAGACAAAAGCCACTGTGGTCCAACCACATATGCAATTTCTCGTATTGATGACATAAAATCTACTTTTGCCCTGTTTCTGCCCAAGTCTATTGAAGAGGTGATACTGAACATGACAAACAAGGAGGGGCGTCGTGTGTATGGCAACAAGTGGAGGAAGATGGATCCAATCGACCTGCAGGCATATGTAGGTATGTTGATTCTCGCTGGTGTGTACCGCTCCAATAAGGAACCTACAGCTAGTTTATGGCATGCTGAGTCTGGTAGGACATTTTTTCGTGCTACCATGACACTGAAGGTGTTTCAGAAAATCTCAAGAATTATTCGTTTTGATGATAAAGACACAAGAGGAGATCGGCGTGCACGAGACAAACTTGCTCCCATTCGGGATGTATGGAACAAGTGGGTGTCTCTTCTGCCAATGATGTATAATCCAGGCACTGATGTCACTGTGGATGAGCGTCTAGTGCCCTTCAGAGGTCGCTGTCCATTTAAACAGTACATTTCATGCAAACCAGGAAAGTATGGCATAAAAATATGGGCAGCATGTGATGCCAGGTCTAGCTATGCATGGAACATGCAAGTATACACTGGCAAACCTGCTGGTGCACAGTCAGAAAAAAATCAGGGCAAGCGAGTTGTTCTTGAGATGACAGAAGGTCTCCAGGGGAAAACAATAACCTGTGACAACTTCTTCACATCATATGACCTTGGCCTGCAACTACTGAGAAGAAAACTGTACATGGTGGGAACAGTACGGAGGAATAAGCCCGAACTGCCCCCTGCGCTGGTGTCAAAAATGAACAGGGCTCAGTTCTCATCAAAGTTTGCCTTCACCGAGACCCATGCTTTGGTGTCCTACCACCCCAGAAAACAGAAAAATGTTCTTCTGATGAGCACTCTGCATCGGGATGCTGTTTTGAGCACCAGGGATGACAAAAGGCCAAAAATCATCGAAGATTACAATCGCAACAAGGGGGGTGTCGATAACCTCGACAAGGTATTGCACATTTATTATTTATAATATTTGTCATATCATAGATGGAAAGGATAATGCACTGAATTTGGGTGTAGGAAAATAAACTTACATATCTGAATAGTTTTTGGTTTGTTTCTTTTGTTTCAGGCTACGAGTGTGTACACATGCAAAAGAAAGACAGCCAGTTGGCCCCTCGTTGTTTTCTACAACATTCTCGACGTGTCTGTATACAACTCGTTTGTCTTGTGGTCAGAGATCAATCCAGCCTGGAATCAGGGGAAGTGCAACAAGAGGAGACTCTTTATGGAGGAGCTTGGGCAGCAACTGGTGATACCTTACATCCAGCGACGGAAGGTTAGCACTAAGCTGCATTTCTGCTACTCTTTATTCTACAGTGATCTCAGAATTTGAACTATTTGTAATTGTACTATGACTTGTTATAATAAAGTTTGACTTGACTTGACAGGTTATTCCCCGCACACCAGAAACTGCCAGATTCGTTAGGGAGAACCGGCAGTTCTGCTCCAGCTCTACCTCTGCAGCAGAACTTCCTCACCCAGCTGCCCCTACTGGCCCATCACCCAAAAGAAAAAGGTGCAAGTTCTGCCCCAGCAAGATTAGTCGCAAAGCATCAAAAATCTGCCAAAAATGCAATGCGTACATCTGTAAAACTCACACCATAACTGTGTGCCATGCATGCAACTGAGGGCACATTCAGACTACTGTATTATGAAAAGTTACTTTTGAAAAGTTAAATGTTTTGGAAATGAATGTTGGCATGTTTTATATGTCAGGTAATGAGTTCAAATAAAGTTGAATATATAAATTGCAACAGAGAGGTGGGTGATACTTTATGCCTTATACAAAGTTGAACCAGATGGGGACATTTTTGACCCCTGAGGACCACAGGTGTGATTATGTGCTGCCATTAAAAAAATTCAAATGATTTAAAACCAACACCCTCACTAAATTCTGATATATACTACTCTGTGATAAGTCAAGTACTGAAAACTATATAAATTCAAATTATTTTGATGTTTCATGTTATTTTTACTCAAAAACAGAGTATACTTTATATAAATGGGGTCTGGTGGCCTAAAATTGCAAAATTATGGCGAAATTTTGTCATAATGTGTTGGCCTTAAGTAAAACTAAGATGTAACACTGAATTGATTGACAATTTATACTTTATACTTTAAAAAACAGTCAAATGAAGTGGGGACATTTTTGACCCCTGAGGACCACAAGTGTGATTATGTGCTGCCATTTAAAAAATTTAAATGGTTAAAAAAAAAAATTCTCACTAAAGTTCAACATACAGCACTCTGAAGTTAGTCAGATAGTCAAAATTATCTAAACAATTAAATATTTAATTTTCTCAATTTGTTTTCGCTAAAAAACAGGGTGTATTTTTTGTAAACAAGGTCTGGTGGCCCTAAAATGTATAATGTTGGGTAAATTTTGTGTTAATGTGTTGGTCTTAAGTTAAACTAAGATGTAACACTGAATTTATACTTTATACTTTAAAAAAACAGTCAAATGAAGTGGGGACATTTTTGACCCCTGAGGACCACAGTTGTATGTAAATCGGGAGGACATTATGAGGGTTAATTCAACAGGGTTCGTTCTAGGGCTGAACAATATATCGCATTTGCGATAATATCGCGACATGATCAAGTGCAGTTTTCTAACCGCAAAGGCTGCGATTATACTCTGGACATGTCCAAATTCATGGGCTGCATCCTCCTGAGGCCGCATTTGTAGACCGATTACGTCACAGCGACGCGCCGAAGGCTGTCCAAATTCGTAGACTCCTCCGAATGTAGCCGACAAATGCGTCCTCCTTTTCCCCGAATTTGAAGGATGGGTCGGGTGTGTCCTTCGTGGCCTACCATATTCCAGAATTCATAGCACGGCCCAGCCAAACTCCAGTTTCCAACAATGGCGGCCGCTACTAAGTTTTAAAATTACTCATACTAATCTTTCTGGGTCACAAAATAAACTTTTAACATATTTTCAGGCGAGAAAGTAGTTGTGTAAACATCAAATATCTGCTCGGTTTATCAAGATATCGCATATTTGCAAAAGTGCTTCGACGTTTTCGGAGGCGTCTAATACCCACCAGCTCGACAGCTAGCCGGGAGCTCGAGGGTTACTGATGCGGCCGAGAACGGCACAACTCCCGGCACATCATTTTCAGATCACCGCGGAGTTTCGCTCCTCGGGTTAAACGTAATATATAAGTCACTTAGACAACCTAAAAATGTTATTGTTGGGCTTTTTTTCAGTGTTTTGTTTGTTCGTGAGTAAATCGGTTTGGCTGAGATTAAAGTTATTAGATTAGATAAAATAAAACTTTATTAATCCCCCGGGTGGGTTCCTCCTTGGTTTTCACACAGCTGACTAAACGTCAAACAGAAAACTTATTAAACAGAAGTATGAGACAGTCGAGAATTTACACCAGTGTCTGGTTATATTTTAGATAGCAAGAAGCAGACGGCCGAGTTTATTAAACTCCACCGAGACAGCGGTGACGCTAATCAGAAGGCTAGACCGTCCAATTTCACGGCCGTTTACTTCCGGCCTACCCGACCGTCTGAGGACCAGTGCGGCCTCTTCAGCTTTGCCTCTGCCACTTGAAGATGTCGTGGAGGCAGAGTTGAATAGTTACCTGTTGACCCCTGTCATTGACGGAGAGGATGATCCCTTAGCCTGGTGGAAGGTGCACAACATTCACTTTCCACGACTGTGCAAGATGGCCCGCAAATATCTGTGTGTGCCGGCCACAAGTGCCCCCTCAGAGCGTCTGTTCAGCACTGGAGGGAATATAGTGACCTGCACTCACTCATCCTTAAAGCCAGCAAAAGTAGATACAGTGGGGCAAAAAAGTATTTAGTCAGCCACCGATTGTGCAAGTTCCCCCACTTAAAATGATGACAGAGGTCAGTAATTTGCACCAGAGGTACACTTCAACTGTGAGAGACAGAATGTGAAAAAAAAATCCATGAATTCACATGGTAGGATTTGTAAAGAATTTATTCGTAAATTAGGGTGGAAAATAAGTATTTAGTCACCTCAAACAAGGAAAATCTCTGGCTCTCACAGACCTGTAATGTCTTCTGTAAGACGCTTTTCTGTCCCCCACTCGTTACCTGTATGAATGGCACCTGTTTGAACTCATCATCTGTATAAAAGACACCTGTCCACAGCCTCAAACAGTCAGACTCCAAACTCCGCCATGGCCAAGACCAAAGAGCTTTCGAAGGACACCAGGAAAAGTATTGTAGACCTGCACCAGACTGGGAAGAGTGAATCTACAATAGGCAAGCAGCTTGGTGTGAAAAAATCAACTGTGGGAGCAATCATCAGAAAATGGAAGACATACAAGACCACTGATAATCTCCCTCGATCTGGGGCTCCACGCAAGATCTCATCCCGTGGGGTCAAAATGATCATGAGAACGGTGAGCAAAGATCCCAGAACCACACGGGGGGACCTGGTGAATGACCTGCAGAGAGCTGGGACCAAAGTAACAAAGGTCACCATCAGTAACACACTACAACGGCAGGGAATCAAATCCCGCAGTGCCAGACGTGTTCCGCTGCTGAAGCCAGTGCATGTCCAGGCCCGTCTGAAGTTTGCCAGAGAGCACATGGATGATACAGCAGAGGATTGGGAGAATGTCATGTGGTCAGATGAAACCAAAGTAGAACTTTGTGGTATAAACTCAACTCGTCGTGTTTGGAGGAAGAAGAACTGAGTTGCATCCCAAGAACACCATACCTACTGTGAAGCATGGGGGTGGAAACATCATGCTATGGGGCTGTTTTTCTGCCAAGGGGACAGGACGACTGATCCGTGTTAAGGACAGAATGAATGGGGCCATGTATCGTGAGATTTTGAGCCAAAACCTCCTTCCATCAGTGAGAACTTTGAAGATGAAACGAGGCTGGGTCTTCCAACATGACAATGATCCAAAACACACCGCCCGGGCAACAAAGGAGTGGCTCCGTAAGAAGCATTTGAAAGTCCTGGAGTGGCCTAGCCAGTCTCCAGACCTCAACCCCATAGAAAATCTGTGGCGGGAGTTGAAAGTCCGTGTTGCTCGGCGACAGCCCCAAAACATCACTGCTCTCGAGAAGATCTGCATGGAGGAATGGGCCAAAATACCAGCTACTGTGTGTGCAAACCTGGTAAAGACCTATAGTAAACGTTTGACCTCTGTTATTGCCAACAAAGGTTATGTTACAAAGTATTGAGTTGTATTTTTGTTATTGACCAAATACTTATTTTCCACCCTGATTTACCAATAAATTCTTTACAAATCCTACCATGTGGATTCATGGATTTTTTTTTCACATTCTGTCTCTCACAGTTGAAGTGTACCTCTGGTGCAAATTACTGACCTCTGTCATCATTTTAGGTGGGGGAACTTGCACAATCGGTGGCTGACTAAATACTTTTTTGCCCCACTGTATGCTGGTCTTCCTTGCAAAAAACCTGTGAGCTAGGATGATTATGGCTAGCTGAGCCATACTCATTGTGCACTTTAGTTTGTGCTGTGTTGCTGTTACTTACTGCAGATAATCAAGATGTTCAGCCAGTTTTAATTTAAAGGCGTGTTTGTGTGTTGTTTATACAATTGCTATTATGTTTGGACTTTATGTGTAATGTTACTGACTGCAGAGATCAGTAAGATGTGTGTATTTTTTATTTATTAGTTTTATTTATTTAATATTATTTTTTAATTTAATGACTGTCTAGTAGTTCACAGATGTCGAAAAACTGAGTGTGGTAAAGCCACTGATTTTTTTTATGTATATTTCTGCAATCTGCACATTGCACTGACTTTCATTTTAATGTTTACACCAGGGTTCCTTGTCAGCACTTTATGCTCAGATGTTTGTAAGCTAAAAATAAACTATTGTGTATGTTAAAATATACTGTTGTGATTGAAGAAGTTAAATAACAATGTCAGTCATCAATTCATGCATCACCTCATGTCATCATAACAGAGGTCTGTCTTCCAGGAAAGAACAGTTTAAAATTAATGTAATATAGTATTGGCCATACTATATGATGTATTGCTTGTCTTTGTTTAATAATACAGAAGACAAAGACCTTAAAAAATAATCGCATCGCAATATTGGGGCAAAAAAATCGCAATTTGATTCTTTTGCATAATCGTTCAGCCCTAGTTCGTTCTGTGGAGGTTGTTCAGTATCGCGGCTTCTCTTTTTGCAGCTATAATGGAGCCATCGGAGCAATCAGGCCCAGACTCAGGTTCTCAGGATGTCAACCCAGTGTTTCTGCAGCAGCTCAGAGAGCTGGACATCCCAGAGGAGGCGGCCAAACAGGTGGGGCTGTATAACCTCAGTGTGCACCTTATATCCTGTGACAGCATCACATTTCTTTAAAAGTTGATGGTACTTACTGTGTCAAATAATGTTTGTCTGAATTTAGGAATGTTTCTCACAGCTGTGTCACAAACACTGGAAATCGTAAAGCATACTTGCACAGTGTGTGTATGTGTCTACCAATGTCTGTTCTAAATCTCAATGTATTGTACATAAGACTCCTATTTTATTTTTATGTTTTTATCTTTATTTTGTTTTAGTGTACACTGAGGGTCATGGGAGCATTTTAATTTCAAAATTCCTGTTTGATCTGTACATATGGTTTTTGACAATAAAACTAACTTTGACTTTGTCTAAATCGTAATGAGTCACAATAGCAACTTCATTGCTCCAAATAACATTACAGTGTTTGGAATTTTGATTTATTTTGTCCTCAGGAACAGTTTCTTCAAGGACTGATCGAGGATACAGCTCTGCAGTCTCAACTAAAACAAAAAGGACTCACCAATAATTAGATATGCGGAAATAATTCCTAATAATATCTAATCAATGAGGAAACTAACTGCAAAAGATGACAATTATTTCTATAAATTTTCTTGGCTACCAAAATAAAGTCTACTTTTACTTCACGGTTTTGTTTTCTGTCCCTCTCCCTTGTCTCTCTTCACTGTAGGCACTCTTGCATACTCGGAATGTGTCTGCCGAGGAAGCGGCCATGTACTACTTCAACAAGCTGGAGAATGAGGTGCCCATAAGCTAGCCTTAATCCCTGCAGGTACACCTTGGTACATTGGACCTTGTGGAGTTTATCCAAAGCCAAATCTCAGTGTCTCTTTGTGTGTCTGCTATTTAGGAGGAGGGTGATGATGACCTCATTTACAAGATGGTGTTTGTGGTGAATATGGACCTTGCCATGGGCATTGGGAAGGTTAGTTCAATGGGACCATTTTTTCAGCTGTGTGTGTGTGTGTGTGTGTGTGTGTGTGTGTGTGTGTGTGTGAGAGTTGTGAGTTGTGCCCAGACGATAAGGACAGTAACAGACTGAATTAAATAAAACGGAAGAATATATTACAAAGTTACAAAATATAACAAATAGCTTTAATATATACAAATAGCTCAATTACAAATATCTAGAATATTACAGAGATTACATATATGATTGAAATTTTACACTAAACTGTAAAACCTTATTAGTTTTACTTAGAGGATATGCAAAAGAGTGTAACTGTTGCACTGCGTGCTGTCACTCCCTGGATTGAAACAGAGGCCACAGGTTTCCTGGTCGTCCTAACATCCAAAATCAGTTCTTTGGTCTTTGTCACATATTCTGGGCAGGGATAGCTCAGTAGGTAGAGTGGTGGCCCCATGATCGGAAGGTCGGGGGTTTGAATCCACTGAACAGCTACCCTGAGGTACCCCTGAGCAAGGTACCGTCCCTACACACTGCTCCCCGGGCGCCCAGTGGCTGCCCACTGCTTCACTGAGTGAATGGGTTAAATGCAGAGAGGGATTTTCCCCACGGGGACCAATAAAGTACACTTTCTTCTTCTTCTTCTGACAAATGAAGCCATCGTTACTTTGCATGAACAATGCACTTTGAGGTCAGTGATGTACATTGGAGGCACTCAAGAGTGGTCATTACAAATGTTGTATTTTTAACAGCTGCTACTAAACCAAAGAAAACAAGGGAATGAAATTAGGGTTTACAGCTTTCCTTCCATAGGAAGAGGAAAAACAAGGGGAAGGAAAATTCCAAAAGACCTGCAGCTGGCTTCTTGGCACGTCTGCTTGCACGCATCTGAATCACTCATCCATTGTTGGTTTTTGCACTAAAAAAAAAGTATATATTTTTTGTCTCATTTTGAGTTAAAGTGGGAGTCATTGAGCTGCGACATACTGCTGTCGCTTACAGCTGAGGTACTTTTTCTTCTCCACATGTCAGCTCATGAGACAGCTGAAGTTACATAAGATTTAATGTTGTGGTACTGTAAACAGAGTGTTGTTGCTTTTTTTGTTTTTTGTCATTTTATGTTAAGTTTGTGAGAAATGTAACACTGAATTGATTGAACTCGACACTGTTTGTGTGCAGGTGGCTGCTCAGGTTGGTCATGCTGCTGTGGGCTTGTACCAGGCTCTACAAGAGAAGAACAGCTGGAGGGAGATGGCCTGGAGGTGGGACCACAGTGGGTAAGACCACAGTATTATTTTCTAGAAGACCTGATGCTTTATTTTGGAGCTCTTCTTAAATATTTTTCAGCATTTCTGTGTTCATTAAAAGTCCTCCTGTGTCAGAATAGTGCTCCAGATTGCTATCTACATTGACAATCAGAGGGAAAAAAAAACATGTTCATGTTGCTGATACAGGGCCAAGAAGGTGGTGGTCCAGGGCACCAATGTGGCTCATCTGCTGGAACTGCAAGCCCTGGCCATGAGCCTCAGTCTGCCCACATATCTTGTCCAAGATGCGGGACTTACCCAGGTAAAAGAATTTTTATCTTGTATCCAAATATCTGTGGTGGTGCAAGTAGACATTCCAAACATATTGTTACATTATCAGTAGTAATAGTTGTGGTTTAAAAACAAAGTCAGTTTTTGTCAGTATTGTACAGTGGCTTGGCATGAAGATGTGTAAAGCTGAGCTCTAAACCAACCCTTCTGGTCTTTGGAAGGTGGAGTCTGGGTCCCGCACTGTCCTGGCAATCATGGGGGAAGAAGAGATGGTGAATAATGTCACTGGCAGTCTGAAGCTGCTCTAAACCGCTTCTAGCTACAGCTCGGGAGAGGCATGGCTCTGCAGTGTCACAACGATGCCAGCAGAGGACAGCATTTCCCAGCAGTAGGGAGAGTCTTGGACTTGACTCTCCCTGAAACATGTTCCTCCCCACCAGAAAACAAACACTCTGCCATTTGTTTCCCTTTCTGTTCTCTGTATAAGCTGCTTAGTAGAAAGCAAGAGGAAGAGAGACTGGTTCCTCACTGAAGAATAGGACAAAGACAGTAGGAAAAAAAGTGTACCCCCCCCTGTAACCTGCTAAGAATAGTCTCAGTAGAGAGTAGAGTCAGTATACACATGCTTAATCTGGCCACTTTCAGTGTATTTCCTGGTTAGCCGATATTGTAAATATGCTTATTCAAAGGGCCTTTTAATGCAGACACACACATTTATGTCATTAAAGTTAAAGCTTAATCAGATGTAGTACTTCTGGCGAGTCACTGTTCCTCAGTGAGGGTGATCTATTATCTAATATGTGAACACTCTTTTTGATGATGTAATGATTTTGTGTCTATATGCAACTTCTCACAAAGATCCCTGATCTAGAGAGTCACTAAAACCACTTATTGATAAACAACTATATTTTATATACACCTGCTTGTTAGGGCCATATTCTTAGAACCTGTGGTGTGCCATCATAAACAGTATGCACAGTTACTAGACATTGATGTTTTGTTTTTTTCTTCTTGCAAAGGAGGTAAAAAGTTAGGTTTGGATTTTCTTGTTTGAGTTTGATGATAGAAGTTCTGTGAAGCCAAATTGTCATGTAATAAGTTTCTGCACATTAATATCAATACACAAAATTGTGAGCTGTCATGTTTCCATGTTGTCACTAAAATATATATATATCTTGAGCAAGTCCCTTCTGTTCCGTTCTGAGCTTATTACTTAGGATCTTGTGTAACAACAATCATAGAGGGGGCAAGTAGTGTCATGCATGCAGTATTAATATTTATTGAACAGACTGTTGTGATCCTATGGTTATGTCATTTTTAGTAATGTGTCCACACTTTGATAACACCTGTCTTATAAATGGATTTGTGTAAGTGCTTCAGATTATAAGGACAATTAAAAAAAACAACGACAACCTCCAAATGAAGTAACAAGGTGTGCATTGTGTTTTCACATTACAGAACCTCACGCAGAGACGGTGAGCAGATGAAAGATTTACTGAAGCTGTGGCAGTGGGGGAGGGTTGAACACAGCAGTGTTGCAGTGCATAGTTTGGACTGGGCCACATGACACTGCTTTTTCACGGCAGTACTGTTAAGTATGGCCACAGCCTGCCAACACAGTACGGCTGGGAAACTTGGTCGTTTTCCATCTGTTAATAAGCTCAAGACCTGCTTTTTAAAAACGATTTCAGTGTTCAAAGAGGGATATGTGAATGTTATCTCAAGTAATCAGATAAACATCAAACACTGCAACTGTGCTACGTACCTGTTCACCATAAACACATTTGTGTATTTAGGTAGATTGATACTAATTTGGAACCCTGGCTTTGATGTTTACTTTAACCCTTCAGATGTATTTGAACAAAACATAGTTCTTATGTCCAGTTTAGCCCAAAGTTGTACCTCTAAAGCACTTCTGGGCGTGGTATACTGCTCTAATCAGTCAAATATAACCAAAATAGAACTGTCAAATCCTTTTGACGTCGATTGTTTTTCTCGATTCTGTTATCTGAGTATCTAAGAGCTAACTTTATTATAGAAGCCCCAAAGTACAATGTACAAATTGTGTTATTCTTGCTGTCTAATCTCGTCGTTCGTCAGACCCTGCAACAAATGACGTTGGCATTTATCATCGTAGCCAATCCAAAGTCGCTCCTGAGTCTCATGACACGATAACAAACCAATGGCGTCATCGTGACTAGTTTGATTATAAATGTGGCAAAATTATCCGTCGTGTACTTGTATCTTTTGAAAATGTATCCCCTTAGATGATTTTGTATATCCAATGTGTGCAGTAGGCTGGGCGACAATGTTATACTTCGGCTGCGTCTCAGTGTTCTTCTGTATAAATGCTAAAATCACAGAAAAAGAAGGTGCTCATTTTTCGGATATAACTCCCGGGAGTGGATTTATTGAGCAACGGCTAGCGTTGTTTTCGTTGTGACGGCCACTTTTTTCTGTACAAGTGTAGGAAAATACTGGTTTCGGCAGCGGGACAGAAGTAGGAGGGACCAGTAATAAGTGGATGCAACCCAGGAGTACTGGTCAAGTTCCCTGTCCAACCCCTCAGCAGACGCTACCAAAACGACACCTCATACTCCATTCATCTGACATATCGGTAGGTGGGGCTGACCCAGTGGGCTAACCCTGCCTTTGGTGTCCCTGGAACTGGGCCCCAGAGACCCCGTGTAGCTAACGCTTGCTACTATGTATTAGTACAAACACTCCTTCCACAGTAGATGAAAGTAACACACAAATAAAAAGCAATAATCCCACTAACGACTTAAAATAAATTCCACGGCATGTGAATTTAATAAAGAACAATTCCCGAAACTCTGAAGGTACAGATCCTCTGCTGGGTATCAAATTATCTCCCGATCCTGCCATTCACTCCTGCCTGTTCACCACCACTACACACATATAATGAAAGGAAATTTTCGCACCACTCCTCAAAGCAGTACCCGCCCTGTTTTACGTAGTAAAAGGAAAAAATAATCGACGCTGCCTTTCGCCAATGACTTGCACGTATATCGCGTGCGTAACATGAGTGACATATTGGAATCGAATCACTGACGAGAGGCGGGAAACATCAGCAAGGGCCGCCCAAGGAGAGGGCCCCTGCACGGTCGCCAGGGAAACCCCGTGGCGTGGTTGTGTGTCAGTTTCGCTGGGACCCGCGGTCGATGCCGGCGAGGAGGGGGATGGGCGCCTCTGCGAATGTAAGGACCGAGACAGAATCAGAGCTCTGTATCACATACAGCAGCTTATGCCCCATTATAAATAGCGATTGTAAATATACAAGACACTAAAATAAACTGATGTATTTGCCGGGGAGCTAATATAGATACTCAATGGATGCAGTGCACGTGAACAGCACAGGGAATTTAACTTTCCGTCTATGCGTGGGAGACCCTGAGAAGTTTGTTTCCTAACCCTGGAGAGGGAGCCACTTATAAGGGCAAAGGATACAGGAGACTCCGAGGCCGATATACAGGCCTGATTGGAATCGATGTTGGGATGCTCTAAGGACTTCCTACTTTACATTATATTACCTCGTTTATACAAGTTTGGAATGCCTCTTTAGGTGAGTACTTAACATTTGTGTCAATTGGCTATATAGTTCTCGCTATATACGAGGGTTTGTAACTATAACCAACACACCAAATAACCATATTTTCCGTCTACCCACCTCAGCTACGAAGCTACATAACTTAGCTAGCTAAGTACCTAGCGCCTACTTCAATTTATTACAATAAGTTATTTCCAGAAGAGTAGTTTGCTTGGCTGGCTAAAAAGCGACCTTTATCGATGGTCTGCCTTACAGGGCTGCTCCGGGCTGTGTCTGGACTTCCGTGCCCTTTTCGTCGGCTCCTCGTGTTGTTTTTTTTATAGCTAGCTCGGTAGTCTGAGAATCCATCACACTGTTAGTTTTGTTGAGCTCTAATGTTCGACCAGTATTTGAACTACGTACGTAAATCTGTTAGTAACATCATGTAAGTTAACACGAGTTTTACTCGTGTAGCATTTAGGCCATTAGAGGTCCCTTAATTATTTTTCTTATTATTTTATTGGTGTTAATGTGAAAGCTAAACGTGTCCCAGTTGGCTGTCGTTCTAACGTTACACGAGTACTTAAGTAAACTGTATTTTTCCACGAGAGAACTAATGTCGTTTTCAAACATTTATAAATAAACTTCAAGTTGTTTAAGTTTGAATACCAAGCCCCCGCAGTGGTTAACCTTACAAATTCAAAACATTAGTAACAGCACACTACACTTTTGCGTTTCTAGGCATGTTATTGTGTTAGTGTCAGATTAGAATACAAATGCATTCTGTTTGTTGGGCTTAAAAGTTCAGAACCAGAGCGCACAGGAAAATGCAAACTTGTTTCACCTTAAGTCAAAAACGATTTGTTGCGTTGTTTATTGACAGCATTGTTTTAAATAGTTTCCATTGTTACCACGAAATTCTCAAAGTGTTTGAAAGTAAAGTCGTGAAATGGTTTGCCACTCATGTAAGCTCAGCGGACAGCTGCTGCGTTGGAGAACGTTAGCAGAGGCAACAAATGCTAACCTAGCCTTTGAGCTAACTTTCTGAATGTTCTGCAGGCAATTGTGTCCTTATTTTGAACCAGTATTCTACAGCTCATACACACGCAGAGAAGTCTTTGATGTGTATACACACGATGATGTGTTTGCAAGCCGAAATCCCGTGGATTTCTGCCCCGAGTTTTATGGAAAATACGGCGCTCACATCATGGTGGTGTTTGCTACATCATGTTAATGCATTTGTCTCATTCCTAGCTTCGCTCGGGTGTGTTGTTCATACTGAAAAAGCTCAGTTGTGCTTTGGCCATATATCTCTTGCCTCTTGTTTTCCCTCTGTGGATGTAGGCTCTAGCTCTAACAAACAGAAAACCAGAGTTGTTGGGTAGTGACTTGCTGTTCTTCACCTCCCCCAACCTACCAACCCCCAGTCTCCGTGGTGGCGGTTAAAAGAAATGGGTGGTATTTCAGAGAGGGGAGCGCTTGTTTCCTTTTTTAGCCTCCATTTTTTTAATTCCAGCGTGTGAGTAGCACTGTTGAAGTCTGACTGTAGCAATCACAACTTTTACTCAAGTTGAAGACTACTAAACGTCTTGTTACGTTTTAACACGTCGTACTTTGTGGTGTTTGACATTCCCAACCTTTTCTTGATTATGACACCGTATTTCGTTTTCACCTACACCTCCGTTGGGGTGAGAAGGAAAAAAGCTCTGGATTGTTATTCAATTTCGAAGTTTAGATTAGAGTATCTCTATGCAAAGTAATAGCATAAAACAATACCTTTCCCTGTGTGGCTTATTTCATGATGAGCGTATTTCGGAATACAAACTGTTGCCCAGTTTGTTGCCAGAGTAGAGTTTCTCCTCTGAGTCGCACCACATAAGCTTGCATTGTGCGGAGCTGAAATTCGGCGCTGTGGACGCAGCAAGTAGAGAAGGGAGACAGTGCTTTTGCTTTGGTAGGACAGTTGAATCAAAACCACTGGACGTGAGATCTGTCTTGAATTCACAAGGGCTTTATTTTGTCTCATTTCCATTATTATTTTTTCATTTATTTTAGTTTTAAATTACTTATGTAACTGAATACTATACTATGAACCCAGATGGTAATCGTTAAGTTATTTGTTGTTTGGTTGCTCACCACTAAAAATCTACCTAATAAGGAGATTTGAGGCTACAAAACATATGTGGCTTCTTCTCCACTGAGCCCTCTTTTACCTAGCTTCATGAGTACAAAGGTTACACGTGCCTTGCTGGGGGTTCAGCCAGAGTTAAGTATTTGGATCGATCTGTATGACTATTGGAAGCCAGATCAGTTTTCCAAGGATTGTTTTGATCGGTTGCAACTAGCATTCTCTGAATATGTTTCCTGTCTTTTAATAGACAGAGTGAGCTGCAGTCCCCCCCCTCCCCCCCATTTCTTATCTTGAACAAACAATACACTTACTAACAGAGACAAAGACATGGGAGAGAGTAAGAAATGCATCTAGTATTTAGGACAGGGGCAAGTACATACAGCAGCAAACGTTACTTACTTGACCCACCACTCCAAGGAAGCTAAAACTGTACTGCTGGGTTGCTTGTTACTGCTCTGTCGGAAAGCCTTCTGCCATATTGGTTTTCCAGGCCTATCAAGTAGCTTTGCATATGTTTTAGCGAGAGGTGTGTGTTTTTGTGGTGGGGGTAGGGGTAGTTACATCAGTTAGGCTGTCTTTGAGAGCATAATAATTAGTACTTGTGTGTACATGTGAGTGGAAATGTCTGAGGGACATGGACCCTTCTTTCCCACTATGGGCCGCTGAAAATTTGGCAATATGAAGAATGTGCAGACAGACAAGGTTAGCTTGGCCCAGTTTTTGTGTTGGTGAGAAATGCTCCGCTTCACTTAATAATTTTCACCTAGCAATTTAAGACAAAGACATATAACTGCTTCATGACATGTCCTTGAAAGCATAATTGGCCCGAGTAGGCACTGTGGATCATGCAAAATCTTTAGAGATTTTTAACTCTGGTTTATGTTTATGTACAGAGGAGAATAAAGCAGGATGTTGGCCTATTTCCAAATGAAGACAGGATTCTCTCTGCGTGCAGACAGTGGGAGAAGGGCGCAGGGATTGTTGCTGTGAGGGAAAAGGGGGGGGGGGGACCCTATCCTCTTAGCTTTCCATTTGCATGCTGATGACACTCTGTATCATTACATGGAGGGCAGGTGTAGCTATTGATATTGTAATAAGGTTTTGTGTGTGCTGTGCTCATGTGATCAAGTTAGCCAAGTTACCATTGTGGTTCCATGTAACCTGTATTCACTTCAGTGAATATGTCATATGCATTTTAGTTGCGGTGCATTTTATTAACAATGTTTTATTCCTTAAATACAAATTAATCTTTTTTAAAATAAATTTTTAAAGTGTTATTTATCTTTTTAATATCTTCAATACCCTTGAGCTACCCATCAAGCCTTTTTTTCTTAATTTTAGGTACATATTACTTTCTCCTCTGTAGCATTTCCTCTGCAGCCGCTGTGTGTTATGCGGCTTGCTGTCTTTCACAACAGGGTTAAAAACAAGTCCCTGTGACGCCTGCCTTAGTGGTGGCTTCCTATTGGTGCATGAGCTCTGAAGTTGCTCCAATGGGGCGCAGCTCTTCCTCAGTGCTGGGGGAGCAGTGTTGCAGAGGGCTGCGCTGGTTAATTCTGTTTTGTGCCGAGAAGCAATGCTTCTTGGGAGAATAATGGAGGAGGAGGAGGCGGCTAGGGTTAAAAAAAAAAAAAAAAGAAACACAAGGCTGAAGGGGGGTGAAGCAGGCAATCTATGTAATCGTCTCTTTTGCTTGCTTGCTTGCTCTTTCTCTCTCTCTCTCCTTGTTTTAGTGCACTGTGATGTTGTGTCCTTCATTTCCTTTTCTTTGTCTTACCTCACATTGCTCATCTTGCTCTCTACTGGTATGTGGTTTTGCATACAGCTTAGAGTTTCTGTCTGTCCCGTCCACCTTTTGAACTGCAGGCAGCCATTTTAGACTTCGCCACATTAATCCTGTTTCTTTCTTTCCTCTCCAGTCTTACTGCCTCTTCCAGTGCTCACCACAATAATAATTGTGATGATGATGAACTGCCCAGCTGTTTTGTAAAAAACATCAGATTGGAAAATCTAAAAGGACAAATCTGGATGTGAGTGCCCTGAGGGTGCTGTCAGTCTGGTAGAAAGCTTAAAAATAAAACAGAGCAGAAGGAAAAGCATTTTTTTGGTACCAAAGTCAATCCAGACAAGAGTCTGCTGCAGATGCCCTTTTTTCTAATGCACAACACTGGGACTAAAAATGGGGTAAATGAGTGACCAGTGCAACCTGGGGGGGGAGAGAGGGAGAGAGAGAGGGACATCTGACTTGGACTATGAAAGGCTTATATATAACAGCAGTTCAAAATGGCTGCCAAGGTCCACTCTTTTCTCCTTTGAGTGACACCTTCCAGTCTCACACCAGAAAGTACAGCATATGTATGCTGCAGCAACGTGGTGGCAGGGCAAGGCCTCATGCCACTCTAGATAATACTGTCACCCAAAAGAGGAAATGGAAATGTCATGTAAATGTGTTTGTCATGCAGTGAGATCACGTGGTGTAGGACAGAGGGTTTATATTATGTCAGAGCATGAGCTTACCTAACAACAAGATTCCTCCTCCTTTTGTGTGTGTGTGTGGGGGGTGGGGAGCTTCCTCTCATACCTTTGCTAGACTACTCCTTGGAAAATATCTCTTCCCACATTTAGTAGTATTTTAAAGGGAATTCTGCTATTCATGAAAACTCGAGTGTTCTCTGAAGCTTTTTAAAATGTTTAGCTTAGTTAGCTCCCCAACAGAGAAATTTTCAGTTGAGGTTTATCACTACAGTAACCCTGTTGGTTATTATCCTTTTAATGTTGCTGTTGTTTTGGTGCGCTGAGTCAGTCTTTAATAGCAGCCCATTTGACTTCGACTTCAGGGGAAGAATGACCATACAGGTGTGGCAGAAAGACACTGTCTGAATTTTGCTTAGTCCTTTGTTTGTTCCTCTTCAGGGTTACTGAGCCTGAAATGGACAGTAGCTGGCTTGTTTGGCTTGAAACAGATGATTGATTTTATGTCATGCTTAGCCCTGCTGTCGACTGCTCTCTCCCTCACCCTTCTTACAGCACCCACTTGGCCTTTGTTCTCTATTGTGTGTCTCTCATCTCCAGTCTGGTCCTGGTCCATTCAGGCAGCTGGACATTGTTGTGTTAATGGCAGGCCACACTGCGCTCCCAGGAAGCTTGACCGCTCAGCATGACAACAGCCACATCATGGCTAAAGTTGAAGCATTATCTAGTGACAGATAAACTCAGCTGCAAGTCACTATAGCATATAATATTCTTAACTGTGTGTGGACCTGATGCTTGCATCACTTATTCATACTTTGTCCCTTTACCCACATGTTTTGAGGTTATGCAGAGTAGGCTTTGTTGTTTATATTTGTGTACAGTTGCCTGAACAGTTGGCTGATGCCTCAGTCAGATCACAGCTTGTTCCAGGAGCATTCTCAGCTGGCTGGCTGTGTGGAAACCATATCTGTTTCAGGCAGCTCTTGCACTTTGTAATTGTGGTTGAAGCCCACGATTATGCTGCTGCAGTGCAGTGAGGGATAGTCTGTAGTCCCAAGTATCTGAATGTTTCATCTTGTTTATTCAAATGTTCTATTTTGCCTGGTTCAAAGATTTCAGGGAAGAGAATGACACAGTTTGGAATAAGCTACTGATTGAGCTGTGTGGGTGATTTTTGCCTTCTTTTTATGAGAATAATAATAGTAATATTTTGTTGCTTGAGAGAAACAAACTGTTATGTCACCATGGCAGTGGAAGCCATTGTTAGTCATATTAAAATGTACAAATGAACTACGTGGATAAAAATACCTTCCATAAAGGCCATCTTTTCATATCCTCCCTTAAGAGGCTCATTATCCTGTAGATGTTCTGTGTTTAGAGAAATCTGCGAAGCAGCATTATAATGCATGTCAAAATGCTCGGTACAAATCTATGTTAAAGTCCCTCACATCCTGTTTAGTGTGTGTGTGTGTGTGTGTGTGTGTGTGTGTTTATCATTTTGTTTTATTGTGAATTTGTTTGGGTAAGTGTGAAATAAGATCTGGACTGAGCCATGCTCTCCCTGACCGCATATCCCGTTTGTCTTTAAGCCAGGCCCTATTGATTTGCCTGCTCTTCATCTTCTATTTCCTTTTGCTGTTGCTTAGAGTGCAGTTCAACCTGCACATTTCTGGGGAATGGCAGATATATTCATATCCTGCCTAGTACAGCCAGCATGTGTGCGGGGGCAGAGTGAGGGGGTTGGTGTAATCTCACTGGACTGTACGTGTTGTGGAGGCTTGGTCGGGCACAGGTGGACACTGTGCATGGACATGATGTTAAACTCCAGTTTTGTTTTTGGGGAATTTTTTGCTTTTGTTGTTGTTGTTTTTGTTTATGTTTGTGCCTGTGAAGACCACTTATTGGTTTCATCAAAGCTATAGGTGGCAAGACATGGTGTTTGGCCTGCTTCGCCAGTTAATTTAATGTCTTAGTCAAAATTGTAATGGCACATAAAATAGAAAAAAAAAATGCACGCACAGGTTAATCTTTGTGAAATTGAAATCTGAGAATAGCCACTGGCTTTGTATTTCTTTCATTTTCAGAAAGAAAAACAAAGCCAGTGGTTGTTTTTCAGTGTTCTACCTGTAGTGTAGTGTACCTGTAGTGCCATGTTCTTTGTCTCTTGGAGGTCATTTAGCTCTTAGTGTAGCTTCAAAAACAGTATTTTAAATTTGCAACACTGAAGTCAACATTTTACTGTAAACAAAATGGCCACAGTACATGCTCTAGAGTTTGTTCAGTTGACTTAATTGCATTTATTCCAGTGCTGTGCCTTTCTCACATGGTAATATCAGCATTACCTTAATGCAGAAGTGATATTGCAGTCCTATTCTAAGGCTTGGAGGTGAAGGATTTTATAACTCGTTCTTAAATGCTACTCAAATGTTGTATAGTTCTAGTCAACCACATTACTGGATCATTTTTAGAAGGAAGGTTGGTACTCTAGCCTTCTCGAATGTTGTGGAGATGTACAGCTCATTGTCCTGGTTGGTGGTGTTGAACTGGTCACTGCCATTGTACATTGAAAAAACGAGAATAAAAATTTATCTGAGTAGCATTTCTGGCATAGATTACCAAGGGCAGTTTGTGAAGTTGGCTAGTTGCACCATCTAAAACAAAGCCGTATTCCTCAAGGACACATTATCTGTATTGGGATTGAAAATGTTGGTGTAATGCTTACCAGCAGCAGGTATGATGCTAAACTTTTGAACATTCACCATAGTTTTTTGTTACTCGTTCGATGTGGTAAACCAAATCTGGACTTCCTGTCGTTTTGTAGTTTTTATTGACTTAATCTGTACATTTCTTTAGAACAATGTTTTGTTTTTGTTCGTTTATTTGCCAAATTAATATGGTCCATCATGTAAGGTCGTTATAATTTGGTTACATAAAGACTTGGTTAATAGTGCTGCAGTAGAGGAAATGATCTGGACTAAGATTAAATTTGCCATTCTGTTGTTATTTGTGAAGCACCATGTTAGATTGTGTGTGCATATATGGCCTAAATGTTATGCATCTATCTGCCACCAGATGCCGTCTTGTTGTTGAGAAATGCCAAACATCTGTTACTCTAGGCCTGATCTTATTATTAACACTATTACCGTAGCTTACCTCCACCCGTGTGTGAATGTGAGAGTGAATGAATAGTGGCATTGTAAAGCGCTTTGGGTGCCTTGAAACTAGCCTTGAAAAGCGCTATATAAATCCAATTTTTTTTTATTATTATTATTATTATTATTATTATTATTATTATTAGAATTAGAATGAGATCACGGATACCGGTAGCATAAATGAGCTTTATCCGAAAGGTGGATGAGCTCTGGCCTGGCAATAGGATGACAAGTTTAGTCATTCTGGAGGGGTTCAGAGTAGAGCCGGTACTCCTCAACATCGAAAAGAAGATGGCTGTTGCCTCCAGGGTAAGCTGTTCCAGCCTGGCATGTCCTACCAGGTCGAGGCTCTGGCGTTGATCTGGGACGTGCTGGGAATATTACAGTATTTTAGGACCATAAGGCGCACCGGATTATAAGGCGCACTGTCGATGAGCGGGTCTGTTTTCATACATAAGGCGCACTGAATTATAAGGCGCATTAAGCGAAACAAAATCGGATCAAACTTTACTCAGCTTACTCTTTTTGCTTAACTTCCGTACCATTGATTCATTAATATTGAAATCTCTCGCAGCTGCTCCAATCCCTTGTTGTTGCAGTATATTAATGAATAACCTCGTAATGTGGATGGATTATCTCTGTTGTTCTCCTGAAGTTTGGTCCATTTACAGCATCAGGAGCCCTCACGTTAACTTTTATTAAGTAAAAAAAAAAAGTCAGCGTTCATCCCTCCAGCTTCACTGTGTTTATGTTATGCTAACATAGCTGTGTCGCTAGCGATCACATAGCACAGCATTATATACCAGCTAGCCCAACTTCAGTAACCCTACAAACGTCACTGCTGTTTAGTTTTCTGTCTTCATTTATGTTGGAAGTGATAGCAGAGCTGTACGTTTAATTTTTTCAGAAATCTCTGTCAGAACATGCTATATCATGTTTTTAGGTGGAAACTAGCGAGCTAACTTCCTGCTGACTTCTGTTTTCATGGATGCCTGGATGTTAAACTTAATTGTTACACCTGGTAAAGCAGCAACACTGATAATTTTATTAAAGGTGAAAATTTTTAGTTTTTAACTCTCAGTGATGCTGCAGTGTTCGTTTGACTTTGGGGCCTGAAGCGGACGGAGGACCTGGATTACTCCGCCAGGCGCCTGACTACGGTAGCCGTAATGCTCCGATAATCCATCAAGCGGTGCAGCTTCATAACTTACTAAAGTCATACTAAAACATTTTTGACAGATTTTTGAGCGCCGTGTACCTCATAAAATCGGTTCGAGGTCAGTAAGCACAACCAGAAATCATACATAAGCTGCACTGGATTATAAGGTGTACTGTCAATTTTGGAGAAATTTAAAGTTAAGTGCGACTTACATTGTGGAAAATATGGTATGTCTATGAGCTGGCCTGGGAAAGGCTTGGCATTTCCCTGGTTAAGCTGGTGGAGGTAGCTGACGAGAGGGAGATCTGGGATTCCTTGCTGGTGCTCCCGTGACCCACTTCAGATAAGAAAATAGCTGGATGATGTTGTTTTGTTATTTTAGAGTTTATCTTTTAGTGCAGTGCGTGAGCAGCGTACATCATTCATAGTGTGGCGCATTGTGTTATGCACTATTCAGACGCAGTTCATTCATTTTTCTGATGTTAATTTGTCATATTTTAATAATATATATGCATGCTCGTCACTATATGAAATGTGCTCACTATTTAAACCAGGTATTTGTACAATATACAAAGACTCGTCTGGCATTATGAGAGAGATTTAAGTGACGTTTGTGTCTCCTTATGAGCTGTTCATTTTGTGTGCATGTTCCTCCCCTTTGGACTTGTCTCCGAAATGGCCTCTGTTCTACTGAAGTGAAAAGACTTTGAGCCTTTTGGTAATTTGAGCCCAGTATTCATGGCTGGAGGAATGAACAAGGGAGAGAGGGTGGTGTTAGGGAGGAGAAGCGAGGTAAAGAAAGGCTTTCCTTCTTCGTATGGAATTTACCTCCCTAGCACCCCGTCTGGTTCTTTTGGAAGGATCCCAAGTAGTGAGACTTTGAGTTGGGTAGGCCCAAGGTGTCTATTTCTGAGGCAGTGATCTTCCACAGGGATCGCCAGCAGCTTAAAGAGCCCCTGAATGAGGTGCTCTACTACATGCCATCTTCTAAATATCTAAATCTGAGGCAAACTTCAGTTAGTCGTTGTCTGTCTGTGCTTGTTGTTTGTTTTCATGTATCCAGTAAGTCATGCTTAAAGAGCAGTTCCTGAAAGAGCGAAATATTTTTGTGTGTATGTGTCTTGTGTCCTTATCTGATAGATGCATGGGAGCTGTTTTCTTCTTGTCACCTTCCCATGTGCATAGGCACATGTGCATTTTCAGCTCTATGGTGCTGACATTCTTTTTGACAGTGAGCTGACCTTGACATTATTGGAAGCTCCCAATCTTTCTGTAGTTGTCTTGGGGCTGGGGCACAAGGGCAGCACTCGCTGTAGCCAAGGGACCACTCTAGAAATGTCATGCATCCTGTTGTTCTTAATTAACATGGATGCCTGCTATTAAAGCAGCCTGTTTGAGTGTCGGGCTTACTCTTGTTGCAATGGATCTTATCACTATGGGGTTTTATAAGCTAATGTATCTATTTGCTTGTTTGACCAGGGGATGACCTTGGTGAGAGCCAAATCCTCTCATTGTCGTGTGAACAGCGCACAGGAAGACGTGTTCCTCTTTCTGCAGATCTTGCCTTTAGCTCCGCTTCTGTCAGGGTTGTTGAGCGAGCGCAAGCAGGAGAACAAGATACAGTGTGGGTCAGTGTTTCAGCTAAGTGTGGTCACATGACAAGAGGGATGGGCCTCATCTTGAATGACTCACCTCTACAGCTGTCTGAGCAAAAAAGCGCCTCCTATTGGTTTCTCCATTACTGCATCCTGATGGGAGTGTAAGCAGAGCTGTAAATCCCCTGGTTGTTTTTTCTGCTCTTTGAATAGTCTCACCTCCCTCCTCCATGTTAAACACCTCCGTATGGATAAGAGATGGGCCCATCACACAATGTCCTTATCAAGTTATCATTGTAGACGCAGGCAGATAAATGCTCTCTTCGACTACATGAAGCCTTTATTGTCAAGATGACTCAGCAAATTTGGTTCTTCGTTATTTGTGCAACAGTGGGTTTCCTGTTTAATGTTTAGGTTATGTGGTCGTGGCAACCTGACAACACTGTCAGTTTTCAGTCAAGGCAGTAACCTGTTGTAAACTCTGGTAGTTGTTTATATATTAATGTTTATATATGGTAAAGTGCCCTTATAAACAAGCCCTGTCTTTTTCATTAGGGAATGTACATTCAGTTAGTGGTCATCTTTTTGTGTCTAATCAGAAATATGGACTTCACCATAAATGTTGACCTTTGGAAAGCTGTTGGAAAAAAAAATGTTGGAGGCAACTCAGTAACTTATTCATTGTTTAATCAAACAGCTGTGACAAGGAAAGTTGTTTGAGTAGGTATAGAGTCAGCGTTTCACTAAACATAAGTCTGTAGCCTTTTTTCAATGCTGACACTCTGATTCCATAACAGGAAAACCACACTAAATATGAAAATGATTAACAGCTGCATTCAATTTAGCTGTGTGTCCAGGTTCCTGGCATTGCACACACTTTCCCTTTGGTTTACTGCAGTGATTTGCAACCAAGGGTACAAGTACCTTCGTGGGTGGGAGTCAGGGTTGCTTTCGTGGGAAGTAACTGACGGTCCACTCCCCAATAAAACACTTAAATAAACAAAAGTAAGAACAGGAAGTATAAATTAACTGCTAGGTGTCATGAAAAACCTGTAGAAATACACAAACAAATACAAAAATACCTTACTTGGTACTGGTAACAAGTGAAACCTTTTTGTTAAAGGCCTACACGAGAAGTTGCAACTAGCTAACAATAAGGATAAATGAGCAGAAATGTTAGCTAAACATAACAGAAAAAATACTATGTTTAGCAAACAGTTATGTTTTGTAAGACATTTGAAAATTATTAGCTGTAAATACAGTTAGCAGTTAATTATGCTCTAAACATAAAGAGTAAACCATTTGACTTTTCATTTTTAAAGGATTTGACTAAATGTAAATGATAAATACTGCAGTTGAAATGTCAGGCAATAGGTATGGATGAATAGTTGTTGGATGACAGTTTGCAAAAAAGTGAAATGGATATGAAATGTGAGTAAATTGTTCTTGAGTCCAAGATTTTCAGGAAATGGGGCAAAAAGGTTGGCATTTGATGCCTTACTGGAACCGTTTTATATCTGTGCCATTCCTGATATTACATTTAAATCACAATAATACTTCCTGTTTTATAATATTAGACACACAAAGCTGTCTATAGAAGATAACATGTCTATGATTGAATATGCAGTTCATTCCAAGATGCATTGCTTATTTTGAGCCATTCGTTGATTGTCTGTATTCAGGCAATGGATCTGTATGTAACTGATGGCATGTCTGTCTTGTACCCATTCTTCTCAGGTCCCCCATGACCGTGAGCCGTGGGCTACGGCTCGGCGGCACCCCACCTCTGGAGTGGTCTGTTGCTGTAATTGGGACCCTGTGATTCCTCGCTTCACCTCTCCTCCTTCCCCTATCCCATCCTGTCCCCCCCCTTCCCCTCCCCTTCCTCCCCCCTCTTCCCCCCCTCCCACGCGTCGCTGTGCTGGACGTCATGAGCATAGTAATCGCTCTGGGAGTCACCACACCTGAAACGTCTTATTCAGATATGGCTGCTGGATCAGAGTACGTAGTCAGTTTCAGCAAGGTGTGACTTGCAAGAAATGTTCTGTAAGAGCTGGGTTTTGTTGTTAAGATCATCAGCTCTACTGATAAAATGTTTCCCAACCTCCTTATACTCATATGCGGATGTAACATGGCTTAAATAGAACAAGAGTGCCAGGAAAACAAACTTCCTGTTTAACCTGATTATCTACATGTATTGCTACTGTACTGCACAACAAGGAGTCAGATAAGTTTTCAACCATATCCAGAGATGTCTGGAAAATGTGCGTTTATGTGGAACTATATAATGCTCTAGCTGCTCATTATTTGTTAAACATAAGCGTTAATGTGGTTGAACAGGGAATTTAAGATTGCAAAGATCTGACCAAGGGCAAAAGAGTAAAGTAGCTTGAGTGCTCAGGGCAAAAGAAATGCTGAAAGCAATGGCAGTAGTCATCATAAAGCAGAACATTTTCTTTCTGTTTGAAGGGCATTTCCTGTGTTTGGAAAATGTGATTATTTGTTTCTAACAAAGTATGAATATGATGCTAACACTGCTGCACCCCCAGTGCCCTCTAAGATGAATTCAAGAAGCGCTTACACAATGCATAATCAAATGTGTTATTTTGAAATAATTTCTAAGGGGACTGCTTTGTACTTTGAACATAAAACTGTAACATGATGTTACATGAAGTCTGTATTTTGATAGACATTGAAAAAAATACCAGATGTGACATTTTGACATGAATTTTCAAGGTTGTTTTAAGTTGACTTGAGACAACCACTGTCTGTTACACAGACAAAAAGAACAGCCAATATCCAAGAGTTGAATTATTCTCCCTGTGTCACAGGTTCTTATCTTCCACCTCTTATTAAGCAGCTAGATGTATGTTGTTCTTCTCCATGCCCGAACTATTGAATAGCATCTGAAAAAATGTATACAGACAGATCAAGTGAGCACAGTTGCCACTTCTTTGAAGGTAAATCTGCCTACGTGACTGAGGTTATTTGGAATGCAGTTGGACCCTTTCCCATCCAACCCTGTTCATGGCCCCCTTCAGTTTCCTGCAAAGCTCAGGCAGGGGAGTTTAAAAAAAAAAAAAAAAAAAAGACAGACAGACATACTACACACACAGTGGTTATTTATTATTATTATTTTTTTTAACCTTGATGTTAGCTTCAGTATTGGAGTACGAGGCAAGAGTAGGAAAGGTTGTTCCTGGTCTGGTTAGACCTTAACTAAAGGGCGAGGGAGTTGCATAACATAATGGCGGCCCACATTCCATTTCCTAAATTGCTGCTCTTCCAGGCAGGGCAGCGAGTGAAGGATCTTGGTGCCATCTAGTGACTGATCTTTATTAAAACAGATGCTTGTGTAACAAAGTGGGGAAATGTCTACAGCATTATCTATGTGTCGCTTACAATGTTTTAAATATATATATATATTGTTATTTTTTCCAGCCCTGAGTCAGTTGAAGCAAGCCCTGCAGTGAATGAGAAAAACTACAACAACCACAGCTGTGGGAGCGCACAGAGTCATGGGTATCGGGGGCTACCATATGCTGTGAGTTCATACGGCTCTTCCCTAATCATCAGCTCTAATCATAGCATGTCTTATTGAAGTATTACTTTTCATAATGGGAGTACTTGTGTACAATTGTGAATGTTTTAGTGGCTTAAAATGACCCAGTTTAATCTATCTGATCTTTCCTTTTTCCTAATCTTTTCAAGTGTCTTCTGTTATGATTTCACAATAAGAGTAAAACTAAGAACTGGTGATGTTTGTAGTTTAGATGTATAAATATGAGTCCTGCTATTAGTCTTTGGTAACCACACACTACTTCTGGTATTAACAACTGAACTGTTTCACATACTTGGTTTTTTTTTTTTTTTTTTTGCCCTCATTTTCATTCGTCTCCATTTTCCGTTTCCCTTTTTTGCCTGAACACCCGTTGTTTGAAGATGCAACAGTCTTCCGTTGTGTGTTGTCAGGATCACAACTATGGCGCGCCCCCTCCCCCAACCCCACCCGCCTCCCCGCTCTCTCAAACCATCATTCCCCGTATGGATCTCAACGGCGTGGTACGCAGCTCTCACTATCACGATACTGCTGAGGACAACTCGGCCGACAGCGACAGCTCCTCAGAGGAGGATGGGGCCTCCTGGTGTCACTGCAACCTGACGCCGGACGGCCTGCTCATCAAATGCGACAACTGCAGGTGAGACGTGTAAAAGCCCTTCTTGTCTGAATGCTGGAACATAGGTTCCAACTGCTGTAACTGGTACAAGTGTGTAGCACTTAACCTGTTTAATGGAAATAAGAGAAAATTATTTTTTATTAAAATTCAGGCTGTGACAATAATACAACATGCGGTAAAAGCCTTTATGACATCGCCCCCTTTAATTTTTTTTGTCTGATTTGTTTTGTTGCCTTTGTATCACAGGGGACTGGACAGAAGGAAAGGAGTAAAAGGCCAACACAGGAAAAAAACAGAAAATGTCTCAGGTATCACAGTTCACTTCATAAACTACAGTTTTCATCTCAGAGAAGGCGGTTTATCAACACCTGTTTATTTGCTCTTTTTTTTGTAGCTGGAGAGAGTAGCGCAACCGAGAGTGGTGATGAAGAGGTGTCACCCTCCACCATCTCCTATACTGCCACCCAGCACACACCAACCAGCATCAAACTCACTGTCAACAGAGTCAAAAGGAGCAAATCCAAAAAGAGGAAGAAGAGCACAGAGAAGGCCCGTGGAACACAGAAGGCCAAGAAGATTAAAGTGAGTAAAGCAGAGTATGAGAAAATACAGTTTCCCACACACAGGTGCCTGTTATTATTTCTACATGGCTTCATCTTGTCATTGCACGCCCTGCATCTTACAATATTAAGTACCTTGAGGTGACTGTGGTTTGGTGCTATATAAATAAGATTTAATTGAATCAGTTAAAGTATATTAAAATTTCTTCATTCTTCGTTTACAATTTTAGTTAATTTGATGTTAACTAGCTAGCGCACAGCTCTTCCCACAGGCTCATTACATTACTTTTGTGGTTCCCGATGCCAGTCGGCTGCTCTCCGGGAGATCCTCCTGTCCTATAAACTTCAACTGATTGTTGGTTGTTCTTGAAATTGGGAGTATATTAACTGAATGCAATGCTAGCAGGTGGGGCAGATTCAGCTATTCTTATTGTATTTTAATGTTTCATCTAAGAAAATCATCTTTTATGCACACAATACATGCATGGACACACAAACCCTCTCTGCCTCATAAGATTACATTGTGTAAGATCCACAATGGAGTTTGTTTTGTTTTTTTTCTCTTGTGCTGCTTTTCTTGTACTGATATATTGACCCCAGCTCAGTTTTTATGATAAAATCTCCATTTCTTTAAATTGGTTTATTTTTCTTTCTTTTAGGCTTTCAGAGAGGGTTCTAGGAAGTCTATGAGGATGAAGGTAACATTAGACAGTTCTAGACAACAGAGCCCATTAAGGAAAAAAAAAAATCCTCTCTGTGCATCTCACATAGACTCTTAGACAGTTCTCTTGATCATGACTTTTGTACAGAACTCTACCACAGAGGCTAGTGTGTTGGATGAGAACACAGAAGAGGGATGGGAGAGCAGGATCCGCCAGTGGACAGACCAGTATGAGGAGGCTCTTGCCAACCAGTACAGCGCAGATGTGCAGACACTGCTCCAGCTTCACCGATCAGCCAGTACCACCATCTCAAAGAGCGAAAGTGGTGCCACGACACCTGCTTCAACCACACAGATACATGCCTCAATGGATTCTATGGACACCATCAACCGCACTGAGCTGACCTGTAACAATACGGTTTTGGGCTCACAGATGCAGGTCAGTCCTACAAATAAAACTTTGTATGGATAGATTTTAAAAAAATGTTGAAGAACATCCCAGTCGGTATGATAAGTGACTTAGTTGTGCCATTATGTCTCCATTACTGGTTTTAATGGAATCTGCTGGCTAGGGATGAGAATTAATAAGAATTGAGCGATTCTGATTCCATTATCAATATCACTTATGGATTCGATTCATGCAAATTAATTACATGCTGTGTGGTCAAATGTTTGTGCATGTTGGATGTTTTTCCCATCTTTGTTGTGATCAGTGTTGGGGCTGTTACTCAAAAAGTAAAGTTAAAAAGTTATTTCACAGAATACTTTCTTAAAAGTAATGCAGTACGTTTCTTAATTACACCCAGGAGAAAGACATTCGATATACTACTCACGTTAGTTTCATCTTACTCTGTAAAATGACCTCAAAGACACTGTCTCATAATTACAATTAACAATATAAACCTGAGGCTACAGCCCCACACACCAACACAAATCCCTATCCTAATGAGGACACAGGATCTTTCTCTTAGTAGTTAGGTATGGACACAAAGCAAAGATGAAAACCACAACAAAGAGACTTTAAAGCATTTGCCACGGTCATTCTAGTGTAGCAGTCTCCACTTAACCAATGTGCTCTCATCCTTTTTATGTCATGAAAGTAATATCCACATCCACGCTGTAGACTGCACCACTATTTTCCTCCTGTGACACACAAACTGAAATCAGCTGATCGTAGCAAGAGTGCAAGAACCCATAACCAAACTAACGATTCCAAGGAATTGGACGACTGGGAACTGGTTCTCTACAAAAACCAGTTCTCGATTCCCATCCCTACTGCTGGCTGCTTGCTAAGATCCAATCGCAATTCTGTTTTCAAAGAACCCAGTGATATTAATTTTATCCTCTGTTATCTTTTCTGATTGACAGTTAAAAATTATCCTTTGTTATACTGACCCTCTGTGCAGTCTTTCACTTCATCCGCTATCTAATAGCCCATTTTAGTTCTTCCCCCCTTCCAGGAAACTTTATTCTGATTGGCTGTTTCTTGCAAGGAAAAGGATTGAACAGGAGCCACTCTCTGAGATTAAGGCCAACCCCTCTCTGTTTCAGGCAATTTTTCTGCTCCTTCGCTCTTCCGGATTTCAGACACTGAGTGCAGTCTGTGTCCAAGAGTCCAAGATTTTGGTTTATAGTTTTTACTTTATACCCTATTTACTTATGAAAGAAGATAAGGAAAAAGTATAATATTTTTAATGTTTGCCTGTCTCTTTAAAAAATAACTTTATAGCTCCAGCTTGGCCGAGTAACACGGGTGCAGAAACACAGGAAGATACTCCGAGCAGCAAAGAACCTGGAGCCGGACACACTCATTATTGAATACCGGGGAAAGGTCATGCTCAAACAACAATTTGAAGTCAATGGGCACTTCTTCAAAAAGTAATTGTTAATGAGCTACTAAACTACAAAATATGTAATCGGAATTTTGTCTAAATACATTGTTTCACCTGTGAACAGCTTTTCACTCTATTTTTCTTTCTAGACCATACCCGTTCGTGCTGTTCTACTCAAAATTTAATGATGTAGAGATGTGCGTTGATGCCAGGACTTTTGGAAATGACGCCCGCTTCATCAGGAGGTCTTGTACACCCAATGCCGAGGTCAGCTGTTAAGCATTTTGAAAAATAAATCTAAATGCTTGCTAGTTAGCAATGTTTGACGTTTTCATTTAATTCTTGCAGCTAAAACAACCCATAAGCTTGCTTTCTACCACAGGTCCGGCATATGATCGCTGAGGGCATGATCCATCTGTGCATCTATGCTGTCAGGCAAATCACAAAAGACTCTGAGGTCACCATTGGATTTGACTACGAGTTCAATAGCTGGTCAGTTGCTGTCCTCTCTGACGTTCTCCTTTCTTTTAATCAGCAGTTTCTGTTTTCTTATTGGGTTTTTTTGTTTGTTTTTTTTAACAAAATAACAGTAATTACAAAGTGGACTGTGCCTGCCATAAAAGCAACCAAAACTGCCCAGTGCAGAAGCACAACCTGAGCCCTAGGGATAACTTGGTGAGTCCCCCTTCCCTGCCGCCTCCTTCCCCTTTGATTGGTGCTGAGACACGAAGGAGAAAAGCACGAAGGAAAGAGCTGGAGGGCAGTCTAGCTGCTGATGGAAACCAGATGCTGGAGCAGCAGCAACAGGACACCAGCGATCTACAGGGGACCAGTGACACAGAGGTGTGTGTGTGTGCGCGTGGTTAGATTTGATTTTCCAAATAATTGTGTTCAGCGTTGAGGTTAGGCAGCAATAAGAGTTCTACATTAGCTTTAGATTAAAAATCGCCACATCAATAAACACTGCTTTAATACATTTTTGTAAAGTGCAGGCTTGCGGTTTTTTAGAAGTCGTTACATGATTCAATTTGTTGCTTGTCAGGTAAGGTCATTACCTCATGTGATGCTTGTCTGTGCAATTAGGAGAGACTGACAGATGAAGTTAAGGTGGAAGAGGGGGACGAAGGAGAAGTTGATGAAAATGGGGTCATCTCCAATAAAAAAGTAAGTCACATTGCATTTCATGATTTAAGTTGTCCACTCTCGGAAATTCACATAACACTGACTTACATGTCTGCCTGTCCACATAGTCTCTTAACATCCTCGAAAGGAGGAGGAGAAGAATAGGAGGAGCTGAAGTCAAGGAGGAGGGTTTAGAAACTGAGGATGGGGCAGGAAACCCCACAGGGAACTCCTCCATCCCCCAGCACGCTGGAGTTGGGATCAGCACGCGACGCACCACCTATGTTGTGGTCAGTCACGAAGAAAAATTTTAGATTTCTAATTTCTTTTGTGTTCTATATTGAACCAGTTTAATCATTGCATTTATGTTGCAGGAAGCACCATCTATTGAAGAAAAACCCTCCCTCCCCATCCTGCCTGCCCCTGTTGCTCCCCCTAAACCCATAAAACCATCCAAGCCTCGTCCTAAGAGTCGAATATCTCGCTACCGGTCAAGCTCATCCCAGCGTGCCCGACGGCAACGCCAAGCCCTCGCCCAACAAGCTGCAGCAGCTGCAGCAGCAGCAAGGGCAACAACACCAACATCAGCAGATCAGGGTGCTGCTGTGGACGAGGAGGGAAGTCAGGGTGCATACGGTGCTGAACACAGCCACGGGGAGAACAGCCTGGGTGGTCCTCTTGTAGATGGAGATGGCCAAGGCCTTAACTGCATGAACAGAGGCAATCTGCGGTACCCTAAGACCAAGAAGGTAAGACTTTCTACATATACTAAAAGTAATACAGTGGAACCCCGTCATACGAAATTAATTCGTTCCCGAGGGTCTTTCGTAAGTCGAAAATTTTCATAAGTCGAAGCCTTTTGAGTAAACGATAGGCTAATTGCTAACTGCAACAACAATACGTCGTTCAAGTGGAACAGCGAAGCGCAAGTACGAAAGCCAAGGGGGTTGTCACGTGATTCGGAAGGCTTGTGGGCATTGTAGGCATTCTGGGCTCAGCCAATCAGAGCCAGCGGATTTCGTTACGCGGGCATTTTGCTGTAACACGGGCAGAACTATTGCTGTTAAGTGCCTTCGTAACTTGAATTTTTCGTTAAATGGGGTATTCATACATCAGGGTTCCACTGTACAAAGTCCTTTACCTTCTATGAACTATGCAAATGTAACTTTCCATTTTCTTCTCAGTACCTGGTGACAGAATGGCTAAATGACAAAATTCCTGGAGGAGAGAGAATCCACCAGGAGGTGCCTGTTGAGCGCACACTGCGGATAACCACTGACCCCACAGTTCTAGCCACCACGCTGAACATGCTTCCAGGTCTCTCTCAGTCATCACTCATCTGCACCACACCCAGACACTACATCCGCTTCGGTTCCCCGTTCAACCCTGAGAGACGCCGGCCTCGTCCGCTCCAAATGGATGGCACTTACGGCTGCTACAAAAAGGTAAACTTGGAAAAAGGTGTTTTTGGGATGGATGGGTGTGTATCCCACACACAGATTGGATGTTTCACATTTGGTGGCAAAACAAGTGTGTGTTCTTGTCTGTTTTCTCTTTTTTTTTCATAAACCCTTTGTGGTCGTCTTTATGCAGAGATGGATCAAACAGGTGGAGGATGAGAGCTGCTCGGCCAGTGTGGAGGATGGCACAGAGTCCACCTCCTCCCAGCAAAGTACCAGTAGCAGATCCACACCGAACCCCCTATCCAGTGGTAATTGCTTCCACACCTCCATCTGGCTAAGAAAGCACCAAAGCTAGCAGATCAGTGAAGCATGATTCAGAACTCGGCACTAAATGAAAAGTTTGTTTGTAACTGCAAATATGTTTGACTGTTGTAACTGTGGTCCTAGGCTACTTAACGTTCTTGTTGTTTTTGTCATGTTTTTTAAATCACAGAACTCACTGCACCTTTTAAAAAGCGTCGCTCCAAGTATATTACAGAAATAACACCAGCACCCTCGGACCACCTGCTTCGCCCGCTATCACCCATCACCCCTCCACTTCCAGAGGACTCCCTCCACCCACTGCTCCAGACTCCCTGTGGCTCCCTGCTGCCCAACGGTCTGGCCTATTCACCTATGCCCTCACTGCCTGCCAGCCGCTGCAACACACCGTTGCAGTTTGAAGTAAGGGCATAAATATCCACACAGTTTTCTGATGCCTGAGCTTATTTACTATCAAAGTCCAGTGAAATCCAACAGGCCACAAAGGAGAGTTTAGTGATGTACAAATTTCCTTTTCTGTCAGTCCGAGGGAGCTGCACTCTGCTCAGCTGACTCATCTGTGTCAGGACCTGTTGCAACAACCTCACATTACCTCACTTAGTAGTTCAATCTTGTTGCACAGCAGCAAACTCTAGAAGGGCTGTGTGTAAGAGTTTGATGGCCACCACCCCTAAACATCTCAATCTCTTGGTTTTGAACAGATTGCAAGACTTCAGAAAAAGACACACGCTTGGTTTGACACTAATAGACTTTGTTTTGTCTCTAGAACATATCATCCCCTGAGGCGTCTCCTGTCCATCGTCCCGAGTCCATATCCCCTGAGGTACATTTCTTCTCACATATCATGGCACTGATAAAGAAAATGGCTTTACGGTTGACATAACAATGAAGTTTATTTATTTGTTCTTCCCGTTTCCTGTCCTGTCCTTCAGCCATGTCTTCAGACAGACTTTGATGCCTCTCGGCCGCAGTTCCCAGACCTGTCACTCCCCTCCAACATGGAGAGCCCTGTTGCCATGACCTCGGATGATTTTTCCCAATCTGGAGCAGGCCAAGATTCGCAGGGCCCATCTTCTGTAGGGACCAGTTCCCTAAACCCACTGTCATGCCCTTCTTCAGACATAAACCCCCAAAACAGGGAGCAGGCCTTCAGGACAGAGTTCAACCTCATATATACCTGCTCTCCCCTCAACGCAAACCTGGGCAACCCGACAGCCACCGACCGACGCCTCTCCCAGTCAGAAGGGGGATTCTCACCTGCAGATTCCTTCCACGGTTCGATAAGCGGCCAGGGCCTGTTTGGAGAAGTGGGCCCCGGGTCCATGTCACCGTTTGGAGAGCCCCATTTTGGAGGAGGCTACCCTGACAATGGCACACCGCCTCACACCAGCAATCCACCACAAAAAAAGAAGGCAAGTTCCCCATATCTTAATGATACACAGAAAAGATGTTTGAGGTAACTTTGCAGGTAAATCTTAGGGGTTTCTTCTCAGACACAAATAACTTGTGTGAAACACAAACTGAAAAGCCAGAACTCATGATGTGCTTTTCCCCGTGCTCTGTTTGCCCATTAACTTTGTCTTAAATCTGTTTGGTCCCCTGTGTCCGGTATTCAAAACCAAACATCACAGGCATTTAGAAGCTGACCTCTTATGTGTATCTGAAATGATTTCCAGTCTGTAGATTTTACCCTTCCTCCTTTTTCCTTTACTTTCCTCCTCTTGCTCCTCCTCGTTGCTCCTTGACACTCTTTGCCAAGTCTCTCTTCCACTTTTCTTCCAAGGCAGAGGGCCAACCAGCATACCATTAGTCTGCTGACAGGGAAGCCAGATTACCAGGCAATAGCTGTAAGAAGTGAATACAAGCCAGTACAAAATA
This sequence comes from Copadichromis virginalis, assembly GCF_057382275.1. Lineage (NCBI taxonomy): Eukaryota > Metazoa > Chordata > Actinopteri > Cichliformes > Cichlidae > Copadichromis > Copadichromis virginalis. Next base: position 5,356,676 of record NC_140622.1, read on the forward strand.
TGGTGAATATTCTCCCTACAACTACATCTTTAGAAGTGTGCATGTAAATATTGTTTCTTTGCATCTGCATACAACACCCACGCCATGCTCCAGCAGCTCTGCCCTCTCCCCTTCTCCAAAACCTACATTGAATTATGATTCTGTAGTTTCCAGAAAGAGTTATTTTGCCATTTCAGTCAAGCTCATTGAAGTGTGTAAGGTTCATCCATTGCCTTCAACACAAGAGACAAATTCCACAAATTGTTATGATGGTGTCGGGTGTGCTCATGCTCCATCTCATCTATGGCTCTTTCCAAACTGGGACTTGTGGTTTATCCACATCCACTGTAAGAGGGGCTAAATTTGTCAAAGTGGTTCACAGCAACCCTCCCCCCCCAAAAATGAAAACGGACAGTATCACGTGGCACCAGAAGAGGGGCGTAGCATGGATCAAGGGTCTGACACATGCATAGATTAACATTCATTAATCTTATTGATAATTGTTCTGAAGCTGCTTGGAAAAACTTAGTTCAGTAAAGCAGCAATTGCTCCTCAGACTGCCAGTAACATGTACTTCCTTACTGCCTTAACGAAAAATCTGTGCCTTAGTTGTGTTGTAATCTCAAACCCCTCTGAAATCCTACGCTGTAATTTGATGTGCACCTCCCTGGATATATAACTGTTGTGGTGACACAACCCTCAGCTATTGTGATCGGCCTGTTTAATACCATCAATTCCTCCTGTGCATTTCCGAGTACTTTTCAGCTGCAGTGTTTGAATTCATCTGTTAGAAAATAACAATCACGACCAGAGAGAAAGTCCCAGCATTTTATTGGTTTCTACCAGCTGGCACTGCAGCAAAACAAAACACTAGAAAACGAGCACAAGGTAATTAATCCATACGGATAAAGGGTGTTAGCCACTTATGTAGGTTAAGTCATATGCTATAGAACAGGAGTAAGCAACTCCAGGCCTCGCGTGCCGGTGTCCTGCCTGTTTTAGATATCACCCCGGGTCAACGCACCTGAATCGAATGATTATGTCAATACCAGGCCTCTGGAGAACTCCCAGACATGTTAAGGAGGTCATTTAGCCATTTAAATCAGCTGTGGACACAGCAGCAAGGACAAATCTAAAACCTGCTCTAGAAAGACTGACCACAGCCTAAATCTGGCTTCAGTCAGCCACATTGACTTGTTTACTCTTCAACCTAAGTTTCGTTTAAGGTTGTTATATCTCTGCGTTCTTGTCAAAATCAACAGAAGCATAAAAAAAAATCTTATAATTAACTGCGCTTGGCATTTAAACATTTCATGCTCTTTTAATAGGTGACCATTTGTAGACCTTATTGTGGTGGGGGGGGAAGGTAAACTGATAGCTTTTGGTGCTCTGTGGTAACTTCATCCTGACATCTGGTCCCTCTGACAGTACAGCCTTGTAGCTTACCTCACATGTGATGTTAAACTGGTTGAAAGATTCAGGCAAGAGCCATCCATGTCAGTTATATATCTATATATACTATGTGTGTATATATAAATATATATATATAATATATAGATGTGTATGTGTGCGTGTGTGGTCATGCCACTCCCCTGCCTCTTTCATAACCCTCTGTTCTTTTGTGTCATGATGACATTAAGCTGGGATGAGCACTCTCATTCTCATTGTAAACGGTGCAGGTGTGTGTATGTGTCGTGCGTGTGTGTGTGTGCTCGAACCTTCTGTGGATATGTTTTCGTAGTTATTGTTTCAGCGTGATTGCATCATGGTGTGGTGCATTTAAAGTTGCTTGCTCCTCTGTCAAAGCTTATGTACTAACACTGCATTGACAACGCAACAGTATGTTGTGTTTGAGTCTCTCGTGACTACAAGTCTGGTCATGGAAGAACAACAGATGTCGTTGCTCCCTGCTGGTGAAGGTGTTTCTCTAAAAATTCTTTAATAGTAATTACAGTTTTCAGGTGAGTCCTCTAGCGTGGTGCATGCGGTCTGCCTGTCACTCAGTGCAGTTTTGGTGAATGGTGTGATTGAGCGAGCAGCCTGGCATAAGTGAGTCCATCAGTTCCTCAGCAGCAGGGTTTGAACAGACTCCCTCTTCCCTCTGCTGCTATAGGTGTCTTTGCTGGAATACCGCAAGAGGAAGCAGGGCAGTGGTCGTGACTCGGAGCCAGCCAGCAGCAGCTCCTCTCTGGGTGGCACTTCCACACAGCCTGGCTCCCACTACAACAAGGAGTCCCATCATCCTCATAACCATCAGCAGATGCCGCTTCCAGCATCTCCACAAAGCACCTTCTCATCCTCAGCACACTCCACCTCAGTCCCACACGTAGAGGAAGTCAGTCCTCCGGAGCACCAGGGCTTGTCAGTGCAGTCCAGACGCCAGGACAGCAACAACCAGTGGTGAGAAGTCCTTTTAAAGATGACTCACTAAATTGGCCTTTCAGTACATGTTCGGCTATGTTAATTGCAATAATTCAGAGCCTAGCAGATAAATAAATAAATGAATGGAGATCTCACAGTTGTCTGTTTTCCAAGGATGGTCCCCACTACTGTTGAGCGTCTGAGGGAAGGCCAGGGGGTTCTAGAGCGAGTGCTGAGAAGCTTCAAGGTGGACCGGAGTTACAAGAGGAGTGAAGGCTCCATAGAGAAGGAATCTGGTATGAATGCATTCGACACGTCACAACAACAAGAATATATTGTTAGACTTTATAGACAGCCTAGTATAAAGCAGTATGTTAGGGATGGCTATTTTAAGGAAAATTAGTATTCGCTGTTCGCTGGGTACCATTTGACTGTTTTCTTTTTTTTCTTTTTTTTTTTTTTTTTTTTTTAAAGGACACCCAAAGAATATAGTAATCGTCATCTTTGGCGTCTTTATTTCTTTGTACAGTAGGAGATGATCCCATAGCACCTCTAACAGCTAAAACCTGGTGCTAGCATGTTTTTTTATTTTATAGTACTTGGTAAATGACTTTTGGCTTTGGCAGTCCCTTACATCCTGCTGTGTGCCATTCTAAAGCAAAGACAAATCTATAGTTTAATACAACAAATGGTCACAAGCAATTTGATTCATTTATATTTTGATAACTGTTGAAATATCTGTGTATGCTCTTTAATTTTCCTTAAAACGTTGCTCTTTTCTTAGTGGTGAAATTGGTTGTCCTGTTTTGTTTTCAGATGTAGATCGATATGAGATGCAGGCAGTGTCCATGGCTTCTTCCACGAAGAGTCCACACAGATACAGCCCCTCTGTTTACTCTCACCAGGTAGCTGGTCCACATCACTTTGAACTTGCTGTCCCTGTTTTGCGTTAGTTGCTTGTAAATTAAGTTCAGTATTCAACAATGACTTCTTGGGTGATTGGCAGAATTTTTTTCAAATTCTGTTCTCCAACCGTTATGAAGGAGACGATCAAAAACAATTAGTCTGCTGAATTCATTTGTCCTATTAAATTCAGCGCTTCCATTTTCTTTAGAGGTGCAGTCATCCCTCTATAGAAGTATGTTTTTCAACAAGATACGATAATAGAGATAAGATGGCCTTTATTAGTCCCACACGTAGGGAATTTGTTGTGTCACTGCAGAAAGTGGGCAGTGTGAAGTTACAGCAGCAAAGTTTAAGAAAAACAGTGGAACAGGATAAGAGATCGTTGTAGAAGTAATAGTCAGCAAGGTTTCGATATTTGACCATGTGTAGCATCACTTCAGGCGTGTCGGCCTTGAAAGATGAATATGGTACCTGAGACGAGACATACTTGAGGAAAAAATTGCTAAAACTTACTTCATTTTAAGAGTGGCTCCCCTCTTAAAATAAAAAGGGGGGTTGTGTTTTTGTTTTTCCCTCCCCCCTCTTCTCTGAAAAACAAATTAAACATCTAGAGCTGGAAATGAGCTGAACAGAAATGTATCAGTGTCACACAGTGTGTGCCTATGTATGTATTTGTGTGCAGGCCACAGAAAGCCACAGACAGACTGACAGCCCGATGTTCCTCCAGCAGACCTCCAGCTCTCCATTCCGGTGTTCCTACAGCCCGTCATCAGGCCAGAATGTCTACCAGCGCCTCTCCTCTTCCCACCAAGGACACGCCCAGGACCACCCCCCAGCCTCATACTCAAGTCCCACCCCCACTTCCTCAACAGACTCCAGGCCAGCGACAGGCTCGCTTCACCAGCAGAGTGGTAGCAGTAGCGCGGATGGAGGCTACAGCAGCAGCCACTTAAAAGCCAGCCTTTTGAACAGCAGCAGCCTGGTGGGGGCTCCTGCCCCAGGATCCCGGGTCCATGGGCAGACTAAAACAGACTCTGGTGCGCAGGCCTCCAAAGGGAGTCAGCATCAGGCACCTCGCAGCCTGAAGTCAGGCAGCCCAGGTCAGGCAGTGCTGCAGGCTAGCCCCAGACTGCTGTCGGCCTCTGGACCGACACACTACCCCCAGCGAGGGACGAACCTCAGTCAGTTCCAGCACTCTTCCCTGCAGGGATCCGGAGTAAGGACACAGTCAGGAAGCTTTTAGGACCTTGTGTGTGTGTGCGCGCGTGCGTGCGCACGCGTGTGTGTGTGTGTGTGTGTGTGTGTGTGTGTGTGTGTGAGCTGTGCATCTCCTCAACCCCTGAGGCTGCAGTACAACAGGGATCAGGAGTTTGGGGAGGGCAAATGTACAGACCTAAGAAGAACAAGGACTTGTTTGAGAATTTGTCCCATATTATTTTCTGTCTTTTCTTTTCTTTCTTTTCAGAAGAATAAAAAATAATTAGCACATCCTGCACAAAGATGAATCATTGACTTTGGACATTATTAGCGAATCAGAGGGAAAAGTGATTTGGCTGACACGTTCAGAGAAAAACAAAGAAATCATATGTAAGTTGAAATTGTTGTTCCTCGAGAGGCTCGATAATGTCAGAAATGAAAACCTTCCACACAAATGTCTGTACAAAGTTCTACCACACCTGTGGTCACTGTGGTATCCAGGTTGGAGAAATGCTGAAATGCATATGTAACTAAAAGCAAGAGTTACAGTTTAAATATCTTGTTTGTTTTGGTCGAGGTTACTTGATTCGGCGAGTGGCCGAGTCTGCGCTGCAGTAATTGTTTAATTTGGTAAGGGGGGAAGACGACCTGTTAATCATCCGTTATATAGATGCATTAGAGAGACGGGGAGTTTGAGCTCTCCCTAAAAACTAGGATCATTCCATATAATTACCAGCTTCCGTTTTCTCAAACATGAAACCAGCCCATTTCCCCCCAGCGACCCAGCCTGTCTTGGTGTTATCTTCTGTTCTTTCACCTCACTGGACTGTTTTGGTTTCACTTTAGGACTGCTCTGATATTATACTTGAGAAATACAGCTCTTTTGATTCATGGTGCTGCATGTTTTGTTTTGTTTGTATTTGTTACGATAAGTTTATAATCCAGTTATGTTCCACCCCACAAGGCTGCATTCATCGTTTTTGTTCTCCAAATCTATACACTCATGCAGGAAAAAGAAGGTTATTAGTGGGGCTATATTTCTAAGCCAAGCTGTTGGGTTTTCATACTGCAGAGTTTGTTTTTTTCCTCTTGTCTGACCAATCGTTGCATTCCGTGTGACGCTGAGGGGAATCGGGGGCGAGGATCTCCGAGGGAGCATTTGGATTGTTTCTAAAACCTAGGTGAAGAAAAAGCTGCTATCCTCTCCTGTTGGAGCTGCTTCCCTTTCCACAGAATGCTGTATTTTGTTTGAATTTTTTCCTTTTTAATTACCAACACATACTGACTTGTGAAGAAAGCGACGGTCCCCCGTCGGCCGCAGCAGGACCTAAGACTAATGTCAAGGCGACAAGGGTGGCCGCCTGCTCCCTCACGTTTTTCATTTAGGACCGGATGTGGGGGGGAAATGGCCACGTTTGCGTGGACGACTTCAAGGACCGAGGGGACCAGTTGTGCAACTGGACACCACCACACACCACTACAGCTCACCACCCTCTCCCCTCACTAACACACAGGAGGGTACTCATTTTACATGAATGTTTGACACATATGGAAAAAAATAAAAGTTGTGACCCAAAATTAACCAGCACCTTAAACTGAAAGAGATACGACCTAAAAAACACAATAGGACATTATGTATGATTATGTGTACTTGTATAGAAAGAAATGTGATATAGACTTGTATGGAGAAAATATCGTACACTGAATTTACCGCATGATCTTTGTTTGTAGGGTCTGAGTGACCACCTTTTGTCAGATGGATGGAAGCAAATCATTGGGTCTGTTCTGGGGTTCCTCCAAAATCCAGGCGCTGCGTTTTTTCTGTTGTTTTTGTAAAGATCCTTCTGTTGGTTTGCTTTTATTTTTACACAGATCATAGTAGTAACTATTTCAATTGTTCTCCTCCAGAAGATTTAAAAAGCAAGAGATGTAATGCATTTTGATAATAAAACAATCATGATGGTAATGTATTTTGAAAACTACCATTGTGATGGCATCTGAGGGAGACTTCTTGTGTGATTTGCACCTGTCGAGCTGTCTGAATGGGATTTACATCGTTGGGGCTTGTACGATAGTTAAAAATGGTCAATTTTCCACAGTATTATTGAAAACATTGCAGTCTTGTTTCAGCTAGCAAAATGTCTTCATTCATCTCCATTAACAGGGTTGCTTCTCTTTCAGTTAATAGTTATCAAATGTCAGTGCAACATAATCACTTTGCTTAACCTGCTAGGATTTCTCTGGCTAGAACAGTGTTAATTTACATATGAAAGTTTCTGAATTTATACGAAAAGGCGCTATTAGACAAATATAAATACAGAAGGGTTGATACAGCCTTTCAAAGAAAAACTCTGGTTCTGTTACTTGCGCTTTATTTTTAAAGGTGGTGATGCATTGAACCAGGTGAAGGTTAGAGCATACTCATGGAAATGAGTGTCAGTGGCTGATGGTGGTTTGGTTCATGCAATTTATACAGGAGGAATGCACTGGCCTGTGGAGTTGGATGAGATCATTTTCTGTATATGCTCAACTGTTAAGAACTATTATGCAGCTTAAAGGTTTAAATGTACTTTTACTGAGTTTTCTTAACTGCATCAGTGTTTCTCAGTGCCGTCTCTCTCCACTAGAGAGCAGCATTGAGCTGCAGACTAATGTAAAACAAACGACCCAAGTGAAAGTCAGCTTCTCCATTGTCACTCTGATCTCTGATACTCTAGCTGTGTTTGGTCATATGTTCAGTCTCAAAAGTTACAATATGCACTTATACATAGCAACGTCACGGTGACAGAAAGCGATAGTTTCTATGGATGTGTTAATTAGAACCATCACTGGATGTCGCAATTTCCTCTCTTGATTTTCAACAGCTTGCCCATGGAGCTGTTAAATACAGTTATTTAGGGTCTTTGCCTTACAATATAAAGCGTGTGAGGCACCTCTTGTTCTGATTCATCACTACATTAATAAAAATGAAATGAATTAAATATTATGACAAAACAAACCCTGAACTTTTCTGACCTTTGGAGCTGTTGATGACGCTTTCCAAACACGTTTTGAAATTTAACAATGAGGTTATATTTTTGCAAAAGCACATTTCTCAGTTACAGCATCTGCTAAGTTGATTTGATTTCAGTGTTTTACACAGATATATAGTTTAGTACGCTGTATTCAGTTTTATCTGCGCTCATAATCACTATGCATATCTTTCTGTAATAGGTGAATAACACACTAAGAACATCATGCTCTCAGTTGTAGAACTAAATGAGTTACAGCAAATAACCCATCAGTGACCTGGAGAGTTGCACTGACGGTCTCTACAGAACATCTTTTCTTTTCTGTTCAGTATAGAAAAATGTGTATTCCTTTACTGCAATCAGTTTCACCCAGCAACAGCAAACATCCTCCTGTAACCACTTGCAAACCAGTCGTGGAAAAAGGATTTTTCCCTCATGACCAATAGTTATCACGTGGCCACCAGCTGATCAATAGTCTCCTGCAAATTGATGGATGGATGTTATTGTTGCCAAAAACAGGTTTACTGCACCTTTTGTCCCACTCACATTATACTGACACTGCCAGTGGACTTCAAGGATCAGAGGCAGCAGGGAGAATGTAACGTGGTATGTAAATGCAAGAGATCAAGGGTTTCTTTTCTTGGATCTGCATGGCAGCTGCACTGGTGTCGCTTTAAGTGAGAACTTTATGAACCTCATAAATCGGTTAGGGGGCATTCCTTGGAGATTTTGAGGTAAATCTCTGGAGAAGATCCTGGACTGCTCTGTGAAAGGCATGTCTGTAGCAGAACTGGCAGACTGTAATGGAAAGTCTGCACATTTATTCTAATGACAAATATAAGCATTATATCAATGCTTGTTTGTGGGATGCTGCTATAGTTTTCTGGGTTGTGCCACTTTCGAAGCAGGAAGATCAGTTACACAGAGAAAGGTCGCTGACTGATGTTTTCAGTTTTGTCAAGCCAGCAAATGCAAAAAAAGAACTTTGTTAATTACCAAGACCACACTGAGGGGAAAACATACTGCAAAGGCAGTGGGTTGTCACACATGGTCATTTCACACCACATCATGCATTGAAACACTGAAGTACATAACTAAGTATCAAAGTAGTTAGGACTGTCCAGCACTCTACCTGACCCTCCCCGAGGCAAACCTGAAGGACCACAGCTGCTCTCTGAGGTGACTGCTCCAGCCTCAGCAGATGGAAGGCTGAGAGAAGGCACAGCAAGGAACTATGTTACTATTCAGCCAGTAGTCTGGACACAGTGCACCACAACCAAGAAAGCAGCGATCACCCACGACTTACTGTGTAGCCTGCTGCCCCTGGTCATTTTTTAGCTGCACAGTCAGGGTTAGAAATAACAGGAAACATGGCTAACCAACACAGGGGTAGAAAGTTGTGCCAGGACATGATGATAAGCTGAGAAATACACCAGTTAAGTTCGACGCATCTGTTTATGTAGTTTCATATAAATTTAATGAAATAAAAAAATATAAGCAACTGTCTGAGTACAGTCAGGTTTATCGTGTCTCTCTAAGCTTGATATTACAGCTTTTGGTAGGGGGAAGATTCATAAAAAATGTATAGAGTTTATCTGCGGTGTTAGAATTATATTGGCAGTTGTCATTTGTACAAATACTGTCACATGCGTATTCTATTCAATTCAATTCAACTTTGTTTGTACAGCGCCAAATCACAACAAGGTGCTTTATATTGTAAGGTAGACCTCACAATAACACATACATAGAGAAACCCAACAATCATATGACCCCTTATGAGCAAGGACTTTGGCGACAGTGGGAAGGAAAAACTCCCGTTTAACAGGAAGAAACCTCCAGCAGAAACAGGCTCAGAGAGGGGCGGGGCCATCTGCTGCGACTGGTTGGGGAGAGAGGAGGAACATTTAACCCTTCCAAGATGACGTTACACCTTTTCTGACAGCTGGAATGATCATCTGTTTACAACATCACAGCAGTCATAAGGAATTCCTTCCCTGTAGCTGCCATGCTATGAAATATCCAAGGTGGCTCAGGTGCACAGGAATTTGGCCTTTCAAAACAGAAATCTTCAGTCTTACAGTTGCACTGTACCACAAACTCCACCCTGCTGCCACACAGGCAGTTTCACCCTCAGTGGGGAAGTTCATGAGTTTTGATAACAAACCTGGCACCGAATGCACTGCTGTCACATTTGGGGCCAAAAGTCCGTTTAGCTTAGATTAAATTCTTCTTTGTTGAGGATTCTTAACTCTTTGCTTTGTTCCTTGATAATTCACGGTCACGATTCCCAAGCATGTCTTTCATCCAGTCTTCCTTCTCTCTCCCCAACAGGTCGTGGCAGATGGCCCCGCCCCTCCCTGAGCCTGGTTTTGCTGGAGGTGTCTTCCTGTTAAAAGGGAGCCAAAGTGCTTGCTCATAGGGGGTCATATGATTGTTCAGTTTTTCTCTGTATGTATTATTGTAGGTCTACCTTACAATATAAAGCACCTTGGGGTCATTGTTGATGTGATTTGGTGCTGTATAAATAAAACTGAACTGAACTGAAAATTGAACAATTCAACATAGCAACTAGCTGGCTAATGTTGTTGCTAGCAAGATATGATCTGAAGCCAGAATTTGTTTTGCTCTCATTTTGTGTTGGAGTCCGTGTTGTGTCAATTTCCAGACTGGTACTGGTCACCATGGGCACTGACAGTTGAAGAGAGGCATCCGCAGTCTCTTAGAGGGGACCCAGAGTGTCACCAAAAGTCTCCCTTTTTCTAGAGCATGACAGTCAGATACATCCAGACAGTGCCAGTAAAGGGCATTTAATTAATCATGTTTGAGAAGATTCAGGAATCCAGGCTTCACTAGTATCTTATCTAAGATCAGCTGGGAAAACGCTTTTAAAAGTATGGCTAGATGTTATCACTGGTTCCCTTACATGAAGGCTTCTCATTGACATGTATGTAAATAGAATGAAAGACTTTAACTAATGTTACATATAACAGTCATTCATCATCAATTGATCAGTATTAACTGTAAAGACATTTCCATTATATTTCATTTGAATCATGAGCTTTGCTCCTGTGTCTGTAAAACATCCATCCATCCTTCCGCTTATCCTTTTCAGGGTCGCGGGGGGCGCTGGAGCCTATCCCAGCTGTCATAGGGCGAGAGGCAGGGTACACCCTGGACAGGTCGCCAGTCTGTCGCAGGGCCAACACACAGGGACAAACAACCATTCACACTCACATTCACACCTAGTGACAATTTGGATTATCCAATTAACCTATCCCCACAAGCTGCATGTCTTTGGACGGTGGGAGGAAGCCGGAGTACCCGGAGGGAACCCACGCAAACACGGGGAGAACATGCAAACTCCACACAGAAAGACCCCGGCCTGATGGTGGAATTGAACTCAGGACCTTCTTGCTGTGCAGCAACAGTGCTAACCACCGTGCCACCGTGCTGCCGTTCTGTAAAACAGAAATTAAAATTTTTAGTTACTGGTTTATTTATTTAAAATGACACTAATGGTGATAAAAAGGTTATATGGCACTGGCAGCCATGCTGGACTCTCCACTCTGCTCAAACATTCCTGTTTCACTACTAGAGATGGGCAGTAACGCGTTACTGTAATCTGATTACTTTTTTCAAGTAATGCATAAAGTAAGGGATTACTATTGCAAAAACGGAAATTAGATTACCGTTACTTTCCCGCGTTACTGCGTTACTAAAACCGTGATTTTTTTGCAGAATGTCTCACGACAGTGACGTAAGCGAGTGCGCCGTTAGTGACAACAGCTGTGTGCAGATCAACACCAGGGTAAACCTCCGCCTACCCCAGTCCTGCTTTACAGGTGAAAATAGAGCAACAGGACCGCTGAGTCTTTGACTTTATTTATTTTCTGCTGTGTTTTACTTGCATCTATTTGAAAGACTGAGTGTAAACACACAAAATATTTTATTTTATGTGCTGGAATGTGCAGAAAATAGGTTTCAATGTTAAACTCATTTATTCAACTCAGAGAATGTTGCATATAATTAAATTTTTGCTTGATGCATAAAGTTTAAAGATTAAAACTGATAAAAACAAGTTTTAAAATGAGACTTTTCCATTTGATTGCATTTTGTATGATGGATTATGCAGAAAAAGTAGAATTGGGCTGAAAGATCTATCGCTTTATCACCTCTTCAGGTTGTAAATCGTGTTTTTAAAAAGTAAATAAGTAACTAATTACTTTTAAAAATAAGTAATCAGTAAAGTAACAGGATTACTTTTTGGGGAAGTAATCAGTAATTAGTTACTGATGACTTTTTTCAAGAATCTTGACCAACACTGTTCACTACACAGAGACATCAGAGCATCCCATAACCAAACTAACACTCAAACAAAGGCAGAGGAAAAAGAAAACAAGTATAAACCAATCACTTTCATCTTGATTAGGTACAATTAAATAACAGTCTTGGGAAGGAAGGAAGACCAAATCTTTTTTATTTATATATTTATTTGCATGGATGTGTCTTTGACATATGACTCATTCAGAGCAGCTCAAATGCCATTGCTGAGTATGCCACAAATTATTCAAGGAAAAAAAAATCATAGCAAATACCAATTTACTTTTGCTGTTATTAGTACAACTGTTGAATTGATTGGAGGAAGATAGGGTGGTGTATAAGTGGAGGACGGTGCACACAAGTGGACTACATCTTATGTAGTAGGCGCAATCTGAAAGAGGTAGGAGACTGCACGGTGGTCGCACAGGAGAATTTAACTAGGCAGCAAAGATGGTAGTCTGTAGGATCACTTCAATCATCAAGAGGAAGCGAGGGCAGAGGCTCAGGAAGGAATTGAGACGTGCTCTGGGTGGAAGGGAAGAATTACAAGCTGACTGGGAACATAAAGCTGTAGTGCTGAGGGAAGCTGCCAAGCTGTTTGGTGCATCCTCTGGACAGAGGAAGTATTGGAAGGTTAGGCTTATGGCAAAGAGAGAAAATCTATCTGCTTGGCCAATCTATCAATTGGCCAGGCAGAGAGAGACTGAGATGGAAAAGATGTGCAGTGGGTTAGGATGATTAAACACAGAAATGGAAATGTGCTAGTGATTGAAGAGTCTGCTGACAAGACAGAAGACAGAAGAAATACTCCAAGGAACCGATGAATGAAGAAATCGAGAGTGAGAGGAGGATAGATGGTGGAGAGTTTTTGAATCAGGAAGTGCAGAGGATTAGTAAGGAATAAGTGAAGGCAGCTATGAAGATGATGAAGAGTGGAAAGACAGCTGGTCCAGATGACATAGCTGTGATGGTGTGTGAATTACCGGGAAACTGGTGGAAATGGTAACATGTAAGGAGTAGAGATGAGTTTAAATACCTGGGGTCAACCATACAAAGCAACGGACACGGCAAAAGAGAGGTGAGGCAGGGTAGTCTTGGTGGAAATGAGTGTCAGGGGTGATATGCGATAGAAGGGTAGCAGCAAGAGTGGAAGAGAAGGCTTACAAGGCGCCAGTGAGACCTTACTCCACCACAATAAGAGGCTGAGGTGGAGGAGGTCGCAGAATTTTAGATGTTAAGATTTAAATTCAGATTGACCAGAAAGGACAAGAAAGAGAAATGAGTACATCAGAAAGATATCTCTGAGTGAGCGGTTTGGAGAGAAAAGGTTGAGATGGTTTAGGATGTATGCAGAGGAGGTTTGTGGATGTAGTGCAGGGGGTTGGTGTGACAGAAGAGGATACCAGAGACAGGGAGAGGTGGATGCAGATGATCTGCTGTGGTGACCCCTAAAGGGATCAGCCAAAACAACTATCAATACATGTGTTGTAAACATATACTTGCTTGTGCAAAAACTAGTTGAGAAATCTGTACTGGAAACTTTAACCCTGAGAAAATCTCACAAAAACTAAAGATCCTTTGGTGCTCACATGTTCTTAACTGCTCCAGTCACGCAGGTATTCAACCAATGAGGATCAAAAGTCAAACTAATATTACTGCAGATATTATGTGATGATTGAACTGGATAAACAGAAGAGAACGGTTCGATGGATGAGTGTTTTAATACACCTCAGCAGGAAAAAGGAAAAAGACTCCTGAGGCTGACAGAAAATGAAAGGACATCTATCACTTGAGATGACTGTGAGTGCAATATCATACCACTAAAATGCTCAGGAAACTCTTCCAAAGGTTAAATCTGCATACTTTCATTCATTGCATGCCTCTGTGTAGGGATGGGTACCGGTGTCATGGCACCGGTTCTGACATAAACGGTAGTAACCAGACCGAAAAGCAGCGCACATTTCGGTGCTTTATTTCGGTGCTTTTATTCCTGAGCTGTGATACACTTCTAGCCAATCATTTTACGTTTCCGAGGATAGTAGGCGGGTCCAGGTAGAGCTACAGATTAAAAATGCCCAAAGCGAAGCGGTCAAAAGTCTGGCTGTACTTCACAGCAAAAGATGCAAACTCAGCAGCAACAAGTGCTTTAAGCTGATACTGTGATACTGTCAAAGGAAGTAACACCTCAAATCCGATGAAACACCTGGCGACACATAGCGTTTTTTTAAAAAGCCCAGAAATGCGCCGTATTTGATAGCTTGCTGCGAGACCTCACACCGAGCACATCTACTGCGGGTGGGTTGGCTGTTATGCAACATCCCCCAAAAACACGAAGAGGAGAGTCCTGGCCCCTAGCCCTGCCAGTGTAGCAGAAATTGTATTTTTGTATTGTATTGTATCTTTATTTATTTCAGACATAATAAAACAAACAACCAAAAAACAAAAAAAAAACAATATATACTCGTCCACTATGAAATGATGAGGATGATGATGCAGCAGCAGCCGCTCTTTTCTGCGTGAGTAGCTTAATGTTGTTCGTGTGTAATTTACGTTGAGTAGGCTAACCACGTTATTACATTAATGCATGTAAGGTGAACTAGCAAACATCATCATAGCTACATGCGGCTGTCTTCTTGTTTGATGGCAGATACTCCCTTCACCCTGGCCAAAAAGGCTAAAATGACCAAAGAAAAAGTGGGAAACAGTTAAACATGAGAGGTTTTTGGACAAAGTTTGTGTTTTTTCCATTGTTTAAGCACTGCTTCCAGCCAAGAGTGATACCATATATGCCCCATAGCTGCAGAAAAGGCTAACATTGTTATCTTTTTACAAAAAACAGCTGAACATGAGAGGTTTTTGGACCAATTTTGTGTTCTCCATTCTTTAAGCACCGGTTTGAGCACCGTTTGAGCACCGGCACCGGTATCGGATAAAACCTAAACGATACCCATCCCTACCTCTGTGTGTCTGCCACTATACCAGCGTTTTGAATATAGATTATAAATTTAATGCTCTTGATGATGTCCTAGTATTTTTTAAAGATGCCCAAACTGACAGCACTAGCATCATTTGCCTCCTACAAGCTACACTGATATACAAATCCAAAACATGGTTACTAAATAGCTTTGATATGTGGTCAAAATTGAGGTAAGATCAAAGCCTGTCTTCTGACATCCCATTTTAAAGTTTAAAGAAAATATACTGTAAAATGTAAAATTCATGAGGAAAACAGATAAACAGACTTCAGTGACTTTAGCTGGTTAGCTATGGCTAGCCCACAACCCTTTTTCCACTGAATAAAAGAGATGCTCTAGCTTCTTAACTGACTTTGTTGAACATCAACTTTACAACTGAAATTTACGTCAAAATATTAAAAACAAACAAAGAAACTTTCCCGGATAGGCTGAGTAATTAGTTTAAATGCCTTTTACAGCATTTAATTCATGATAAATGATCAAACTAGCCCCTGACTATAAATGGGCGCGCTAACTAAAGCATCTTACAGACTTTTGCATTATTGGTAATCACCAAAAGAGATTTTCCACAAGGGTTTTTAGGCCACTTTAAACCCCAACAGAATCCTAAATGTTCCAAAGTTGTTTTCTTTCAGAAAATTATCCATGAGGTTTTTTTGTGGTTTTTATTAGATCGTCCTGATCTGAACCTGTGTTGACTTTCTCTGTATTCATGCAACATCAGCACTAGGGTATTAGTGCGTCCATCAGAATCTAGATTCTATTTTATTATTCACTGACTTTACAGAGCTGTTGGATTAAATCTGTCAGCTTTTCAGGCAGCAACTTGGAAAAAGCAAGTTTAAAACTTTAAAAACATCTAAGTAAATAATGATCACGATAGTCTTTCTTTCCACCTTCTCATTCAGTTGTGCCTTCCAAAATGAAAATGCCTTGTATAATCATCATGTCAGCCAATTGTCTGTGTCCATATAAGATTAGCTACATAGTATGCAATTCTTTTTCTTGTCCTCTCAATACTCTTCAACTGCTGGACAGTGCAGCAGACTGAGGAGTCTGAGCCCCAGCATCGTCTTTCAGGCCTGAGATAGATGCAGCATGCAGGGCTCTTTTTGGACATACAAACAGAACCCAGCTGAGGAAGCAGAACAGATATCGCCCCTTTGATGAACAAACCAAAAACTGTAATGTTGTGAAATACGAACGAATGAAACAGCTGGTTTTGGCCACCTGTTGGTATTATTACACACAGAGTAAAGGACAAACACATTATACTGCTAACAGCTGATGAATATGTTGTTTCACGTATGGGCAACAAAATGCTTAAAAGTATGTATTTACCTATTTCCATAGAAACATGTTTATTTTGACGTTCCCGGGCTCAGACAGTGTCGTGTACAAAGAGAAGTTGAAAATGAACCTAAAAAAGACTTCAAAATGACACCTCGTCTAAATTGTACAAAAGTTGTTTCATTTCTTTTTTGTTATGTCATAAGTAGCACCTGTGTGCTTTTACATGCGCACTTCTTCTTTTGACTTTTAAAGCTGTAAAGTGGTTTTTTTCTTCATTCAATAATCACATTTCGTTAACTCTGTGAGCTTTGATGTAATAACTCCTTGGAACAATACGAGTGTGTGTTTGCGAATGATTTTATCCCAGAGTTTGGTAAAGCTGATCATCCCACTTTCTCTCAGGTTTTGTTTCTTCTCAAACAGTTTGACTTTGTTAGATTAGTTCGTGTCAGTCCTGCTTAACAAACTTTGACCTCCAAAACCCAAACCAAAAGGGTTTCACCTGCAGAGCTTAGGACAGGAGATGGATGGAGGAGGTGAAGTATCGGGGAACGAGGCACAAAGCTGGAAGAGGAGGAAGAGATCTTTGGTTCTCAATGGAACCGCTGAACACAAAATCTTGGATCCTTAGTTTCTTGTATTTCAATCTGGTTAAGAAAGAGAGAGAAAGAACAGAGGCAGTGTCAGGACAGCAGCATCTGAGCTGAGAAATGGAAACTGAAACATGCCATGAGAGACAGGAGAGGGTGGCAAAGCAGGTGTGTGCCAGGACTCATTCTTGTCCTGCATGCTATATACTATTTTGTACTGGCAGGGATAGACTGTGCTTGAACACTGGGGTTATATGTCAAGCACAAAATTAGGCATCATTTGCACACATTTCTATCTCATATGCAACAGTTTAGAGTGGAAATGTCTCTGTAAAATCATGCACAATTCACAGACTGCACACATCTGTTGAAACAGAAAATTCCTTCCTCACCTTCAGTGAATTTCATGTGTTTGTTATTTTGTGAAGAACACCAAGACAATGCCTCCTATATTTTCTGAATAAAATCGGATATGTATCTGAGAAGATATGATGTGAAATGCCCAACCTGTCCTGTCTCACAATGCTAAAGAATCCAAATATTCCTGGATCCAGACTTCTGGACTCTGCGTTTTGAAGCCTCAAAGTTAGTGGGGTTATTTTTGGTATATAGTTGGCACATTTAGATGATGACTGTATTCTAAAGCTTCCGGTGTAAAACACATATAACTGCTCAGACTAATAAAATACACAAATTTCACTCAGCACAACCACACAGCAGGCATTATTATTAATCGACAGCGACATTCATGAAGACCATAACCACTATCGAGCTGTTATGATGGATTAAATTATCAAGAGAGTCCAAGATTTGTATTCTTTTGTTCTTTTTTGTTTGTTCATTTGTCCCGGACTTCAGACAGTCTTCAGCATGAATGTTTTGGAGTGGGATGTACCACAGAGAAGTGTCACGCCTTGTAGTTCAAACCAGCCTGCGATCTTTCTGTGAACCAAACCGTGTAGTTTAATAAAGTTATTTAAATTGATAATATCATATCAAAAATAGCTGTTAGTGTCGAAATCTGTTGGCAGTTGAATATTTTCCCTTTAAAAGTGGAAAAATAATTATTTTGTATACAAGACCCAAATGGATCCATATGAAACCAGACGGATGTTAGAGGCTGTGACTACTGCCTGGTATTTGGCATTCAGACATTTTCTAGTATTTTCAATTCTATTCTCCTGTAGATCAGTTTTGCACGTTCATTATTTTCCTGCTGACTCCACACACATTCAGCCATGACTCACTCTTCTTTCCTCTCCTATTCTGTTTGGTGTTGTAACCTTTAAATGAGTGATGTTAAAATTCAAATGACTGTTGGAGCTTCCTTTGTTTATGTCACATGACTGCAAGTCAAAGTAGGGGAACTGTCACAAGGACTTTGACATATGAATCAGCAGGTGGTGAATAAAAGGCCAAAAACAAACAGAAACATTGTAATGTGACAGTCTTTAACGTTTTTCTTACAGATTTTGCAGCCTCATTCTGATACACTTTCAATGTAATTTTATCCTTTAGAGCTGCTATGTCTATTTGAAATGCATAAACCTTCATAGTTCTGCCATGAGATCTTAGGTCTTTAATGTTTTATTAATGTTTATTGATAACTCAATGAAAAAAATGTTTCTTTTGATGGATTAAAAGAACCGAAAACTATTGTAAATGTCACAAATACAAATGGGAGCAACTTACTGGCCTGTGAATACCAAGGTCAGATCAAGTTTAATTAAACTCAGTTAAGCAAGCAGCAGTCTGATTTGAGGCATCCATTATTTAGCCAGTCACAGCTGCCCCTGGATGAACCTCCTGTTTGTCACAAACAGGCTGGATGGGGAGGGATGGGGGTTGAGTTTGAATGTTGCTGATGAAGGCTGCCTGTGGAGAAGGATATTAATAGCTCCAGCACTTACCAGATGACTCATTCTTCAAACAAAACCGTCAAATGAAAATGATTTTTTACCCAAAGTTGGTTGGATGTTGGGTGAGATGTGGAGGTTATTGAATATTGTATTATCTGTTAGGTGCCGCGCCTCCAAGAAATACATACGTACTGGACCCAGTTACAGTGTGAGGGGATTTTTCTTGCACATTATGTTTCTTGACATTTATGTATGTTTGTAAACACTAAATTCTCTGAGCCTGGTTCTGCTGGAGGTTTCTTCCTGTTAAAAGGGAGTTTTTCCTTCCCACTGTCGCCAAAGTGCTGCTCATAGGGGCTCATATGATTGTTGGGTTTTTCAGTGTATGTATTATTGTAGGGCCTACCTTACAATATAAAGCACCTTGAGGCGACTGTTGCTGTGATTTGGTGCTATAATAAATAAAATTGAACTGAATTGAATTAAATTCCTACTGCATCAGATATTTGACGTGGTGGGCCTCATCACAACGGTAAGTCTAATATGGTTAAAGCTGTCAAAGAACTTGGAGTGATATGGAGGAGAGCTAAAAGAACATTACACTGCAAACACCAACATACAGCTGCTTTGCCATTTTAACTGAGGACCACCAGTCTTTTAAAGCATAGGTTCAGATTTACATTGCAATAACGTCAGTGCTCCAAAAGAAAGGACAGCACAACATAATGTATTTACACACAAAAGCGCCCCTGTTGACCATTATGAATAATGCAGCCTAACTAGTAAATAAAACCCTCACTCCAAGAAATCTGAGATGTGTAAGATTTAAATCACTTCTCACAAACCCACAAATGATTCACAGTAGAGCATAGAAAACATATCAAGTGATTAAACTGAGACCTAATATTTCATGAAAAATAGCTCATTTTGAATAAGATGGCAGCAATACTGTCACGGCTGGGTTCTCTTTTGTTTTCTTTGTTTTTCTCAGTGAATCTAAGCTTCAGTTGGAATGGTGGCTCCACCTCTGGGCAGAGTATTGTAGACTGTTCTGTCTTCACTCCTGTAGTGATAATCGCTGGAATTGTCACCTGGAATACTCACTTGCCTGCAAGCCCTCTGCCACTGGTCACTTCCCTCTTGGAATCGACCTGCCTCCTAAGATACCCCTCATGTTTATGCTCACTGCCACGTAAGACTGTAGTCCACTCACTCTTGGACATAGTTCAGTACCTATTGAGCCCTCTCGTTTCACTCTGGATTCACTCTTGTCCCTTTGCAGAACTCCCATTGTTGATCCTATTAACCGTGAATTCAAGCTTCCTCTCAGTCACCTTTGCATTATTTTTTAAATGATTTTGTGCAAATAAACTTAAAAAAAAAATGCAATCAGCTGGAATCCGCTCTTAACAGTCTGTAAATATCCATGGAGGTAACCAAGGAGACCAGCTGCTGGACTAGTGAGGAAACCTATTCCTGCCTGATTCTGTTTTAATGCAGTGCTGCAGAGATTTCTCCAGACTGGCTGAATCTCTTGACATTATGCACTATATATGGTGAGATATTAAATGTTTTCACAATTTGAAATTGATGAACATTATCTTGAAGTTATTGCAGTTTTTTGCTGACTTCTCTTGTCTTTGGAGAAGCTGTCTCTCCAGGGTCACGTTGTGGTCAATGGTTGTTGGACATTTGATAAGATACTTATGTGGTCATATTAAGGTACATATATTTCTACTTATTTAAGCTATGTGTTACATTTAACATAATTTTTAACTTCTTTAACAATGGACTTTTCCTAATTTTGGGATATCTTAAGTTCTTTCTGTTAAACAGAACTGAGAAAGGCTTTCTTTCCCTCTCATGGTCTTCCACTCATCCAAGCATTCATGCGTCTCATGTTTGCCATTTTTTAAACAAGATCAAATCATCTGACATTGAAAATCAACTCTCACATGTTTTAATGTTATTTTTTCCAGACTACAGGGTATCTTACTTGTTCTGTAAAGAACAGATACATAACATGAGGAATCTGTAGACAAGGCACAAGATTTTTTCATCATTAAGCATAGAACATGTAAAGAGCAAAAGGACTACGTTTTCTGAAATTCAATCTCAAAACCATCGATTATTATCGGCCAATAACTTTGCTTTTCATTAGCTTTTAAAATTGTAAATTTTGAACTAGTGTCCTTGTAATTAGTATCCGTCATCTACTACCTGGATATGATGGCTATACCAGAGGCCCTGAAAAACTGGCTGTGTTCCCCTGTGGGAAGGTAACACATTCCCAGAGTAGTCACCTCTGTTTCTTCATATAGAGTCAAATCCACCAGAGAGAGGGAATAAACCCTTTTGTCAAAAAGCAATTTATGAGGGATATGAAAATTGTCCTAATTTTATGATAAAATCATAATGAATAATTGATCATCATGATGATCATAATAATAATAATTAAAAAAAATAATTATTAACAACAACATGGCCCTGTGACAAATTGGCGACCTGACCCGGGTGTACCCGCCCTTCTCCCTACAGTAGCTGCAAACCAGCACGACCCTGAACTGGAAGAGCATAAGAGAATGGATCAGTGCCTTTGGTTTTAATTATTCAGTTATACACTGAATACTTAAGGTATGTAAAGTGCAACCCACAGCCCTCCTTGAAGCAGTAAGCCAAAAAACTAAGGACGGTCCCAGCCTTGACCAATGAGAAACATAGCTGGCGTGGGCCAGTGCTGACCAATGAGAAACATAGACTATATATATATTGCCCCCTGTGATGGCTGAGAAAGACTGCGGTAAGATCCTGTTTGACGTCCAGATGCAGGTGGACGCAGGAAGATGACCATATTTCCAAAAACTTTGAACACTTTCCTTTAACATTCAATTTGCTCTAAAAATTACTTTCACTTTGTAAATTGTATTGAGCATTTTCTTTGACAAGGAAGCTAATTAAACAGAATTAGAAAATAAGGATAAGTAAAAGTTAAGTGCAAAGTTTCTCACAAGACAGGAAAGCCATCAAGTTCTCAGCCATAACTGATCAAAGCACATGCAAGGAGAACATGCTGGAGATTAACTCGACAAAACTGCAGGGTCTTACACCATCCATTCGCAGAGGTGGACCAAGATGGAGCTAAAGGAAGGAAGGAAGCAGTTTTAATGTAACACTATGGTAACTAAAGGATCTCACTGTGCACGCATTTTGAACATTTCACATTCATGATGGTCTGCTGGTTTGTTTAGCGCTAGTAGTGATAGATTGCTATCCCATCAATGACATTGGTGCTTAAATTAAATCAACCTGACATCGCATGAACACCATTGGATACAGCTGAATCCTTGAACTTAAATCCTACTTCTTTTATTAAAAAACAAAAAAGTCATGATCTCAAAGAAAGAAGTGAAGAAAAACTCAAGGATATAAGTGTTTCATAGGCCGACGCCAATGAGCAAAACCGAGGCATAAGATGGAAAATGCAACAGTAATTTTCATAATGAACTGCATCTCTGAGTGGTCAGATGGTGGATGCACCTCGTTAAATTGTGCATCATTTGCTTTTATTTCATAAAGGACATTTCAGTATATCTTTTACTAATACCGGAAATTAGAGCATATTTCATAGCTTAAATTAAAAAAAAAAGACTTCAAAGAAGCACCGTTGATATTCACAGTACTACCTCCAGTGATTGTAATCACAGAACCTTTCCTGTGACACACCTGTCACCCATTTATGTGTGCAGAGATTTTTAAGTAGACCACACACATTGACGAATATAGACAGAAGCTTGACATCCTGCATCACGCACAGTCTTCAGTGAAAGGCCTTTCCCGACTTGACGTCTTGACACATCCACTTGCAGTGGGTCCCGCTCCTTTGGGAAAACGTGCCCGGGGATGTTTTGCTCTACATGTGACCACCCACTAAATTCTTTCGCATTTCTAGCTCTGTGCTTTTTATTTTAGCCTGCATTCACTCAAGTCGATACACGAGTATACAAGAGTCTCTAAAGTGAAGGAACACCATCGCTCTCGTGAGGACAAATGCTAAATATCTGACCTGACAGCAGGTCAGCTGAAGCTCAGACTGAAAATAAATTGTTTACTGTGCCATTTTAAATTGACATAACTGGCAATTTAAAACAGACACTATTACTTGACAAATTGATCGTGACTAAATTAGCGATTAAGAAAAATGCATGGATATGCACAGGATAGTAAGTATTGAGACTCTCTGAATCATGTTGCAGATATAATTTTAAATGGATACCGTCAGTTTTCAAAAAGGGTAACAAAAGTAGCAAAAGTAGTGGCTCATCAGCAACTGCTTACACTTTTCAGCTAATTGAAAATCTTATTGTATTGCTTTACTGGCAATACAATAAAAAAAATACTGAAATGGGATACCGAGCAGCATGTATTTCTATTCTAAATAATAACAGGATATTATTCAGACTAAATCTGAAGAGTTTAGTGTCTGTTATATTCATGATGTGATAAATACAGTAAATCAACCATGAAACCACAGACTGAAGACATGATGTACTCGTACATGTGCACTTACCCTTGACACAATGAAGTCTGTGGAAAAGAAACAAGGACAAAGGTCACACTTTGACTGATTGAAGGTTGTTGAATGAAAACATGCCTGGTAGTGGCTGTGACCTGACAGCTTTTAACAGTATTCTAACTTTATTTAGTATTAAATAATTATGTTATGAGATATCCAAATGTGACGTAATGTTTCAGTTTGTGCACTGACTGATTTTTAAAGCTCGCTGCCTGCCAGAGCTTATACAGAATTCACTTTTCAAATAATACTTGACTGTTTGCGGTTCATAAGAAGGGATCAATTACTATGTTTCTAAAAATCTTGCAACAGCCAAATACTTCATACATACATAAAGGGAGTTCTGGTCACATAGTTAAGTCACTATATCAGAAGTGCCATCACTGTCTGTGAGTGCCAATGCAGTTAATGTACTCCAGTCTGATAATCTGTTTGCTGAAGGACTTGTCAACACTCCTACTGTAATACTCAATTCAGTTCAACTCAAAATGTATTTGCACACATTGATTTAGCACCAAAACACAATGGAAGTTACCACAAGGTGCTTTATATTGTGAGGTTAGGTATGTTCTCCTTGTGCCTGTATGGTTTCTACCATGAAGGCCTCCAAAGAGATGCAAGTTAGGTTCAGTGGAGACTCTAAATTTCCACAGGTGTGGGTCAGTGTAAGTGGTTGTCTGAATGTACTCTGCTGATGAAAAGCAAAAGCAGAACCAACTTTCAGACAGAAGCTTATCCCAGTTCTTGTGCACAGTTTATTTTCAAGGCTTAAATGAGAATCACACGATTACAGAGAGTGAAATATTATACAGGAAGCAATTGCTCATTCAGGTATTGCTTTAGTGCTGATAGCTGGTCACTAGCACTCTGTTGAAGATTTCCCAAGATAAGCCTCTAATGCGTTTACTGCCTCTAATGTACACTATGTTTCCAAAAGAATTGGCTTGCTTGCCTTCACATGCATATGAACTTGAGTGACATCCCATTCCTTGGCCCACCATTTGCAGATATAACATCTTCAGCTCTTCTGGGATGGCCTCTCCCTTAGAGATAAGGTGAGAAGTTCAGCCATCCAGGAGGGGCTCAGAGTAGAGCCGCTGCTGCTCCACATCGAAAGGAGCCAGTTGAGGTGGTTCGGGCATCTGACAAGGATGCCTCCTGGGTGAGGTGTTCTGGGCATGTCCCACCAGGAGGAGGCCCCGGGGCAGACCCAGGACTTGCTGGAAAGATTATATCTCTCAGCTGGCCTGAAAACACCTTGGTGTTCCCCCAGACAAGCTGGAGGAGGTGGCTGGGGAGAGGGAGGTCTGGGCTTTTCTGCTTGGGCTGCTGCCTCCGCGACCTGGCCCCGGATAAGCGGAAGAAGATGGTTGGATGGATGGAAGTCTTCTGGGAAAGCTTTCTAAAAGGTTTCTAGAGTGTTTATGGGATTTTCTTTTACTGTTCTTCCAAAATCACATTTGGAAGATCAGAGGCTGATGTTTTACAAGAAGGCCTGGCTCACAGGTCTCTGCTCTAATTAATCCCATTAGGTGGAGGTCAGTACTCAGGCTGGTCAAATTCCTCGACACCAAGCTCATTCATCCATGTCTTTATGGACATTGCTCTGTGCACTGGTGTGTAGTCATGTTGTCAATCCTGGAAATGTTCCCAAAGTTGGAAATGATTATTTGGAGCATGAAATTGTCCAAAATGTCTTGGTATGCTGAAGCATTAAGAGTTCCTTTGACTGAAACTAAGGGGCCAAGCCCAACTCCTGAAAAACAACCCCACAACATAATCTCTAAATTTCACCAAACTTGGCACAGTGCAGTCAGACAAGTACTGTTCTCCTGGCTACCACCAAATCCAGATTTTCATTTGGATTGCCAGACACTTCAGAGGGCACAACTCCACTGCTGTAGAGTCAAGTGTGCTTTACACCACAGCATCTGACACTTTGCATCGTGCTTGGTAATGTAAAGCTTGGATGCAGCTGCTCAGCCACGGAAAGTTATTCCATGAAGCTCTCTAAGCGCTGCTCACTAATCTGAAGGGCACATGAAGTTTGGAGATGTGTCGCTATGGACTCTGCAAAAAGTTGGTGACCTCTGCGCACTGAGCTCCTGAGAATGACCCATTCTTCATTTGGATTGGTAAGTGAAAACTTTTGGCAATAAGGTTTTCTCCAGAAAATCTTATCTTTAACCTGAAAAACAACTCTAATAGCCCCAGTGCAGTTTGTCACAGCCAGCGTCTGGATTTTGGCTTGGTTTTTAAATAAATGATGATAATAATATCTGTTATTGTTCATATGAGGCTGCATTTATCTGCTATTGTTGTGATATGGTGCTAAATATATATCAACAAATATAAATAAAATGGAATTGAATGGAACTGAATTAGTTTTTATTATGTCCTGATATGTGAAACCTTACATTTTAAACATGGTGTACTAACCTTTTGTCATGAATTTTCTACATAACATAATGATGCTCTTTATTTCCAATGAATTTTTCTGCCTTGGTTTGTTTTCTCCAATCCTCACCTTTGTTTTCAGCCTTCAGCTCCTCCTGCAGGAAGTCCCTCTGCCGATTGCCCAGCACGAAGGCCAGAAAGGAGAGGATGAGGGCATCCAGCACGCCGATGATAGCCAGAATGTAGGCCCAACGAACAGAGCAGTTGCCCAAGGTATACTTTCCAGTGTCCTCACCACACATGTCCTGGATCACCTCTGCGTCCCAGCCATCCGGGAAGATCATACAGCCAAGCACGAGACAGATGGCTAAGAAAAAAAGAGGGAATGTAGGCCAGCAGTGAGCAAAGGGATTACTCAATTAATAATTAGTACAAAGATGTGATAGATAAACAGTAGTCACAACAACCTGAGTGGAACTGTATTTGTCTTGTGTGATACGGGATTTTGTTAGGGACCACGTATGATATCATGCAGAGTGATGGGTCAAAGTAACAGATGTGTTACATTTAAAAACAGCTCATGACAGAAAATGTCAAGGCTGTAGGACCCAAACGCATGCTTCATAACATGAAGGAATAACAAAAAGCCTTTCTTTGCTGTAAGACCCAAACACAAGGAAACCTAACCTAGAACTGGAAACTAGGAACTGGGACTGGGACTGGAACTGGAACAGAAAACTAAGAAACCGCAGAGCACAGACGACACACACAGCAATGTGGGAAAACAACAAGAGGCAGAGGAAGACAGGACTAAACACACAGAGGATAACGAGGGGATGGGATATACAGACATAATGAGACAGGGAGGAAGCCGAATGAACGTACTGAACACAGGACTAGGGACTATCAAAATAAAACAGGAAACATGTTTCACAAGGTGTAATGTTGCATGTTGTAATTGGCATGTTTTAACTTGGTGTGTTTAATTATTTTGCATGTGTTGCTGTGTTTTATCATTTTTGATAATGTTGTTTTATTCTTACAGTTTTGTTGCATGCTTTTATTGTGACATTTGTTGACCTGTTTCTGGGGAGCACGTCCCCCCCCCATACTCCCCCGCCCATGATCGCTTAACAGTTTGGCACACAGATCATGTGACACACCTGTGAGAGATCATTGCCTGGAAAAACTGCAAGGAGATTGACCAATCAGGGTTCACCTTTTGGCCACTGAAGGCCAATAAGTGGGCCTGTCAGGACGGATGAGAGTCATCGGGTGGTGAGCGGCGGCTAACGGGCAAAAGGACTAGGGTGATGATGATGATGGTGGTGGTGAAGATGGTGGTGGTGGTGAAGATGGTGGTGATGATGATGGTGATGATGGTGATGGTGGTGGTGATGATGGTGATGGTGATGATGGTGGTAATGGTGGTGATGATGATGGTGATGATGATGATGGTGGTGATGATGATGGTGGTGATGATGGTGATGATGATGATGGTGATGGTGGTGATGATGATGATGGTGATGGTGGTGATGATGAAGGTGGTGATGGTGATGATGATGGTGGTGATGGTGATGATGATGGTGATGATGATGGTCATGGTGGTGATGGTGATGATGATGATGGTGATGATGGTGGTAATGGTGGTGATGATGATGATGATGGTGGTAATGGTGGTGATGGTGGTGATGATGATGATGGTGATGATGGTGGTGGTGGTGATGGTGATGATGATGGTGGTGATGGTGATGGTGATGATGGTGGTGGTGGTGGTGATGATGGTGATGATGATGATGGTGATGGTGGTGATGATGATGATGGTGATGGTGGTGATGATGATGGTGATGGTGATGATGATGGTGGTGATGATGGTCATGGTGGTGATGGTGATGATGATGGTCATGGTGATGATGGTGATGGTGGTGATGATGATGGTGATGATGGTGGTAATGGTGGTGATGGTGGTGATGATGATGATGGTGATGATGGTGGTGGTGGTGATGGTGATGATGGTGGTGATGGTGATGGTGATGATGGTGGTGGTGATGGTGATGATGGTGGTGATGATGATGATGGTGGTGGTGGTGGTGATGGTGGTGGTGGTGATGGTGATGATGGTGATGGTGGTGGTGGTGATGATGATGATGGTGATGGTGGTGATGGTGGTGGTGGTGATGGTGATGATGGTGATGGTGGTGGTGGTGATGATGGTGATGATGATGATGATGATGATGGTGGTGGTGGTGATGGTGGTGGTGGTGATGGTGATGATGGTGATGATGGTGGTGGTGATGGTGATGGTGGTGGTGGTGGTGATGGTGATGATGGTGGTGGTGATGGTGATGATGGTGATGGTGGTGATGGTGATGATGATGATGATGGTGATGGTGGTGATGATGATGGTGATGGTGGTGATGGTAACCACGAAGCAACGCCGTGTAAATAAATGAAAGTGACTGCTCTCTTTCTTTCTCTTTAATTATTCGGCTAAGGCCAATGGAACTTTTTTTGTTTTATTGTTTCTACATAATTAAGTTCTTGTTGGCCGTTGTCTTATTGTTTGTTTCTATGGTAAATAAATTTTATTTTAGCAACTTTTATTAGGTTCATCACTTAGAATGAAGCAAAATGAAAGCACTGATCGGGCAATCTGCAAATTCTTCCTGGAGAGTCTGGCTGTCATGAAGCTTTTTCCTTTGGTTGCTAGCACACAAAATGCAACTACAAAAATGCAATTTTGTAGCCACTGAAAATTAAAATTAATTGACATACAACACACACAAGACAGCTGTGCATTAGTTACATCACAGTCACATTAACCATAGGACATCTTTTTGTACAGAGGTCACAGACCGTATATAAATTCCTCCATGTGTACTCAACTGTAAATCTCCACATTACATCTGATGGCCCTGTTCTTGTGACCATTTGGATCACTTTTTTCCCCTATTTTGAACTACAAAAGGATGCATCTGTGGAAACTTTGTGTGCGTGTTTATATGTGCATGCCCCCATAAGGCCCAAGTGATCCCTTGGTGTGTATGGGCCCAGCTGACGTCAGGCTGGCCCTAACAGATGGGTCCCTGAATGCCTCATTTACTGGACTATTGCTACTATTGAGAGCAGCACAAGGCAGAAACCCCCCCAGAAAAACTTGTATGAACTCAAACCGTAGGAACATGCAGGAATGTTGAGGGTTCAGCTGTTATAATGGACACTGAGCTGCATTCAGTTTACTTCAACGATAACAACACTATCCAAACACTCCATGTCTCGTTATAGACTGTGAAATAATACAGTTAACTATTATAGAAGGATTTGCATTTTTAAATTCATTTGTGTAAATATCTGGATAGATGTTTATGTTAAATTTACTAACAAAACAACAACATGTAAATGGTTTGTGTGAATGTGTGAAGCTCTAGGCATGGAGAGTTTTTGTAAATCGGGACTATGCCAGGGCATGAAGTAGAACCATTGCTCTGCATCTCCACCAGAAACAAAGAGAAAAATTTGCTGCCAACACCTGAACAAAAGCAGCTTCGGTGAGTGGTTTCCCCACTAATTTATTATTTCTAAGAAAATCGATTAATGGTCTTTATTAATTAACGGCATAAAAAAAAAAATCATGGTCTAATAGTCATTTTAGTTATGATGCCAGACAGCCCACAATTTTGAATTGGTTTCTGGGGATGTTGTTTCTGAAATACTAACCCAAATGAAACCCTCAATAAGCTCAGCTGATATTTTACCCACAATCTAATTTGTTAAACTCTTTGACTCTATCGATTCCTCTGCGGTCCCTCCAAATTGCTCTTTGCCATCAGGCTGTTTTCCAGGCTACTTCAAACACGGTGTTGTCCAACTCCTGTTGGAAAAACAAAGCCCAAACCTGGACTTGTCACTACCCATGGGCTATAGGACCATTTCAAAACTTCCTTTTATTGCCAGAATATTAGAAAAGCTTGTTGGGACACAATTACGGAAGGTTTTGAAGTAGCAAAACTTTCAGTGTGGGTTTCAGAAAGTTACATTCCACTGGAATAGCTCTCCTTAAAGTCCTCTAATGACCAAATATAAGTGACTGTTCAGTCCTTGTTTTGTTGATAGAGGAGTAGACAAACTGGCTTTCCAGGCTAAACGATAATCTTCTAAATTAGTGGGAGATGCTAGTTCCTCTTCAGCTTATGCCTTATCTGCTTAAGGTACACATTTGAGAATTATATCAGGGAGTCAAATAGTCGACTACTCTTGTAAGAATTTTGGATAAAAGGAAGGTCGAAGATTGTTTAGCAGTTTAATTACTATCTGATGAAATAAAAACAAATGTGCAATATAAATGTTTGAAAGAAGTGGATCTATCAAATGATCCTAGATATATCACCCCTAGAGTCAGTGTCAAAGGGACTCTTCTAAGTGAGAGTTTCTATGACAGACACTGCACAAGTATGATCTTTGTACCTCAGTGTTTACCGGCACATTTAAAATACGTCATCTAATTTATGCAGTTTACTTCAGAAGCAACGACAGCAGGTTTAATGTGCTGTTACGAGTTTTTCTCCTGCCTGTATGACAGAAGTGAACAACATTCACTTTTAATGATTCATCCAGACTCATTTTAATCCATGTCAGGAAAGCTGGGGAGGTCCCCTGTGTGAGTGTCTCTGAATGTGCACTCATGCATATTAGAGAAAAAAAAAAATCAATGTAGGTTTCCTGTGAGTTAGCTCACTGGTGTGAGAGACAGTTGTGTGTGTGTGTGTGTGTGTGTGTGTGTGTGTGTGTGTGTGTGTGTGTGTGTGTGTGTGTGTGTGTGGTTTCCAGACTAGCACAAACATGATCCCATTTTTGTAGCATGATACTTTGATGTCCTCATATTCCTGTCACTCTTCGCAGTGTGGGGTTTAATTTAGCCGCTCTCTGCTGTGGAACAGGACGCTAATAACACAGCTGTGGCCTCACTGAAAGCTTTGCTCTGTCTTTTTCTTTTTAAATCTCTACTTGGTGCATGGACTTCCCCAGCTACGACGAGCCCCTAGGACTCAGTAAGGTTTGGGAAATACAGTTATTTTGATTACAGGCTGCATTAAAGGTACCGTGTGAGGGTTTAGACAAGGCATAATAAATCTGAGCCTTTCTTGAAGTCTAATGTGCTGAAAGCTCATAAAATTAATCTTTTTTTTTTAACATTTCATTGAAATGTAAAAATATGTATGAATTCAATACTACAGGTCACAAGCAAGCAAAATCCAGCTGCTCGCATTTTAACCAAAACTAAGAAATGTTTGTATGTCTCATATAAAAACCTTTTTATATGAGACATACAAAAAGTATGTGGTTGGTTTTTGATTTAGATCTTCTAGTTTTACAGCTAATTACATGGAAATTTTGCTTAAAACTTTTTTATCACTATTACCTGATAATTTACATGATAAGTCTAAGACCTCCTTTGTGCAATGGCCATTAGAAGAGCTTTTCTTGCTTTAATCTTATTGAAATAACCTTCCATTAAAATTGAACCCCCACAAAAATTAGAGCCTATTCATTATTTTATACATGAGCAATCATTTCCCACACTATATAGTGAAGCCAGTCAGCTATTTCAGGCATGCAATAGATCTTACACAGAGCAATGATTTGTTCTTCTCATATCCTATACCAACCACGCCCTCCCAGTTCAGGGATTGATTTAAGCTGAAGAATGTCATTTCTCCTGTCAGTGCCATTGCTGCCCCGTAGCCACCTTAATATCCACCTGCTATTCATCCTGCTTTCCCTGTATCAGTCATTTTTGTTGGGAGAGTTGAGCTTCAAGTGCATCCTGCTGCTGTAACAAATAAATGAGAAATAACACCTGTTTGTGCCGGCATTATATACGGGACAATCACAATGTAGCTGCTGTCAACTTACAATGATTCAAGATTTACTGGTTAGAGGGTCATCAGTAACAAATGTTAGTCTCAGAAAGGAATGCTTAGCATGCAATTTAAAGAAATAAAAACAAGCATAAAAAAAAAACCCAACAACCTACTGTGTGCGCGTAAAATGCTCATTGGATGTACTGGTCTTCCAAAAGCTATTCACTTCAGTTGTGTTTTATTAGGATGCGTTCATGTTATGTTGGTTTGAGCTGTGGTGACTCAAAAGGCCACAGAATCTGAATCATCATCAATTCTGGGATCAAGCTGTATTTCCTAAAGAAGGAGAAATGTGTGCAGCAAAATGATGACGATTTTCTACCACTCAGCTACGTCACGCACAGTAGACTGTGGCAGTATTGAATCTGGGTCTAGTCCAGATTAAAGCTCCAGCCATCTGAGCCCAACAATGAATAACAATTCTTTTCATACAAAGTTATAATGAACTGCCCCTGCTCTGCACAGACATGTGTTAATCTTTAGTTTATCACTAAAGTTCATTGTATGTTTCCACTTATTTATTCAGCTTTTTCTTTCCCCTGCCTTTCTTCTGAATGATTGTAAGTTTCATACATGCAGTACAGGTTAAAAGTACGAGTAGATGAGAGGCCATGGTTGAGAAGAGAAACACAAAAAAAAGAGGGTGGAGGGATGCTGCTGGGTGGAAAATGAGGCTAACTACACAAAAGACAGAGACATAAAGACAAGGTGGTGATGAGGATGGAAAGATTTGGAAGAGGGGAGAAGGAGGTGGTGAAAGGGCAGCAAGTGGCAACAGAGCACATGATGGCCATTGTTTTTGATGTGAGGATGAAAGAATGGGATCCAAGGAATACACAGCGGCAGTATACGCACTGTCAGCCAAAACACGGCAAACAGCCAGGGCAAACAGACGGAAATCCAACACTTCCTGTGGTGTGCCAGGGAGGACTATCCCATTTCCAGCTGCTTTTTAGAAAAGTCGTTGCTCATTGTGTGATTTATTCTAGCATAATTTAAACTGATCGTATGAGACATGAATAAGAAAATCTTATGCTAGTGGGCAATTGGGCTTCTTTGGGACCAGTGGAACAAGAGAAATGCCTTCCTTATGTATTTTTTTTAAATAAAGAAAGTAAAATCACACTGATGTTATTTAATATGTGCTACATTCTAAAATAAAATCAGTTTTATAAGTCAGGAATATGACTTATAAATATTCCTGAGATGAGCTCCCTCCACTCCATAAATCCATTAATGGACACTACAACAGAAAAACAGTATTTGGGTTCAGGTTGAGCAAGGCTGTTCCAGCCGGTCCAATAGCCACAGCGCTGTTGAATTTCTCAAGTAGAACAAGATCCACCAGATGGGGCACATGGTGATGGGACACCAGGTGCCAAGAAGGCTGGGTACTCTGAACTTTCATTCAGTGTGTAAGTAAAGTTTGACACACCCATTCTCTAACCTGGAGGTACAGGGAAGCAACCCTTTCATCGACTGTCTTCTCGCCCTGTAGTACTAACAGTAACCTCTCCTATGATAAGTGGACATCAACTCAGTCCACTCTGTAAATCTAGTATCTTACAGCTTTTGTTGTAGCTTTGAACCTCTGGTGCCTTGGATACTGGAGTTTAAATGTTTACAAAGACAGAGCCACAATTAAATTTGAACTTTGTGGCGCTTTAGCCTGAAGAAACTTTCTGCTCAACCCAATGAAATGCTGTGTTTTTGTATGTAAAAAAAAGTACCTTGCTACCTGATGTAATAAGTTGGCATCCCATTCATTTAAATACACCATATATAACTATCATTTGTTTGTTTGAACAGTGTCAGAATAGCAAGTGTCTTAAAATAGCCTCTTGCATTTGTATCCATCTTTACGTAATATTTGGTGAGTTCAGTGTACTGTGTGTGCAGGCAGAGTAGAGCAGCTCACTCGCATATCGTTGTTTCCTGGAGCAAAGACCAGATTAGGATCAGCAGTCAGTCTCTCAGGTTGCTTCAGAAAACAAACAGTGAGGACTCAGTAAAGTAAAATTTCTCATGCAATTTCAAACAAGATTTTGCATCATATGTTTTTGGTTCTTTTGCACTTGCAACTTAGTTGGCTTCAGTAACCATACAAGCTATTTATGGACATTGAGGCTGTATCATTTTGTTTGACTAGAATGTCTTTGCTGTTATCACAAGATAATCGTGCAAAATATTTGAATTTATCAAGAAATTTTAAAGATAAAGACCTACTTTATTGCCCCAGGAGGAAATCTGTCTTGTGCAAACACAGATCAAACACACGCAACAATACTCCACGGTCTCTAGTCCATTCATCTATTTTCTTCCGCTTATTTGGAGCTGGGTTGCAGCTGAACAGAAGCATAGGTCTCCCTCTCCCCCTCCTCTAGCTTATCTCCAACGAGGAGAAAGCTTCTCCAAAGGCTTCTCACTTTGAGTTAGTATGATGAGTTGGAGCGTTTGCAGCTCGGAGTAGAGCCACTACTCGTCCACATCCTCCACATCCTCGCTGGGGTTGATAAAGGTTTTCTTTTTAATTATGGGCACAATCAAACCTAGAAACAAATCATTACTAACTAGGCCAAGTTCTGCTAAGAAGGTAGCGCCCAAATCAATAACAACTATCTAGAAAGAGAGATTATTTAGTAATCTGTTCTTTGCATTTTGTCAAAGTAGACTAATTAGAAGCAAACAACTACAGAAAGCTGCAGGCATGGTAACATGATATTTTAGTCTTATCACGTGCTTGCTAGTTGGTGGATTGGGATGAGAAACAGAAAGAAAGTAGTTTTACATGTTAAAAAAAATACTACTACTACTACTAATAATAATAATAACTATTTATAAAGCACTTTCAAACAAAGTGCTGAATGGCTATTTGAAGATAGAAAAGATGAATGAATAAAAACAATAAAAACTGATGAAACAAAAAGGAATAGCAATAACAACTAGTTAAAACTTTAGGCATAGAATTAAGACACATAGGACAGGGTGAACAAGTAGGTCTTTAACTTAGGTTTAAAACCCTCCAAAGATGGGGCATGAAAAGAAAAAGCATGCTGCACAGTAGTCTTTCTTTCTGGCTTTAGGACGTTTTAGAAGGCCAGAGTCCTGAGATCGGAGAGCACGGGATGGAACACAGAGGTGCAAAACCTCTGTGTTCCATCCTGTGCTCTCCGATCTCAGGACAGAGAGATACGAAGGTGCCAAATCATTTAAAGCCTTGTAGGTGAGCAGCAGGACCTTAAAATCTGCTTGAATCTGACAAGGTAGCCAATGAAGAGAGTTCAGTACTGGGGTAATGTGCTCAAATTTCTTAGTTTTGGTTAAAATGCGAGCAGCTGGATTTTGCACTATCTGTAAACCTCTAAAACTTTTCTGTGGTTAACTCAGAAAGAAGAGCGTTACAATAATCAATGCGTGAAGAGACAAATGCATGGACAAGAACCTCTGCAGCTCGTCTGATTTTAGCTATGTTCCTGAGGAGATAAAAGGCAGTCCTTCATGACTTCAAGGAGAGCACTGCATCAAACCACACATCCCTGCAATTTATGACATAGTCATCAATTTTCATGGAGAAATTTTGGGACAAGTACTGAAATTTTTTTGGTCCAATGTCTTATCAGCATTAAGAAGCAGTAAAATTATCAGATAGCCAGCCTCTAACTGCAGATAGACAAGCTTCTAATTTAGACACGTCAGCACAGTTTTCTATGGTTAAAGGAACATATAGCTGCAGGTCATTGTAAGAGTGAAAGGTTACATTAAAAGAACGTAGAAGAGGCAGCAGATAGAGAGAAAACAGCAATGGGCCAAGTACAGAGCCCTGAGGGACCCCATGCCTCACAGCACAGGTCTCAGAGAGATCATTTTTAAAACTAACAGTCTGAGATCTCCCAGACAGGTGTGATCTCAGCCATGATAAAACATTTCCCGTCACTCTGTTAAAATGTTCTAGCCTAGCCAATAAAATACAGTGATCCACAGTGTCAATCGCAGCAGTAATAAAACTAAGGTGCGATCATTGTCTGCATTTACCAACAGATCATTTACAACGTTGGTTAAAGCTGTTCCTGTGGTGTTGTTGGGTCTCAAAGCAGGCTGAAATGGCTCAAACAGATTGTTTGTTGACAGATGGTCGGTGAGCTGCTTAAAAATAACTTTTTCAAAGACCTTAGACAAAAAAGATAGATGTGAGATAGGTCTATAGTTTGCAACTTTGTCAACATCCAGTCCAGGCTTTTTTAATATCAGTACTAACGCAGCTGATTTCAAACAGGAAGGGAAAACTCAGGGATGTTTCTGCGGTTCACCTCAGTAACCACAGAGAGGGTGTGATTATTGCTTACAAAATGTTTTTACTGGACAAATACATGCAGTTCAGAGTTTCCTGCTCCCATGGCCAGTATAATAAAAAACAAACAAACAAAAAAAAACTCCTTCCAGCCTCGCACCTACTAAATACATGGGGAGAGACTAATTAGCAAATCCATGCCAAGTGTGCACTCTCCCCAACGGACACCACAACCTTCTTGCCCAACCGCTCCCTCCTAACACCAAGCCACAAACCATACCCCCTCATCCCTACATTTGTAGCACAAATGCAATTTCTTTCTTTTTTAATAGTCCAAAGAGTCCTTCATGACCGCATCTGTCGGCCTATGTATCATCAATAGGGGGCTCATCTCAAGCCACACTTCATCACTGTCTTGCTGTCCTCATGTATGTATTCATCTTTTTCAGATTGTACCATCTGCATAAGACATGGTCAGAGAAAATGACGTATTACTGTAATCACATTGTATTTATCTGTAACCATAATGTAACATGATGGATATTTATTATTTGGGTTACATAACTGCTTTAGTTTGCTGGTGTGTGGGAGTAAAAATATAACCAAAATTTGTCATTAGTGGGAGCACTATGGGCAGCAGACAGGACTTTAACAGTGTTAAACTGTGAAAAAAGGAATAATATAATGCGTCAGTCAAATATTTGTAAAGAAGACTAAAGCAGGAAACATCATCATTGTCAGTAACTGTGGTATCATAACTGAAACTGCTGCAGTAATTTTAGCTCACGCTTCCGTCTTTGACCCGTTTGATTGACTAAGGCTACGTTCACACTGCAGGTCTTAATGCTCAATTCAGATTTTTTGATCAAATCCGATTTTTTTGTCTGCTCGTTCACACTACAAATAAAATGTGACAGCAAACGCGCTCTAGTGTGAACCCTCAAAGCGGCCCGCATGCGCAAAAGAAGACGTCACACACAACGCGCTCTGTTTAGACCCAGAGCAAACAATATTGTTTGACTGATGGCCCTTAATATAAAGACTTCGGACTTCACGTTTCCCAATTTTTGCTTTAAGTTATTTTGTTATTTCCATAATAATGTAAATAACCTAATAATTATCCTTATTGCTGTTTTAGAGGAGCGGTGCTTCAAAGGATAGCTGCAGATTTCTGTCAGAGTCGGCAGATTATACAGTACAAATAAAATGTTCACGTTTCTCCAGCTTTGTCTTCCCAGCAGTTTCACCGGATGGCCAGGAAGCGTTCGCGATGTCTTCTCGGGCGCTTCTCCGGAGCTGATAATTGGCGTCTGTCTTGTGTCAGTGACGTAAAAAGACGGATTTAATGCGACTTGAACGTTCAAACAGCAGTCGCTTTCTGAAACATCGGATATGTATCGGATTCAGTACCACATACGAAAGTGACCCAGATCGGATTTGAAAATATCGGATTTGTGCCGTTCACACTGTCATACCATGATCGGATATGGGTCGCATAGGGTCAAAAAATCGTATTTGATGCGCTTTCGCCTGCAGTGTGAACGTAGCCTAACTGATGACTGACTGCTCCATTGCTCCAATAGCAAACGAGTTCCACAGACCAGTGTTTAATATCTTGTCCTTCGTAGGCCAACTATAGCTACACCCCACAATCACCACACAGATACTGATCGAGATGCCAGCATTCAAGTTGTGACCATTAGCACTTAATGTTAAAATGCAGTGATAACTCATTTTTTATTGTGATAATACAGGAATTTATCATGTGTCTTCTAAAAAAGGTACTCAGCATTTTCACCAACACTAATGCACTGAGCACCAAGAGAGCTGAGTGCATTAAATGGTTTGTATTTGTATAGCGCTTTACTTGGTCCTAAGGACCCCAAAGCTCTTTACACTACACACAATCATCCACCCATTCACACACTGGTGATGGCAAGCTACATTGTAGCCACAGCCACCCTGGGGCGCACTGAGAGGCGAGGCTGCCGGACACTGGCGCCACCGGGCCCTCTGACCACCACCAGTAGGCAACGGGTGAAGTGTCTCGCTCAAGGACACAACGACCGAGACTGTCGGAGCCGGGGCTCGACCGGGGCAACCTTCCGATTACAAGGCGAACTGCCAACTCTTGAGCCACGATCGCCCCATTAGTGCACTTACACATTTTCACTGGCTTCCAGTCAGTCCTAGAGCAGTTTTTGAGTGCTGCTGTTAGTTTATGAATAACTTAATGGCTCAGGGCCAAAATATATTTATGATGTACATAAATAACAGTCAATTAGCCCTCAAGGAAGCAGTCCGATGGTAATGCTTGGTAATGCTTCCAGGAAACGGCATTTTTCTGAATATACAGGAACTTCTTTTGTGATCTAGAACGCTCTTTTACCATTTGTAGATTGTAGTAAAACTCTCTGAATACATACAGGACCAAAGCAACTCCTGTTTTACCTACTGATGGAAAGATTGTCATGGTCCAATGTCCTAGAGTCAGAGTTTTGAAGTTTATATTCTTTTTACTGGATGTTCAATTTGGTTCCTACCTTGTTTGTTGTGTATATTTCATATTCCTTTGTATCTTGTGGCTTTAAGTTCTTCGTTATGTACATTTGTATTCCAGTTAAGGCCTCCACCCTTGTGTCTTTAAGTTTAAATGCATTAGAGTCTTGTCACTGTGTGGAGTAAAATTAGTTTCAGCTGTTTCTTGTTATCCCGGTGTTTCCCTTATTGGACCTTTACATTGATAGTTTTTTCATCACCCTAAAACAAATGATTTGCTTTCAATCTGGCTCTTTGCCTTTGGGTCCTCGCACTTGCTACACCCGACAACTTATGACAGGTCTCCCCATCTCCTCTTTGTTGGTGTGGTCTTTTTGTGCTGTGAAGCATTTTGAGCAGGACCAGCCTCTCTGGGCTGCCACAGCTCTGCACTGTCCACAGCCAACTAAAGCCCTATTGCAGAGCTGCACCGCAGAGCTAATTAAACCATTATCTGCACGCTGCCCCAGAGTCTTCGGCTCAACTCCAGTCCCATCAGGATATCACAGACACAGGAATATGCCCTTCATTTTCTGAAAGCAAGAGGAAAGAAACTTCTTCCACTAATAAAGGTTAGAGGAGATGGAACAAACAACGATGAGTTTGAATGCTTTGTAAAATGCAAATAAATAAAATGCAATGAATTTATATTTTGGTCATACTAAAACATGGAGAATATATGTCAAAAAAGATAAAATGCAATAGATTTTTTTTTTAATTTGATGGAAGCAACAGGTCTCAAAAAAAGTGTTTTATTTTTTACTTCATCAGCCACAAACTTGTTTTCACTTAGTGAAAGGTTTGAATTTCAGGCAGGCCAGTTCAGCATTGTCTTGCTGAAATATGAAGGCCTTGTGTGGCTCGAAAACCTCTATATACAAATTATATAAAATTCAAATTTGTCTGACTACAGAGTCGTTTTCCTACTTTTCCTCCGTTTATTTTAAACACTGTGGGCCGGAGGCGATGGTAGCATTCCTGGATGTTTTGTTCACGTATGGCTTCTTCTTGCATGATAGAGCTTTAACCTGCATTTGTGGATGAAATGCTGAGCT
Organism: Copadichromis virginalis; assembly: GCF_057382275.1. Taxonomy (NCBI): domain Eukaryota; kingdom Metazoa; phylum Chordata; class Actinopteri; order Cichliformes; family Cichlidae; genus Copadichromis; species Copadichromis virginalis. The sequence continues at coordinate 5,395,939 of NC_140622.1, forward strand.
GTGTTCACATACAATTGTCAGAATCATGCCTGTTGTTTACAATTTCATACTGAACATTATTCTCAAATTGTACCACAATTTGTTTATGCATTTCTCTTTTTTTGCAGAACCTTTGCTCGTGTACTTGTGAGAAACACTGCCTCTCTAAAATGCTTTTTAAATAAAACAATTATCTGCAATATCTTCCTCCAGCTGTACCCGTTTTACACACTTTTGTTGTCCCGTCCCAAGTTTTTTGAGACCTTTTGCTACCATTAAATTCAAAACAAGGTAATGTTTTTCTTAAAATGATAAAATAATTAACTTATTAAATAGAAGACCTTCTGTGTCAGGAAAAAATTGGGGTTTATGACTTGATTATTTGCAAATCACTGCATTCTGTTGTTATTTTACTAAATATCCCAGTGTAACATCCAGCTCTTGTAGTAATGACACATTTAGTCAGATTGGGGTACTGGTGATGATTTGGGTTCCCTGGTGTGATGTTGTCCCCGTTTTCTTTGTGGTTAACTTTAAGGAATTAATGAAGAAAAGCAATGTGCCGAAGTCCATGTAAGTCAAAAGAGAAAATGAGGTCAGACTAAGTCATTAACTTAAAGAAAAGTCGTAATAAATTAAAAAGAAGAATAAACCAAACTCACCTTATCTGCCGCTCCATGAGTGAGAGTGTGCAGTCCTTATGTAATGTGTGCCAACTTGGCACAAGGAGCAAAGAAACTTAGGAACCAATCAGCAATGAAAAAAAAGATGAGGAAATGAGGTGGTGAAGTGTGGGTGGGGGCTACAAGGCAACAGGGCTGACTGCTGCATCAACACAAATACAGTGACTATTGACAAAGATGAGTATGTCCTTTACCACGGTGGACCTTTAGTATATGTTGCAGTTAATAAGTTATCATGAGCAGGATATATCATTTCTTATGGCTAAGCAAGCTCTTCAAAGTCACACTGTTTAAACGGCACCAACATCTTTGAAGCTGTGTGAATATTTCGTTTCCAAGAAGAAACTGTTTCCATAGTTTTATCCTGCTTTTTTGTGGATCCAGGTAGTGCTGGAAAACAGTCTATGCTTACAAAAGGTCCCAAGTCCATTGCAATATGTAGCCCTGGCTCCAGCTCCCAAATAGGATGAATAACTGAGCCAGCAATATCTCCTCCCAGTTAATGTCAGTGCTTCCAGACCAATTCACAAACATACTCTTCCCCAAACACACACACCACACTAGACTCCATGTTTTCATAAAAAACACACACATGCATAGAAATTCAGACTTTTAAAAACTAAGGTGAGGAGTTCTGAAATAATGATGCAATCATGCAACAAGAGTATCAACAAAAGCCAAACCTTCAACACAACTATCACCGCTATCAACACTCACTGAATTTTTAAACCCATTTGAGAGCAGTTTCAGGTGCATCACGTCTAGTTAGTGTTTTTTTTATGATTAGGAATCTTCTAGGGGATTCTTGATGTTACTGAGCATGTGGGACACACTTGTAGACGCCACCTGAAGTGACACAATCTGTTCAACAATCTGTGATGGGAGAGCCTTTTAAAGCTCACACAAAGAGTTGTAACCGAGATAGCAAACACCTCTGGGTCTAATCTGGCTCCTTTTGGAAGTTGACACTTGGTTATAGTTTAGTGAATGTTGAATGGGCCAAGTATGGCTAAATAGTCATGAGCAAGGCTCAAGAGAGATTATTGTTGTCTGGGCCACATTTGGCTAAAATGCCACAACACACCCAGCATCTGGTGGGCATGAGAGGAAGTCAATCAGCCAACGTCAATGGCCAAAGCCAAATGTGGCCCATAACAAACTGCAGATCAAATTTAGGCCAGACTTGGTATCAAGTGTTTCACATACAGCAATGCTGTGACTCAACAAAGCACCACTCCAAGCCAGATCATAGGCTGTATATAAATGTCATACTTTCCATTTGGAGCCTCAGCGCTCGAGTATTGGCCACTATCATGTTTTTTTGTTTGGGACCAGAATTGAACATATTTGGATGAAGGAGTGGGGTTCTAACTTTATCATATAAAGCTAGGATCTTTAAACAGCTGATACTTCTAGAATTTTATTCACAAAACCTGAAGCACAAACTTCTAGGATGATCTGAACCACACACCATTAATTAATTAATTAATTAATAAAGCATATATCAATCAGAGCAGCCATGACCTTAACTCCAGTATTTAAATAGTTGAAAATTATTAGGAAATTAGGAAAGTGAATATTATCCATCGAGTCCTAAACTGTGCTTTTAAAACCAGGCTGTAAAAATGCTTTTTAAAGCATTTTTAAAAATAGGAGTCAATACGCACTCAATCGCTTTTGGAGGCAGCTTCAAGTGCCAATTAGAAGAACTGTAGTTTTTGGCTCTCTGTTTCATTTTCCAATCCTGGAGGTCACAGAAAAAAAATGATCAGCCACTGACAAAACTGAAAAGCTTCATCAGCTTAATGTGAAGAAGAAAAAACACTTTGCACTGCACTCAGCACTGATGGGAAAGACTCCGTGTAACCCTCTCAAGTCAGCTGTATGTTTGTTCTGGTTTTGTATATATATATGAATGAATGAATGTAGTGAAGATATATTATTGAAATGCATGATTTGTAGATCACACATAATGTTGGCTAATATTGTAGATATAACCAACATAGAAGCTGTGATCTTTGATTCAATGCTGCTGAAGGCATTTCATTATCATAATTCCATATAATTACACTGACACATTATTTTAACGAGCCTTATGTAAAACAGGATGATAGGGTTCTTGAGGAAAGACCCAATAATAGCCAAAGGCTAAGATGAAGAAATTATTTTAACTCTGAAGGGATGATCTCTATTCTATGTCACCTCCTCCAAGCGTTCATTCTGCTGCACTCATTCTGTTGAGGACCTGGTGACACTTTTTGACAACGACACAAAGGGTGGGTAACACAGGAGGACCCCGTTCTCCTCAAGCTGCCCCTACCCCACGCCAAAAAGCCTGGGAAGACTCAAATTCCCCCTCTACCTCAAAACACACCAAAGTGTCTTCCATCCATACCGCATAGCAGCTGCATCCAGGCGCAGATCTTGTAGACCGTGGCAGTGTTGCAGAAGAAGAAGAGGGCGAAGCAGCCGATGCAGGTGATGATGAGCACCATGGACATCAGCACGAAGAATGAGGCCGCCTTAAAGGCTCCTGACGGGATGGAGCCGAATTCGTAGAAGCTGCCCTGGCACGAGAATTCCCGGTTGGAGTTCCCGTTACCCACGCAGTAGTGGAACAAACCGAAGTAGCCGGCTTGAGGTGTGTTGACGCTGTCGCCAATCCAATAAGGCTGGAAGAACACCACCACGTTAATGATGGCCAAGCAGATGGTGAATATGGCCCACAGGACCCCGATGGCCCTGGAGTTGCGCATATAGTTGTCATGGTAGATTTTGGAGGCTTCTTGCGAAGGCAGCATTTTTCTTTCCCACCCCCCAAACCCTCCTCACCCACCGTACACAACAGCGCGCCAACCTGCTATTTCTTCTTTTCTCGAACTAACTTCTTAATCCGCAAGTACAAAGGATGAAAATAAATGTCTATTCTATTGAAAATCTCGGGAACAATTGTGCCCGCATACAGTGGCTGTTCCCTTCTGCATCCAGATCCTGCTTTTTTCCTTTCTTTTTTGTTTTAGTCTCACATCCACACGCCCCACTCCTCCTTCCGTTTTCCTTAGCTCTGATCAGTCACTCAGTCAGCGGTGAAACGTGATTCGGCTAACGGGAAAAGGCTCCCCTCTTCTCCGCTTTTCTCAGTGTGTAGAGAGCGGACGGCCGAGCTCACAGAGCGAAACGCTTCGGCCACGGATGCGCATCATTTCAGCGCTTCTCGGGCTTCTCGTATCCGCTCTGCTGCGCATCCAGACCAGGATGTTCGAGCAAAAATAACACAATTAAACGAAAACAAAAACGCTTCAAAACGATGCGTGACAGCAGTAACTTTCACCGAGCTGATGAGGAAGCTTTCTGAACATCAGCAGAGATCCAGAAGAAATACAGAAAGACACTCGTGCAGCTTCTGACATGCTGCACGAAGAAAACTCGCCAGAACACAAAGAAACCCTTACACCCCAAGTGTACGCTGATGGACAAATCAGTGCTCCAACACCGCTGCACACACTGACAACCTCATGACTGTGGTTTTGGATATTCACTTCCTCTCCTCGCTCCCTTGTCTCTCTGCTCTCTCTCTCTCTACAGCCAAAAGCACACACGCATCACTAATCAAATAAGTGCTGACATTAATAAAGGGCACAAGATGTAAACATTTCTTACAGCGAAGAAAGACATTTGCAGCTCTCTGCTGTAACCAGCTCTGCCCAGGAACTTTCCTACAAACAAAGCTAGATTGCCAACCCAGCGGATCGAGGCTCCCGAGAGTGTGATGTTTCTCGTGGTTTCATTCAAAATATCTGAAAATTAACTCCTATATCAATTAACAGAAAATGAAGATCTCCATTAATGTTCAAGACCCGTTTAATCTATTGAAGAAGACTTCCCCTCCTGATAGAAGCAAAAGCAGTCATTTTAAACATGACCACTTATTTTGATAGTTCAAAGGACACATCTAAGCTACCTAAACTGGGTTTAAGGTTTTAATGTTCTTTCCCAGTTTTATCTACTGCACCTACTAGAGGAATGAAATGTAGCCAATATAAAGGTAGTCATCGGTTGTATTTTGGTAGTGGCCATAATAACAGAGCTGGTAGTTTTCATCTTGTGTGAGAGTGATCATTGCAGATCATGGTCCCTGTGGGAACTACTCCAGTACTTATACAGAGATATGACAGCTGTGCGAAATACAGTCACCAAATTTAACAGGTTCATATTTGAACTCAAACTTACGGCTGGCTTAAAAAGGGACTAGTGTGAGTGTCCAAGCTGATAGAACAGAGACAAATAGGCATTTCAAAAAAAGTTTGTTTTCCAATGAAATAAATAAATAAATAAAATTTTAGACCCATGAAACTATTTAGCTAAAAATATGACCAAGAGCCATTTAAAATACATTTAAGTCAGGTGCAGGAAAAATAGAGGGTGATCAGGCCCTTAAGATGCAAAGAAGATAAAGTAAGACATGTGTCGCGCCTGGCGTAGCAGACGTGTGGAATGGAGATAAAGACCCAAGATGCGGACTGCTAAGTAGTGAGTGAGCTTTATTAACAAAAGGTGAAATACAGCACAACAGGAAGGGGGGCGAGGAACAGAACAGAAAATACTCTAAACTGGGAAAACTAAAACTTAACAAAGCCAGAACACGAACGAGGGTACCTTGCAGGGAGAATCACCAGGAAGCCGGAGGCACAAACACAGAATAACGGAGGGGAATAACGCAGACGAACCAGCAACTATACTAAGACAGAAGACACGACTAAAATACACTCAGAGAACACAGGGAGATTACACACAGGTGGGGAACACAGCTGGGAGTGATTAACGTGACGAGACAAGGGAGGCAAACTGAAAACACTCACATAAGACGCAGACCTTCACAATAAAACAGGAAACACATACTCGCAATGACACAACATACAGACTTCACACAGACTGGGGAACACAGAACATAGGAACATAAAACGTGAACAGAGAATGTACAAGAACCCCAAAATAACCAAAACCACAGAATAATAATAACATAAACACAGAGTCGCAGACTCCGGATCCTGACAACATGACTGTTCAAATCCAAGATGCAACAGAGTGGTAAAAACAAATAACTGAATTGCAAAATACAAAATTTACCAACACTGTTACCAAATGTCTTGATGCATGCTCAATCATGGAAATCCCAAAAGTTTTTTTTGTTCATCTGGGAGAAACGTTTCGTCACTCACCCAAGTGAGTGATGTGAGTGACCGTTGACCACTGATCATTGATCAATGGTCTTTGATCAATGGCCATGAGTACCATTCACAGAGAGTTGGGGAATGGCTGCAATCACAGCATTGTAAGATGGTGAAAGATATACTCTTAGGCCCCCTTCTCAATTCAGAGATGGTCTTTCCCTTTTCTTGATTCCCCGCCAGCGTTCCTCCCTCTCCAGGATGTGTACATCCTCATTATTGAAAGACTATTCACACCTACAGGCCAGTGGACAGACATCTAAACGCTACGTCCAGATGAACAGAATCAGCTTTTTGGGAGTGTTACCAAATGGATGTTTGTGGATTCCACCACTGACGCAAAGGTTATGTGGGCATTAATGACCGTCAGAGTTAACTTTCAGCTTGGAGGAGACAGTGATCACAACTGAGTGTTTCAAGGTTTATTTACAAGTGGTAAGAAAAAGAGAGAAGGGCACTACAGGTGAACTCAGGTGGTGTTTGTAGAGAAGGGGCAACTGTTAGACGTGGCTGGACTGATTCAGAGAATTGCAACAGCTGAGAGAGTTGGCAAACTGTGTTCTTACTTGTGGTGCAGATGAACAGAGCTTGAGAGAGGTGCCGGTGGGCAGGTAGAGATCTGAGGTGAGTGGCTGGGAATCAATGGAGAGCAGGCAGGGGCGTTATGTGGCAGGTAGAGCCTTGAATCCACAGGGAGTGTTGGACTGTGAGAGTGATGAAAGTGTATTTCTAGTTGTGAACTCTTGAATCCTTAAGGGAACACAGGTTGATTTTCTAAAGGGTGGGAATCAGACTTCAGGCAAGGAACTGGGAGACTGGGTTACAAGAGAAAGCACAAAAAAACTAACTCTAGACTTGAGAGAGCCAAGTTACCACCACTGTGGACAAACCAACTGTGAGAGAATGGAAGATATACAGCCACAATGTATATATGTACACAGCATGTGTGAAAGTCAAGCCCAGAAAGTGCAGCTTGTACCAAGGGTGGAACATGGACCTGCCCAGCTCTCCACCTTAAAGAATAGAGAAAACACAGATGAACTCAACACCTGGCCAGATGCTGATAGACTGGGAAAAACTGGTATTAATGGTATAACTTAAATTTCTTCATAATATGACTTTAGATAATAAGGTTTGACTAGTTTATTAATTTTATTAAGCAGAACATTAAATAGAGCATAAGGAAAACTGTTGATTAAAACATGGCTCATGCAGTGTATGAAAGTGGGCCGATTACATTTGCCTTCATATCTGCACATCAAGTGGTCATTGCCTGTCTGGCTAAAACTGACTGCTGGATTTGACTTTTACAATCTTCCACATAGATTAATGTCACCACAGTATCATGTCCCCTGAAGAACAAAGCAGTTCTAAGACTAAAGAGACAGATCATGCCAACGTAACTGCCATGAGGATTCAGGTATAAGATAAACTACACAGACTGTGTCAGCTCAGCTGGGTTCAATTCTTAATTCCAGGAATGTCTTTTGAAGTGCATTCTTCATGCTGTCTGTTGCAAGAACTGCTGTTCAGAAACGGGTGCATTCAGTCATGCTCTGAAAAGGCACCCCAACGTCACCCCGTGAAGTATAAATGCCCTGTCCTACTCTGCATACTGTCTGTGTGCAAAAGAACTTGTATACAACGTTTAGTTCCACCACAGGAAACTGTGAAGTCTAAACAATGTCACTTAAATTATGTTCTTTTAGTCAGTGTCATTTGGGTAGAAACAACCTCTGACCATGGTAGGCTAGTGCTTCTTATCTCTGCTGCAGGCTACAAACTCCAAGATACATAAGTCACTATCAGCACAACAAATCCTACTTAATCAATGGAGGATGAGAAACAATCTGGGTAACATAGACTCCAAGATGTGACTAGAACAGAAATGTATGGTATCATTAAAGAAAATATCTCAAAGCACTTTGATCATGTTAGCATTTGGGCTCCTACCATACTTCTTCTTCTTTTTACAGTCTGTACCCTATTTGGATAAGAAAGCCACAGACTAAGTTTTCTGGTAATTCAAGGGGGCTTGACTGTAGGGTTTAAACAAAAATACATTATTTTTAAGCCACGTTATTTGTCAGATGAATATATTTGTGCTCCAAAAGGCACCAATGCAGTTGAGAAGTATAGTTCAATAACTTGAATTAGCAGAGGTGAGGCTGAGCAGGCAGCTACAATCAGTGTGGCAATGCCCCTTTAAGCTTTATCAGTAATAAATGTAGTAAAGGGCAATCTATTGGAATTAACTTGCTTTGGCAGCTAACTCAAGTGGACATTAAAGGACACACACACACACACACACACACACACACACACACACACACACACACACACGTTACAGGGCCTTTCCCTGTCATGTTTTCCCTGTGCCTGCATGGGTGTCCTCCAGTTACTCCATTCCAAAGAAATGCATGTTAGGTTACCTGGTAATTCTAAGTTGACCATCGATTGGCGGTAGATAACGTGCTTGGTGAATAAAACATTGTATGAAAATATAGTTAAAATGTCACTTGCAGCAAAAAATGCTTTAGTCAGTAAGACTAAAAAATTACATTATATTTACAGAGATCATGTAAACAAAGCAAAACAGATTTACATACTCGGTACATCATCAAGCACAGTGCAGCTAAAAAAACGATTTAGAAAAAGACAGCAAAAATCTAAGTGGAGTCAGAAATCTGTCTAAGTTATATGGGCTGAAGTTTATTACTCCACATAGCTAGACACCTGTCTAGTTTGTTATTTGTTATCTATAATGAATGCTCACTGCTGGCAGTGTTTCTGTAGACACGGACCTGCACTAGTCACACTGGAGGGAAAAATCTTTTTCTAAAAATGTTATCCACATCATTCAGGACCTTTTGTTTACTGACAACACCATGTTATGCATCAGGCACTGGAAAATTTGCCAAGGATTTTTTATGTTGTGTACTGGAAGCTTTGAATAAGGGTTAAAATAGACTGCAGTTTCAGATGGAACAAAGTACAAACAGACAGCACATGACCTGCTCGATAATATCAAAATATAAAGCCCTTCAAAATAAAAGCCCCCCCCCCCCCCCTTGTTAACATTGTCCAGTCTATGACAGAGCCAACACACACAACCATTCACTCTCACATCCACACCTACTGCCAGTCACCAGTTAACAGATCATGCACGTCTTTGCAACCTTCTTGTTGTGAGACAAGAGTACTAATCACTGCAACAATATGTGATCCACTTTTTTTAATCAAACAAAAGTGCCAGTTGTATTTTCATTGAAGACCACGTTTCATGTCAATTTGTTGTAATTTGATGCAATAAGTGACCATATTTAAACAAGAAGTGTTCGAATTTATCAGCAAATATCAGCAGAATCTTGTTACGGTAGTAAGTTTAATGCATTCCCCCCCCCCATTTGTTTGTTTCAGCTGAGCCTAATCCCCCAGCTATCACTCCAGATAATATAGTGAATTTGATTAAAATGTTGTAACCAAATAATGAATGATAGATTGAAGCTATATATAAGGGACTTTAGTGCCTATTTTCAGTAACTCTTCCTCTTCTGTAACAGAACCACATTGTGTTACCTCGTAATGTTTGATAATGTCAGCACTGATGAATTTGGAGTGTCAATTAAAGAGGGAACTCTTTAACTGAACTCTTTAAATAAGACTTCATGATTACTGAAGAAAAGGTTGAATGTTTAGTTTCTACTCTAATTAAGCGCTCGCTAATTGAGTTATTGTAGGGACGCAAATAAATGTATTTTCGTTTTCCACCCCTATATTCTGCACTTTGGGAAGCAAAAAATTAAAATTTTACAAAACAAAAGCAAAAAACAAACAAACAAACCTCAGCTCATTTTTTCTGTATGCATAGACCGAGCTCTATAATTTCTCCAATATAGTTTCTCATATGAAAGTGGTCTGCTAGGATAATTAGAAAGGTAAGTAAAGTTAAGGTTAGTAAAATCATCGGGTTTTTTTACTTTAATTTTTAACTCGGTCTTTATTTCCGCTCAAATACTGTGATCAGATTGTTTACCCAGCCGTAGTAAAGTAGTAGCGAGTCCTTCCAGCTGATCCAATCAGGCACCACCATTTAAAGGGGGTGATGGCTGTCACATGGTTAAACCTGCTTCCTGTTTATCTGCTGTTTTACTTCGGTATCTGTTGCACAGCTTGCGACACCACTCGGTATTGCTGAGGCTGTTATCCACTTCTATTTTGCTACCTTACAGCGACAGGACAGTTTACTGTATACATTTAACAGTTTATGGTCGTGGTTTCTAAGGAGACAGGAAGACATGGCACTGAGGAAACGTGAGTAGGCCGGGAAGGATCCTGGAGATTTCCTGACTCCAGGTGGCGGGGAGTTTTACTTTATTGGTGCTGAGAGACGAACGAAAGTTTACCCTATGTCAGAAAATAAAACGGCTGTTTATTTATGTTGAATGAATTTACCAGGGCTTTGATTTGGTGGAAAAGACGAACGATAGGCTACGTCTGGGGACCTGAGCTAGCCTGTTAGCTAGTCTTGCTAACCTCTGTAGCCTGCAGCGGCAGCAGCTGTGGTTTGAGTGACCGGCTTTACGGGCTGGCTAACAGGCTGTGTTTGGAGAGTGGAACGGTTCGCTGGTGCCCTGAATTCAAGAAGACTCCCCGGCTCCGGCTCCCTCAAGCGGGCAGTCAGGAAAAAGCTGGCTGGGAAGGGATGGCCTGGTCGGTCTCCCCGTCCCAGAGGACAAGGCTCAGCGGTGTTTGAAGGAGGTCGAGTGCGGCTCGAAGCCACCGCAGCGGGTCGAGGCACTATGACGGACATCCACCTCCCCACGGCCGGCAGCTTCCCGGCTCCCGGGCTGTTGGTCAGAAAGAGTGAAGAAATAACGGATTTGATAGACCTGTTTTCCAAGACGCAGTACAGGGCAAAGGAAGTCACTCCGCAGGTACTTCTCTTTTCTCTCTACTTTAGCTTCATGATAAATTACTACTTTTGCTAAGGATGCGCCAAATGGTGTTTGTATTAAATCAATCAATTTAAATGATGAGTTGCACTGAAGACATGCTCAACTCTGCAAAAGAATATCCAAACAGTAGTACGTAACTTGCATGCATGCTTTTTTTAAGTTGTATTGCTCAAGCTAGACTCTGATGATTGTGTGGACAATGTTTAGACATCTGGCTAGCAGTTTGACTGCTCAGTGTCTAATAATGCAATCTATGGGTATGCATTTGGACTGTGTGGCTAGAATCTGCCATACCAAAACAATGGGATCTTATTGTCTCTCCACATGAGCCTTTTGGACTATAGTATTATCTAAAGGAACCATTAAGGACTATTAATATGTTTATCTCCTTCAGGTGGAGGCCATAGAGACACGCTGTCTGCAGCTGTTTGCCAGAGATTACAAGTACAGCATCATCCAGAACACCAACGGAGAAGTGTGTGGACACTACCCCCGACAGATAGTTTTCCTGGAGTATGAATGCCTAGATGTGGAGAAAGACAGGTATATCTCCACTGCTCAGTCATCCCATCCTTTTTCCCCTGATACAAAGTTCAGCCTAGTTACAAATTACCCACTTGTTTGTTTGTGTGCCTCTTCTTCCATGCACACCTTATTATGGTGTGGGGACCAAAGATCATCCTCCGTCTGCAGCCCCTCTGAACACATAAAGGAGGCAGAGGGGTAAAGTGACTGTTGTGTCACATGGAGTCAGTCACATTATAGCAGTGATTCAAAAAGGCCCTCTTTCTCATTGCTGATTCATGTAGCGCAACAAATTTCCAGTAGAGTGCTAGAAATAGATAGCAGCAAAATCCTTCATATGCACAGCAAGATCTTTATATCTTGTCAATTAGTTTTACACAATTGAAACTCATACATTGAAAAAGAAATTTTCTTTCAGTTAAAGTGATTCCAAAGTTCATGTCAGCTGAAAAATTGTGGAACACAAAAACCTGATTGCAGTTAATGCATGCAACCACATGTATAACTGCACCCAGGGGAGTATAGAAGCAACTTATCAGTTGACAATTAGAAATGTTAAGTCATTTAGTAATCTAAAGTAGCAAACATGTATGAGGCCAAAATGCTGGCAGACTTTACATCAGAAACTTTTCTGATTCTTTCTAGGTTAGACTCTTAATCTTTGCACAGTTACCTGTAATGATGAAGCAAAAATAGCTTTTTGGAGTGTTTTGTTTAAGACTTAAATATTCCTTTTGAATGTATTCATGTGCAGCCATGTTTCCAGTTTTTAAGTGTCAGTTAAAAACAAAATGCACTTTCTCACAAATGTTTAAGCTGCACGTTAAATTGAAAAGGGCAATGGACTGTGCATATTAACTACTGAGTACGATGCAAGAAACATGGTTACAAAATGTATTTATGTAAATGGATTTTAGTGGAGACAAAAGTGAGAATCAGGAAAACTGGGAAATTGTGTTTATCACTAAAATGAATGTTTAAGATTATCCAGAGTTGCACAGGGTTTCAAGCATGTCACACAAATGTTGCAATGATCTAAAGTTGGATACAAAGTTAATACCAATATTGCAGCTTGCATCTGTAATAAATGTTTGCATTATGGGGTAAAAGTATGCTGAGTCATCTGTTAAGTATCAGGTATTGACTCTAATCGTTGACTGACCTCTGGCCGCTTTATCACGTTTGATCCCTTTACTTTAGGTAATCCTTAGGTGTTTCTGTGACTGCACTTACATAAGGTTAAGTGTGGGCAAAATATTGGTGGCTTTTTAAAAACAAACTAAATTTGTAGCGGAAGTGTTTAAAGAAGCTCCTTCAGCAGTGCAGTGTTGCTTTCCTGCCACTACTAGCGATTTTTATTAGTTTAAACTTTCAAAATGGACCAGTCCAGTGATTTAGTCAGGTGGCAGGATGTATAGTTAAAACAGTCAGACCAGAGCAATGTATGAAAATGCTGAGGGCTTTCATGTGTCAGTGTGCTAAAGTTTTTCTAAGAAAAGAGTTTTTAAAAAAAGCTGTAACTGTCAATTTCATTTCTGCTGTAGTGGTTGCAGTTATTTTAGTTTTAGAAGCTGGGGGAAGATCGGCAATATGAGCGTAAAAGCTTTTAAGATTTCTTTATTGTAAATTTGCATAAATGAGGCTGGTTTCATTTGGAGCAGAAATTTGTTAACTGCTGGATTGTGTTGTGTAGTTGCTGTGCAGAGCATGTGGTGGTTTGTGTGTACAGGTTTGAGAGCACGGTGCAGATCTCTAAGCTGCAGGACCTAGTGAACCGGAGTAAGATGGCTCGCTGTAGAGGGAGGTTCGTCTGTCCAGTCATCCTCTACAATGGCAAGGTATCTATATTGGTCTTGGTTACATACAACTGTTCTTTTTCCTCCATGTGACAAAATTCTGATGTCAAAGGTGTGACCTCCTCATGCTGTGGTTGCTCCTTAACACTGACTCTTGTGAAGCAGGGGAAAAAAAGGTACTCAAAACAAACCCAACCTGAATAGTTTGAGGTTAAACATGCGGGTAAAATGTGTACAGTGCTAACAAAGAGAGAAAATTAAGCTGAGTTGGAAGCAGAAGCTCGTTTGAATTATGTATCCTTCTCGTGTTGTTGTGAGGAACCAAAGGGAACGCGGGAACGAGTAGAAGATGAATAAGGGCCAGAGCATCTCGGACCCAATTCAGCCTGCATGCATCAAACTTAAGTTTATTAGATCTGTGTGGGTGCAGTGAACCTGTAACACTCTAAAGATTACGTAGTGCCAGCACCAGCTAATGTTACATCTGTGTTAAGGCACGAGGCGCTGAGGTACAATGATTCTAGGGTACTAATGCTAACTGTCCGTGCTATTTTGCGAGGCCATAATTTTGGTCTGACTGACTTTGTGGAGCATTTTCCTCCTTTAAGAAGTAAAGTAGCTGAAAGTTCAAAATTTTCAGTTTTCTGAATGTTTAAATTTGACAATGACTGAAATATAAAATGTTGTATTCTTTGCTTGCCATATTTTAGCATATATGCCGATCATCCACACTGGCAGGCTGGGGGGAGCTGTATGGACGCACAGGCTACAACTACATTTTCTCAGGTAAAAGCACACACACCTGCAAATGGCTTAAAGTTAGTATAAACGTGAAGTTGTGGCTGACTTATTTTCATGATAAGTTTCAGTTTAGATTCTGACCTGTGAGTAGCTGCAGCCCTTTTCTTTCTGAGCCTTTGTTTTGACTGAAAGGTTGCCTCCACTGAAAATCACCAGCTCATCAGGGAGGACTACAGTTGTTTCTGTTTTAGTTCCCTTTTAACATCAGTTGAGGGGAACGTGTGGGGGGTGGAACTGCACCGAATATTAAGATCACTTAGCATTTCTCAGGCTGCAAAGTTCACTGCTGTGGTACAGTAGCTGTACTTCCTGGCATTCTGACAAATGGTGCCATTTCTGCATTGCTGCACACACTGAGACTCTATGAACTAAGTGCAAAGATTACTTCTGCATTACAGAAGCTTTCAGAAAATTCTCCAGAGACTTGGGGTTGACTTTTAGGAAGACACTTGCTGTTAATGGAGTGAAAACTTCTAGGCTCACACATGCAAATTTCTTTGTATTTGACTACACAACTCTTAAGAGTGCATTCACTGTTTACACCCCATTTTAGGACTAGTGGGTGGAGCAGGGTCCTAGTTTCAAGTCTGCATACTGGTTGGGCCTTTCTCTGTGGAAGTGTCTCCCTTTGATGTGGGTTCTGCTTGAGTACTCCAAAGATGTGCGTTAGGTTCAGTGATGATACTACGAGGTGAATGTGAGCTTGAGTGGTTGTCTCTGTTAGCCCTGCTATACTCACAACCTGTCTAGGGTGTACCTCACCTCTCACACATGAGGTGGGGTAGGTTCCAGCCCTCCCATAACTCTTAAATGGATGAGTGGAATAAGATGGCTGAATGATTTCCCACTTCCATTAAGGTGTTAACTTTCCCCTTTTATTGGAACAATGTTTTATCTGATGCTGCACTTATGCAAAGTCTGCAACAATTAATATTTCCAAGCCTGTATGTGGAGAGATTGACCCGACTAATGTTTTCCTGCTATTTTTATAATTTATCTTTGTTTAGGGGGCAGTGATGACACATGGACGGAGTCGGAGGAGTTTCCAGAGGATGACAGGGTAGTCAGGTAATGGTTACCTTACCTGCTGTACACACAGGACATTTTTTTTTAAAAATGTATTTATTTTGTAATTTAAGAATTGTGTTAATCTCATGGAGTCAAAGTCTCATCTGTGATAAACAAATTAATCCATTCTTAACACTGTCTAATAGGACTTTTGTTTTTAAGAGAAAAGTCAGAATTTGGCTCTGAGGGTAGGTTTGATGTTGTCACTGACCTGATCATACAGGGTTTTAAAAAAAACTACAAACAAAAACCCACAGAATTTACAGCCTGGATATTTGGTCTTGAAAGTTAAATCTTATATATTTTTTTTCTTAATCCAATCATTGGTTGACAACTTGAAAAATAATTTAATGCTGTAACACACGTACATTTAGAAACTACACCCAGCAAATGCCCAACATTTATATGCTATGTGCATGTTTTCACAATCTCTATAAATTGGGTTTCTTTAAAGTGCAATAGAAATGACAAGAATTTTAACAAGTGTTAAACGTCAGTCGTACTTTATTTTAATCATTTGGTTTGTTTTTGCTCATTAGATGAGGAGCCAAAATATCTCAAATATTGAGGTCTAACCATCTGCCTGGTCACTGGTTATGCTCATGTCTAGAAACTAATAAATGTACAGCAAGTACACACATCTGTGATGTGCCCCCCCCCGTCCCTGCTATATTTTGGAAAGTGGCTTGTTTTCCTTCTCCAGTGTTTTAGATCATTTAATAACAGTTACTATGTGTCAGATAAATTGTCTATGCTATCATTTTTTTTGAACATGATAGCATGTTCACATTATCTCTTCACTTTTCTCCTCGTCAGGAACGGTGACTCCCATCTCTTCGATAAGGTTCGAGGTTATGACATTAAGCTGCTGCGTTACCTGTCAGTTCGCTACATCTGCGACTTAATGGTGGAGAACAAGAAGGTTAAGTTTGGCCTCAAGTAAGGAACAGACTGTACTGGTTCATTCACACTCTGTGCCATTTAGGTCACAGTTTCCTAGAAGAAGAGGGGTTAGAGGGAGGCTTCTGATGTGGCTACTCAGTTTAGCGTGTGTGTGTCCCCAATTTACTATAAACAGCTATGTCTAGAGCACCGCAATCACTGCTGCATCATTCAGTGTATTATAAGAGACAGAGGTGGGACCAAGTCATTGTTTTGCAAGTCTCAAGTAAGTCTCAAGTCTTTATCCTCAAGTCTCAAGTAATGTCAGGCAAGTCAGAGTCGAGTCTCAAGTCACTGGTGTAAAAGTCCGAGTCAAGTCACAAGTCTGAAACTTTGAATTTCAAGTCCTTTCGAGTCATTAAAAAAACGAAAAAAAGCATGTTGCAGTTATGCTAAATGTAAATATTAGACCATGTAATTTTTAAATCTGTTTTTCTCAACACATGACAAAATAGTGAACTTAGAAAATATACACAAATTGTGAAATTGCACCTCTTTAAAATGCAGCTCAATTAAACCTAGCTCCAAGAATAATTTTCACCGACAGTTCTGAGATAAGCTGCATGTTATTCTTGGATGCGGTTGTAGGACCGGCTTTAAAATCGCATGACAAAAATATCATACACATTAAAAAAAAAAACTGCATCACCAACGTAGCCTGGAAAACATTTGCTAGTTAGATGAAGTCAGCTATCTCATCTTAGCATATTTATATGCATATTTATAATCATACGGTTCTTGGAGTGAGTGCATACACTCATGAAGTTTAGTAACTTCAGGTCACTGCAACAAGCCCAGGTACAGTTTACCGCCGGATGGGTGCAGGACCTTGAAACGCACCGTGTAGAACGAAAGACCATCGTACGTATCATAAGTTTACCAGTCTCACAAATCGTCGTCATAAATACACATTCGTTAACCGTTTATTAATAGGACCTTTGAGCTCAACGATAATTAATTAGTAGTGGAAATAATTTCTGGTAGCATCACAGAAATGTAGCAGTGACAACAATATTGTATGCTGTAATCGTACTGGACAATTAGTGATACAAAAACCTGTTTTACCCTGTGAATAAAAGTATGTTTTTGTCAATGTACCATAATAACAGAAGCGAAACGCAATATTCTGTCAGGACAATTCACTATTTATGCACAATAAATAAAGGAGCATAGCGCAACAATTTCTGTTCAGCGCCAGACTTGCTTGTAACCTATATCACCAATTATGTTAAGAAAAATGACGTATTAACTACAACAGCAGACTGACCTTCGTGTAAATGCTTGGAGCAGACTAACCTGTGAGCTGGAGTGTTCTGGGACGTTATATTTGGTCTTTGAATGGCTGCAATCCAGGCCATCCGTCGCGTCTTTGTTACTTCGGAAACATGGCTCGAACAATTTCTCTTCAACGACGTAATCCGATAACAACCGATCTCTTTACCCGTCGGCTTCCCGTGGCTGTCATGCGACCGGCTATTGCAGTTAATAATACAACAGCTTCTTGACATTTTTGTGTTTCTTTTTATCGCTGTGTGACTGATTTTAATTGAAAGCCTGCGTGCGCTAGTACCTCTTGCCACGAGTTCCCAGAATCCTTTGCGGTTCTACCCGTGAATGACGTCACATTTTCAATCTCCATATAATATGCATGTTAAATTTTATATTTGGGGGTAAAATAGCAAGTCTTTTCAAGTAAACCGGTTCAAGTCCAAGTCAAGTCACAAGTCTTTGAACATTTTTTCAAGTCAAGTCTAAAGTCATAAAATTAATGACTCGAGTCTGACTCGAGTCCAAGTCATGTGACTCGAGTCCACACCTCTGATAAGAGATATAGATATATAGCTACATTAATAAGCTTAATTAATTTTAAACAATATTGTCAGCTTCAGAAAGGGCAGAAGCTGCACTGCTAGTTTATCACATTACAACAGCTTTTAATAAAAGGGTTTATTTCATGTTTCTGGGTGACTGCTTATAATGAATCTCATTTGGTTTCCTTGTGTCCCTGCAGTGTGACGTCATCAGAGAAGGTAGACAAGGCCCAACGCTATGCAGACTTCACTTTGCTTTCTGTGCCTTACCCAGGTAAGGACCCTTTCACCAGAGCTAGGTGTGCTTTATCAGCCAGTAATGGAATATGAGTGGAATTACAGAGGCGGTCCACGAACAGCTGTGACTTGTAGAACAAAGCCCTCGATTGATAATATAGTAATAAATTAAACTACCATTTTGGTGTTTGTGCTTAAAACTTTATTACTACTACTCTTTCATAACATGTACCTGTGCTGTCTACCCAAATTAAAGCTCTGGGATGTTGCACTTTAAGCTAGTAAAATTTGTCAAATCTTAAGCATTTAATTATTCATTTTTCTGCTTTGTATAAAGTGCATATTTGCCATAAAACCTTCTGCCAGGCAGAAAATATTTGGGAACTGGACATTTTATTTATATTTTTGTATACTCTCATTATAGCTTGACTTTGGGTTAATTTACAGAGGAGTTTGTTGGGGGGGCACATATGATTGTTGGGTTTCCTCTGTATTGTTGTAGGGTCTACTTTACAATATAAAGCACCTTGCACAACTGTTGTTGTGATTTGGTGCCGTACAAATTACATTTTACCGTTGTTTTTCAGGTTGTGAGTTTTTCAAGGACTACAAAGACAGAGATTACACAGCAGAGGGTCTGGTGTTTAACTGGAATCAGGTAGAGAATCTGCTCAGACAGATCAGGCACTGGTCAGAAGTCAGCTCTGTGTTGAGCATTCTTCTTTGTATCTTCTGACAGGACTTTGTGGACGCTCCTTTGACAATCCCCAGGTGCTTTACTCACAACTTGAACATTGACTGGACTCAGTACCAGGTTAATTCTCTTGTCTTCCTGCTTTTACTGAGTTCTTTATCTGCCATAACTGTCATGTGCTGATATTACTGGTGTTATAGCTCCATCTGTTGTCCAACTTGCACAGATCTTGGCTCGTTATTCATAACTTGACTGCTTGTACACTAGCGTCATTAAGTTTTTATTTTATTTTTTCCCCATGATGCTTTTGCTGTAATAGGTTGACAAACAAAACATGGACAAACTGGCGCATAGTAATATTATAGTGTCTTATAGTAATGTTTCTCTGTGGGTTGCTGGTGTACTCGTGCTGATAAAAACTGTACAGTCAAATGGTGTCTGACCTCACAGAATGTGGTTTTAGAGTCCACGAATGTAAAGCTAAATGCCAAAATGTGCAGAAAATGATTTTCTTTCTGGGTTTTAATCTATCGATTTGGTTAAATGTGGTTGGAGGAACAGGCCAAGTTTTGACGCACAGTGTGAAGGACCTTTCCAGTTTAAGATGTAATCCAGTAAGATCATTTCCTGAGTGCAAAGTAAGGTTTTTATCAAACAATTAATGTTTGTTTCTCTGTGAAAACTGTCCAGTCATGGGACCTGGTGCAGCAGACCCAGAACTACCTGAAGCTACTTCTCCACATCATCAATAGTGATGGTAGGTGTGTGTTTTCTTGTTGTGGATTGGAGGCAGCTCAATCATAATATAAAGCAACAGTCAAAGTCATTGTAGAAGGAAAGCCTGCCATTATCTAGCTACCTTGGTAACTCCCCTGGCAGTTATTTTATGTTCTGTCAGAATGAGTGGTAATCTGGGATGTAATATAGAATCAACTGTTGAATAAGAAACCAGGTTTAGCATAAGGTTTTGTAGCTAATTCACTTCCTGTTCTGGATAATTCTCTGGTTAATGGTTAACCACCCCCAAACAGCTGAAGACTTTGAGTAGACTGTCACTGTTTCAATGTCCAACTTCTAACAGAATAATCTGAGTAGATATTTAAGGAACTACAATGTCAAAATGCTCAGGTCAGTTTGTGTCAAAACATTGGTTTTAATTCAAGTTTAAGATGTCTTAAAGCGTTCATCATGATAACCACAGTAGCAGAACTGTTCCTTAACCCGTGTGAATTTTCCAAACAAATGTCACAAAAAGCATATTGAGTTTTTTTTTTTTTTTTTTTTTTTTTTTTTTTTTTTTTTTTTCCCGTGCACCAGGCATAACGGAATTGGCTTGTTTGTCCCCAGTATACCTTTTTTGCCACTCATGCTAGGGCTTTCACCTGGGTCAGAATTTTCTCCAGGACCCAAATCAGACTGAATACTTTTTCTTTTCAAATATTTATCTGTTGCTATATTGTCTCACTCACAGCATGGCCATTATGTAATTTCGTCTTCTGTTTTACTGGCAGTTGGCAACCCATTTAATTGGAGCAGGTAGTTGTACTGCCCTCTAGTGGAAGAGAATGTAACCAGATAATCTTCCACGGCACATCTGATCATTTCTCACGGCACAGTGGTTGGGGAAACACTGCCTTAACCTAATTAATGGTCTGTGTAGCCATCTCAAATAGCCAAAAAGTCCTTAAATAAACATTAGTTGGCAGTGCTTTATTTATTGTCTGTGAAGGTTCTCAGTCATCCAGGACATCGTAGTCTGAGGAAACTTGGAAAGAAAAGCGTCTGGACTTCTTGTTGCTTGAAGAGGTTTCACCTTCATCCGAGAAGCTTCTTCAGTTCTAGTTAGAACCATCTTAAAGAAGTCCAGACACTTTTCTTTCCAAGGTCCTTAGTTATTTTTTGTTCATTTATACTACGTCAAATATTGGTACTATTTTTAATTCCATTTATTTAGTATGATTTAGAATACAGTTACATATGGTAAATGGCCTGTATTTGTATAACGCTTTTACTAGTCCCTACTAGGATTATTATGCCAATTACTGTCTATTGTTTTGTCCTTTGTCAGAATGCAGAGCAATAAACAAGTTTCTCTGCATTTCCCTGTACATCTATAAATTTCAAGCTGTGGTTCAGCATCCTTCATGAAGGCAGTTCATCACAGAGCTGTTATACTGGCACTCAGTCTGTGCCATTGCAAAACAGAATATGCATGTTGCTCAGTCTCGGTGCTGTCGTCTTCACTTGAATCATTCAGTATTGTTTCCAGTTCAGTACACCAGTTGAGTTCATCTATCGAGCTCATGTTACACAACACTTCTGTACTCTGTGGTGCATTATGTACTCTACCTATTCATAATACTCGTGCTTTCCAGAAGGTGCTTACAGCATTGACCTCTCGGGTGTTGTCATTTCAGATGATAGCGGCCTCCTGGTGCACTGCATATCAGGATGGGACAGAACTCCTCTGTTCGTGTCTCTCCTCAGGCTCTCTCTCTGGGCAGTAAGTCTTTTCTATTCTTGAGTGGTTTTTAAATCTTTTTATTTCCTTCCGTTTCTCCACATGACACCAAACACCTCAATGGGTCCTTCAGACCTTCATTAGACTCTTGTAATCCCCAGCTTAATCAGTCTGCCACAAATCCACCACTGCTCCTTGTGTCAGTTTTTCTGTGCTGTAATTGACCTCGCTGTATTCACCACAATTTGTTTTATTTTATTTTTAAATTCCAACTTATGCAAAAAAAGTCTTCTGAAGATGTGACCCACATGGCAATCTTCTGAAAAAACTGAAACTGTTGATCTGTGGACAACTAGTCAGCTCTGTCATGGTGTGCTGATACTGTGTAGGGCACAGGCAAAATTAAGGCCATGGTGACTTTCTGAATCTTGTTCAGAGAGCAGTTCTGCTTCCTTCTCTAGACTCATGACTTTGACATGTTTTACGTTGGCCAATGTGACACAGCACCTCTGTAAAGGGCAGAAATGCCAACTTTATTTTTTTTATTTTTTAAACTATCTGTTCTGTTTCGGAGATGTGGACAAAATTGGTGAAGCCAGTGTAACCAGTACCTGCAGGAACTGCAAAGTTGATTCAAGCACTTTTAGGCTTAGCTCACCAAAGCTACAGTTGGTGGTCCACAAGGCTGTAGTTGAAATGAATCCATGGCATGAGGAACATTGTGGAAAAGCAGCAGATTATTACCTTTTTATATAGTTACAAATGGTCAATATAATTTAAATTTTTTTTTTTTTTTTTTTTTAAACCGTGGATAGTTTCACTTAACTCATTCACTGCCAGCCATTTTCAAATCAGGTAACTCCCCACTGCCAGGGTTTTTGAGCATTTTTACTCATTTTTTGAAGAGCCACAGAAAACTGTGTGTTATGATCATATAAACGCTGAACCTACCAAAATGAAGAACAGACTCTCTTCTTTCATCCAAAAAAAAAAGCTTGTTTCTACCATTTTCCATTCTTTAGTAATCAGCTGTAGAAGAGAGGTGGGTTCCACCAAAAATGCCTGTTTTGACCAAAAAAAGGGAGAAAACGAGCTTTTTGTGAGAAATAAATTTCAAGCAGAAAAGTGCCTTTGACACTAATATTTCTTGCTTTGTGACACCTCTAACATATAAAATAGTTTTTCACTTCTATAAAACAGAAATAACACTGAGAAAGGTTGTTTTATCAAAACAATTTATTTACAAATATATGAAAAAATAAAATGTATTCTAGCCCCTCCCATTGAAAAACGTAATTGACGTCTATAGACGTCAATGGCAGTGAATGAGTTAAGTGCATGCATTTAAACCAGACTGCTGTCATGCTCCTATGTGCTTTTCCTGAGAGGTCTATTCAGAAGTAACGTGAGCACTTTACTTCTACTAGACATGTACACAGTACCTGCTGAAGCCTAAACCTACTAGACTGCTGTTCGACTCAGTTATTCCCATCTTTCACAGGATGGTGCAGTGCATGCCAGCCTGGAGCCCACAGAGATTCTGTATCTGACTATCGCTTACGACTGGTTCCTCTTTGGGTAAGAATGTTACATCTGTTATTTCAGGACTTCACAGCAACTTGTTAAGATAAGTTGATTTGGCCAGCAGAAATATGTCGGAGGTGATTTGGACACTTCGTAGTGCCACCTGACTTGAGAGACCCTTGGTTGTCTACAGTACATATTTGAGTTGTGACTGATTAATGGGAAGGTAAACTTGCGACGTGCAGCATTTAAGATAATTTTAAGCCTTTTTTGATCCCCTCACTGAACAGCTTAAACTCAGTCACTCATTTTCAGATCTTTAAGCTAAAATGTTTAGCTTTCAGGTTCAGTTTGTTTAAAAGTATTCAACTAAATCTGGTGCTATGAGTTTATCCCAAACACACTTGGATCAGTTGAATATATGGTGCATTGTAGTTTAATTATCAAAGTCCTTTAAAGCTGCCGTCAGGTGCAGATGTTGATGTGCTTCATCAACGTCTCCGATCCATTTCAGCTCTGCTGGTATTCTGTATTTATCCTCTTTAACTATGACAAAGAACTGGTCAGTTTAGAACTATTATATAATTTTATATTATAGTATTATTATGCTGAGGTTTGACAATGGAAGCTTTTCAGTCATTCCTTTTTTTTCCCCATTCAGTCACATGCTGCCAGATCGACTCTCCAAAGGGGAAGAGGTACTTGTATTTAAAATGAAGTTGTAGCTCATTCTAAAGCAAGTAAAAATGACACTTGACATAATCATTTAGCTTAATGTGGAATAACACCTAAATGCGTTGAGTGAATTTTGGTTTGTGAAAGGCTACATGCAGTTTGTGTACCCCTTGCTATTACCAGTTTCTATTTTTGTCTTAATGGTTTCTGTTTGTTTCATCAGACATTCTTCTTTCCTCCTCAGATTTTCTTTTTTTGCTTCAATTTTTTGAAGCACATTGTTTCAGAGAAGTTCTCTACAGTTAAAAAGCAGAGGTGTGTTTACCACATTACCTAGTCAAATTCCAGCTGTGTGGATTCACTATCAGGTGTTCACTAGTCTTTTAATGTCTGACCTTTAAGTTTTAGAAGAAAGAACTCTCACTTCAAAGATGGTGATTTCACTGTGGAGGAGCTCTGCCAGTTGAGTGAGTCACTTTTGCATGCTTTCATCTGTAGAAGTTTTGACTGATATTTCATGGATCTAGCTAATTAATTACAGATATTTTGGGAGCCTATATTATTATAATACCCAAATGCACCACTAAATGACACAGGAAATCATTCCTGCCTGTACAACTCCTCCATCTAATGCACAGTACACACTGCAATAGTTACTGTAGAGAACGTGCAAAAGGGTGTAAATGACAAAGTTTTACAGTTTAGAGTAAAATGTCAATCATATATATATATATTTTACCTCTGTAGTATTCTGGATATTTAATAATTGAGCTATTTGTGTATATTAGAGCCATTTCTTATGTTTTTTTTAAACTTTGTAATATATTGTATTATTTAATTAGTTCAGTCTGTTACTTTTGTCTTGGAGCAACTGTAACCACATAATTTCCTTGGGGATTATTAAGGTATTCTGATATGTAGTATCAAAAGTTCAGACATACCTAATCTGTTATTTAATCTAGTGAAATGTAAAGTGTTTAGCTTTGTTCTGGAATAGTAAGGAGAGTGATTGTGGAGGCCAGATCGCTTTAAGCAGAAATCCAATTGAAATGGTTTGGGATGAATTGGGCAAAGAGGACATTTTAATCATATGGTTTACTGGTAAAGCAACAGGCCTTTCAGCCCAATTCTATTTTTCTTCTGCATAATCCATCATATAAAATTGAATCAAATGGAAAGTCTCTTTTTAAAACTTAGTACTTAGAAATTAGTTTTAATCATTTAACTTTATGCCCATTAAATCATCTCCTGGACAGACAAGTGCAATCCAGTTCAAGTACCAATATTAAACAAAAAACGATTAAATTATGCAATCTTTGCAACATCTGTTGCACATAAACAACATTAAGGTGCAAACAATTCACCTAAAAAAACAAAAACATTAAAACCCCTCAATATTCAGGAAAATCAGGAAGTGCTTTAAACTGCAGAAAATGTGTTTGACAAACTCGACACAATGTAACTTAAAACATCCTGCAAAACTGTGCTGGCTCTCACTTTAGTGGGAGAAATTTGCATGGACATTTGCAGCTAGCATTTTAAATTTTGGGTGAAATGGGGTCAATGCAATTCTTAAGCATGGATGCAAATGTTCGTTAGTCGTGAGCGAATTTTGTCCATTCATCTTTAAATGCCCAATTTTCATCATCCACTTTACATATTTATGACAAAGCCATCTTCTTTTACTCATCTGTGCAGCACCAAGTCATAATTATACTGTCAACATTCCTGAGCTCCCAAGCTAGGAATTTAGCAACCCGCACTGAAGGGTCTGCATGGGTTTCCTTTGTGTTGGTGGTGCAATATCACCACCAGCTGGTTGGAGTGTGGACCTGAATGTCACTGCCCCACATAGTTGCCCCACGCGCCTGTTCAAAAGTCAGCCACGGTAGCCGGCAGGAATAAAACATGGCAAATGAGAAAATGCTTTGCGGTCTGGAGGAAAAAAAACCCTCTTGGGGTTCAGATTTGGGCTGGAGTCAGGATGTTGGGGACCCCTGATCTATACGTCACAGCACGTCTCACTATGGTCTTTAAATGACTTTGTGCTTTGTCACATGGCTGCTGAAAACAACCATCAGAAGTTGGGTGCGCTGTTCAGCAACTATACATAGGCAGGCTTTGGCTTGTATATCTATATAGACATCATAAATGTGGCATCAAATGCCAATCATTTGGCACTAATGGTGTTATTCAAGAATTCTCAAACTCTTGAAAGAAAGGTATTGAGCATTAAGCAGTCTCTGGTGCTATGCTAAAGACTGCAGTGGGAGCTCATCCTACTTGCCTCTGGTCTGATGCAAGGAGACTTTAAGTGCCTAAAGCAAAACAATGAGACCGTGATTTTAAAATGGTACTTTAATCTTTTATTAACTTTTATCTTTTATTTATGCAAGCCTAAAATCCAAAACTTGCTCGAAGAAACTCTTAACCTCTTAATGTGGTAGTCACATCAGGGTGCTTTTTCATGTCAGACTCGGTCAGTTTCATAGGTGCAAATGGTGCTTTGTTCAGGCCTCTGCTGTAGTGTTTGAGGAAGACACTGTCTGAGCAGCAGACGTGTGACTGCAGAATCTTGGGGGAATTGCTCCAGCCTTCCCCTGTAAATGTCTTTGTTTTATACATCTAAATACTATATTTAGCTGGGGTGGGGCGGACAATACGGGAGCTTTGGGAACATTGAAGGAGGGGGGTAAACCTTTATTGGTTGGTGCTACTCAGGCTCTCCTGTGTGACATGTTGGATGAAATGCTGTTTGCTTTCAGAGTCCAGGGACCGTGGCAGTGTGACTAGTTTGAGCAGTGACTTTTCCCTCATCACTGAAGAGATTGCTAGTGGATCAAGCTTGACCAATGACACTGTGGACCTGTCCTCCAGTCAGCCCCAAGCCTCCAACTGGTCAGCACCACACATGCTCACACAATTCAAGGATTAATTTCTCAAAGTGTCTTTAGGTTGATCTTTTCTTCCAGTTATTGCAAGCTTCCTAGAATATTTATACTGTTGTATAATACATACGGTCCAGTAAAAACAATACTGTAGAAAATGCAAATCTACTCTCCTTCAGTGGATAACAAAAGGTCTGCAAAACGCATGTAAAAGCTTTTCATATCCACACAATTACAATTTTTGATTCTGTCTGCTTGAGACCCTCCTCAGCTATGCAGGGCAAGTTGAATGGAGTCACTCAGGAATCTGACTGGTTATGTAGAGGTGCATGAGTATTATGTAAATGCTCACCTCCCAGTCATTGTTTCATAGGGTGTTTTGCATTAGTCTCCAGGTACTTACTCTATTAAACATTTTGCAGTCATCGTATGCAAGCTAGAGTAATTTGGATGGTTGTGTTGTGACCCTATGCTGGACTAGTCTGGGTTTTTTTTTTTTTTTTTTTTTTTTTTTTTTTTTTTTTTTTTCCCCCCCCCACCAAGGCCTTAAAGTGTCTGAAGTTGATGTGTCATCTCAAACAAGTTCTTTGCATTTTAAGGAAATGCTCACAGCTCCAACACTCTGCTAGTTTAGAACTAACACGCACGTGTTCCAAGCCAAAGATGCCTTGTCTAAGGAATACCACATACAACATCTAACTTATGCAGTGGTGGTGTCGTTGGCCTCGGATAACAAGCTGTTGCTAATGGTGATTTACTCTCTGCCCTCAGGAGAAAAGGCAACACTTCCTCTTCTCCAATGGTGGTTTGGAATAAACAGAACCCTTTGGACGACCGCCTCTCCCACACAGCAAATGACGCCAGGTCTTCTAGCTCCTCATCCAATCAGTCGGAGCATGGCGACACTCGTACTGGCAGCAGCCCATTGGCTGTTCCAGGGAGAAGGTGAGGGAGTCAATGTAGCTTAAGCCGCCAGTTCAAGTTTGCTCGACTGCGTACTTTTACACACTTAACACTTTGGACAATCACCAGATGCACCTTCTCAGCTCTGCTTTTACTTACGAGCAGTGAAATACAGTTGCTACGACAGTGCAACCACTGCTATACTGTTGTCATCTGAACCTGTTAAAATGTTCAGGGCCTGGTTTGGAGTGTTCCACTTCCTCTATCTAGAAGTCTGATCAGCTTCTTTGTCGGCTTTGAATTCTTCTTTCATTTCTGTTTCTATCACTTCCCTTATTTTGAGTTCAACTGCACCGTTTGACGTATTCGGAAATTTTCCAAATCAGATAGCTTGAAGTTCTCAGTCACTTAAATGCTGTTATTAGGCAAGTGTATGTGGAGGATTTTGTTGCATAGTACCTGCTCATTTCCTTTATTACAAAACTGCAACTGCAGAGAGAAACTTTTTTTCTTCAGTAAAAGAAGTCTAAACTTGCTGCTTTTTAAACACTCTCAGAAACCCTGTGACAGGTACAGGAAAAGGCACAAACCCTCTGAACACTTTCCATCCTAAGGAAGACAAGATGGTCTACATAACATGCTCTTTGCAGTTGTAGGCCAAAAAAGGTTTAGTGCATAACAGACCTGCTTTGTGACTGGATTTTGACAAATTGGATTCCACTCTGTCATCAACACACATGACTTTTTAAGCTTTAAGTGATTGTATTGTATAACTGATTTTTGCAAAGCTCCGACAGTATGCAGCTGCATCCAAAAGCAACAAATGCTGTGTGCTAAACAGTTTCAGCTTATTCAAATTTGCAACATCTTATTAATTTGTATCACTTTTATCTAGCAAGAGTACTTGAATAAAATGGATACATTTATGAGACTGTGTTCATGGATTGTCCTTAACAAAAAGATTTAAAGTATATGGTAAGAAATGCAGACATTGGTACCAGTGTTGAGACTCGGGCAGTATTTGGCTTCTCCAAAACGGGACAAAGTGGAGAATGGAGTGGTGTCTCCTTAGAAATCAAAATCAGTGTAGTCCCATTTGAAGGCTTTAAGATTTCATATCATTCAGCAGTTACAACACGATATTCTAATGTCATACATCTGGCACAACACTATGGTTTTGAGAAAAAGGTGCTATTGCAAAAATTCCAATGTAAGGTAGACCATACAATGATACATGCAGAAAGAAACCCAACAATCATGACTCCCTATGAGCAAGCACTTTGGCAAAAAACTCCTTTTTAACAGGAAGAAACCTCCAGCGCAGCCAGGTTTAGGGAGAGGTGGCCATCTGCCACAACCGGTTGGGTTGGGGTGAGGGAAGGAAGACGAGACAAAGACATGCTTTGGAAGAGAGCCAGAGATTAATAACAAGTACGATTCAATGCAGAGAGGTCTATTAACAGCTGACTGTGGACCCAAAGCCTAAAACATCTTGGATGCATTATAGGAACAAATATAATGGTTTTGTTTTTTTTTTAACACCACTTGTTATCAGGATACAACTCGTTTGCTGATACAGACTTGAAACTGAGTCGGGGTATCATAAATGGAGATTGCTCCACCACAAATTTCAGTCATGCTACTGATCAAGATGAGCTCTGGGGGCTTTCTTTTACTTTTGTCCCTCTTATCTGTCTCTCAGGTTAGCAGCGGACTGTGCTCGGTCAAGTTCCTCCCTCTCTACAGATTATGGTAGTTGGCAGATAGTTTCCGGTTGTGGCAGCATCCATGACCATACCCATTTCCCTCCACCTTTGGCCTCGGCCTCATCCTCCAACTCATCTACTGCTATCGCTGCCTACGACTCCCCCCTGCCATTCAGCTTTCAGGATGAAGCCAGTGGACGAATGTAAGTACCTCTCCACTGGTAGACAGGTTTCAGTCCCGTAAGAGATTTGTAGATGGCATGGTTTCATAGTCTTAAACAAGAGGTTCACTTCCCAGTGGGACAAGGATGCAGAAAAGCAGACTGTCACCCTTTTCTCAGTTAGTAACAAACAGCTTAGACTTCTTAAATTAAACCACGGCTAGCTTTATGCTCGGGTATCTCCTCCTTCATTCCAACACTGGATCTGTTTGCCATTACAGGGTCCACAGTTTATTGTGAAATTTTCAGTTGTGATACCATTTTTATTTTGTGCCAGTTTAGGATCTCTTTAGCAAATCAGTAACCATAGTTTGTGCTGGGCTGTATGACGGAGTAGTAAGAGTTTGCTGGTTTCAGTTACTTTAGCATTGGTTGTGCAAACCTACATACAAAGTGATCTTTGTCATTAGTCTGTATTTCTTTTCAGTGTATCTGTCCCTACTGTTCTTGACTATAACAGTGTTTCCTGGCTGTTAACACACTCCTGTGCTACCAGCATGGTAAATTGTCTGTGTCACAAATGTTGTGTTTTTGAGGTGACCGTGCTAACCACTGTCACTTAACAAAGTTCCTGGTTTGGACCCCAGGGTGGGGCCTCTTATGGCCTGTGGGGTGTCCTCCCAGGGCCTGTGGGGTGTCCTCCCAGGGCCTGTGGGGTGTCCTCCCAGGGCCTGTGGGGTGTCCTCCCAGGGCCTGTGGGGTGTCCTCCCAGGGCCTGTGGGGTGTCCTCCCAGGGCCTGTGGGGTGTCCTCCCAGGGCCTGTGGGGTGTCGTTTTATCACCGATTCGGACTTGTTCATGGCTGTTAGGTTAATTGTATGAATATATGAGTAAATGTACCACATTTGATCACATGATCAGTGATGGTAGAGAAATGCATAAATGTCAGTCGATATGAAGTTGACATAATTAGAACCATGAGGAGGGTGGACGTCTCATAGAGGTCCCATTACTGGGGAATACCAGCTCTTTTGACCAATAACAGGGTTCAGAGAAGGGCCTAATGACTGTCTAGTGCTGGCAGCTGTAGCAGTGCATAAAGTTGATAAGGTGGGGTAGTGTTTGCCATGGAAGATCAATGTAATAAAAGGGCTCAATGAGTTAGGCACATTAGTGTTATAACTAATGTTTGACCATATTTCAAACTGCAATCACATTATCTTGCCATTTGTGCTGACATAATTGACATGAATAGTGCTACTTCTAATACGGCACTATCATAAAGTTTGTTTGTGCTTTTATCCTGTCAAACAAGCTTTGATTTGTCAGGAAATTGTTTTTTAAAAGTTTTTGGAACCAGGGCACTGAAATGTTCAGTAGAGGTGGCTTACTGCCCAGTAGACAATGAGAATTGGGGAGATGCATTTCCACTGGGTCCTCCCTTTGACTCATCTGCCTTCTCTCTGGTCTCAGCAGGAGATGCATTTTCTCAGACCTTTACCTCCATCTTATCCCCCCTGCTTATTTCCTCTGTCCTCTCCAGGTGTTCCTTCCCCTCTGAGCGTCAGGCCCGTCTGGAGGCAGTACGTGAAGCCTTCTTGGCAGCCTACAGCTCCACTGTCGGCCTCAAATCCTCAGCTCCCAGCCCCTCTGGTGCCATCTCCGGCCTGCTGGAGCAGTTTGCCCGTGGGGTGGGCCTCCGCGGCAGTAACGCCATCGTCTGAGCCTCTTGATGGGACCCTGGACCCTCCTGCTTACATCAGTTGATTCAGCATGTCTGTGCCAAACAATCCCCTCTTCAATTTTAGGGGTGAAGCATTATTTTTTTTAATATTTTAATATATTTTTTATTTTTTAACATGCCCTCCATTTTATTTTATTTTTCCCCTGTGGACTTTAAATGTCTGAGGTTTTTGTCACATTCAGGAAGGGAAATGGTTTCAAAAAGGGATGGTGATAGATTTAGAGGTCTCCTGTTATTACAGTGTAAAGAATTCTGCCTTGGCCTGTTTATAGATTTGTAACTCCATGTCCAGTAAACAATATCACTTGATTTCTTTTGCTTATGCTGCTATTCTTCACTGATCCAAACAGTTCTGTAGTTCTACTGGGCAGTGGAAATGAGACAAAGAGCTTGATGGGTCCCCCCCCTCAAATTGTCTCCTAAAAACAGAAAAGATTCGATGCTGTTCAGATTTTGAATCTGGCTCAGTACTTTATCTGATCTGTTTTACTGCATAGAGCTTCATATTTGTGGGGGTCTAAAGTTAAAGGGCTTTTGGTGTTGACGTTCCCATATAGGAAACATTTAGAATAGTTGACTCCTGCGCTTTTTGATTTGTTTTTTGTTCCCCCAATGACCCATGAAAGCTTTAGCTGAAAGACCTTGTATAGTCTGACCGTTGTCAACTTGGTTTAAAGAGGACTCTATTATGCTGCTTTCTTATTTTACGAACTACTCAATGCCAGATATTTGGTGCCTTGAAGTGGAACAAAATAATATTGGACAATAAAAACTTGGTAAAAACTGAAATTTTTCTCCAACAATGCAGTTTGGCTTTAGTTGGCACCATTAACTGAACAAGCCAAATGCTGTCTATTTGGTTATTACTCTGTTTGAACTTCTACTTTGACTGGTGGAAACAGGACTGTGGCCAAAAGGCTGGTTAAGACCAGTTATCAGCAAGTCTTTTGAACGTTTCAAGCTGACAGCTAGACACTGCAGAGGTTATCACTTAAGTCAAAATGCTAAGGTGTATATGGATGCATTGCTTTTAAACTCTTGTCCAGGGAAGCTCGATATCATACTACATGCAAATAAAATTAGTCTGACTGACAGATCAAATTATTTGCTTTGTAATTTTATAGGAAACGCTTAAAATTCAGGAGCTAAGATTTACATTAACCCTTTTTTTTGGGTTGAGTAGTTGCAAGAAAAAAACTGACCTTAGATTTATGTGATACTTTAAACTTTTATAGAAAAAGACTAAATATAAGGACTGTTCCATCATGGCTCTCACAGGGTTGATTATTATTATTATTTTTTAACCTTGCCAATTACAGTATCACCATATTGACTCATATCTGTTAAAGGTTTAGTGACTGTGAAGAAGCACTGAGCATTTTGGTAGCAGATATGAACTAAAGGCCTTTTCGATGTTTCTCGTCCCTCCAGTGAAGGGAGGTCTGCTTCATTCCTGCCAGTACTGAGATTCCTGCCCAGCTATTATCACATTCACCTCCTTTCAGGTCACACTGGGACTTTCCTGCCCACTCAGTTGGGTCAGTTCATACTTAAGTTGTAAACTAGCCTATCGGTGTTGCCAAACTGTTTGACAGTTGCTGTACCTCAGGGCCTTTCTGTTGTGCCTTTTTTTTTTTTTTTTTTTGGTCCCGCCTCTTAATTTAGCACTGGATGAGTCTTCTGTCCAGTTTCAGGTATATTTTCTGTTAAATGTGTGCATTTAATTTTTAAACATTTTTGTTAAAGAGCTTTGTCTTAAGAGTTGACTGCAGTGAAACCTGTGAGGCTTTCATGTGGTTGCGGTTTGTACAATGACATAACGCTGAGTTTTGTGGAGATGTTGGATATCGGGCAGCAGTCTTTCAGTTCTGCCTCTGTAAATGGCAGCTGCTGAAAATGACTGGTATCGTAATTTTTATTTTTTTTATGAATATAATATCCTCTTGGGAATTTTGGGAAATGTACTCAGGATTGAGATGAAAAGGTTGGCACCAGTGCTTCTGGGATAAGTGCAGCGCTACAACAGAATGTCTAGCCAGGATTTGGATCAAGAAAGATTAAACCTTAGTTTAAAAGAAGACTTTAGAGCTTTGTTATATAGAGACGGTCTTGTAGGAGAGTGGAACAGCTTTGAACTTTTTTTTTATTTTATTTTTTTATCCCCCCCCCCGTGAAAAATAAAATTTTGGACAAACTTGAAGCCAGCAGTTTTTCCTTGGTTGAGCTAGGCTATTCTGAGTCGCTGTCCTTGACACATGCAGCCTTATTTTCGCTCTTGAGCCATCTCCCAAAATCTTGAATTAACAGAATGTTTCTTTTGCTATACCTAAAACCAAAGTCTGTTTTCTTTATGCCTCAGATCATGAGCTGAGGCGTTTTAAGTCACTTGAATACTTACTGTATCCAGATCAATTTTAAATAATCCTGACAGTAACTACTCTGAATGTGGCGTGTACCAGTTCTTTGCACGGGCTGCCAGGGGTTTAATCTTGTACTTCCAAAGAGACTAATGGAACAATCTGCCCTGTTTTGATGTAATGAAAGTCTGACTGTTATGACACCATCTCCCTGTCAGGTTTTGAGCTTTCTCCTTAAATTCAGTTCTCACATTTATCTGTGGTTTGGCATAGTCTCTAGCATTCAAAAAACATCGTCAATTTTTTTTCTTTAAAATTTTTAATAAAAACTAAAACACGCCACCCTCAGTCTCTCAGTTGGGGTAAATCATTGTTTCACAAATGAGGTTTTAACTTGTTGAAATGCTGCATTGCTCTTGTCTAGTGTCCTGTGTAGAGTCTTCTTTGTATATCTGATGCATTTTTAAAGAATGCTTTTTTTTTTTTTTTCTCCTTTTGGGTTATCAAATACCATTACTTGTTGATGGATGTCGAGCTACAGTTGAAAGTGACTTTAACTCCAGGTGGCAATTTTGAATAAAGGAAAAATAATAATTCTTGGTCAAAGGCTTTTGTTTTTGTGTGGTCTTGTTTTTAATTTTTTTGGGGGGGAAAGATGAAGGCCAGAGAAACCTGTTCACTGTCATACAAGTGAGATTCATAAATCTAGTTATATCATTGTAACCCTGAAGGACCCGACACGACTCAGGATGCTCCCTTTCAGATTTTTATTCTATTCACACAGGCTCTGTTTGTGGCTCACTCAGCTGCAGCCGAGCCACCAACCACACACGCCCACACCGCCCCCTGGCCTATGGACCACTTTGAAGTTAAAAGGCTGGAGGGCCAGTTACCACTACGGTGGTCTGTTTTGTTTTTTTTTTTTTTGTTTTTTTTTTTCCCTTCCTTCCCCCTCCACTGCGGTGGGCTTGGGTGGGCCACCCAATGCTCTATGGAGCTTGGTCTGGATGGGCCTGGGCTCCCTGCCCTTGGTGGATTCTGGGAACTGGGGGTCAGCGGGGGAGTTGGTTTGAGAGAGGGGCTACTTTGCCCTCCCCAATCCTTTCATCCCTTTCCCCAAGTGCCTCCCTCCTCCCGCTCCACCACACCACATGCAGGGCCTTGAGGTACAAGTGCATCATTCAGGCAGAGCGGAGGCATTCCTCTGTCCCCTCCTGGCCACCTGTGCCTCAGTTTTATCCCACAACTTAGATACTCACATTACTTAACTCTCATGACACACGTGTATAGGGTCTTGGGGGGTGGGCACACTAAACAGCGTCCAGAGGTCTGTTTATTCAGCGTCACCTCTGGTGCCGGTGCCCACCTCTCAGTTTTAAATACATGTAGACATTGAGGGTTCTCGGGAGGGGCCGTGCTGACACTAGCTAGTATCTGGCAGAGGGTCGCTGGCACAATGCCCCCCTCCTGTTGTAAATGCACCTTAGAACAGCACGCATCAACACCAGATATGAGCAGGCGGAGTGAGGTATGGGGTCTTCAGACACCCCCGTTCTGTTTGACATCGGGGGCGCTGGGAGGAGGAGCCTTCTGGTCGGGATCTGGACTCTTGGGCTTTGCTGCTGCTGCAGGACTGGGAACGGTCTGCTTGTCTCCACTCCAGAGTAAAGGGAGCCATCTCCTGGGTCTGGGGTGGATTGTCCCTCTGGGGATGATGGTGCCTGGACCTGGGAGTAAAGTGTGTGTGTGTGTGTGTGTGTGTATGTAGTGTTCACGTCTGTGTGTCTCCCTGTTGAGTGAGTGCTTAGTATTTGTATTTGTGTGCATGAGGCTGGGAATGCACATTTATGTGTTAGGTCGGGTCTTAGACTCACCTCTGTCAGAACATCTCAGGCCCCTCCTGGTGTGGGGGCCTATCTCCCCCCACCACCACACTGCCAGTGGCTGATACTTGAGCACCCAGCCTCGGCAGGTGGGGGTAAGTACTGGCTCACTCCCAGCGGCTGCTTGGTGGGGCCTGGCCCCCCTGGCTCGGTTGGGCCCCTTCTGGGGTGTGGAGGGGTCTCGGGTCTCTGCCCTGTGCTCAGTTTGTTCTGGCATAGCTGGCTGCCAGCGGCGCCTGCAGGCTCGTCGTCACACCTCCCCATGGTTTCTGCACCACAACCCTGTCCGGGGCTCCCCTCACCTCTTTTCTAGGTGGGTGGCGCGACTGCCCCTGTGGTGGTCCTCCTTGGGCTCTGGGGGGCTCTAGATGTCTAGGGCCTGGATCTCTTGCATGCCTGCTTCATGTCCTGTGGTGCAGGGGCTGTGGCTCCCCCACACAGACAGTTATATGGAGCAACCTTATGAATACAAGTGCACTCAGTTGCTTCCATGTGTTTGGCTGATTAGACACTTGCAGGTGTACCTATTTTAAAATAGCTGATGTAGATGGAGTGTAGATTGCTGTGTGAAGCCAGCAGAAATAAACCTTTATAGCCTGGCATTAAAAATAACTGCTGATTGGGTTTTTTAATGAGAATGAGGTAAGTAATCCATGTCTTCTATCTGTGTTCTTCCAAGAGAACGATGGGTTACTGTGGACATGTCCAACTGTGTCAAAAACACAAGGGCTTGTTTGCCCTTTACTGTGGTGAAAATAAGCCTTCATAGCTGTGAGTTTAATAGAATGTTGTTGGACATTCAAACGAATGGAAAACATACTGTTAACATTTATATGGCTCTGATGTTTGTCTAAATCACTGAACATGCTGGTAGCCAAGCAGTGAAGCAGCTGGTGGCAGTGAGAAGTAACGTCCGGGGAGAGCGGTCACACAACCTGACCACTACAGGCAGGCAATATTTCGTTTGCTGTAACATTTAGTTTTAAATATAATATTAGATTTAACATTTAGTTTTAAATATAATATTAGATTTAACATTTAGTTTTAAATATATTAGATTTAACATTTAGTTTTAAATATAATATTAGATTTAACATTTAGTTTTAAATATAAAAAGTTACAAATGTTTTTGTAAAGTTGTAATTTACAAATTGCAAATTAATTTGTAAAAGTGACTCGAAAAAACATGTTTTATAAGGTTTGGAGCTAAATGCGGAAAAATGTTGCCGTAAATTTCAGCATGTTTCAGTTTACAAATGGCGCCCTATATGGTTTTGCCTCAGTTTGTTTTAAAAATTTACAGCGATCTGTGTGTATATAAATATAAAACAATCTTATAATGTTCTCGAAAAGGTCTTTCTTTGCATAGGCTCCCTTTTGGTTTTTTTTTTTTTTGGCACAGATCACTTTCCATACCAGATTCCTTGTCGAGCCCAAATACGGCTGAAAGATTTGTGGATGTCTGTCTCCACCTGGCGATGAATTAAGAGGACAGAGGCGCAGAGAAGCTTGAGCATCCGGTTCTGTCAGCTTCGCTCTCTCTCTCTCGCTCTCTCTCGCCGTAAATGAAAGCCTCATCCTCAGGTATGCCTCCTAACCCGATGCGCTCCAGCGGCAACAACAACTACTACTACCGGAGGCGGCCGATTCACACTCTCGGTTTGATGGAACACACACACACAGCCAAAGGAAAGTCTGCGCTGTAATAAAAGTACGAACTTCAGGGACTGAGAACAACTGATTTAAAGAAAATAAATAAAAAATAGCCTCGGCCATGGCGACAATAGGGGATTTCGACCCACTCAACTCCATCGTACCTGCTACAAAGATTGAAATCACCGCTTCTTGCAGGTAAGCCCCGGATCTTTGTGCTCTGACAGATTTAGACATTACTTGATGTTTGTAATTAAAGTCAGTTTTTTTTCTTCCAGATGTTTTATTTTTATTCAATCCTATATTCTCGTGCGTAATTTTCTGCCCTCGATACACTTTTCCATGTTTCCATTCCAGTGTTCCTTGTCTTTATCCTGGGCTAAACAACTCTTTTTTTTTTTTTTTTTTTTTTCTTCAAAGGAGGAATTTGCATGTGCTGTGGGTGTTTAAGTGCGTGGGGTTGCAGCAACCAACCGTAGCAGGATTTATTCCGAGTGTCTCGGAGAGCTCCGGAGAGTGCAACTCTCAGATCACATGAATACATAGATATTAAATGTACCATCTGTCTAAAAAAGAAAAAAAAGATTCGCACACCAACAGTGTTCAGTGTTCAACAGTGTTCAAAAAAATAAAATAAGTTATGGTCTCTTTCAGTTTTATGTTTTAATTTATAAGCAGGATATCAGAGCACGGAAACTGCGCTCCAGCACTGTTACACAGTAGTTTGTAAATAGTTATTAAAATCTCAATATTTTGGATTTTTAATGAGCCTATAGAGCAAGAGAATAAGATGTAAAAGTATGCAAGGTGCTTAAACGTGGTCAAAGTTTTGATGTGTACTAGGAAGAGGGTCTAAAATCTAAGCGACATAAAAAATGAACGAAACACGTCCGCTGGAGTTCGTGCTGCAGGATGAATGATCTCCTCCCATAGGTTGACTCACGTACAATTCCCCCCACCCCAGCGGAAAAAATGATAGAAAGAGGGACTGGATGAAAAAAATACTAAAACAACAACATATGCTCACCAAGAAAAAGAAGTCTCACCCCACTGAGTAAAGAAATCTCACCCTTTTAATGTCTTTAACACACAATGTGCTGTGTAGACACATTTTTTTCCTCTAGGTTTTTAGTCATTTTTCTTTCAGATTTTCAAAGTGATGTTGCCATTTTTCATGGAAATCTTAAGGAAATGTCACCTGCCTTGTTTTCAGTCAGCCTCACTGATGTAGTTTAGATGCACATATATGATTTCATAAAATGAACTGAGATAGGCATGTGCTGTAGCCATGACATGTTTTGAAAATGGATTTATGAAATGCAACGTTGACACACATTTAAGCAGGTAAAGATACAAAAGCACCCATTCACCTTTCCATCCTTCCTTCCTTCCTTCCATTTCCATGTATCCATTTAAGGTTGCATGGCCACAGGGCCAGGACAGATAGACAGATATACCATTCGCACTCACAGTTACACTTATGGAAAATTTAGAATGACCACTTAACCTAACTCCATTAATTTCGTGACTTTTCTATAAAATTGGCTGTAAATTCTTAATAAAAGCTGAAAATCTACACTTCAGTCACATCTTAATTGTTTGATTTAAAATCTGCTGTGGTGGTGTACAGAGCCACCGTTGCCAAAGAATATTTAATTGTCCAAAACTGTGTGTTTGAGTAGCTCGCTCATTGTTGACGCACACAGACTTGCTACACGTAACGTTGAATTATGGTCCCAGGCCCTAAGGAGCTCCAACTGCCTGGGCTTCTTGCATATCATTCCTTTTTTATAATCCAATTAATCTTTAATTTCTAGGCAGTTTGCAGGTCCTTGCTCTCCTCCAAATTTAAAAAAAAGAGTTCTGTGGCTGTAGCTTAGGAGGTGAGTCAGTCTGCAGAAGATCAGTGATGGACATCTAGTTCCTCCATTCTGCAAGTCAAAATATCCTTGGACAAGATACTAAACCCTGAGTCCCCCCCTATATTCATCTGTGTGTGTGTGTGTGTGTGTGTGTGTGTGTGTGTGTGTGTGTGTGTGTGTGTGTGTGTGCCTTAGGCACTTAGACATAGAATTTCCTTCTTTATTTGCACATAGCACCACCCATAGCAAATATTCACTTTTTGATTATTTGCTTAAAAGCTGACGATCGCCTAATCAGCAATAACAATTATGAACACTATTATTAACACTGCAGGCCTGCAGCACCTTTTCCATATTTAAAATTCCATCGCAGATCAAATTTTGGTGAGCATTAGGTTATTTATGGTTGACGTACATTGAACGCGACATGTGAAACAATCATGAATGGAACAATTTGCAACATTGCATTTGCAGGGAGATGATTATTTATTTAGATGTTAATTTTTACATTTTAAGGAGGAGATATATGAACATACATATGCTATGCTCGTTATAGCACGAAGATTAAAGAAATCAATGAACTAATTGATAATCTGTGCTAGGAAAGGACGAGGGACAGGGTCACCAGTCTGCCACAGGGTCAGGACAGATGTACCATTCACACTGGAACGACAACTTAACCCAACCCCACTAAGTTCATGACTTTGGACTGTGGGAGGAAACCTGGGGAGAACCCAAATAACACGGAGAACACAGAGAACATGCAAACTCTGTGTGCTTGGCACTGTGGGGATCAGGCAAATCTGGTAGCTCTTATTTCATTTGCACTGCCAGAATGTGTCTGCTCTGATTTTGCAAATTGATTTTCACCTGCTTCTCTACGCTAATCATAGCTCGTTATATGCTATGGGTGGGTTTAAAACTGAAGTGTTGGGGAAACCGTGACAGTGAGATTTATGGCTGAGCAACTGGAGACCCTTTGAGTTTGGTCCTGGTTAAAGCCCTTATTCAAAGGCTTTACAAAAAGGAAACACTGACAGATTTTTTTTTAAAAAGTTATGTATGCAGGTCAGCACTCTGTAAAATAAGCCTTCAGTATATTTAATTAAAACTTGAATCCTTCAAGGGAAGCCAAAGTTTTGGGGGACTAACTCTAGTTTTCTTGATATTTGTAAATTGAGTTTTTAAATACTTGTATATGTTAACATCAGAATTTTAATATTAACTGATAAATCCTATGCATCACTTTAAATGTGTCCTTTATTAATTATGAACTGACAGCATGGATATTTTTTGTATTATTTACATTTTTTATTATTATTTGTTTAGGTAAACATAACAGAGAATTGGATGCCTTATAAATATCTGTCTTTTGCATTTCAATTAAGCAAATTTCCTCATCAGAATTAAGTGTCTGACCACTAAGCATCCATGTCTGTTGTTATCCTCAACATATTTTTATAATGACTTTCACTTTCACGACTAGTCTCACTGCTCTTGACTAGCTCCTTTCCAGCAGTAGCCAGCACCACTCTGTGTTAATAGTAAAAGCTAAGAAATGACTGAGTTATGTGATGGTAGCTATCTCATATATTGAGCTGTTTTTGTTCCACAAATCAGTAAAAGCAATTTCAAAAATTGGCATGAAGCCACAGCTGGCTGTCCTTCCTGCATAGATCACCTGTGTCAGACTTTGAAAGAGAATTTCTTGCATCCTCTCAGACAGCAGCATTTCCATGTCCTAGGTATGCTGTATGCTGATAGTGTCTGAAGACGCTGATCGTGACAAGCTGTTCCTGGACCTCAGTGTCTCTGGGCACCAGCAGTCCAGAGGGTTTAGAAGGGAGCTTTCTCATCTCCCTGACACTGACAGAATAGGGTTGGCTCAGTGGGCCCCAGAAGGATCCTCACTGCATACAGATCAAGCACACACAGCTGTGAGTAAGGAGACAAGTAAGGGAAGTAAGTCATCAGGAGAGGGAGACTGGGTTTTTGAAAAAGTGAAGTAACCTTGTTGTGGTTAACATTATGGTGCTAAAGCTTTGAGCACCATTCATCAGAACAGGTGACCAATAATGCTGATAAACATCAGTGACCCAACAGGAAACGGTGACTCTCTAAACACAGGGATCCTTAATCATGTTAATCATGGCTGCATTTCATTCAGATGGATCCTTTCTATAGAGTAGCTTGACCTCCTCACAAAATGCTAATTGGCCCCTCAGTAGGTCAGCATTTCCACCAAAGACACCACAGTGACACTGACACAAAGCTGCTTTCACACTGTTTGTGAGATCTCGCAAAAGTTCATCGTAATTTTTTTCTCCCATGTCCCTTGCGGGGGTCCGTAGTAACCCTCTGGGGTCCAGGGTATAATTGGCCATTTTTAACCACTTTTGATGTTCCCTCCACATTTCACCTTTAAAAACTGTTTATTTGCCTTGTTTGGTCTCATTCTTTTCAGCACAACCTCACGTGTCTGAATTTACAGTCATGTTTTCATTTTGACTGTATTAACACAATTGATCTAAAATCAGACAAAAAACATAAAATCAGAGTAGAAAAAGTTATATTTTTACTGTAACAACCACAAACATGTTTATTGTATCATATTTCATAATTGTCAATTTTAAAATCATATGCACAATCTTTGCAAACAACAAGGTTTTTGCAGCCATTTACCTTTCCCCCCTTTTAAATAACTATTTCAAACTATTTACAGAACAATCAGCTGTTCTGCATTCAATAAGATGCCACACAAATTATTTGTGCCACTGCAATAATTTCTGTCCACTAGAAAGGAGAACATCACACCTGTAAACGTCAGTAAACGTGACGAAACCATTGAGAAAAAACACACGTATATATTGTTGATCATGTCTCTGGTTTTACGCAGCCTATCAACTCAATTTAAAAACTGATATATATCACCTTGTTGGTTTGTCATCTTAAAGCGGTCGTGTGATTGGCTTACCACGACTACTTTATTCTTCCTCAGTCAAACAGCAGCACTCATGCCATTGTTTTGCCCCCTGAGCTCCAGGTGTTGTGCCAAAAAGTGATCGTCGGGCAGAAAGTGATTGCCGCCCGCAGGAGCCGTTAGTAATGCCGTTACTTGTAACAGTTATTCCCATCACTGATAATGTGACGTCAATTTTGTACAATATCATTACAGGATAAACCATGGCATGTTTATTGGCTAATGACCTGACAAATTGTTAGCCAATGAGCACGATGTGTGCCTCAGGGAAATTATTTTCCAGCCAATAAGTACAATATAATTCATGAAAGTTTAGAAATGTTGGTGTTTGGCTTGATGTTTCTGATATATTCATAGCTTTTTCTTTTCGAGCACTTAACTTATAAAATATAATCGCTTTGCTTACTCTAACTCTAATATTGTGAATGTGCCTTGCTGCTTGTGCATGTCTCGCCTCAAGCTTTGTCTCAAGTTGTGAATCATAATGACCAACAGCAGTCAGTGCACCATTGTACAAATTGTGTACAAATGCAAACCATCAACCAGAAGTGACATTTTAGTCACCTTAAAAGTTCAGGAAAATTTTGGAGTAGTCCATGTGATGGTACTGAAAATGAGCCTATCAGATCTGCAAACACACACTTAAATCTTAAAGGTGGATGCCAACTCTGGGTCCTCTCGAAACTGCCATCTCTCTGTAGAAGCCAGACCTTTGAACCGAGTCTGATCTGAGCTGCAGCACTACACGCATCCTTCTACTTGAGCCTCTTTCATCTCCCTTTGTCTAAGAAAATCCATACAGGTCTGACTTGCCTGATGTCTTTTGACACATACTTGACATTTGGATGATTTTAAAAAGATTCCATGTAGCACACTGTCTCATTATTGTGTAGATGTCAACACATCTGCAGTAGAGGTTACCTGGAGGTGAAAATGCGACCGTGTTTTTAAAAGACTCTCCTGCTCTTTGACTTAGCTGCTATAAATCTTCAATTAAGTCATCCATGCTTTTAGTATAAAGACAGTTTTGCTCCTTGAGAAACAAATCAGTCTCTACGCACTTGATGTCCCAGCTGATCTATTTTCAGGTGTTGTTTTTTCCGTTGGGATTTCTTTCTCAAACAGCACAACAGTCGTGT
This sequence comes from Copadichromis virginalis, assembly GCF_057382275.1. NCBI lineage: Eukaryota > Metazoa > Chordata > Actinopteri > Cichliformes > Cichlidae > Copadichromis > Copadichromis virginalis. The sequence continues at coordinate 5,438,596 of NC_140622.1, forward strand.
TACATCTCAAAGCCACCGCAGCTGGTAATGAGGGGATTGCTTTTCCCATTGAGGTTAAGATGGCTGACACTGGGATTTCTGTTCAAATGGATTAGACATGAGTGAAACGGGGAAATGAGAATCATTGTTTTATGCAGAATGAGTGCATTGATTGGAAAACAGGCAAGTAGCTTCAACTGATTGTTCTAATGCAGTTTAGGTGTTTTTTATGCTACAGCTGTTTGACGTCTCATTGGCACAAAAATAGAGGAGACCACCCATATTTGTACATTCTGCTAGAGATATGGAAAGAAAGAAGGGCTACAAGAATATGTAAGTATTTTGTTTTCTGTAGTTAAGATTTATGATAAATATATTATGCAAAATTCAAAGGAGCTATGCTTAATCATTAATCACATCATGCTACAATCTAGCAAGAACAGATGAGAAATAAAGTAATTCAACAAAAGTGGAAGTTTTGCCTGCATTTCCCTCGGTATTCCCTTGTGTATTTAAGCCCTGTGTTTTCCTTTGTCCGTTGTTGCGTCGTTCTGTCATGGTTAGCTGTGTGGCAGGCAGGAGGTAGGACCCAAACGCAGGACTCGAGACACGGAAGGATAACCTAAAGAAGGCAGCTTTATTTTGCTGTTCAAAACTCGAACACGAAATACAAGAAAACATAACCAGAAACATAAAACTCAAACCAGAAATCTTAGAGAAACAATAAACCAAAGAATTTAACTTAAACTAGAATTACACATATGAATTCAATTCAGTTTCATTTTCAGAACAGTATATAAAGCACCAATTCACTGTCACCTCGAGATTTATATTGTGTAATATTACAAAGAGTTAATATGGCAGTGTGTTTTTGGTGCTCTTTTCGCTGCAGTCAGTATTCTGACATCACCATAAAAGAGTAATGACACAACATAATTCTGCTGTGTAAACACGCAACTGTGGTTTGACTTGCCACTTGTCACTGACATTATGGAATCTGTGTCTTGAAGAAGAGCTCTGAAAACGACTTGGCCGCAGCACGGTGTCTATGTGTGGAAATGGCTCTGCCAGATGTGTCATTGTGGATGTGGGTCAGAAAGGGAGTCAGACAGTGTTGAGGGACGCTGTGTTTTTTGTCTCTTTTTAAACAAGTGGCTGCCTGCTTGCCACCCAAATGCTGCTCCTCCAGATCCTATTAGACAAGCCTAGTGTGGCAGCCTGCCTGCAGTCTGCAGTGATTACTGCTGGCACAGGATTGCTTGAATGAGACGAGGGAAAATATATGACCTGCGTTCTCTTGCAAGTAAATGACCTATTAACCCCAATACACATTACAAAGTAAACATTTTCTGGTGGCAACAGGAAGACTTTGTTTTCTCCTCAATCAGGTTCATGTTTTATAAGTAACCTATATCTCATGCAGTTATTAGTACTGTTGCCTCATAGCAAGAAAGCACCGGCTTGATGCACGTTCCAGATACCTCGGATGTGGGAGCCAGGGAGCCAGGAAAACAGGATTCGTTTTCTTAGCAAGATTTAGGTATCACTAGCAATGCAGCATAATACTCATTTTTGTGCTTTAAAAAGGCATTCATGTAAAGAGCCTGATCAGTGTATGGCTTATTTACGGTGTTAAAAATACACAACAGTGGCAGTACAGATTAAATGTTCACAGTTTTACTGCTGTTTACCTTCAGTGCCGCCATTTTGGATCACTAACTTGGGGTATGTTGGTCTGCTCTAACTTTCTGAGTGGGAAATCTGATGAAGGGGTGTTCAAAAAAAATCCTACTGGGAACTCCTAATTTCCAACTTCTGACTTATTCAAGAACACACTGTGACACCTGTGGAAAACAGGCTTTATTTCAAGGGACTCGTGTGCTTTTAATGACATGCTGAAAGTCACATGAGCATCTTTTCCAAACTAATTTCTGCAGGAAAAAGGAATCCAAAGGTGCTGTGAGCATCATTTCTCCTTAAACACCATTGAGACCATTTTTTTTCCACATAAAGACTACAATGACTTTCTAAAATGTTTTCTAGAAAAGATTAATTGCAGCAGCAAAAATATAACTCCCACATATAGTCCCTTTAATTCATAGTCCTCCACATTCCACCATTATGGAGTTTTTTCACCTGTTTCTTTGGAGGACATTTTCTGAAATACACAAATGAAACTCTCAACAAGACCACCTGATATTTTACCCAAATCTCTGTTACATGTTTTTTAAAATATGAGACAAAGGAGACAGAGGGACCTCTGGAAAAGTGACCCCGTGAAAACAGAATTAGTGAGCCATTGCAGTTCAAGGACAGTCCTTTGTTAGGACATTAAAGAAGTGCATACTTAGATGTACCATGTAGTAACCCTGGTGCCATCTTGTCCTAGCATTAGTATGTTTAAAATGTTTTTAATTAGATAATTAGTTAATTAGATGGACTGTAATTATTAACTGAAGAGAGAAAAACTCATATCAGCATTAGAAGGTTTAACTGTTCTTTTGAGAGCTGCATCGATGCAGCTCTCAAATGGTGATGGCTGATGTTGTGATGCTAAAAAGTGACATTGGCAGCACTTTAGGAGTGAAATGCCAGGCAGGTCAGCGAACACGGGGAGCCAGGACTTCTCAGTGGGAGAATGTCAATGTCAGCAGGCGAGGGCTCTGATTGGCAACCCAGCTTCTCTCATATCATGTCCTGAAGGTTTCAAACACAAGGCCACGTTACAAGAAAAAACTTGTCTCTTAAATGAGATTAGTATCTAACAGATGTTAAGCTTCAAAGAAGGGTTCTTTGCTTTCTGAGTAAAAGGATGGATCTAAACAAAGCATGATTCTAGATGCTTGTCTGCTTCTTTAGGATTTTCTGCATTATTATGCGTATTATTGTAGCGTCTTTACCTTACAGTGGAAGCAGCTTGAGATAACTGCTGATTTGGCATTATAGATATAAATAAAACGGTTACCAGTAGTTACTGGTTGTGACTATCTGTGATGAACATGTCAACCCAGCATGTCCCAGTCCAACAGAAGACATATTTGACTAAATGTCTCCTGATCCAGAAAGGCTTGCACTAGTGTGGGGGGTGGGAAAAGAGCCACAGGGCACCTCAATACATCTATGACACTGTGCCACAATGACACTATGTTGTTCATGCATTGTTTTTTTGGTGTTTGTGTGTGTGTACATGTTTAGACATCTTTGTGAGGACAGAAAATTGGCATGCTACTGTACTTGTGGGGACCAACAGTCTCTTATGGGGACAAAATGCTGAGGCTCAAAATGTGGTGTTAGTGTCAGGGTTGTAATTAGGTTACGGTCAGGTTTAGGCTGAGGGTTAAATGTAACCAGTTTTCGTGACATGTCCTCACAACTAATTCATTCACCCAATCACACCAGCACTTTTTCTAAGCTGTTAGTGCCTATCTAACATTCACACACATTCACACTCCAACAGATCGGAGAGCAACATGGGGTTAGTATCTTGCCCACGGATATTTGGCATGCAGACTGGGGAAGCCAGGAATCGAAGCACCAACCTCCCGATCAGCGGCTGACCTGCTCTACCTCTACAGCCACCCCAAGATATGAAAATGAGTGTGTGTGTGTGTGTGTCAGAAGCCACAGCAAGAGCTGACACAAACCAAAGTCGTCAATTAGAATGTAGTTTTTAACAGTTTGACAGGTTTGTTATTAGAAGTGAGAGAAGCTGGTGCAGTGACAGAAAATGAATACTGCTAAGTTACAGTCATCACGTTTGTAGGTAAGCTGTGGCAGCATCAAAGTACTCGCTCAGGTTTAATGGCTCACATCAGGTTAAATTATAGATCGAAGCGTTTTAGCACTGAAGTCTCTAAAAATCTAAAGATCTAAAAGGATGGAACGTGGTTTTGGTAAGGTTTTTAATGCTTGGTTGTTAACAGTTTATTCACAATCACCTAGTTTTACTCCATGTTGGATGGTTAAAAAAGTGAAGTCAAGACGTCTAAAAAGTGGTGTGAAGCCAAACCAGCTGCTGTCAGAGAGTGTGTGCTACAAACTGTTGGGATGCCTGCTTGGTAAACAACGATGTGTTTTCTATTACAAAGAAGATGCAACATGTGGGAGCAAAAGTTTTTAAAGGCTTTCTGTTCTTTTGGGATCCTCTTTGAAAGAGTGTGCTATTGTTGACTGAGACTAGACTGAAGCTTGACAAGCTTATTCTCATAGCTCTGCCTATCTATTGACATTTAGCCTGCTACCATCTTGGGCTCATGGTGGAAAAGAATTATATTGCATAGCTATTTAAATGTTGTTGATTGCTTTCCAGGCAAATTGAATGAACAGCATTATGTGTATGGCTTTTTAGGACTACTCGTATTTGTGAATCTTTTATTAGGTTTTCTTGCATCTTGGTACAAACTGAAAGTTCCAGGTTTATCTGGTATCGCTACTCAGTCTGCTTCCCTAGTTAAGGGAGAAAAATGTCCTCCAAAAAAGGCAAAAACCGTAGGATAAAATCATCTGCGTGGGGTACTCGTATGGTTGTTTTATAGCACTACAAGCTGCCACAGTGTGCTGACAGGCGAGGGCTGTTTTACTGATGCCCACACATGCATGTGAACATACTGTATTCAGACACGAACAGAACAGTGTGAACATGCGAGGATGTGTGTGCTCCCCGTAGCCACCCTCATCATCCTGACAGCTCCAAGTCCTCAAGAGGGCAATGTTTCAATCTGTCATCTCCCACATCTCAGCTCTTTATCAAACGCTGTTTGTTATCACAGGCGGTTCTCAGTAAAGTGTCAGGTTGTTAGACGGAAATTGGGTTGTAATCCCGGCAATGATTTGACACACAAGTGTGGCTTTTCGTGTGTGTGTGTGAGATTCATTTTTCTTCCTGCAGGAACAAAATGATGAAGGAAATAGCACGTCTCTAGTGTCAGTGTGGTAAAAACCCTGTGCTACATGATCTTAGTTCACTTCAGAATGTATTTAGCTTTTAATTGTTGTCTTTTTCTTTTTACAAAAACCTGATTTGTTTGGTTTCAGATATGTATGCAGTAATATTTCCACTGGAATTAAAGTTTATTTGGATAAATCTTATAGAAGAACTTTACTGAGTCTGTGACAGTTGTAGGCATTTTCACGATATTGTGCAGTTACAGTCAGCCAATTAAGGCATTTGTGTATTGTTGTAATATTTCTTCTACACCCACAAACAAAGAACCATTCACGTGCCTCTATTTTGTAGCATTAGCAGTTTCTTAATCTGACCATAGTTACATTCTTGAAAGCAGAGTTCTCTAAAAGGTGATACTAACATACGACTGCACATATATACAGTACACAGAGTGCACTCTGCTTCTGTTGTAAGAGCCGTCCTTTTTACAGTGCTGAGAGAGAGTTTGAAAGAAAGGACAGCCTTAATGCTTTTTAGAACACGACTATGAACACATGAAATATTTTGTCATGCTGTTAAACTTACCATGAACCATTTGGCCTTGCAGCACTGTGATGCTTCTGTCTTACACACGTTTTTGTTGCAGGAACCTGTTAGACATGGACACCTTCTCCAAGTCAGATCCAGGTAACTGCCTCCTCTCTCACACTGATTCTTCACATTCATCATTCATCTGTGTAATTACTCCTCTGATATGATTTTGTATTCTCTGCTTGGAACTCTTCTGTCTCGTGCAGTGTTTATTAAATCACTACCTTTTGCATGTTAATTCCACACTTAGAGCATCAGTGAGCAGTAACACAGTGACTGTCTCCCACAGCGCTTACACACGCAGAATAGCAACCGACTGAATGAAAACCTGCATCTTGGGATCGAATGGGAAGGACTCTTAATTAAGTTGGTCCTCATTAAGAGTGACTAATCATTGGAGCCTGATTGACACTTTGCAGTTGCTGGGCCCACACATTGAATGTGATTATATTATAGTAACTTTTAGAAACAGCAGCTGCATCTGCAACTTAATGTAACAAAAGAATGGAGGAAAAAAAGCAAAATGCACAAATGCCAAAAAACTAATTGAAAATGAAAGGCTTCACTGGATCTGCTTATCTGTCAATGCACCTTTTCAATCATTGTTTAAGTCAGTCACTCAAGTCAGAAGCTTGAGCGTTCCCTAGTTTAATAGTAATGACCACAGTTTACCAAATAAACATAGTTTCCTATCAACTTCCATAAAATCTAAAGTCCTGCACCCAGAGAAGTCACCCCTTAGTCAAAGAACACGTTTAAGGCACACATTTTACTTTTTAGACCTGGATGCTACATCATTCTTTGATTATGGAGTTTACAGTCAAAAATAAAGAGATCCTGACTGTTTTCTATGCAGACACACGTAGCTTGTAACTTTTTTCTTGCCATCATGCTGGTAGAGGTTGGTCCTGGTTTCATTTGTTCAAAGAAAGCTTGTTTGACCGCATGTTGTCTGTTCAAAGACCGCAGGTCTTTTATCTGCTTAACTGATAATATTCACAACATCTACAGTCTTGACATAATGAAGAAATTACCCACACCTGTCTGTGAGTAAACTGTCCAATTACTTTTGTTCCCTTTAAAAAAGAGGGTGGCACATGTTAAGTAGCTGAAACTCCTAAACCCTTCATCCAGTTTGAATGTGGATCCCCTCAAATGAAAGTTGAGAGTCTGCACATTATGTCCATAATATAACTATAACTGGAACATGTTTCAGTAAACAGGCAGTGTACGCAGTATGCAGTACAGCCTAATGAAAGACTGATGACTTATAAACACAGATCTGCATGCATTAGTAAACTACAGCCAAGCACATGGTTAAATGTTAGACTAGCTTTGACAACATCATACAAATATTTGTCTGATGAGTGTAATCAGCTATTACACGTTCCTTATATATCTTTGCTTTGGTAAATGGACTGATTCTTATATATATTATATATATTACAACATGCCACATTCAACCAATCACACCCAGTCTCTTCCTTCTGTGCTTTTAAGTGCTTACTAACTAACATTCATACGCTGATGGATGCATTGGAGATCAACTTGGAGTTAGTATCTTGCCCAAGGATACTTGGCATGCAGACTGGAGGAGCCAGGGATCGAACCACCAACCATCCGATCAAATAATAATGAAATAAAATAAACATAAGCAATAATTACGTAAGTTGTAGATGCTATGTTTTCTTTCTGTTAGGGTATAAATGAAAATCATAAATCTCAACCATCAATACAACCACTCTGACCATTCAGAAAATGTTCTTAAAATGTGGAAGAGTGTCACTCCATTGTGCTACAGCAGCACGACAGCATCAAGGTTTACTCTAAGCACCCAGATTTAAACCCACTTAGCGGGCTGCAACTTAAATTTTGACCTATTTAATGTTATTTACTAGGTACGTAAAAAGCAGACAGGACTCTTATTCACGAGTCAATGTTTCATCTTTACTTGAGTTGTCAAGAACAAAACAGGGAAAAAGGTGATAGAAACAGCAAGGCTATACTGAGCAACAGTTGAGTAGAAAATCAATTTCAAAGGCTTGGAAGGAGAGAAGAAAAGTGCTGACGAGATGCAGCATGTAAGACAAAAACGAACCTTGGAGTCAAAAGACGCAGACGACATATTTCGTAATATCATTTTTTATTGTCAGTTGCATTGAAGTGTTATGGCTGATGACTCATCAGACTGAAGAGGACACAAGGAAAAACAACTTGGCTTATTAAGTTGCCAAAAAACCCCAACAAAAAACAATCACTACTTGCTGTTGATTGGATTAAACCAATAAGTGGCCTTTCAATCAAACATGGGTTGAAGCATAACATTTTTATTAAAACAGAGAAATTTTGAGTGTTATTAGTTTTTCCTCCTGTGAGAGTTCCACTCACTTCTGTTGTTGAATCTAAGAGAGAAATAATTAAATTCAGTTCAATTCAGTTTTATTTATTTAGTGCCACTTCACAACCTCAGAGCACATGAAAAGCAAGGACCCTACGATACTGGAGGAAAAACCCCAACAGTACTTGACGACAGTGGGAAGGAAGTTCCTTTTAACGGGAAAATACCTCTGCCAGAACCAGGCTCAGTGAGGAAGCTGAGGGATGAAGGGAAAGAGAAAAGGAAAAATGAGAGGACAGTGAGACCAAGATAAAAACAAAACTATGGAGGAGAGAAGAGAAGAGCCGAGTTGTTGGCATCCCATCAAGGTACCGCACTGAGTTCCCGAGGGTGACCCAATCTTTCACAAATGTTTGTAGAAGCAGCAGTCTGCGGGCCTGGGTTAATTTATACACCTGTGGCCATAAAAGTAATTGGAAAGCACCTGAATTCAGTGATTTGGATGGATTCTGGTAGTATATTGTGGGTCCATTGGGAATCCTACTTCATGTGGAGGGTCATAGCATAGCGGGGGTGCTGGAGCCTATCCCAGCTGTCATAGGGCGAGAGGCGGGGTACAGTTTTCTTTCACTCATGTTGAATCTGAAATCGTTAGCTTACGGGAAGAACTGCAGTATTGCAGAGAATTCTTCACTTTTTCCAACCTTGCATCATTGCTTGAAAACATATGCTGTCAATTTGTCTGACTAGCCAAATCATATGGTAAATGGCCTGCATTTGTATAGCGCTTTTCTAGTCCCTAAGGACCCCAAAGCGCTTCACACTACATTCAGTCATCCACCCATTCACACACACATTCACACACTGGTGATGGCAGCTACATTGTAGCCACAGCCACCCTGGGGCGCACTGACAGAGGCGAGGCTGCCGGACACTGGCGCCACCGGGCCCTCTGACCACCACCAGTAGGCAAACATGGGGTTAGTATCTTGCCCAAGGATATTTGGCATACAGTCAGGAGGCAGCCTGGGATCGAACCACCGACCTTCTGATTAGTGGCTGACCTGCTCTGCCACCTGAGCTACAGCCAATCATATAGTTGAGATTGCTGAGCAGACCCTGTTGACTGTGTCCTATAGATACAATATATTAATCAAGAGAAATAATGAAGCACTGATGTGCACCCTCTTCCTCAAATTAACAGTGGAACAGCTCAAACTGCCTTAGTGGACATTCCTTTTGGCACTTTTAAGATAAAATCAACTTTTAGTGCTTCTTCCTTGTTATATGAAATTTTGTAGCTTTCAGTTGAGGTTTGTTTGATGTAACATCTCCTAAGACTGCGAAGTGTTGTGTTTACATGCAACCTGACAGTACCAGAGCAGTCTCACTGTTCCCTAACGATAGAAGCCTAATTATCTAATGTGAGATTGTAGATTTGGATCTCTTTCATCAACACAGATTAGAGAATTTTTCCCATCTTGTTTAGACTCAGTAATTACCACAAAGCTCCATGAAGCCAAAGAACCTCAGGTAAACTCTTTGATTTGTGCTAAATGTTGATTCATATGCAAGAAAGAAAATTTAAATGTCATCTGGGATCAACTGTTCTGAACAGGCTGAGCATTTGTCTCGTGTATCATTTTAGAAAGTCAGTGAGAGGAAGGCAGAAAAAAGGTTGCAGGGAGGATTTATTATAATGCATGAATTGAGAAGCAACATATAAATGGGATAATTGACAGAATCTTTATGTCATTGTTTTAATGTTGAAATCATCAGTTAAAGGTACTATCCATTGACTAATCATTTACATTATGATGTGTAACCACAGTGTATATTATTGTACTGAACGACACTGATTTTGAAGGCAAAGAATCAAATACGGTCTCTCCGCAGGCCAGGGCTCCTTTACTGACACAACCCATAGATTAGTCTTTGCTCCTGTGCTGGGTGGGGGTGGAGGGTCGTGCTGGAAGGTAATGATTGTGTCAGACGGGGTCCTGAACTTCAAACTCTTCCTCCCCACTGAGGAAAAGCTAGACTGACAGACCACAATGCCCCCTCAGCTCTTTCATGTCCCTGGTTAGATCCCTCTATCTGACCCGGTCCTCAAACCACAAAAGGACAGTGCAGGTCAGTGTAGACTCATAATGTCACAAAGCACTGGCAGCTAGTGATGAAATGATTGAACCTAATTTTGCATGTAACAGGTGAAATTTCCTGTTTATAGACTATAAACATCTTACTGACAACTCAAGCAACATTTTTAACCAAACATTCATATAGTGCTACAAGTAGCCACATTGGAAACACCAGTCAACATGTATGCCTTTGGACTGAGGGAGGAAGCCTGAATACATGGAAAACATGCAGGCACAGGAAAGAGAGAAGGGCTCAAGCCAGGTTTCAAATCTGGGACAGTGCTAACAGTTATGCTACCATGCTGTCCATGCTTGGACAAAAATTAATGACAGTAATCACAAGTAAGATATCGTATTTTTTATAGTATTTTTCTGAATGTAATCCAACCATTGATTACTCAGCCAATAAATGTAATTGGTCAGATGACTCAGTTGCATAGAAATGCATTTTCTTAGGACACATCTTTGAAAGATTAAAATGGCCTGGCCTGTATTTGTATAGTGCTTTACTAGTCCCTAAGGACCCCAAAGCGCTTTTTACTGTAGAAAAAAATGGGACAATTCTCATTTCAGTGTGAATGACTGTGGCTTCACATTTGTAGAAATACTCCAGTGCAGCAGGAGAAACAACTATTTCATCCGCAGCATGTCTTTATCCTGTCTTCCTTCTCTCACCCCAAATGGTGGCAGCAGATAGCCCCGCCCCTCCCTGAGCCTGGTTCTGCTGGAGGTTTCTTCCTGTTAAAAGGGAGTTTTTCCTTCCCAATGTCACCAAAGTGCTGCTCATAGGGGGTCATATGATTGTTGGGTTTTTCTCTGAATGTATTATTGTAGGTCTACCTTAAAACATAAAGAACCTTGAGGTGACTGTTATTGTGATTTAGTGATGTATAAATTAAATTGCATTGAACTGAATTGAATTGAAATTTGAGCTACTGAATTTGTAAATTTGCTCACTTCCAGACAAATGATATTTTTTAATTATTATAGTAGTTTCATTTCAATAGAAAGACAGAATATCAACCAAATATCCAGAAAAAAATCCCTAAAACAGTTATAAAAAGATTTGAGTGAAATAAGTGTTTGAGCAAAACTTGACTAAATTCGGCCTCGGGCTAAATATGGGTTGATGAGTGCTCAGTTTTGTTTTGATTTGACCAAAGCATGTTTTCCCCACCCTTCTCTGAATCATGTTCACTGGCAAAATGGGCCTGTAGGTCTATGTTGTTGAGCAGGGGGACCTTGCAAGTGCTGCAAGATTTTAATTAGTTATGGTGTAGTGTGTTAACAATAGTGCAGTTGGTGATTGTAATTGCCATCAAATCATTAAGAAGCTTCCTTCCGTGTAGTTTGGGCTGATCCAGTGTCTTCGTCTTTCTGAAATTTTGCATGGAGCTCCAGACTAAAAAATAAGCCAGTGGTACTTTTCATTTTAGATTTGTGTAGAAAATTTGCTCTGCAGACAAAAATTTATGATACCAGATTCTTGGACACTTGATGTGATTTCAGAATCACAACATTAGGCTGGAGACAAACGATAAACACAAAGGCTGAAACAGTCCAGTAAAATTACACTTCCATGTTTGCCTGTCCTGAGCTCCTTCAGAGGTCAGGCAGCTAGTCTCAGACTCCCAGTGCAAACATTTTAGAATTGCTGCCCTAAATCAAGAACATGCATTGTGTACATGAATGTGGATCATCATCAGCAAGCTTGCTTATGTTGTTCTCTGTCTCCATTTTACTCTTACTCACTTTTTCTGTCTTACCACACCTCTTTCAGACAGGTGAGTGTCCATATATGAATCACTTAGCCAACCATCCCTAAACTCTCTGCCTCTTGCTTACCATTTCGATCTTTATCAGTTAACACTGTTTTGCTTCCCTTGTTTCATCTGCATTTCCCTTTGGAGAGAAAAGCAGAGAGAATGGGGATGTATGGTTTCCAACACTGACTGGGTTGTGGTTGACTGGCCTCCTGTCCCACTGAAGCAGAAACATGATGATTTCTATACATGGCCTGCTGTTACCATGACCTGCTTTTAAGTGGAAGAGAGAAGAAAAGAAGAGAGGCTGGGGAGAGGAGTGGAGGAGAAGAAGTGAAGTAAAATGGAGAGTAGGGAAGAGTAGAACCACAGGACAGGGGAGGCACAGAGGGGGAGGAAAGAAAGGACATAGGAGGGAATGAGAGAAAGAGGAGGAAAGGGGGAAGGAGAAATGGAAAATCAGTAAATGGAAGGAGGACTTTAACAAAAAGAGACCACAGGGAAAAGGAGAAGAAACTGATTTGGTAGCAAAAGGAGAAATGTAGAAGAAAAAGTGGAAAGGACAGAAGAGAAAAAGCAAAGACAGATTTCAAAGAAAATATCTACATAAAGGAGGATGATGAGGGGAAGGAGAGAGAAATGAAGAAAGGAGAGTAGTCAAAGATACATTTATTCATTTATTACTGGACTATACAAGCTCAGATGTATTTGGCAAGATTTTTGCTGGTGTTGAACCCTAATCCAACACAATTGCTTTCACTGCTGCAAACACCTGAGATGAAACCCTTCGGTAACTCCGACTGAGGGACTGTTATTTCTTCCTTCCTCAGGATTGAGGTCATTTCCTTCTCCAACAGCGCTCTCTCTGTGGCATCGAGGGGGGGAGCAGTGCGTGGACACTGTTGAAAGGTGGAGGCTCACAGTAGAAATGTGATGTGTGGCACTTCCTACTTCCTCATTATATAGTCTAAGCAGAGAGGGAAAGAGATAATGACATATCAATAGATGGAAAGGGGATGGAAAAAACAGCCTGTCCCTCTCATTGTGGGCCAGAAAGGGCGCTGTGAGTGCCAGGGCAGCTGCTTCATTTCTCTTTGTCTCTGGTGGCATGCACCTTGAGCTTGGGTGAAAACAAATGTGGTGTATGTGAACACTTCTCTGTCATTCGCATCGGTTAAATAAACTGATCCATTGTGTTTGTTTTGTTAATAAAATCTTTTTAGTGTTTTACTCTTTTACTGTGTTGAGAAGACCCAGCCAGTGAGCAGGTTAGGAGCCTCCCTTCAGCTCATCATTTGGAGAAAATTTCAACACAGTCTGAGCTGTTTGGCAAGTTTTGGTATCCGAAGAAAGCCAGTGGCAAGACGAAGCCCTGCTCGCTGAGCCTTAAAATGACTGAAAATGGAACGCAAGCTTTTTGTTACAAAAGTAATACTGTATGAGAAAGAAACGTGACTTACAGTTTTAAAAAGATTATTTTCAAATATTACTTTAAACGAACATTTTTATATATATATATATTTTTTTACATCTTTAGATAACAGCGATTTCCTGCGTTTACGTCTACTGATTTTGAGATATCCATTAGTCTTGAAAGGTGCAAAAATAAATTTAAGGCGTGCATCTGTGTTTTTCTTTTCAGTGGTGGTGTTGTACGTTCAAGGCCTGGGGACAAAGGAGTGGAGAGAGGTGAGTGAGGCACACCGGCAGCTTCAGTGTTTTAACTGTGCTTAGCTACAGTTAAAACCTTTGTCTGAAAAAGCACAAAAATCCTGATATTTTTTTGCGCCTGGTATATCTGATTACAGAATTATACTAACCTCTTTTAGTTATCATTTGTTGACATGCATGTACAGATTTCAGAGGTCTATTAAAGGTACCAAAAAAGGTCGATGTTCATATTGAGAGGAAAAAGAGAATGAAATATTACAGTATCTATGGATTATCTGAAAAGAGAAATAACAGCTATACCACTATCAGGAAAACGTATATCTAACTTTTTTATCATGTGCTACATTTTTTTGGCAAATCAATTAAACTCAAAATATAAGTTACAGAGTTAATGTCTCTGAAATCATAAATATACGAACGCACACAAAAACAACAATAATGCAGTTACTTACCTTGTTATCATATGTGCTTTATTGACTTGGGGTTATTTTTAAATATCATGGTTATCCTTGAATAACATCCCTATTCCACACACAATGGTATGTATATGCGTCACTGACATCCAGATGTTTTGATGAATCAATATCTTTTGAGTCAAGACTGAATGCAGAAATGTAGGAAGTAAACTCTGGCAGCTGCTTTTGGTTTTTTAAAGTTTGCGGTCCATAAATGTAATAATCTCACATGTCTCATAAATCAAAAACATGTTTTGGCTTTCAAGACTGCATCTGCTTTCCTTGGTGTACCTACTGCTTTAGTTTATTAACCCTTTAAGACCATAGAACCAAGTCCGCCAGAGCTTATATTATATTTTTACATGCTGTAGTGCAATTTTTGGGAGCATTTCAAGTTGCTATACATCAATACAACTGTTATAGCCCAAATTTTAATAATATGTATGCATTAAGTGCAAAGAAATTACATAAATTGCAAGAAAGTGCAATAAACTACAAAAAAATTGAAAATCACTTTTGTTTTTTTAACATATATTTCTAGTTAGAGAAATTTAAGAGGCTTATCCCTCAAAACTGTAAATACAAAAAAGTTGCACAAAATAGTTTCCCACCACAGGAAATTTATTTTGAGTGTCTTCATAGTTTTATTTTTTAAACACACCAATTTTTATATACTGCAGGAAAAATGAAAATAAATATTATAATGCAAATTTGCAAAAAAACAGCACATGCATCAAAATAAACTATTTCCAGCAGTGCAATTTGACTTCTAAGCATCCCAGAAACGACACAGAAAGTCATAAAGTCAAACATAACTTTTAAAAACACCAGTATAGGCTCATAAGGCGCTGATGGTAAAAAACTACATTTCCGCGACAATGTCGTCACTTCCGGTTTCAGGCAGGTACTGGCTGTATCCCAATTCAGGGTCTGCAGCCTTAAAGTACGCAGCCTCAACGATTCTCAAGGGCCGCGTACTCAAAGACCGCTAAGGCCGGAAGTGCGAGGCTTGTGTAAGGGACGGTCTAGCCTCCGTTGTGCTGATACTGTAGTTTGTCAATAAAGTTAAAAACATTTTTTTTTTAAAAAGCCTCCGTTGCGCTGCCCAGGTTGCCTAGCAACCATGATACTAACAGCTGGAAACGTGTCATAGCTTTGTTTGACAGGAATGAAGGAGAAAATGTTTTGTTCATTTGTTTGTTTGTTTCTACATGAGCTTTGATCATTCTCTGTAAGATTAAGCTCAGCTATTGAACGGCGTATATTTTAAAGTAAAGGCTTTAAAACCAAGTTAGCACAAACGTCACTAATGTCACATGACTTTGCCGACATGTGGCCAACAGTAATGTTTTAATGTTCTTCGTTATTAAACATTTGCACATAAATAAGTGACGTAATATTCAGTACTTAAAGTTCACTCTTCGGTCGCCCCTCATCCGCCGTTTTTTTCTGCAAATTTATCCACACCCATCGCCGCGCTATGCATTCTGGGATATGTTGGGCCTTGAAGTCTACACTGCCACAGCCTTAAAATTCAGGGAAATGAAGGACGCATTTCAGGGCCGCATTTCGAGCAGCCTTTGAATTGGGACAGCCTTCGGCGCGCCGCTGTGACGTAATCGGCCTTGAAATGCGGCCTTTAAGGCTGCAGACCCTGAATTGGGATACAGCCAATGGCAGACATGCGATAGTTCATGCTGCCGTAGAAAGTGTTACGAACAGCTGATCGGATCGGCAAAACGTGTTTCTGGAATATTGTGTTTTTGTTGCTGCAAGTGCTTTTTATGCAGTTTTTGCAAAGCTATATGTGGAAGGAAACCGTGGCCTAGGACAAGCTGATGGCATAAGATGTAAGTACAACTCCTCCGGTTTCATATGCAAAAAAAATTATTGCGCTAGCTTACGTGGTTGCAGTACGAGGATTTAAAAGTAGCAAAACGGAGCGTGCTGCTCTGACCGGTTTTAAAGGGTTAACCTGATTTTTAGTTTAAGATGAACAAACAAAAAGCCCACCTGTTTTAACCAAAAGGTTCTGCAAAAAATGCTGCAAAAGATGCTGGCAATGAAAGACCCATATATCATTAGATTAAAACAGTGCAAACACAGTAGGGAGTAGTGGACATTTGTAATCAGGCTGCGTAAAACAAACTTCAAATGAAATGCCTTAAAGTACAACAACAATAATAATTTAATCAAGGGGTGCTAAACCTTTTAATGCCTTTAGCAAAGGAGTCAGATTATTATTTAGAATTTGAACATTCTCACAGCTGTTTCTGCTGAGACTATTAAAATACCAGGGTCTCACTGAGCTTTATATTTGAAGTTTATTTAATGCATTATTTCAACTTTGAGGAGCTTAACTTGGCTGGTTTTCCATTTTCAATACTCAAAAGATGATTTCGAATGAATTACTCCCAAAAAAACTCAATAAGGCTTCTTTTGAAGTGGTCAACAAGCTTGAAAGGATTTATAGTGCACTTATTTCCATCTCTTGTGGCATCAAATGATGTGATATATTACCTTAATTACTCCAATACTACAATGCTAGTATGTTAAAAATAAAAACAGCCTCAGCGTGTCAGCTTCCCTGTAGTGTGTCTAAGGATGGAAGGAAATATTTAGTCTTCTCCCACCTGCCATCAGCATTGTGCATAAGGAGTAAACAATACAACTAATCCAGCAGTGCTGGTGGTGCTGAATGTCAAAATTACCACTTATATTGCCAACACTCAACGTCACCTTTTAAGAGTCACAAATATGCTCTGTAGCTAATTTCAGTCAATTCTAAATTCACTCTTTTTGGTGACAGTGTAGAGTGCACTGATGAAGGGTTTAATGCAATTATTCAACACAAAAACAAGACACAACACGAGGCAAAAATAGCAGAAATCATTCGGAAAGTATTTGTCATTCTTGGCACATTTGCAGTAACCCAAATAAACTGACATATTAAAAATGACCTGTGCAGTAAAACGAGTCCGAGACTCTGGAGCAGACGGTCCTAAAAGAGTCTGATCAGAGTGTTTTATGGCAAACAAAACGTAATAAAAAATAAGCCCTAGTGTGAAGCCCGAGCAGCCAAATATAGGAATTCATAAAGGGGAAAATCATTTGAGCTGCTTTGGGACGTCTGAGAGGAACACTGGCTGTGTAAACATATAGAAAACCTCATCTCTCAGCTGTGTGTGTGTCCTGTATTCATCAGTGTCTTTCAGTAATCTGCACTATGTGCTATCAAAGAAAATCAGGCCCACCTCTGTGGGGATCCACACACATACACACAGGTCTCAGTGAGGCTCAATTAGACTTACAGCGTGGGGATGCTGTCAGCCGAGTTGTGTACCCTCACACACACAACTGAGGTGAACACAATCTGAAAAGTGTTGCTCATAGTACCGATCAGTCTGAAGGAATGAAAAGATGCTGTTCGTTTAAAGATTACACAAATGTTGGATTGATTGCGCTGAAATAATTTCAGCCAGAGTTTTATTGTTGTTGTTGTTGTTGTCTTTTCTTTTATACAACCTCCCCCCCCCCCCCCCCCCAAAAAGAAAAAATAAAACAAAAACAAAACACAAAAACAAAAAGAGTTTTATAGGGAACATCTCCAACAGGAAAGTCATTCAGAGTCACCAAATGCTCTAAATGTGGGTTTGTCTAATCCTGCAAGCAGGTGCTAGCTGAGAGGAAATCCTGTAGCAATCTCCTTCTGCACCACAGAGCAGCTCCATCACTGGAAATGTAGTGGACACAGATGTGACTGCCATCACAGATAGAATGACTGGAAATAATATATGCAGCATAATACTGTTGAAATCCAGCGACCACTAAAGAACATTTCATACAACAAAGCTATTAAAGACAAAACATACGACACACTCTGTGTCAAAAAGGAGGTTATGGCACCTGATTTATGAGACTGGGGAGGACGGCTTTAATCTGATCCATGTGAAACAGCTGTTCAGAGGGTAATGAACCTTCCTCCTCCTCTTCATCTTCTTCTGAAGTCAGTGATTGTCATGTGGAAGAACCCCACTTTTCAGTTATTTATTTGTAAAAAATGTTTGGAATCATGTCTGATTTTCGTTCCACTTCTCACGTGTGCACCACTTTGTGTTGGTCTTTCACGTGGAATTCCAATAAAACTGATTCATGTTTGTGGCTGTAATGTGACAAAATGTGGGAAAGTTCAAGGGGGCCCAATACTTTTGCAAGCCACTGTATCCTTTCCTATCTCTGGGGGTCAGTGTTCGCAGCTTGACTCACAGCGAGTGCCTAAAACATTTTCTGTCCTGCTTGTTGTGGCGATATACCTTCTCAAACTTCACAGTTATATCGCTAAGAAAATGTTAGATTGCTTGGAGTGATGGAGCAATAATCCTAACACAGATTTAGAAACTGTGTAGGATAAACTTTCAAACTTCCATCAGAGCAAAGACGTCACAGATAGGAAATATCATGAGCTGCTTCTCGCTTCTGTGTGAAGATAAAAGTTTATCTGGGAGCATCCTAAACTTTATTTCCCTCTCTGCCTCTCTATTTTACCACTGAGCCAAAGCTTCCACATTCACATGGTTTGAATGCGAATGTATTTTCCGCTTCTCTGAACTGACGGAAGAGGAAAAAAACGGTCTCTGGTTGGATTGCAGCCACCGTTGAATATGCTTCCAGGTCCCACTCTCTTGGCTGCGTCCTCCACTCGCAGCCTTCTTGGTGTCTGTTGGTGTGCAAATGGAAGCAAGCATCCTTCTTGTGACACGTGTATTGTCACCAGCTTGTTGTGTGTGGGCTGTTTGAACACACTGGCAGATTTGGCTTCAGGCAATTCTTGATGCAATTAGCAGAAATCGAATTCTCTCACTAATGAGGAGAAAGAAATAATTACAACTCTGCCAGAAAGAAACTATCAGGTTTGTGGGGGACAGAGAAGAATAGAAAAGTTCCTAAACAAAAAGAGAAGCCAGCGAGAGATAAAGACAAAGAGAGGGCATTATACTGCCACACTGGTCGCGTTCTGCGCAAAAAGGTGAAGCTGCTACACCATTTACACCAGCACTCAGGGTATGCTGCAGTATTCTCCTGAATTATTGGTGTTGCTGCTCAGACAAAGCCTCCACATCAGTGCTGGTATAGGAGGAGAAAAAGTCAAAACCAGAAGTCGAGAAAGTTTTAGAAAGCCTCATCTTTTCACATCACCGCAAAAGTGAATTGTGAGCTTCTGTACTGATACTGTATCACTAAACTGGCAGAACAAACTGACACGAGCACGCACAACCGCCCAAAACAACACCAAACTGCAGCTTGCACTAACAAAAATAGCATCACTGTTATTATATGGCACCATTCACCATGGCCTCATTACTGTTACTTGTCTGCACTGCCTGTCTTAGCCTTGTCAGTGTTGGGCTTGTTACGCCTTAAGAGTTGTAAAGAGTTGTCATTTTTGTTTTTTCTTTGCTCATTTAAAAAATAATGTGACTTTGCATTTTCAGGTTTTTTTAAATACTGTGCCAGTCTCCGGTGCTTCTGCTTTTGTGAAAAACACAGAATTGGCCTGAGGCATAAGCAATCTCAACAGATGCTTAGAGACCAAAATTAATTATTGAAATTTATTTATTATTCATTTCAATAATCAAGGTCTTTGTATTGAGAACAAAGACAAATACCTAAAGCTGACATATTTTAATGAATTACAAGAAAAACAAGAATCTCAGTGCAAGAGGCAGCATTTTAAGTTAAGAATATTGACATAGCTAGAATCGTTTAGGTTTGTTTAAATTCACCTTCAGTATGATCATGGTGGCTCATGCTGACTTTGCTCTTTTTGCCTTGCTCTGTGTAAAAATTTGCCCTCATGTTGCAAGTCATTTCTTACTTTCATACCAAAACCCCTTTTCAGTCTAGCCTCCATCTTTTCTCACTTGTGTTCTCCTTGTGAGGTATTGGTGAAATGCATAAATGCAGATAAAGTAGTGATGGCTCTCATTCTAGAAAAGGCTCTGGATGTTTTGTAGCATGATGCGATAGCTCTGTTTCTCTTACTTTTCTCTTGCAGTCTGACTTTCTTCTCTGTAACTAGCATCACTGTGGGTTTTCTGGCCTTTTTGGCCATAAATCACCTGTACTGATTTGTACTGATTTGCAGGCACCCTTTCAGCATAACAGAGCTGCTAGGTCCTCTTATTGTAGGGGCAAATTTCACATTCTCTTTGTCATTTGTCAGTATCTATTCCTTAAAAGTTGCTAATAGTTTTGAGCTCTATTAGCACAGTGTTACACACACATTTCCTGGTTTGAACCCCTTTCCTTGTGGTGTTTGCATGTTCTCCTGTTTGTGTTTCTTCTATGTACTCTGGCTCCACAAAGACATCCATGCTAGGTTAATCAGTTATTTCAAATGGGTCATTCTGTGACTTAAATATATGGAAATAATGCACTATATAAGTGTATGTTTAGAAATGTGACTTGTAGTCTAAAGTGCTTTGAGTGGTTACATAAATACAAACTGTTAAATGGTTTTACAGTATTGTGAGATTGGGCAACAAGTTTTGCACAAGACTAAAGTGTAGACGTCAACATCTCCTTACAGAACCAGCATCAGAATACTTTATTAATTCAAAGGGGGGATTTGCTTTGCTACAGATGGTCAATTAAAATATAAATACAAAAGTAGTGTCCTCAGGAAGGACACAGGTGGTAATGATTTCCTGTTGCATTATGTGATGCATTGTGGGGGAACGAGTCTTTTGCTGAGACTCTTTTCAACGTGACTGTTTGATATTGACTATAACTTGAACACCATCCTCCTTTCTGAAACCTGCCAGAGACTGAAACTCCTGTTCTTAGTCTTCTTAATTTATTATTTTTTATTATTTTTTAATTAAGTTTTAATCTAAGTTTAAATGTCAGACAGTATTTAATTGATAATTTTGCATATTTGGAGTGGGAAGTGTTTCCAGATCCTGCTCTCCCTAACAGCTTGATGAAGTAGTGTTGCTTTACTGTAATGTGTTATTGAACTGGACACTTCTGTCTTTCCTCTCTTCCTTAGCCTGACTGTAAGCCCAAGCTATTCCCCATGGAGTCACACAGCCTTAACATTCATTAAAATAAAAAGAAAAAAATCCCATCTCAATTTATACTGACATTTTGTGTCCACATTGTGTTTCATGCATTATTGGATCCCTGATCTGTTGGGAAAAACTCACTTTTTCTTATTGAGACTGCCTCTGTGTCCTGCTTTCTCTCTGTCTACCACTGCTTCCACTTTTAGATGGTTCATTACTGATGCAGCTCACTGAAATAGACAGAAAATCTGCCCTGATTGCCTCCATGCTGCTGTTTTCCTGTTCGCACTATTTCTGTTAGGAGGGGTATAGAGACACACACTGACAAAAATGCAATGTAACACACTGCCTTGTGCTCAGAAACCACCAAGCCACACTGTTCAATCGCATTGAAAAGAAGGGGCCCTCTGAGACTACTAGATGCTTCTCGACTCCAGTGTTGCGTTGTGTTTGACTGAACATGATGCAACCCTTTAAGGAACAGAGGGACGTATCCATTTTAATACGGGGTTGACTTGCCAATTACTTTATAGCAGTCACAGACTCATACCCTACTTACTCAAATATAAGGTAAAAATGTCAGTTTACCTTACGTGAGCCCCACTGATTATGAAATAAAGTAAAATAAGATATCTCAAAATTAACAAAGCAAAACAGAATTTTAATACAATTTTAAAATGAAAAAGAAAGTGACTCTTTGCCAGACTGATACATTGCATTATAAAGAGGAACTGAATGTGGCATGAAAGATTTCCTGCATCTGTCCTTGTGACAGTGGAGCTGAATCAGTCCATTACGTTCTGTGACCTTCCTCTCCATTACCTCAAGTGTTCAATTTGCAGCCAGTCACAAAACCAGCCTTTTTGATTAGTCCTTTCAGTCTTGTTGGTGTCATTAGCTCTCATGCTGTTTCCCCAGCAGACCATAGCAAAGTGCACTGTTCTTGCCACAGACAGAAAATGTCCATCGTTGTGCTGCACACATCAGTGGACTTCAGCTTCCTCTGGACCTAGAGCCCATTCATCCACTTTTTGTATACGACTTCTCTGTTGGTCAATTGATTTAATTCAACATCCTTTGCCCAGTATATACACTATCCCTCCTCTGCACGTGTCCAAACCATATCAGCCTTGCCTCTCTAACTTTGTCTCCAACCAAACCGCTCAACCGTCCCTCTGATATACACATTTCTAGTCTTGTCCATTCTCCCAATGAGGATCTTAGCAGCTTCAGCTCTGCCACCTCCAGTGTAGCCTCCTGCCACTTGTCCCACTCATTCCTCCCTGCGCTCTCTTCACTTCTGTTCGTTGCTTTGGATAGTTGAACCAAAGTATTTAAATGTAATCTTATTTCCTCAAACAGCATGTCTAGAATCACTGCTAAAAAGCATAAAACTGCTTCCATAGTTTGCTGTTCAAAGAGTAAGGTTGTACCTCTACTTTGACTACATTTCATAGTTTTACAACATTACAGGTCTATTAATGTCTAAATTCATAGTCTGGGTCCTTCAGCAGAGGGGTGAAAATGCTCAATCATTTTTTGAATACAATAAGCTCAGACAAACCTTCCTACTACAATATAGACATGTCTGCAACCACACAGCTACATGTTGCGATCACCGACTGTGTGCGTGCTTTAGTCCAAGTGTGATTGGCACATATGTTTTGACCCTCGATTGACTCTCTGGTAGTGAGGTAGAGCTAACTGACCAATTAGCTGTTTTGGAATTCTTTTATAGTTTTCTATATAGTTCTAGTTCTATATAGTTTTCTTTTCTGTGGGTGCCATTTCTCTGTCTTATAATGTGCCTGGTGTTTTCCAGAATGCAATTCATGGCATAAAACCATCCACTGTGATGACCAAAACTTCTTTTCTTTGTTTTCTATACTGAAACTGTACAATCTGAACCTGATACTATGATGTCATAAACAAGACTTAAGATAGAGAGAACTATACATGGTCAATATTTCAGTATTAGCTTCTGACTATGAAAATCACTTTGAAGGAGCAGTAGCACAGAATACTGTGGTTATTCATAGAAGATCGATAGATAGAAGTTATGGAGAACACAGATATCTAATCTACTCTTTCCTTTGCAGCAGTGATTGTGGAGGACCAGATGAGTCAAACACATAAAGCATTTTATGATTAAATAACTATTGAATTGTGCAATAACATTAATAAATTAGTATATTTACTTTAAAAATCCTTTTACATTGATTTTTTTAAAACATCAATAAAATCAGTCATAATATCTTTTGATTCATGCTCAATCCTCCAGGTAAGGGAATCCCAAAAACTTGAGTCTGTTAATCTGGACGTAGTGTTTTCAGTGGGAGAAACATTTCGCCACTCATCGTGACTGATGTGCCTGAAAACACTACGTCCAGATGAACAGTATCAACTTTTTGGGAAGTCATAATATCGTAAAGAGAAGTTATAAATAAATATTTTTAAGACAACTATTAATCTATTGATAAATACTTTAAGTTGAGTCATTTAATTATTTACGAAAAAATAAAATAAAAAATTCGATTGAAAACTTGAATTAGGAATAGAGAATCAGTTCCACCCCTCCTTTGCAGGTCCATTTCCTTTTCCTATTAGTTTCTGGATCAGCTTCTTTATTTAGGATTTCACTGCTGCCCGTATTTGGGGTGATGGCGTTGTATTTGCTAAGACCCGTTAAAGAAGTGTTTGTGTTTGCTTCACATTTACTGTCTATATATGAAGACACTGCAGTGACATGGAGCCCTGATCCTCTCAGTGTGCACAGGTGGACTCAACCTGACCACCTGTTGAAAGTAGCGTGCTAACATGGCTAACTCTACTGTCACTGCATGTAGCCCTAATCTTTCAGTCATGTTAGCTTGTGAGCATATTGGTCCCTCTAGTATTAGCTAGCTGTGATTAAGCTAATGTATTTTTCACATATAAAGGTTGGAGGATCTAGCACTATTGGAACTACCAGCAAGCCCTGTTACATTTATACATAGTGTTAGAACAATGGCAGCAACCTTACATTTAAAATTGAAACGCTGTCTGTAAACCCAGTCTCATCAACTTAACTTAACTTTATGATACTTGAGAGATAAAAGAATGAAGATAATGACAACTGTCAGTCCCATCAAGACTAGAAAGGACACTATTGATTGAACAGTCAACACGCTGTTGCAGCGCTATTTCAACATAAATAGAAAATTTTATGAAAGCAAAAGAAAAATATTTATCCTAGGGAAATGTAGAAAATGTAAAGGACATGATTAGAATTATATATCATTTTATTATTTTCATAATAACATGCAGCATTTGTCTAAATGGATGAAACACTTATGTTGCACCAGCTTCTACAGTTTATTCCTCTTTAATACTGGATACCTCAGGAGTGCAGCTGTTCAATACGTTGAATAGTCTCTCATACACGAAGTCAGCAGCCTTGGTGCTACCCTTAAGCATTTCTGCTCTACTCAACATATCTCTACTAACTAGTTATCTCTCCAGTACTTCAAAGGACTCCACTTGCTTTGACAGTAAATGTAACTGCTACTGACTGTTCACTTGTATAAGGTCTCAAAGGAGCACCCTATCTTCATTTATAGCACATATTACTGCTAGGAATTTAAGCCTACCTACTTACAGTTCAGGGCTCACAGAGCAATGGTGGTTTGCAAAGGCAGGTAGGGAGAAGCTGTCTGTCATACCCACCTAAATTTAATTTAGATGTCCCAGTTTCATCCCAGGGTCCACACATGATGTGCCCATCGTGGGAGGTGGATACTGGCGGGTTTCTCTCCAGTCACCCATGACCATGTGTAGAACTACTGCAGGTGGGTGTGACGACCAGATGGTCCCCGTATTATGTGGAACTGTAGTTTTTCATATTTAAATTAAACATTAACCATTTGTAAAATATGGAGGTACTTGTGTTGTGTTATAATTTTTCTGGCCAGTGAGCTGTATGGTCTTCCAGCATGCTGCATGTCACTGCTGGATCAAAAACTTGTGATGCAAGAGTTAGATCAGAGATCTACCCAGACACCCACACCCTCCTCACTGTGTCCCCATTTGAATCCAATGGGAATATGATGAAATATGTCCTATCCCGCCTTTTGATACATGTCGAGCCTCTTTCACTGAAGCTTGAGAGAATAGTTGGGACTATGCTTTATGGAGCAGTGGAACTGCAGCTTCCACTGCTGGGCGTTTTGGCAGCTGTCTGCAGTGTAGTAAAAGGAAGGTGGCAGGAAGTTTTTTTTGTTATCCATGACAGGAACCCACTCCTTCAGGTTCACCCCACCTCTACACTGCAGGGAGGAGGAGGTTGTCTCTCTGTCTCTAAAGCTGATGTGTAGACTTCACAGCATGTCAGTGCATTCATTTATTTCACATGTGCATGAATGACCTGGATAACAAGTACAGGTGGCAATGCTTCTCTAGTATACATAAATAAGACAAATAAGGTGTTGATTCACCCAGCCTAAGTGCATTTCTTAGAAGCGACATATAAATTCTTTAACTGCATTCATCCTACAAACATAATGGATGTGACAAAAGCTCGTAGTAAGGGAGGCCTACTCGACAGCTGTGATTTCCTCTCCATGTCCCCTGTGGCATTTTGCATGTTTAGAAGAAACAAATCTGTATCTTTCAACCAGTAAGCTGACCATTTTCATAAAGCCTTCTAATATATGCAATACGGCTGTGTTGTTAATCTCAGCCTGTCTTTGTGAGTTTGATGGAAATGCAGATTTACTGTACGGGCTCATTTTATGGTCATCAGCGTTAAGCCGGATGATTTGCATTAGCAACCACTGCATGTTTTTCTTGGCCTTCATGCATTAATTAAAGTGCAATTTGTGGTGTGTTTTCACGTGGTTGAATAAGTTAGTTGTGCTGCTTTGCAGTGTAGACACAACTCTGCAGCACATTTTGCACATGATTTCATCTTAGTTAACATCACTTTTGCTAAATCTGAAGTGTTTCTAAAACGATGATGATTTCCTTTCAGGGGAAAGCTCTTTTATCTACAGCTGTGCCAGATATTTAAATGTTGTTGTATATTTGTCTTTAACATATTTTACTTGTTCAGAATGATCTAGTAATAGGCTAGGTTTGTAGCCTCAGTAACTAACCTAACTAATTACTATTTCTATCGTTACAACGTTGTTACCGTTACTAACAAGAAAATGCAGTGCAGAGGTGTTACTATTTTAAACACACATACGGTTGAACCTGTCTTCAGCTTATCAGGAAGGCAAAGCAAAAGAAACAGTTACACAAGTGCTGCTGATTGGCTGAGGAAGAATAAAGTACTTGTGGTAAACCAATCACATGACCATTTTAAGATGACATAGCAAAAAGATTCTATGTCATCGCAAGACAAACCTGATTCTCAAACTTTGTGTTTAAAGTGTGGACTTAAACTATATACTACTTTTTAAATTGTAGTGAGAGCCCACGTCAAACCAGAGTTAAGATAAAAACTATACATGATGTTTTTTACTGAATGCATCGTTATGTTTACTGCAGGAAGAAACGGTAAAAACAGCATCTTCTAAGGCAGAGGTTCCCAAAGTGTGAGGTTCGCCCCCTAGGGGGGCGCAGAGCCATTGCAGGTTTTTGACAGGGCTCCCACACAAATCAAGCAAGCAGGAGATGAAGCATCGTCAAATATGTTTTCAAACCAACTTCATTCTAAGCCGAAGACTAGAAAATATGGTGAAGCATATTCCCTTTGGTTTCACCTGCACAAGTGCCGAGGTAGGTCTCCCTGCAGAATTGGTTTTCCCTACGTCAGGAAGCAGAGCTGGGCTCCCCAAATCACGGACAAACAGGATCCCACATTCTTGATTTTTAGTTCACAAACACTTGTTGTAATGACTAACTACTCCTGACATTTTGGAGATGTTTGCTCTTTATACAGTAAAGTTAAAGTGGGACACAAATAATATCAGGCTGATCCTGCCACGATTTGTTCCCCGGTTCAAATCCCAGGCAAACAGGATCCCACAGCTGTTTATGTTTTTAAACCTATTTTGCACAGAGAGGCATTTTTTGAAAAATGTATTGATTGCAATGTTGAATATTATTACACAGGAAAAAACAACTACATGTAAAATAATTACACCATAACGCCTCTGCCTTTCTAAATGAAGGGACAGTAACTGCGGGTGTGTATGTAAGCGTGTAAAAACTGAGAGTAAGATTAACAGTATTTTGTCTCTATCTGCCATTGTAGAAATTCTCATGTAAACAATAATGTCGTGCACAGCATGACGTGAAAAAAGGCACATACCTTTGACGTTCCGCCATGAACTCTGTATTCCTCATCCACACATAAACGCAAAAAAGGAGTTTTAAAGAATATCAGTTTTCGGTGATTTGAAACGCCGTTTACGTGTGGACGAAAGGCCCAAACGCATAGAAACAGCTGCGTTTTCAAAAATACCCCTGTAGGTGTGGACATAGCGTAAAAGAGTTGTAGTGTATTTTATTACTACATGTAATTTATTGCAGTTTACTCTTATGTGTTTAATTGTTTAATAAATGTTTGAGGTGTGAAATAAACCGTGATGGAGTTCTGCACTTCTGCATAGGTTTTTTTTTTTTTTTAAATTTGCAGTTTATGTTTGCATTTCAAGTTATGAAATATGATTCGTTAAACATGTTTGTGGTTGTTACAGTAAAAAATATAATTGTTTTCTACTTGAATTTTATATTTTTTTTGTCTGATTTTAGATCAATATGTCAAAATGACAAAATAACAGTGAATTCAGACGTGAGGTTGTGCTGAAAAGAATGATATGAGCTCCTCTGGACCCCAGAGGGTTAAGCATTTTTTTCAAAGTAATGCAATAGTTACTTTTCCTAGTAATTAGTTACTTATATAATATTGTAACTCAGTTGCTATCTCAGTTACTTTTTTGAAGAAGTAACTATAACTAATTACTTTTTCAAAGTAACTTGCCCAACACTGCTTGTGAGTTGATGCTCAAGTACAGTGTTCTCTTATAGGAAAAGCTAGCGAAACAGGCACTGCAGCAGAAGCAACAGTGTTTTTCACTCTTTTTTTCACTTTGTTTACTGAAAGTGCTTTCTCTGTTACTAAACAAACAGACTGACTTGATAGCTGTTGACTTTGTTGTCCTCAATGTCTCTCTTGTCTGTGTCTTTTTCTCTAGTTTGGCCGGACAGAAGTGATCGATAACACACTGAACCCTGACTTTGTTAGGAAGTTTGTCCTTGATTTCTTCTTTGAGGAAAAGCAGAACCTTCGCTTTGATGTGTAAGTAGAAATGTCTCTGTCTTTTCTTTCTACAATGCCACTGTCTGTTTTCCTTTGTTATCACAGGGACTGAATCAACCCTACTATTAGTTTGGCCTTCTGACTCATACCCACTAGATTTAGAAGCTCGCATTTAATGACTCATCAAATTGTTAAGCGGCAGTGATTTGGCAGGGTAAAAAGTTTTACATGCCTTTGGGTGACAGCCTTCTTCACACTTTTGACAATTATTATTAAAAGTTTTATTATCACTGTCTGAGTATTAACAAACAGTTAATAAAATAAATACATACATACATATAATTGCATGGTTTACCTATACATATAGTGGATAATTATGTCCCTGATGTGTGATGACTATGTTTACCATCTCAATTTATTATAACAGGCAGTTTTGCTATTGTATTTTGAGATTTTGGTTCATTTTAGAAATCACTTTTATAGTGACATATACAAAAATGAAAATATTCAAAGATTTTGTAGTGGTGTACAGCTGCTACAAATGTTGTTTTACCATTTACATGCTGTTCTGGGTGAAATTGGATCTCTATCTGGTGTATCAGGTGCATTTTGGATCTATCACTGTGGGTCAAATAGAGAATGGTGATTTATGGAATTGTTAAACTGTGAATCTGTACATGACATGCCTGTATGCATTTCTTCCACTGAGGCGGGGTATAGGGTACTCTCAATACTGTCACGACAACTGTCTGTGTTCCCCTCACTTTTGCCGAGGTTCTCTTGGGGGCGTCCTAAACAGTATAATAGTAACATAGCTGGTACTAATCCCAAAGTCAAGAAGAGAAGAGCTGCAGCCCAAGTTGATGATCTCAACCTTACATAGCTATTAGATGTAAACATTGTTCAGTGTAAACATTGGATACTATTACATAATATCCTGTTTTTCTCAAGTATAATTAAGTCATGAAAGTCAAGTCATAATGTTTAAAAAGGACAACCAGTCTCTTGGGGCATCGAGCTTAGGTCCTCCGATCTCCATGTCAAAATAACCTTGGGCAAGATACTGACTGTCCCCAGTGCATCCACTGGAGTGCGAATGTGTGCATAATAATTAGAAAGTGCTTAAGGACAGAATAAAATTCTGTATGATTGCAAATAAAACTAAGATTAAGATGAATTTTATTTCATTTACTCAACTTGGACCTGCTACTCTTCTCTCTCTCTCTCTCTCTCTCTCTCTCTCTCTCTCTCTCTCTCTCTCTCTCTCTCTCTCTCTCTCTCTCTCTCTCTCTGCGTGTGACTAGTCGAATAGCTGACTAATTATCACTGTTATCAATAGTCTGTACCAGCCTTACTAGTTGTTTAGTCTAGTAAAATTTTAATTGATGCGTAATGCTGGTAACTTGAGTTCGAATTGCCTCAATGCCACCAGATGGTGTATCGTTGTTAAGAAATGCCATAAATGCATTAATCAAGGTTTCATCTGTTTGCTAAAATTGGACTGAGGTCACGGATACAAATGGCGGAAATTAGTTTTCTCTGAAAGGTGGAAGGATTATCCCTTAGGGATACAGTTCAGTCATTATCGACAGGCACAGAGTACAGGCATTTCAAGATCCATGTGTGCCTCACATGGGTCCTCACTAGTGCATCAAACTCTTCATGCTTGAAACTTTCTTGGATGTCTGCTACTGTAATGGTTACCAGAGCTTGTTCAGGGAGGTTGCTGTGGTCTGCTCTTGGATCCACTAGCCACTGAGCATTGTTGTTATGGGCTGCATCCTTCTCCCATATGCTCTTTCGATATTGCTCTGTCCCCAGCCTTGGTGGGGCTCTTGTCGTATTGTTCCCCTTGTCACTGAGTGTACACCTATCTGTCTGGTATACCTTTTCAGGTGGCTAGCTAAGGCAGTTTTCAAGGCCTCAGGTATGGCAGCTTGCTGTACCTCTTAGGGATCCCTGTCTTCATCACACCTTTCTGCAGCTACAATAGTTGACTACCTTCCCTTCCTGTTGCCTTAATCTTGACCTCTAGCCTCTTTCTCCATTTTCTCCATGGCGGTTAGTGCTCTTCGTGGCTGAAGTATCAATTCTTTTTCCATGTGGGCACATTCACGCTTTGGATATTCATTGGAACAAGTCCAGAAGTGTTTGGATAATGGCCTCTGGTTGTGGCTGTCGTGAATCCTTGGTCTCTGGACAACACATTTATCCAGCTTCTATCCACTCCACTGCCCAGTGCTATACTCCTTACAGTTCATGCTGTAAATCACCCTTTAGGGGCAAAACAAAAACAAAACAAAACAGGAGCACCAGAAGGCCAAAAGACAAAAAGGAAAAACAAAACACGAGACCCAACCCAAGAAAACCAATGAAACGAAACACACCACAGCCCAAGAAAAACGGAGTCCAAAACAGAAAGGTCCAGGGGGCCGGCAGCACAGGAGTCCAAAACAGAAAGGTCCAGGGGGCCGGCAGCACAGGAGTCCAAAACAGAAAGGTCCAGGGGGCCGGCAGCACAGGAGTCCAAAACAGAAGAGTTCAGGGGGCCAACCGTGCGGACGGCAACGGCGGCGACGTGGATACAGTTCGGGAGGCCGGCCGTGCGGATGGCAACGGTGGCCACTCAGGCGACGGCGGTCCGGGGGCCGGCCGTGCGGAAGGCAACGGCGGCCACTCAGGCGACGGCGGTCCGGGGACCGGCCGTGCGGAAGGCAGCGGCGGCAATGAAGGAGACCACGGAGCAGTTCAGGGGGCCGACCCCGACGGCGGTGACGTCCAGCAGGTGGCCCGGAAAATGGCCGGCGATATCGAGGTGCAGAACGAGGCTTGGGCGGCGGCATAACAGCCGCAGGACCAGGCGTAGCAGAAGCAGAGGCCGGACCAGGCGTAGCAGAAGCAGGGGCCGGACCAGACGAGGATGAAGACTCTGATGAGGCCGGACCAGACGAGGATGAAGACTCTGATGAGGCCGGACCAGGCGAAGCACAGGCTGAAGCTGGACCAGGCGAGGATGAAGACTCGGATGAAGCTGGACCAGGCGAAGCACAGGCTGAAGCTGGACCAGGCGAGGACGAAGACTCGGATGAAGCTGGACCAGACGACGACGAAGACTCGGATGAAGCTGGACCAGGCGACGACGAAGACTCGGATGAAGCTGGACCAGGCGACGACGAGGCGGCCGCAGGTGGCGGCTGGACAGGCTCCTCGGGCCCTCCAGCTGACGCGGCGTGAGGCTGAACGGGCCCCTCGGACCCTCCAGCGGAGACAGGAGGCTGAACGGGCCCCTCGGACCCTCCAGCGGAGACAGGAGGCCGAACGGGCCCCTCGGACCCTCCAGCAGAGACAGGAGGCCGAACGGGCCCCTCGGACCCTCCAGCCGACGAGGCATGAGGCTGGTGTGGTTCTCTGGAACCACCAGCTGACGAGGAAGGCTGCTGGATGGGCTCCTCGGGCCCCCCAGCTGAAACAGGAGACAAAGGCCGGAGCGGTCCCTTGGACCCTCCAGCGGAAACAGGAAACAAAGGCCGGAGCGGTCCGTCGGACCCTCCAGCGGAGACACGAGACGAAGGCCGGAGCGGTCCCTCGGACCCTCCAGCGGAGACACGAGACGAAGGCTGGACGGGCCCCTTGGACCCTCCAGCAGAAGCCATCACAAAGCCAGCAGGCATGGAGTCCACTGGCAGACATGAAGGAAATGGGTGCTGTGCTGAGCACTGGCCCTGCTCAGACAACACTGACACGGGGCACTTCCCAGGTGGCTGCTTAAACTCCAGGGGTCCAGAATCAGCTGAGGACTGGGACCTAGCCTCTGGGGAAGCCCTGGAGCGGCAAACAGTGCCAATGGCGGCTGAACCATGAAAAGCACCTTGAGTAGGACTTAGGCTTTCTCCCTGCATGGAGTGAACGAGTGGAACCGGTAATGCTGGAGCCAGAGCTACTGGGGCCTGCGCTACAGGCGGCACTTGAGCTACTGGGGCCTGCGCTACAGGCGGCACTGGAGCTACTGGGGCCTGCGCTACAGGCGGCACTGGAGACCGAGCTGAGGGTGGCACTGGAGACTGAGCTGAGGGTGGCACTGGAGACTGAGCTGAGGGTGGCACTGGAGACTGAGCTGAGGGTGGCTGCGGGGGAGCTAACTGGGCTGAGAGTGGCTGCGGGGGAGCTAACTGGGCTGAGAGTGGCTGCGGGGGAGCTAACTGTGCTGAGAGTGGCTGCGGGGGAGCTAACTGGGCTGAGAGTGGCTGCGGGGGAGCTAACTGTGCTGAGAGTGGCTGCGGGGGAGGTGATATGCTGTTCACAAAGTCATCTGCTGCACAGAACACCGCCCCTGAATGAACAGTCATACAGTCCGCAAATGGAAAACAGTCCTCACTCACCACAGCCGGCGAATTAGAAGTCCGAACGTCCAGCTGTGGGGTGGCGCGCTTGCGGCGCGATCGGCGTTTCCTCCCCGCAGACGGCTCCGACGGGCCGGGCAAGATCGCATCCGGCGAGTCGGGCAGCGAGGCGGGAGTGGCTGAGAGAAGGTGGGGTGTGTGCCGGAGAAAAGCCTGCATGGTCGGAGGAAGTGAATTTAGTAGCCATGGCAGGCCAGAAAAGAGCCGTTGTAGCCGACCTTCCACGGCGCGGCGAAGCTCGTACGGAGGATTCTCCAGCCACAGCCCGAGGAGGATCTCCACATTGTAGCCGATGTCATCCTGGAGCTCCTCGGACGGATTGACTGCCGCTGGGTCCATGGTGGCTGGTTCGTTCTGTCACGGTTTGTGGGGCAAGCCGTGTGGAGTTGAAATAGGACCCAAAATGCGGCAGCTCTGGTGCAGATGAGTGTTTATTTGACAACCGAAAATACAAACAGCAACGGTGTGGGTACCATGAAACAGGAAAACCTAAACTGGGTAGAACTAATAACACAAACCAGAAACGAGGATGCAGGGAGGTCCGGGGAAATAGATACGGGAAGACGCAGGGAGACCGAGGGGAAACAACACAGACGAACCAGCAACTACCATGACAGAAGACACAACTTAAATACAATCAGAGAACACAAGGAGATTACACACAGGTGGGGAACACAGGTGACACTGATAAACATAACGAGACAGGGCAGGAGTGAACACAACATGACGCATACTGACGAGAGACTGTCAAAGTAAAACAGGAAGTACACAGAGGTTCAGACAGGAGGAGAGAGAGCACGGGGAGAACACAGACATAACAGGCTGGGGGAAACATGGACTAAACACAAAGAGAGACGAGAGCTCATAAATACACAGAGGGGCACAAAGGGGGTAAGAGTCACAAAGGGAAAACACTTAGGGAACACCACAACAGGACACCTCAGAAAACATGGCCTAAATAAGGAGCGAAAATACAAGGAACCAAGAATACTGGGCCAACATGGCCCAGGACCATGACAAGATTAGAGCATACTGTAGGTATTAAAGTTTGAATCATTTCTATCTAACACACTATAATTTGTTCATGTAAATGGGGAGTCTTCTTCACACACAGAGGTGAATTACGGAGTTCCACAAGGCTCTATGCTAGGACCAATTATGTTCACATTATGCATCCTTTCCCTAGGCTAGAGGTCAGCAACCCGTGGCTCACGAGCCACAGAGTAGGGTTAACCATGCCTATTAGTACATATACTATATATATTGATTTGGCATCTCCCAATTACACCTGCCACCTGCCCATCTCTCTCCCTTGGCAGGAGGAGCTTCAACAACTTTTGATGTTAAAGGTTGACAATCCGTGCCCGAAGGAGTACCATTAGAAGGAATATCATATATTTTCCCGGCTTTGCAGATGATACCCAGCTTTTTATATACATAAAGCCAAATAACACAACACAAACCAATTAGTTAAACAGCAGTAATGTCTCAAATGTTTCAAAGACATAAAGTCTAGTTGGTCAGGATCGTCTAATTTTCTGCTTCTAAATTCAGATAAGCGGAGGTTAGCATCTAATTACAACAAATTTCTAAAGATCTTGTGTCTAACCAGATGCTTACGCTGGATTGCATTTTCTTGACCTCCAGTAACAATATAAGTCACTTTTGACCATTTTGAAAATGTCCTTCAATGCAAATATTAAACAAATAGGTAGGATTGCTTTCCTTCATTGGCACAGCATCTCTAAAATTAGAACCATCCTGTCTCAGGGTGATACTGAAAAATAAGTTCATGTATTTATTCCTTCTAGGCTGAGCTACAATAATTCATTATTATCAGGATGTCCTAAAAAAAATCCCCGAAAAGCCGTGAGTTGATCCAAAATGCTGCAGCGAGAGTCATGACAGACACATGGCCTAGACCAGGGGTCAACAACCTTTAACACCCAAAGAGCCATTTGGACCCAGTTTCCATGGAAAAGAAAACACTGGGAGCCGCAAATACTTTTTGGCATCTAAAATGAAGATAACACTGTTATTGTTTTTTACCTTTATGCTTTGTATAAACAGCTAAATTGTGTTGCTTATGAAATCCATGAAGTGCTACAGAGAAAATTTTATTTTATTTATATAATGAACACATTTTGAACTAACAAAAAGGAGATACACCCAGTTGAAGGTCGCTTTTAAATGACGCTGAAGCTGAACTTAAATTATTCTTATAGCAAACAAAAACTGTAGTGACCGTCAAGCTTATATCACCTTTGGAATTTCGCAGCCTGTAGCGGAGCCTTGACCTGAATTTTAAAAATATTTGGAAAAAAGTACTACGCTGCTAAAGAAAAAAAGGAAAAATAAATATCTGCAAAATATCTGAAATATTTATTTTACGTGGTTAATGTGTGTGGCGGGGCGTGGTCTGCCGCTGTAGGGGAGGCGGACGCACCTGAGCGGTATCTGCAATCAAGCCTCCTCGCCTTAAAGTCTGTGCTCTCTCTGCTGTTGTGTTGGTGTGTGTTGGGCTGTGAGCTGAAAAGCTACACCAGGCTGTGTGGGTAAGCAACCATGTGTGAAAAGTGGTCAATAAAGAGATGCTGAAAAGCATGTTCACGGAAACATCGTCGGGTCTGCCGTGGTATGTTTACAATGGGACTTCTGCCCCTGAACCTGCAAATCGAGGCTGTACGGAGTCACTTTCATCTTTACGCAGGACTGTAAGCTGTCATCTGTGAGGCGTGAGCGGTGTTTGTTTTTACCATAGTTCACGGTGGAGAATAGCTGCTCACATACGTATGTGGATCCTTGGGGTTGAAAGTCTCCATAAATGCAGGGCATTTCGGCGGGTATGGTTTATGCGAGTGTGACGCTTATTTTCAGCAATGAAAAATAATAACATATA
Source organism: Copadichromis virginalis (assembly GCF_057382275.1). Classification (NCBI taxonomy): domain Eukaryota; kingdom Metazoa; phylum Chordata; class Actinopteri; order Cichliformes; family Cichlidae; genus Copadichromis; species Copadichromis virginalis. The sequence goes on from NC_140622.1 coordinate 5,474,031, forward strand.
ATTTTATTTTTAGATTTCAATATCACAATAATCTTCCAATTTACAACCACAATTTAAAAATACGAACACAAATAAAATACACTTAAGTTAAATACTTATAATTGTTTTTCCAAACCACGCGGAGCCGCAGTATAAGGACTAAAGAGCCGCATGCACCCCTGGCCTAGACAGAGAGAGCATATTTCCAACTTCACGCCCCATCTTTTCTTAAAGACCTAATACTGATCACCTGAATAGGGCACTTTATTCTCAATAATGAGGGGCAGAGCCTTCAGCTTCCAGTTCCCTCTCCTGTGAAAACAGCTCCTAATTTGGATTCGGGAGTCAGACACTATCTCTACTTTTAAGATTAGGTTAAAAATGTCCTTTTTTTTGAATGGTAAATGGTAAATGGCCTGTATTTGTATAGCACTTTACTCGTCCCTAAGGACCCCAAAGCGCTTTACACTACATCCAGTCATCCACCCATTCACACACACATGATGGCAGCTACATTATAGCCACAGCCGCCCTGGGGCGCACTGACAGAGGCGAGGCTGCCGGACACTGGCGCCACCGGGCCCTCTGACCACCACCACTATATGTTTTGCTTAAACATATAGTTAGGGCTGGATAAGGTGACCCTAAATCCTCCCTTAGTGATGCTGCAATAGACCTTGGCTGCTGGGTGCTTCCCATGATACACTAAGTGTTTCTTCTTCACTGACCTTTTGTCACTCACTATGTGTTTATACACCATTTTGCATTTAACCAGAAGTTGTTATTAATCTCTGGCTGTCTTCCACATTTTATCTTGGCCCTGTCTTCCTCCCCTCACCCCTGCCTACCCCTGCCTGAGCCTGGTTCTGCTGGAGGTTTCTTCCTGTTTAAAGGGCGTTTTTCTTTCCGACTGTCACCAAAGTGCTTGCTCGTAAGGAGGCACCTGTCTAGTCTGTGTTATGAAATCGGTTTCACCCCGGTTCTTTTATTCCTTGGGCATCCAGAGACGGCACCTGACTCAGTAGTCATTTTCACAAAAACCTTTATTCATCTTTAATCATCTTCATTTAAGCATGCATCTTCTAGAAGGGGACACGTGCAAGGCCGGTGTCCCTCTGCAGATCTTCACTCCTTTGTTTGTTACAGTCAGCTTTATAGAAGCCACCCCATCATAAAACCCCCACGGTGTGCTGCAAACTCTGTGTCTCTGTGTGTATGCACGAGCACGTGAGTGCCTGTGTGTGCGCGTACCCGTGTGTCTATGTGAGTGCACGTGAGTGACTGTGTGCGCGTACCTGTGTGTATGTGTGCACGTGAGTGAGTGTGCATGTGGGTGTGTGAGTGTAACAGTCAAAGGACTGTGTGTGTCGGTATACGTGACTTCCTGCCGGTCATAAAAGTAATCTCCCCACCCAAGCTACACCAAATTCCTTTAGACAACATACAAACCAGAGTTGACATATTACAAACACTGAGACCCCCACTCTGCATCCACTGGGCCATTGGCCTCTTATTGTCTTACATTTACAGATAAGCATGTGGAGAGTCTCCTGCAAACCTTCTTCTAAGTTATAACAATTATGAGTTTTTATTAAAGGTACAAGCATCAGCATCAGCAATCCCCAACTGTAGCTTCCTGTCTCCTTTCATGACAGGCAGACCCCCAGTGTCCATAAATTCCTTTCCCTCTAAACAATTACACGCACTCTCAGGCTACAGCTAAGCCAAACTGAAACACAGACAAATCCTTCCCTATTCCTCTCATCTACTGCTGGACCCTCTCATCTAAGCAAATTTAACACATTGTATGCTAATAATTATTTTCTTGTACTCACAAATTGTTGGACAGGTTTTCAGTATATGTCTTTGGACTGAGTGCAATCAGTCCATTGACATATAGGACATTATTTACATCCATACACCTTCCTTTACACTGCGTCTACTTTGTGCTACAGTTCTTTACATTTTCTTTCCAATTCATTACCCAGAAATGATCAACATGCACTTTATAATCTGGTTTCTTAATCACTACAATCTTCTAGCAACAACAAACTAAAAATTTGAAATGCAAATCTATGCAAGGCTTTTAAAAACGTGAGAACTATCCACTGGTGTCTGGATCCTGAGATCCCCTCCTGCATGGCTTTAGTCAGGGTTACAGGTGGACATCTTCTGCCCCGAAGATGTCTTTGTACTTTGAAGTAGGTACTTCTGACTCTTGCTGGAAACTCCTGCCAAGTAACTGAATTTGTCCTCTCACAGTGGATCCAGTCAGTTTCTTGTGTCACGCAAGCAGATGCCAGAAGAAAATAAGCAAAACAAATGAAAACAATATGCAAATGTCAGAAAATGACCAATAAACTCATCTACATGTTTTGCAGTGACAATAGGTGGGAAGGGTAGTTGTGCGTGAAAAATTAATAAATAAGGTAAATTGAAGTTGTGCAGTGTGTTAAGTTAATTCCTTTTCTGTGTTAGAAATAATTCAGAAATGAATTTCAGTGTTATTCTCTCTACATAAACTTTTTCACTTTAAAGCTTCCTCCTATGGGACTGCAGCCGCCCCGCTTAGTGAGGAGTCTTAATCTCTTCACAAGGTAAACCGTTAATGTTGAAATATTAAGTCATGCAAATTATAACTCATCCACTCTTACTCTGTTTAATGCTTGACTAAGTGTCATGCATCATAAGTTTTAGTGTGCTGTACGTAGTTACCATAATCCCCATACTTCAAGGAGGCCAAGAAATTATTTGTAGCTGTACCAAACTCCTACTGAGTGCATGTGGCTTCACTTCAGTAAAGAATTTGTTTTCCAAATGTACATTTAAAATAATTTTCATTGCAATGAACATTGTCCCTGACCTGCAGAGCTCTACCAAGTGTTTACAACATAGAAATAGAAAAAAAATAGAAAAAAGATATTTGAATAATAATAAACATGAAAATATTTTTGTCACTTAAAATCACTTAAAAAATTACCAAGCAAACAGATAAAAAGATATGAGGTACAATGTGCAGGTACTCAAACAGAGCACTAATGAAACAAAAATGTCTGCAATCTAGGAAAAGAATAAAATAAAATGAATCAAGAATAAAATGTAGTAATGTTTCCAACTAGGGCTGCCACAATTAGTCGACTAGTCACGATTACGTCAACTATCAAAATCGTCGACGACTAATTTATTAGTGAACGCGTCGTTTGAAGCTTTGTAACATCACAAAAGACGCAGGAATGAGTAGTAGGATTTGAGAGTGTAATAACGGACTGAAACGGAAGATGGCAGCACTGCATGTACAAGGATGCCAGCTGCCGTTAAACCCCGAAGAAGAAGAAGCTGTGTCCCAGAATTCATAGCGCAGCCCAGCTCAGTTTCCAACAATGGTGGCAGCTAGTTAGTTTTAATATTACTCTTATACTTTTCTTTGCAAGCTCCTTTGACTACGATGACCTGGATGACTGAGAACCTTCACAGACATTGCTCTTATTATTCTTTCTGGGTCACAAAATAAACGTTTAACATATTTTCAGGCAAGAATGTAGCTGTGTAAACTTCAAATATGTGCCCGGTTTATCAAGACACCACATATTTCAAAAGCGCTCCGACATTTTCGGAGACGTCTGTTACCCACTAGCTCGATAGCGAGGGTGTTTTGTTCAGCTCCAGCCTTGAGGCCACAGCTGGCGCCGAAGGGGTCTCCGCATGAAGTGATGATGGTTTTTACTTTTGTGCGAACAACTCATATGAATTTCAAAGCTGTTCTAACAGTCCAACACTGGTCTCTCAATCTCCCGTTGAAGAGCCGTGAGCTTTCTATGATGTTATCCAAACTTACGTTCCGTGATGTTGTCGTTCTTTTTGCTCAAAGAGCAGGTTCTGAGAACTCACGACCGCAGTGCACTTCCCCAAGATGTGATCGAATTTGCACTCAAAGGTGTTATTCGAGCTAGCCCCTCCAGATGTAATCCAGTTTTTCACTCAGAGATCTTGTTCTGAGTATTCACGGCAGCCGTGCGTTCTCCAAGATCTTCTCCGTGCTGCACTCAATGAGCCCATTTTGAGAAACTCATGCCTCGTCCCATCATTTCAATCCCAGCGGGCAGCCTTGTCAGGGTTTGAACAGCCGGTTCCGCTTCCTTAATTCTTCGATAAGCCAGGGCCAAGCCAGCTCCGATCAGCAAGAACCCTGTTATCATGGTTCCGAATAGGTAGATATCTTCAGCAGTCAGGCTCACCCGAGCCCAGACTTCTAGTTGAGAAGGGGTGTCAATTGCATTCAGAGACCAGTTGATCAAATCCATAATTCCTCTTTTAGGTTTTAGAGAACAGACTGTGAGAGAGTGTTCCAGAGAAAAGTAAGTAAAAACACAAGACAAGACAAGGACATAAGAAGCTAAGCAGAGAAGATAAGGGCAGGAGAGGAGAAAAGTGCGACCGCCTTCGCTGAGAGCCAAAAGAGACATGACAAGAATGTCATGTCTCTTGAATGACATTCTTGTCATTCTTCCATGACAAGAATGGAATTTGAATGAAAACAACAAAATTTGAATGAAAACAACAAAATTTGAATGAAAAGAACTGGATTAGAAGGAAAACAACGGATTTCAAATGAAAAGAACAGAATTAGAATGACAAGAACAGAATTTGAATGAAAACACAGGAATTTGAACAAAAAAAAATAGAATTAGAATGACAAGAATGGAAGTTGAAAGAAAACAACCAAATTTGAACGAAAACAACGGAAGTTGAAAGAGAACAACAGAATTTGAATGAAATCAACAGAATTAGAATGACAAGAACGGAATTTGAAAGAAAACAACAGAATTTGAAAGAAAACAACAAAATTTGAATGAAAACAACAGAATTAGAATGAAGAGAACAGAATTTGAATGAAAAGAACTTTGTTAGAAGGAAAACAACAATTTCGAACAAAAATAGAATTAGAATGACAAGAACGGAATTTGAATAAAAATAACAGAATTTGAATGAAAAGAACTGGATTAGAATGAAAACGGATTTCGAACGAAAACAACAGAATTAGGATGACAAGAACAGAATTTGAATGAAAAGAACTGAATTAGAATGAAAAGATCTGAATTAGAATTAAAAGAACAGAATTTGAATGAGAACAACAGAATTAGAATAACAAGAATGGAATTTGAATGAAAACACCAGAAGTTGAAAGAAAACAACAGAATTTGAATGAAAACAACAGAATTTGAATGAAAAGAACTGAATTAGAATGAAAAGATCTGAATTAGAATGAAAAGATCTGAATTTGAATGAGAACAACAGAATTAGAATGACAAGAATGGAATTTGAATGAAAACACCAGAAGTTGAAAGAAAACAACAGAATTTGAATGAAAACAACAGAATTTGAATGAAAACAACAGAATTAGAATGAAAACAACAGAATTTGAAAGAAAACAACAGAAGTAGAATGACAAGAATGGAATTTGAATGAAAACACTGGAAGTTGAAAGAAAACAACAAAATTTGAATTAAAACCACGGGAATTGAAAGAAAACAACAGAATTTGAATGAAAAGAACTGGATTAGAAGGAAAACAACGGATTTCGAACGAAAACAACAGAATTAGGATGACAAGAACAGAATTTGAATGAAAACACAGGAATTTGAATGAGAACAACAGAATTAGAGTGAAAACAACAAAATTTGAATGAAAACAACAGAATTTGAAAGAAAACAAAAACATTCTAATGACAAGAACGGAATTTGAATGAAAACAACAAAATTTGAATGAAAAGAACTGGATTAGAATGAAAAGAACTGGATTAGAAGGAAAACAACGGATTTCGAATGAAAACAACAGAATTAGAATGAGAAGAATTGAATTTGAATGAAGACAGGAATTTGAACAAAAAAAATAGAATTAGAATGACAAGAATGGAATTTGAAAGAAAACAACAAAATTTGAACGAAAACAACAGAATTAGAAAGAAAACAACGGAATTTTAATGAAAACAACAGAATTAGAATGTAAAGAACTGAATTAAATTTAAAAGAACCAGATTAGAAGGAAAACAACAGATTTCGAATGAAAACAACAGAATTAGAATGACAAGAACGGAACTTGAATGAAAACAAAGGAATTTGAATGAAAACAACAGAATTAGAATGTAAAGAACTGAATTAAATTTAAAAGAACCGGATTAGAAGGAAAACAACAGATTTCGAATGAAAACAACAGAATTAGAGGAAAAACAACAGAATTAGAATGAAGAGAACCGAATTTGAATAAAAAGAACTGGATTAGAAGGAAAACAACAGATTTCGAACAAAAAAACAGATTTAGAATATCCAGAACGGAATTTGAATAAAAACAACAGAATTAGAATGAAAACCACGGAAATTGAATGAAAACACAGGAATTTGAATGGAAACAACATAATTTGAATGAAAACAACAGAATCAGAATGAAAATAACTGAATTAGAATGAAAAGAGCTGAATTAGAAGGAGAACAACAGAATTTGAAAGAAAACAACAGAATTAGAATGACAACGGAATTTGAATGAAAACACTGGAATTTGAAAGAAAACAACATAATTAGAATGACAAGAATGGAATTTGAATGAAAACACTGGAAGTTGAAAGAAAACAACAAAATTTGAATGAAAACCACGGGAATTGAAAGAAAACAACAGAATTTGAATGAAAAGAACTGGATTAGAAGGAAAACAACGGATTTTGAACGAAAACAACAGAATTAGGATGACAAGAACAGAATTTGAATGAAAACACAGGAATTTGAATGAGAACAACAGAATTAGAGTGAAAACAACAAAATTTGAATGAAAACAACAGAATTTGAAAGAAAACAAAAACATTCGAATGACAAGAACGGAATTTGAATGAAAACAACAAAATTTGAATGAAAAGAACTGGATTAGAATGAAAAGAACTGGATTAGAAGGAAAACAACGGATTTCGAATGAAAACAACAGAATTAGAATGAGAAGAATTGAATTTGAATGAAGACAGGAATTTGAACAAAAAAAAATAGAATTAGAATGACAAGAATGGAATTTGAAAGAAAACAACAAAATTTGAACGAAAACAACAGAATTAGAAAGAAAACAACGGAATTTTAATGAAAACAACAGAATTAGAATGTAAAGAACTGAATTAAATTTAAAAGAACCGGATTAGAAGGAAAACAACAGATTTCGAATGAAAACAACAGAATTAGAGGAAAAACAACAGAATTAGAATGAAGAGAACCGAATTTGAATAAAAAGAACTGGATTAGAAGGAAAACAACAGATTTCAAACAAAAAAACAGATTTAGAATATCCAGAACGGAATTTGAATAAAAACAACAGAATTAGAATGACAAGAACGGAATTTGAATGAAAACACAGGAATTTGAATGGAAACAACATAATTTGAATGAAAACAACAGAATCAGAATGAAAATAACTGAATTAGAATGAAAAGAGCTGAATTAGAAGGAGAACAACAGAATTTGAAAGAAAACAACAGAATTAGAATGACAACGGAATTTGAATGAAAACACTGGAATTTGAAAGAAAACAACATAATTAGAATGACAAGAATGGAATTTGAATGAAAACACTGGAAGTTGAAAGAAAACAACAAAATTTGAATGAAAACCACGGGAATTGAAAGAAAACAACAGAATTTGAATGAAAAGAACTGGATTAGAAGGAAAACAACGGATTTTGAACGAAAACAACAGAATTAGGATGACAAGAACAGAATTTGAATGAAAACACAGGAATTTGAATGAGAACAACAGAATTAGAGTGAAAACAACAAAATTTGAATGAAAACAACAGAATTTGAAAGAAAACAAAAACATTCGAATGACAAGAACGGAATTTGAATGAAAACAACAAAATTTGAATGAAAAGAACTGGATTAGAATGAAAAGAACTGGATTAGAAGGAAAACAACGGATTTCGAATGAAAACAACAGAATTAGAATGAGAAGAATTGAATTTGAATGAAGACAGGAATTTGAACAAAAAAAAATAGAATTAGAATGACAAGAATGGAATTTGAAAGAAAACAACAAAATTTGAACGAAAACAACAGAATTAGAAAGAAAACAACGGAATTTTAATGAAAACAACAGAATTAGAATGTAAAGAACTGAATTAAATTTAAAAGAACCAGATTAGAAGGAAAACAACAGATTTCAAATGAAAACAACAGAATTAGAATGACAAGAACGGAACTTGAATGAAAACAAAGGAATTTGAATGAAAACAACAGAATTAGAATGTAAAGAACTGAATTAAATTTAAAAGAACCGGATTAGAAGGAAAACAACAGAATTAGAGGAAAAACAACAGAATTAGAATGAAGAGAACCGAATTTGAATAAAAAGAACTGGATTAGAAGGAAAACAACAGATTTCGAACAAGAAAACAGATTTAGAATATCCAGAACGGAATTTGAATAAAAACAACAGAATTAGAATGAAAACCACGGAAATTGAATGAAAACACAGGAATTTGAATGGAAACAACATAATTTGAATGAAAACAACAGAATCAGAATGAAAATAACTGAATTAGAATGAAAAGAGCTGAATTAGAAGGAGAACAACAGAATTTGAAAGAAAACAACAGAATTAGAATGACAACGGAATTTGAATGAAAACACTGGAATTTGAAAGAAAACAACATAATTAGAATGACAAGAATGGAATTTGAATGAAAACACTGGAAGTTGAAAGAAAACAACAACATTTGAATGAAAACCACGGGAATTGAAAGAAAACAACAGAATTTGAATGAAAAGAACTGGATTAGAAGGAAAACAACGGATTTTGAACGAAAACAACAGAATTAGGATGACAAGAACAGAATTTGAATGAAAACACAGGAATTTGAATGAGAACAACAGAATTAGAGTGAAAACAACAAAATTTGAATGAAAACAACAGAATTTGAAAGAAAACAAAAACATTCGAATGACAAGAACGGAATTTGAATGAAAACAACAAAATTTGAATGAAAAGAACTGGATTAGAATGAAAAGAACTGGATTAGAAGGAAAACAACGGATTTCGAATGAAAACAACAGAATTAGAATGAGAAGAATTGAATTTGAATGAAGACAGGAATTTGAACAAAAAAAAATAGAATTAGAATGACAAGAATGGAATTTGAAAGAAAACAACAAAATTTGAACGAAAACAACAGAATTAGAAAGAAAACAACGGAATTTTAATGAAAACAACAGAATTAGAATGTAAAGAACTGAATTAAATTTAAAAGAACCGGATTAGAAGGAAAACAACAGATTTCGAATGAAAACAACAGAATTAGAGGAAAAACAACAGAATTTGAATAAAAAGAACTGGATTAGAAGGAAAACAACAGATTTCAAACAAAAAAACAGATTTAGAATATCCAGAACGGAATTTGAATAAAAACAACAGAATTAGAATGACAAGAACGGAATTTGAATGAAAACACAGGAATTTGAATGGAAACAACATAATTTGAATGAAAACAACAGAATCAGAATGAAAATAACTGAATTAGAATGAAAAGAGCTGAATTAGAAGGAGAACAACAGAATTTGAAAGAAAACAACAGAATTAGAATGACAACGGAATTTGAATGAAAACACTGGAATTTGAAAGAAAACAACATAATTAGAATGACAAGAATGGAATTTGAATGAAAACACTGGAAGTTGAAAGAAAACAACAAAATTTGAATGAAAACCACGGGAATTGAAAGAAAACAACAGAATTTGAATGAAAAGAACTGGATTAGAAGGAAAACAACGGATTTTGAACGAAAACAACAGAATTAGGATGACAAGAACAGAATTTGAATGAAAACACAGGAATTTGAATGAGAACAACAGAATTAGAGTGAAAACAACAAAATTTGAATGAAAACAACAGAATTTGAAAGAAAACAAAAACATTCGAATGACAAGAACGGAATTTGAATGAAAACAACAAAATTTGAATGAAAAGAACTGGATTAGAATGAAAAGAACTGGATTAGAAGGAAAACAACGGATTTCGAATGAAAACAACAGAATTAGAATGAGAAGAATTGAATTTGAATGAAGACAGGAATTTGAACAAAAAAAAATAGAATTAGAATGACAAGAATGGAATTTGAAAGAAAACAACAAAATTTGAACGAAAACAACAGAATTAGAAAGAAAACAACGGAATTTTAATGAAAACAACAGAATTAGAATGTAAAGAACTGAATTAAATTTAAAAGAACCAGATTAGAAGGAAAACAACAGATTTCAAATGAAAACAACAGAATTAGAATGACAAGAACGGAACTTGAATGAAAACAAAGGAATTTGAATGAAAACAACAGAATTAGAATGTAAAGAACTGAATTAAATTTAAAAGAACCGGATTAGAAGGAAAACAACAGATTTCGAATGAAAACAACAGAATTAGAGGAAAAACAACAGAATTAGAATGAAGAGAACCGAATTTGAATAAAAAGAACTGGATTAGAAGGAAAACAACAGATTTCGAACAAGAAAACAGATTTAGAATATCCAGAACGGAATTTGAATAAAAACAACAGAATTAGAATGAAAACCACGGAAATTGAATGAAAACACAGGAATTTGAATGGAAACAACATAATTTGAATGAAAACAACAGAATCAGAATGAAAATAACTGAATTAGAATGAAAAGAGCTGAATTAGAAGGAGAACAACAGAATTTGAAAGAAAACAACAGAATTAGAATGACAACGGAATTTGAATGAAAACACTGGAATTTGAAAGAAAACAACATAATTAGAATGACAAGAATGGAATTTGAATGAAAACACTGGAAGTTGAAAGAAAACAACAACATTTGAATGAAAACCACGGGAATTGAAAGAAAACAACAGAATTTGAATGAAAAGAACTGGATTAGAAGGAAAACAACGGATTTTGAACGAAAACAACAGAATTAGGATGACAAGAACAGAATTTGAATGAAAACACAGGAATTTGAATGAGAACAACAGAATTAGAGTGAAAACAACAAAATTTGAATGAAAACAACAGAATTTGAAAGAAAACAAAAACATTCGAATGACAAGAACGGAATTTGAATGAAAACAACAAAATTTGAATGAAAAGAACTGGATTAGAATGAAAAGAACTGGATTAGAAGGAAAACAACGGATTTCGAATGAAAACAACAGAATTAGAATGAGAAGAATTGAATTTGAATGAAGACAGGAATTTGAACAAAAAAAAATAGAATTAGAATGACAAGAATGGAATTTGAAAGAAAACAACAAAATTTGAACGAAAACAACAGAATTAGAAAGAAAACAACGGAATTTTAATGAAAACAACAGAATTAGAATGTAAAGAACTGAATTAAATTTAAAAGAACCGGATTAGAAGGAAAACAACAGATTTCGAATGAAAACAACAGAATTAGAGGAAAAACAACAGAATTTGAATAAAAAGAACTGGATTAGAAGGAAAACAACAGATTTCAAACAAAAAAACAGATTTAGAATATCCAGAACGGAATTTGAATAAAAACAACAGAATTAGAATGACAAGAACGGAATTTGAATGAAAACACAGGAATTTGAATGGAAACAACATAATTTGAATGAAAACAACAGAATCAGAATGAAAATAACTGAATTAGAATGAAAAGAGCTGAATTAGAAGGAGAACAACAGAATTTGAAAGAAAACAACAGAATTAGAATGACAACGGAATTTGAATGAAAACACTGGAATTTGAAAGAAAACAACATAATTAGAATGACAAGAATGGAATTTGAATGAAAACACTGGAAGTTGAAAGAAAACAACAAAATTTGAATGAAAACCACGGGAATTGAAAGAAAACAACAGAATTTGAATGAAAAGAACTGGATTAGAAGGAAAACAACGGATTTTGAACGAAAACAACAGAATTAGGATGACAAGAACAGAATTTGAATGAAAACACAGGAATTTGAATGAGAACAACAGAATTAGAGTGAAAACAACAAAATTTGAATGAAAACAACAGAATTTGAAAGAAAACAAAAACATTCGAATGACAAGAACGGAATTTGAATGAAAACAACAAAATTTGAATGAAAAGAACTGGATTAGAATGAAAAGAACGGATTTCGAATGAAAACAACAGAATTAGAATGAGAAGAATTGAATTTGAATGAAGACAGGAATTTGAACAAAAAAAAAATAGAATTAGAATGACAAGAATGGAATTTGAAAGAAAACAACAAAATTTGAACGAAAACAACAGAATTAGAAAGAAAACAACGGAATTTTAATGAAAACAACAGAATTAGAATGTAAAGAACTGAATTAAATTTAAAAGAACCAGATTAGAAGGAAAACAACAGATTTCAAATGAAAACAACAGAATTAGAATGACAAGAACGGAACTTGAATGAAAACAAAGGAATTTGAATGAAAACAACAGAATTAGAATGTAAAGAACTGAATTAAATTTAAAAGAACCGGATTAGAAGGAAAACAACAGATTTCGAATGAAAACAACAGAATTAGAGGAAAAACAACAGAATTAGAATGAAGAGAACCGAATTTGAATAAAAAGAACTGGATTAGAAGGAAAACAACAGATTTCGAACAAGAAAACAGATTTAGAATATCCAGAACGGAATTTGAATAAAAACAACAGAATTAGAATGAAAACCACGGAAATTGAATGAAAACACAGGAATTTGAATGGAAACAACATAATTTGAATGAAAACAACAGAATCAGAATGAAAATAACTGAATTAGAATGAAAAGAGCTGAATTAGAAGGAGAACAACAGAATTTGAAAGAAAACAACAGAATTAGAATGACAACGGAATTTGAATGAAAACACTGGAATTTGAAAGAAAACAACATAATTAGAATGACAAGAATGGAATTTGAATGAAAACACTGGAAGTTGAAAGAAAACAACAACATTTGAATGAAAACCACGGGAATTGAAAGAAAACAACAGAATTTGAATGAAAAGAACTGGATTAGAAGGAAAACAACGGATTTTGAACGAAAACAACAGAATTAGGATGACAAGAACAGAATTTGAATGAAAACACAGGAATTTGAATGAGAACAACAGAATTAGAGTGAAAACAACAAAATTTGAATGAAAACAACAGAATTTGAAAGAAAACAAAAACATTCGAATGACAAGAACGGAATTTGAATGAAAACAACAAAATTTGAATGAAAAGAACTGGATTAGAATGAAAAGAACTGGATTAGAAGGAAAACAACGGATTTCGAATGAAAACAACAGAATTAGAATGAGAAGAATTGAATTTGAATGAAGACAGGAATTTGAACAAAAAAAAATAGAATTAGAATGACAAGAATGGAATTTGAAAGAAAACAACAAAATTTGAACGAAAACAACAGAATTAGAAAGAAAACAACGGAATTTTAATGAAAACAACAGAATTAGAATGTAAAGAACTGAATTAAATTTAAAAGAACCGGATTAGAAGGAAAACAACAGATTTCGAATGAAAACAACAGAATTAGAGGAAAAACAACAGAATTAGAATGAAGAGAACCGAATTTGAATAAAAAGAACTGGATTAGAAGGAAAACAACAGATTTCAAACAAAAAAACAGATTTAGAATATCCAGAACGGAATTTGAATAAAAACAACAGAATTAGAATGACAAGAACGGAATTTGAATGAAAACACAGGAATTTGAATGGAAACAACATAATTTGAATGAAAACAACAGAATCAGAATGAAAATAACTGAATTAGAATGAAAAGAGCTGAATTAGAAGGAGAACAACAGAATTTGAAAGAAAACAACAGAATTAGAATGACAACGGAATTTGATTGAAAACACTGGAATTTGAAAGAAAACAACATAATTAGAATGACAAGAATGGAATTTGAATGAAAACACTGGAAGTTGAAAGAAAACAACAAAATTTGAATGAAAACCACGGGAATTGAAAGAAAACAGAATTTGAATGAAAAGAACTGGATTAGAAGGAAAACAACGGATTTTGAACGAAAACAACAGAATTAGGATGACAAGAACAGAATTTGAATGAAAACACAGGAATTTGAATGAGAACAACAGAATTAGAGTGAAAACAACAAAATTTGAATGAAAACAACAGAATTTGAAAGAAAACAAAAACATTCGAATGACAAGAACGGAATTTGAATGAAAACAACAAAATTTGAATGAAAAGAACTGGATTAGAATGAAAAGAACTGGATTAGAAGGAAAACAACGGATTTCGAATGAAAACAACAGAATTAGAATGAGAAGAATTGAATTTGAATGAAGACAGGAATTTGAACAAAAAAAAATAGAATTAGAATGACAAGAATGGAATTTGAAAGAAAACAACAAAATTTGAACGAAAACAACAGAATTAGAAAGAAAACAACGGAATTTTAATGAAAACAACAGAATTAGAATGTAAAGAACTGAATTAAATTTAAAAGAACCGGATTAGAAGGAAAACAACAGATTTCGAATGAAAACAACAGAATTAGAGGAAAAACAACAGAATTTGAATAAAAAGAACTGGATTAGAAGGAAAACAACAGATTTCAAACAAAAAAACAGATTTAGAATATCCAGAACGGAATTTGAATAAAAACAACAGAATTAGAATGACAAGAACGGAATTTGAATGAAAACACAGGAATTTGAATGGAAACAACATAATTTGAATGAAAACAACAGAATCAGAATGAAAATAACTGAATTAGAATGAAAAGAGCTGAATTAGAAGGAGAACAACAGAATTTGAAAGAAAACAACAGAATTAGAATGACAACGGAATTTGAATGAAAACACTGGAATTTGAAAGAAAACAACATAATTAGAATGACAAGAATGGAATTTGAATGAAAACACTGGAAGTTGAAAGAAAACAACATAATTTGAATGAAAACAACAGATTCAGAATGAAAAGAACTGAATTAGAATGTAAAGAACTGAATTAGAATGAAAAGAACTGAATTAGAAGGAAAACAACAGATTTCGAACAAAAACAGAATTAGAATGACAAGAACGGAATTTGAATAAAAACAACAGAATTAGAATGAAAACCACGGAAATGGAAAGAAAACAACAGAATTTGAATGAAAAGAACTGGATTAGAATGAAAACAACAGAATTAGGATGACAAGAACGGAATTTGAAACGTTTAACATATTTTCAGGCGAGAATGTAGCTGTGTAAACTTCAAATATCTGCTCGGTTTATCAAGACACCACATATTTTCAAAAGCGCTCCGACGTTTTTGGAGACGTCGGTTACCCACTAGCTCGATAGCGAGCCGGGGGCAAGGCTCACTAGAGCTGCTGAGAACACCGGACTCCCGGCAGATCATTTTCAAACCCACCGCCGTCTTTCGCTACTCAGGTTAAACATGTAATATAAGTCACTTAGATAACTTAAAAATGTTATTGTTTGGCTTTTTTCAGTATTTTATTTGTTCCTGAGTAAATCGGATTGGCTGAGATTTAAGTTATAGTTTTTACACAGCTGAATAAACATCAAGCAGACAGCTGATTATCAGAAGTGTGAGATGCTCGAGAATATACTCCGATGTCCTGTTTTATTTTAGATAGCAAGGAGTTTATTAAACTCCACCGAAACAATCTGCAAATTTCATTAAAATTTAATAAACTATCATCTTGTCTTTATTTTTAGTTAGCACAGACCTTAAACACTTAAAGCTGTAAGATAATGATAGTTATATAAGAGCAGATGCTGCTGGTGCAATAAGCTGTACGTTGTACGTCCAATGGATGATGATCTGATTAGTCGACTAATCGCAAAAATAATCGGTGACTAGTCGACTATCAAAATAATTGTTTGTGGCAGCCCTATTTCCAACAATATAAGTAGATGCAGAGAGTCTCATAAAAACATGTAGCACTGTCAATTACGGTTTTGTTAATGAACCTACGAGTAATAAGTCTCCTACAGTGGTGATGAGTCTATCCAAGGCTCAAAGTGTGATTCTGAATGAGGGGAAACCCTAAATATTGGTGTAGTGGGGGAGGTGGAGGTAAGTCTCATAAGAATTTATATTATGAGTTCATGCTGTTTTCTTTGTGTAATGGGTTTGGTCAGATGTGCTGTAGTTTGAGGTTTACTGCTCTTTGTGGACTTAGTCAACAACAATCAACTCTATATAAGCAGATGTCACATTCTTTCAACCCCTAAACAGAATAATGCTACTGTAGTATAAAGGTGGAATTGGGGGCGTGTTAATAAAGAACATCAGCTTAATTCGAATTGATTACTTCTACTAAAGTACTTCTAGAAACAAGCCCTCTCACTCAGCAGTCAAATGAACATTGGTACTTTTTTTATTTATCATTTCAGTGGTCAGTGGGACATAGAAACTGCACAGTCAACTTTGATTTAAAAAAGTTTTTACTTTTATGGGGTTGTGGATGTTATGTAAATGTTTCATAAATTTTAATTCTGAATTCTGAATTGAAATTCAAAGACACTGGATTGCCATTCGGATTTGAGAAGTGTAGTCGGATGGTAACGAAAAAGGGGAAGGTAGTCAGAACTGAGGGGATTGAAATACCAGAAGGCAACATTACAGACATCGAGGACAGCTAAAAGTACCTGGGAATCCCACAGGGAAATAAGAACCACGAAGAGGCTGCAAGGAAAGCTGCAACCACCAGGTACTTGCAGAGGGTCAGGCAAGTCCTTTAGAAGTCAGCTGAACGGCAAGAACAAGATCCGGGCTATCAACACCGACACCCTGCCTGTGGTACCCTGCTGGGATAATAGGCTGGCCAAAGGAGGAGATGGAAACCACTGACATCAAGACAAGAAAGCTCTTGGACTTTCACCCCAAGTCCAGCACCCTGACGCTGTACGCTAGCAGAAGGAAGGAGGCCGGAGACTGGTGAGTGTCAGCACCACAGTTCAGGATGAGGCAGCGAACATCCACGAGTACATCAGCAAGATGGCCCCAACCAACCGCGTGCTTAGTGAATACTTCAGGCAGCAGAAACCCAAGATAGAGGAGGAAGAGGAGGAAAAATCATGGAAGGACAGGCCCCTGCACAAGTATGGACCACCGGCAACCAGTGGCTGAAATAATCATAGCATCACAGTGTAACAACCCTTATCATTGTGGTATAGCACCGCTAGGGGGTGTTGCCCAACTATTGTAGTAGTTGGGTTTGGGGGGAGTCTCCTAGTGTGTGTGACGTGTGTGTGTGTATGTCATGTGTCTGTTCCGAGAGAGACCTCACCATTGTAACGGGCTGGCACCGGCGCCTGTCCATCCCCGCACATGCATGTATGAACGGAGTAGAGCTGTGGAGACCTGGCTTGTATGGTCTTATGTTGTTAACGTCAAATAAAGGTCAGTTGTTAAATTGAACTGACTGGCCTCGAGTTATCCGGCTAACCTCACATAACCGCTGGACCTGCTAGCCGCTCTTTCCTCGCCAGACTGCTGTTACATCAGGAGCAAGCTCTGAGCGTAAGATCCATAGAGGCTGGGGTCTATCACACCAGGCAATATTAACCAGGCAAGAGCCCAGGTGCAGGCTGTGTAAAGAGCCCCTGACACAATCCAGCACATAACAGCAGGGTGCATGGTTAGCAGGCAGGGCATACATGGAACGCCATAACCAAGTGGCTTTGTGGAGTATGGCCCGCACGTCCCAAGGTCAAAATGGGAGACGCCCCCTAGGGTGGTGGGGAATGACTAAGGTAAGATCCTGTGGGACTTTCAGATACAAACGGACAAAATGGTGGTGGCTAACCAACCGGACATAGCAGTGGACGACAAGCAGAGGAAGACGGCCGAAGTGATAGATGTAGCGATACGTCTGTAACAAAATAAAAATGCAGACAATAGTGTACACATTAGTTTTTGACTGCTAGTGAAAATTGTTTTCTTTACAAATAACTCTCTCACTGAACTAACCCAGCCAATCCCTCCACGTTTGTGCTCTCTGCTCATATTGCCCTCAAATTATTATTATTTTTTCTTTTTAAAGAACTTATTTTAATATTGCATTCAATAACAAACAAATCTTCCCTAATAACAAAAACAACTTCAAGGCTTAATCGAATTATATTTCTTCACGCCAATGTACAGGCCACAAGTAGGGGTGACGTGGGCCACAAGTGGCCCCCGGGCCGCGAGTTTGAGACCCCTGATACCGGGTCATGAGACGGAATTCCAATAAAAGCGAGCATCTCAGCGGAGAGCAATCAATTATTATACTCACACCTCTCCATGCAAGTTATTTTTAGTCTCCTGAATCACAAGAGATAGATGTGGACGAAAGTGATCTCCCATCCAAACAGTATATCTAGTTAGTAGTTAAATTCTCTTAACCTGCATTTCACTCTGTGATGTTTTGCATATACCACATTTATTTGATAGGTCCGGTTAACAAATTTGAACAATAACATTATATAATAGGGATTATTGTCGTCAAACAGCAACTATCATTTAAACTGAAGTACAGATACTCGTGTTAAAATTTTCTAGAAAAAAAGAATAAAATCCACCCATTCATGAAAGTGTTTTTTTTTCTGCCTAAGCACTTAACATTCACATACTCACTGACTGCATCGAGAGTCACACAGGGTTTGATATGTTGCCCAGCATACAGAAAATCTTTGATTAACAGAAGAGTTTTAATGAGTTTAATCAATTCCAGGAGAGGGACGTTGATAGTTCTACAGTCTCTACCAATCTGTACTTAATAACTTTCATTTGCTTCAAACAGTTGACAACATGTGTGGCTTTCAGTTCTCAGACTGGCAAGTAAAGACAGCAGATCAGGATCAGTGGCATACACTACCAGTCAAAAGTGAATGGATGGATTTGTCCAAACTTTTGACTGGTGCTGTACAAACACAGTGGCAATAACCACAACAAAATCAGAATGTGGCCAAATACCTATTAGTGATTGTGGTTTTTATGTGCAGATACAGCATGTTTTACCATCAAAAATAGGCTCTGCACAGACACAGTGTGAATGTGTGTGTGAATGGGTGAATGACTGAATGTAGTGTAAAGTGCTTTGGGGTCCTTAGGGACTAAGTAAAGCGCTATACAAATACAGGCCATTTACCATGTACCATGTTTGGTCAACAGTGTTACATAGGTGAGAGAGGAATATAAAGGCCACAGTGAGATGAAAGGAGTCATCAAAGGCTTTCATTTTGATTTGTGATGAATGCACAACATGCAATCAAGGTAAACCGTTTTAACATCTAGCTGCTCGTGTCCCTTAACTGACATACCTAGTGAGTCACCAAACTTCCAGCCCCCAAGCTAATCCATAAAGACGACTATAAGTCACTTGGCCTCTATATATGGCCTTTGCCTAGGAGGACACAAGCAGTCGTAGCTATATTTAGCAACACAGCTCCTTCAACACCTCTTAGAACTGATATAAAGGGTAGGAGTTGACATTAGTAACTTAGATGCACCATTGAAGAGGAGAGAAACTACATGCCTCAGCAACTAAACTTATGAAAAAATCCACTGGCCAGTGCAGTAAACAAACACCAGCTCAATTCTTAACAGCATAAAGTACTATCAAAGTGAGCACACAGGTGTTGCAATCACTGGTTATTATAGAAATAGGTAATTAGAGCTGGTCCACATTTTGTTGCTGCAATTTGTGGCTCACTCTCACAAAACATTTAACATGTCATTAATGATGAATGAGTCTCCACATCAAAGTAATTTAAATGCACATTACAGACTTAAACTTCCTGTATAAGTTACATCAAACTTGGTAGCATATGTAAATATAAAAAAGTCCTTATATGTCTTTCACCAGTGCCAGTTGTGTCCATAGGTATGTCTCAGACACTGAGCACAGCTGTTGAAGGTAAATGTGCGGAGGTTAATTCACCTAACAGAACCATATACCTTCAATTTACAAAACAGATCATTTTTTTCACAAATATGTGAAATATATTCAACATGTAAGCACAAAATAGGGCACAAAGAAAAGGATGTTTCATCAGCCAGCAATGCAAAGATTTCACTTTGCAGTGGTAAATGGGCTGGTCCTCATATAGTGCTTTTCTACTCTATCTTAAACAACTTGCCCAATTTACCTAGAAGATGACCTGCACTGTGGCCTGAGCTACAGCCACCTGGTGGCATTATAGTGGCATTTCAGCAGTTGTGACTACTGGACAATGTATTAGAGAAAGTCAAGATAAATTATAAATATTATTGTTGCATTATTTTTTCCTAGATAACTACCAGATTTATACCCATGATGTACCGTTTGTATAATTCAATTTAACCTATGTAAGTGGCCGATGCCATTGCTAGCATTCATGTGTGGTGTCCTTGTGGTCATGTCCCAGTGTGTTTCATGACTGAAACAAATAAAATCCTGGCGCTTTCTTCCTTCCCTTAAATTGTCTGTCAGAGTTTTTCCACATTCCCTCACAGTAGTTTTGGCAATCTTCTACGAATTTGCTGAAATACGTGAGTCCTTGAATTGCATCTATAATTTTATTATCTCACTGAGCCCCTCAGGGAAAAAAGTAGCAGGGAATAAATAAAAGTAATCCATGGTACCAAAATGCCTATCACAACAGTTGAAAGCATGGAAGCAACATGTGGTTACAATTCCAGGAAAGTAACCATGACTTTACGTCATGGAACTGGCTCAGGTGTCAGTACTTGTGGACACCCAAATGATCCTTGGAGGACAGAGACAGGTTGCAACCACAAAATGAATAAAGGTGCAACATACAGTATGCTCCTTTGATCTGAAATCATTTATCTAAATCTCAGGAGCTGGACCACATCTCAAACACATCCCTTCCAATCACACCTGTGTGAATTTGCTCCAAACACCCATTTGTTCTTGTTCCAGTGCTTGAGTCCAGATGGCACATTGCAGTTGTTCATAGTCTTGCTGACCAAAAGAAAATTTCAGTAGTTCCTTTCCACACCATTTCATGAAGTCTGCAGTTTTTATTAAACATCATGACCGGATTAACACAAACATGTCACTAGATGCTATTGAGATAACAAGAACCATCACACATGCAAATGCCACAGTCAGTCATATCTACAAACCAATCTTTCTGTGGAAAGCATATTTCCTAATAATGTTTAATGTACAATACTGGATTACACAGCAGTGGGGAATACATTCCATTAGAGTAGATCTACACTGTAGTCTTCAATGACGCTATGCAACAAACCGGTGAAAGGCACTAACTCTAGCCCCATAGAGGTCAAAGTGAAATGCACACCTTAAAGTAATTAACTTGTTAACTGGAGATAATTTAGAGATTTCAATTAAAACAAATAAACGCATGTGCTGTCAGTCTGGCTACACTGCTGGAGAGAAACCTAGAGTTGTTTTATTTCCTTCATTCAATGATGAATAGTAAGGTGTTCTAGCTTTAGGACGGGCTTTTTATTTGAAGGCTTTCCAGGCTAAATGATGATCTTCTAAATTTGTCAGATGCTATTCAACTGCAGCTTATGAGTTTCTGTTTTAAGGTGTGCATTTCATAGTTATACCAGGGAGTCAAGTACTTACGGTGGCCCAACTGCAACTTAAGAAAACACCAGCAATAAGAAAAACGCTGCAAAAGCACACAAAACACAACGGAAATAGGAAAAAAAAAAACAGAAACAGGAAAAAACAGATTTCCAAAAGCACAAGGGAAGTGTTTCTGGGGAGACAATAACCCGACGGACCAGCTGAGGGAACCAAAATATGCTAAGAATTGCGCTGAGAGACACTTAAAAGAAGTGAAGGGTCTGTCAGTTTTGTGAGGAAAGAAAAGATGAGAGGTAAGTGTGTTAGCCTAACTATTAGCCTAAAATCAATCATCAGTATCATATGAATCATGATAAAACACACCTACCCTGTTTTGGTGTGCCATTTTTGTTCACCTCTACACTCATTTTTAAAAATTCTTCTGTACTTCTCTCTGTTACAACAGTGCTAGTCTCACTATTTGGCTTTTACACATTGGCAACCTTCAGTTAGTTCAGCGTGCCTCTTAAATTGCCCCATCCAGCATCAGTGTGCTCCCCTTTGGGACACTTGACTCTGGCCCTTTGTATCATGCTTCTAGTCCATTCCTTCATTATTACTCTCTCTCATCCACAACATTTCTTATTATCACAATTAAACTTGATAAGTTGTCTAAATCATAAATGTGATCATCCTCTTAAATAGACCAACTATAATCCCTGAGATATCTCTCTCCATTCATGCAGACAGCGTGGCCTTGATCAACATAATGATCTGTCATCATCTAATGTGACTATATTTAGAAATTTGACTTATTTCAGTCTTCTATTCCAGTTTCAACCTGCTTTTCAGAATTTTCCGTGTTGCGACCCCATTTCCCAAACCCATCTCCTTGCTGTAAATTAAAATGTGCAATATAAGGTTATCACAGTGGCATGAATTTCATCTAAATTAGAAACTGGTTCCTCCCATCTACCTTTAATTATCAGCTGTCACTACTTATTACAAGCTTTCAGCACTAAATGCATCTTTCTCGCTGTCTAGTGTTATGATTTCTTCCCGCAGCATCATTAAACTTCATTGAAACACATTCACAACCACCTGCCACATACGCGTAAATTCAATCTGCTGTCTTTGGGAATCTGACACTGTTAGGGCACTGCTGACCTTGATGAGACCTTCCCCAAACCATTATCAATAAATCATTTGTCAGTCACATTTGGGATTGGCATCCTTGGTAGTGAAGTGGTATTATTTTTTAAAAACATCACCAGTGTGTGAATGGGTGGATGACTGAATATGTAAAGCGCTTTGGGGTCCTTAGGGACTAGTAAAGCGCTATATAAATACAGGCCATTTAAAAACATCATGTCCAGGTTTCAGTGCTTAACCGTGTAGCGCCAAGGGTGTCATATTTGATGATATGTGTTTTTGAGATCGCTACGTAATCTGTTTTTTCCCCGGTAAACCTGATGTATACAGACATAAGCAGTGCAACTATGAGCACAAAAATGCAGTAAGTAAGCAAAAATGATACAAAATTATTATTTTTTATTTTGTCAGAAGGTTCAATAAAGACTTCAGTTTCAAAAAATGTATTTTTCTGTGATATATTTCATGGTCCAGACTCAGTGTAAATGCTAGATATAATGTCTCGTAGTCATGCATTTATGTATTCAAGTTATGAAATTCTCAAGAGTGATCAGTAACTGCTCACTAAGGACTCCTAATTCCTAAAGGATTCCACATGTAAAACTATTACGGTTTTCTTCCCCCCAAATAAACTTCATTTTCTGTCTTGGATCTTTTGGATGGTTAAAAACATTACCTTCATTATGGTGTTGATTTTCACTGCCTGTCACTTGCATAACAGTAATGTGATTTAACTGCACTAATCACCACCATGATGACTGTATGAATCAGCTTAAATTACCCTGCTTCTCATTTTGCATGGTTCTCTTACTGCTGAGGCAAACAAGTATGTATAAATGTCTTGTTGTGAAGTCACAAAGTAAAAGACATACACATGTTTTTTTGGGGTTTTTTTTTTGCCATCTGAATCTCAAGGGTACAAAGGATGCAGCAGACAAATCATCCATCTGATCTTAATCCACGATTTAGAAAAAAGAAAGAAAATGAATAAAGTGAGACATATAAAGGCAACTGACACGTTCAAACACAGTTTTCAGCGTTCACCTTCCTTTCCATCCAGCTGCCTTTCATATAAATGAAAGTCATTCGAGTTTCTGGCAACTCTATTGCTCGTCCTTACTTAAATTTCATTTGGCAAGCATCCACAGAGCTTTGAGTTGCAGGAAGTAGTGAGATTGAAAGATACTGGTGATACACTCAGGACAGTGATTTAATAAAAGTGTATATGTATAGAAGTGTGGGGAGGAAGTGTATGCAGTGACTCCTTCAAATGGCAGCTAACACTAAATTTGGCATTTTTGGGTAAGCTGGCTCTTTGGTATTTTTTCTCTCTTCAATAGTCACCTGCTTTTAGTTCCTTTTTCAAAGCCCCACACTATGCTTATTCTAAATAAAATAAATAAATACAAATAAAATAACAAAAGCAACCAGCAGGCAAAATAATTTCAGTGAGAACTATAATTATACTCAGAGACAGTGTATCTTCATAATTTGTAATCCTTATCAGCTGATGTGACAAGAGGAAAAACATGATATTTATTCAAACTACCAACCCTGTCTTTTTCAGGTGGAGACCATGTATGTACACGGTTGTAAAATATGTAGAGCTAAGCAAAGTCAGCTGGTTTTATGATGACTACAGATGTTTGTAATTAAATTCACACCAATCCATCCAATGTTATACTTTATATTTATATAGTCTTCACTAACTTTAGTAGCTAAGGAAGGAAAGCACGAGCTCTACCACAAGTAAACATTGTAAAATTACTAAATGTTGCTAAAAAGACAGATAACTTTAGGCACCAAATAAATAAGTAATAAAATAATGTGGTTAGATTTTCCTTAGGAAATTGTTGTTAACATGATTAGTAGAGTAAACAGCAATTAAGGGGGGGGAGTTTTCCCATTGCCAAGAATGAAGGAGAAAACAAGGTGGTGTAGTACGTATCAATCCAGGACTCACTGGATGTCTCATTGTCACTGAAAATTGAATTTTTATACTCCAGACTAAGAGAAATAACCTCAATTGAAAGCAAAAATTACAGAAATTACATCTAGTCCACAAGAGCCACATGCATCGAAATAAAGAGTTCTGTGCTTTAATAATGAATTGGACAATAAAAGCTGCATCTGTAAATTCATTTATGAATTCTTTAAAAAAAAATCATTTTATTTATTCAAACATTATTTTAAATTAAATTATTACATAATAAATTACTTTAGTAAAAACACTATTTTTAAATCAGTTTTTCAAAACGAATTACTAATCCACCAAAATGAATTTCACCGTATCCGTAGCCAGTCTTGTTAATGATCTCACTGAGGGGCTTCAGGCCGATGCAGAACAGCAGTGGGGACAGAGCATCTCCTTGGTAGATCCCGCACTTGATGGTGACTTGTGCTATTGGCTTGAAGTTGGCCTCTAGCGTTGTCCGCCCCATCCCCATTGAGTTCCTGATGAAGGCTCTCAGGGTTTTGTTGATCTTGTATAGTTCTAGGCATTCCAGGATCCATTTGTGGGGCATTGAGTCATAGGCCTTCTTGTAATCAATCAAGGGAGTCTGGTCTACCAGTAGCTGGTGTTTTTGCGCCTCTGGTATTCTTGCCAGTTCCTTTCTGTGCCCCGCTCATGTATTGACCCATGTGCCTGTTCATCTTAGCCGCTATGATGCCTGACAGGAGCTTCCATGTGTCACGGCCAAGGTCGGCTGACTGGAGGACCCAAATGCAGAATGCACACGTAACACCCCGTAGACGAGAAAACATGAACAAAACTTTATTTTTTCCAAAAAAACAAAACGTCAAGACATAAATTACTAAATACTATGAACTAAAGTGTTCCTTCAATGCCTGAACCAAACCTGAAACAAGAACTTGATCTCTAAGTAATAATTGGCAAAGCTTAAATCTTCATAGAAACTCCTCATGACCAAAGAAGGGAGATGCAGAATGTGGGAAATGCACCGGAAGTCTCAGCACACTGCAACGAGAGGAGAGTGGCTTTAGTGATAAAGCTTAGGGAAAAGTATCCGGGTAAAGCTTGAAAACATGGCATTACTTTGCCTTACTGTTCCTGGGCGGAGGGTGGACGCAGAGGGAGTACAAGGTCCGGGAGTGGTGGCTGACGAGGCCAGCTGGAGGCAGGAGGGCAGGCAGGTGAGCGCGGTTGACAGGAGCTGAGAAGACTGAGCTGACAGGCATGAACCAGCGAAGAGGGTCCAGTAGGTATTGCTGTGGGTGGAGTGGATAAGGACTTAGCAGCTATGGGGAAAAACAGTAAGTCACGGATGGCAAAATTATTCCTTGGTTTGAGTTGCCTGAAGCAACACTGACTAGGTGTAGCAGAAACTGTGGCGAGTAGTGGAGTGAGCGCTGGTCCATAAATGCTGACAGCTCAGCACAGGTGAAGAGACTCGTCAGTGTGCGGTGACTCCACCCCAAGGCGGAGAAAGCAGCTCAGAGACAACACAGCTGTGCCCACCTGGATCATGACACCATGTGGTACTGAGGCAGGTTACTGGCCGATAGTTGGATATGACTGGTCCTTTCCGGGGGGTCCTTGGGGATCAGGCCTTCTGGCCTTCAGTTAGCCAATCTGGGTGTGTCTCTTCAATTAGCAGCTGGTTCATTTGTGCTGCGAAACGCTCATGAAGTGCAGTCAGCTTCTTCAGCCAGTAGGTGTGAATCACTCAGGACCAGGTGCTGTCCAACTCTTCATACTGGAGACCTGTTCTTGGATGTCTGCCACTGTGATGATCTTGGCCTCTAGTCTGCTTCTTCATGGTGGGTACTGCTCCTTGTGGCTGTTCACCTTGTAGCCAAGCATCTCACTGGTAGATCAGCTGATTACTCTTGTGATGGTCTCAGTAGAAATTGTCTAGTAGACCTTCCTTCAGGCTTGGTACCCAATGTTGGGTAGGGATGATGATAATATTTCAATCTGACCTGTCATCCTGTCTCCCCCTCGCCGTTGCATTTGTCTTGTACCTTGTCAATTTCTAGTCATGAGAGCAGTTCATTCACCGAATGTTGGAACACTGAGCAACTAGTTGTTTCACCGTCAACCTGGATGCTGGGTATTCAGTAGGTCCCACATCCTATTCATGTAGCCCCTTCCGCTGGAGTTACCTGCATAGTAGCATTCCAACAGCGTCCTGTTATCATCTCTTGCCCATTTGTGCCTTCTTGTTTCAGTAGCTCACTTCTCATCAGTGGTTCCTGAACACTTTACCCAAACCTTGTTAATTGTTAATGTCTGTCTGTCTGTCTGTCTGTCTGTCTGTCTGTCTATATAGATGTATGCTGTCCTATACATTTTTCTAATTGGGATAGGGATGTATCCCAATCCTAATATATCTAACCAGATATATTTAGACATGATGTCTTAGCAATTCAAATATCTGGGATGGCCAGTCTTAAGTTCTCTTCGAACCCAGAGGGCTTTATTAGCCACCTGCCATGCCTGGTGCAGCCACAGCCCACTGAGCCCATGTGCCCTGCAGAGCCCCAGTCCAGAAGAACATGTGCAGCTCCAGCCAGAGCCAAAGTGTCCACAGGGTGCTGCACACACATCTCTATCCAGATACTTGGCAATTAAAGAAACCCTCTGATTCTGACCTCTGTGAATTCAAACTACCAGTGCTGCCTGAAGCTCTCCTGCCATGTGAAACTGCTCCACATACCAAGCTCCTGTATCAATAGCAGGGCACTCCTGACCACAGACTGCCGGAAAAGCAAAGCTAGCCCACCTGCCCACCTGGGACTTGTTTTCATCGGGGATGTCTGGGAGCTGCTCCTTAAATTCTCTTTATTATGAGATATTTTCTGTTTGATTATTAGTTTACTTATTGTCTACCCACCATACTACCAAGCCTACCTGGGAAAATGTGCAAGAGATACAACGCTGAAGCCATGAGGAACCATGACATAGTGTTTAGAAGTAGGCTACTGGAACAGGGCATACATGGAGAATGACTGACAATATGTTATTGATGGGATACTACAATGGCAGCCAAGCCACTGAGAGAGTATCTCAGTGCAATAACATCAGGAGACTCATATGGATACAGTGGAAAAACCCAGGCAGAAAAAAGCAGTGGAATTAAACTAGATGATGTCTAGCCATCGAGGGCATGACTCCCTAGATCACTAACAAACACTCATCAGAGTAGATGCTTGCAGATTTAATCACTGCTATATGCACCATCCCCATCTGCAAGTAGAGGAACTCCCACCCTCCATGTAGAGGAAGGCTGGAGGCCAAAATCGAGGAAGCACAGAAGGATGTACAGAAGTATAGAAGGGTGCCATGAGAGACAGGGTCTGGATGCACAGCAAGATGCCCATAACTGAAACTCTACAAACTGCCAAATAAAGGCTCTGGCCAAACAATTGGCCTGCTCCCCAAAGCTCCATCCAGGGTATACTCTTACCTGATGATCCTCTAATCGCCTGAGCCAAGGTAGTTTTGTCTTTCGGATGAACCAGTTTTTGTCTGAGCGTGTTGCTGGGTCTAGACAAAACTCCAAAACACAAACTTAACAATGTGGTGTACGCTCTACAGTGCAGCGAGGAATGCTCAGACCTCTACATTGGAGAGACCAAACAGCCACTTCACAAGCGCATGGCACAACATAGAAGAGCCACCTCCACAGGACAAGACTCAGCAGTCCATCTGCATCTTAAGGATAAAGGACACTCTTTCGAGGATGCCAATGTTCACATTTTGGACAGAGAGGACAGATGGTTTGAAAGAGGAGTGAAAGAAGCCACTCACATCCTGGGCCATCTGACCTCAGGAATTCGCATGATAAGGTGGGGCCAGGTCTCACAATGAGCTCACCCGAAACTCTGGCTGATTGGGACCCACACCCAGTTTCACACCTTGGCTCAGGCGATTAGAGGATCATCAGGGGGTCCTTTTGTCCCTCTGTGGGGGGAAACTCCCACTAGGTTTATATCTGGGACTCTCCACCATTTGACCTTAGAACTGAAGAAGCTTCTCGGATGAGAGGTGAAACGTCTTCAAGCAACTTAAAGAAGTCCAGACGCTTTTCTTTGCAAGCTCCTTTGACAACAAACCATAGCAATCTCCCAGAAAAAGAGCCAATCAGCATTAGAAAGGCAACAGTGAGTCTCTGAAATAAAATACTGAAGTGTGTAATGAATATAGTACCAGTACATTTGGTAACCCTGAAGCTAAGACCTTCATCACTCTTCTTCTGCAAGGCTGCCTGGCCTCTGGAGAATAGATGACTGAATGAGATAGTACAGCTAAGATCTCAGTGGTTTACCTGGTCTATGATAATAAGCATGAACCTTCATGGGCCATTGATTTCAGGACCCCTTAGAATCCACCCAGAAATAAGGATGTTAATTTGTGTCAGAAACAGAAGTTTCTTTGGGGAAAGCACATTTTAAAAGAGAAGAAGAGGCAACACATCTTCCTGAAAGACAGCAAAAGAGAGAGTCTTCCATCTGCAGATCAATTCTTATTGTATGTTATGTGTCAGTGTTGCTCCAGATCCATAAATTTCTGTTTTATAACTCTTGACTCATCCCTCCTGTGTAGACCATATCGTATTATTTAATTAGTATACATGAATTTTTTCTTTGTTCTCCCACCAGAGCTGTCCATCATGTGTGCGTTGCTTGTCAAGTCAAGTGCAAAAGGGAAATTAGGAAGGTGTCTCTTTTTCTCCAGTTGTAATTTTTCTGTATGCATTTGTGTTTTATTATGTTGAACAGGATGCATTCTAAAGGAAACACTCTAAAGTCTGCTATTTTGCTTTTCTTCTGCAGGTACAATGTGGATACTAGGAGCTCCAATCTTTCCAAACATGTAAGCAGCTTAATATGTACAATGACCACAGGTCCACTGGCATGAAGCCCAGAAAAAAATTGAGTTAACCTTATTTAAAAACAAAAAAATTTAATCAAGTTTTATTTCAGTGGGTTTCACAAAAGTGGTTTTGCTTATTGTAGTTTGGGTGGTAGTACTAAAAAATTGTCTCAATTGGTTTTTGTTATTATGATGAAGTGTGACATTTGTCAGACTGTAAGAACAGGTAAAATAGTACATCACAATACAAACATTGGACACCTCTCAACATACATGTCTTGTTGTGTACTAACTTGTTGTCTACTTTGCATTAAAAATGTTATATTGATATTGATTGAAACCCATCTTATAAAAAACAAAACTCTTCCTCATCACGCGTCAGATTCAGTTGTGGAGCTGTCATCAATAGCCAGGAAATGGAGCCCTCTATTTTTTCGCAGGTTGACAGATGTGAACAAGCAGGCCTCTCTGTAGACTATACTGTTTACAGATGACACTATGATTTGTAGTTAGCATTGGGAGTAGGTAGAAGAGAACCTGGAGATGTGTTTTTATGCTCTATTGAGAAGTGGAATGAAAGTCAATAGAAGCAAGAAAGAACACATGTGTAAATAACAGGGAGACACATGTAACAGTGAAGATGCAAGGAGTAGAGGATGTGAAGGTAGCAGACAAGATTAGAAATAATACATCAGAGGGACAGCTCAGGCTAAGTGGTTTTTAGAGGCAAGGTTTTGGTGAATATAGGGGGCAGAAGATGTTGAAGATGGGACTGCCATGCAGAAAGATAGGAGGAAGACCACAGAACAGAAGGCAGACATGCAGAGGGTTGGTGTGCCTGTGATCTAGGTACTAATCTGATGCTGAATAGCTGCCTATATGTCAGACATGTAGCAACTGACTGGCACCTTGTCCAGGGTACATGCTACCACTGTCAGTGTGGTCCGGCTCCACTCCAGCTGTAATTTTACCTGAATTCAACATCAAACAAAATTTAGTACAGTATCTACTAAAGTATCTACAGAAAGCATAAATCAAAACATTAGTTTTTAATTTGCACCCTACCGTAATGATTCATAAAAGCATTACTTTAAGCTCAGTGCACTGCAGCTCTGACTAGTCTTCATCTTTCTTAAATTTGGAAGAAAAATTAATTTATTTGTGAACTTGAGGTCTTTTCATTGTGTCTTTCCAGCTTCTCTAACATGTGTCTGCCTTTCCTTACTGCCTCCCCTCCTGGATAAGCAGAAGGTAAGCTATCATTATGTCCTGTACTCCCTGCTTACTGCACCATTTCTTTAAGTGATGTGGACCCTAGCTCAAACCCTAATCCTAAAACATTTTTTGGAGAAAAGCAAAAAGAACCCAAATCTATAAAAATAATAATTTGATTTATCTCAGAATTATTTTTTGCCAAAAATGGGATTAGAAAACGAAGACTACAATGAAATCTTCTGATAGTATAGCGTTAACCTTAGGGTTAGAGTCATGTCTGACGATGAGTCACAGGGTCAGACACATCGCCAAGGTCTAAGCAATGTGTTAAGCATACAGCAAACTGACCTTTCGGTGTGTTTCTGTAACTGCATCGCTAATTCCAACAGAAATGAATGAAGCCGCACTGAGATTACAGAGATTACAAATGTAATCTGAAAATCCTGTAAGAGAATGTTTTTATGACAGCTATGGTGTATTATTTTAACTACAAAAAATGTTGCTTAAAGCAGAACAATTTAATTACAAAAGCTCAATTCAATGAAGTATAAAATATGGACAAAATGCAAAGCAATTAGACAGTTTCAGTAACTAGGCGCTAACTAGCTGCTGTGTTAGTCCTAAGCAGTCTGCTGTAATCAATCAACGTCTAGACATCTCATTACTATTGCATCTTCAATTAATGTTTACAAAAGAATTTCCAATTACTTCTTTATTTTAAATCCAAGTAACCCAAATTGAAATCATATATAACATGGTAGCTGTAACTCTGTTAACCTATCAACAGCCACATTTTAGAAATTAGCCAACGTGCAGCACACAGTGACTGAGTGCAATGAATTCACTATGATGATTTCCCTACTCTGTAAAGGACTTCCTGGGTCAGATGTTCTGCACGTTAGGTGAGATCATTGGTTCACCTGGCGGCAGGCTGGAAAGGACTCTTTCGTAAGTACAACATACACACAGCGTCACCCATACAGTAGTTGTCTTTGAAGCTGGTTTAGGACACTATCCTTAATGTCAACATCTTGTTTAGTCCTATTTACAAGTGCAGAAAATCTTTGGTATCGCAGCCTGATTAACAAATACAAACAGTTCAGAGGTGACATCTCAGCCATAAGCATTTCAAACATTTAACTGGGTTGAGATCTGAGATCTGACTTTGACCGTGCCACTACAACCCTGTGATTATTTTTGTTTTCAGTCATTGTGTTGTAGATTTTCTGGTGTGCTTGTGGTCATTGTGCTGTTGTATGACCCACCTTGGAAAGCTTTATCAATCAGACAGATGGCCTCACCTTTGACTGGAATACTCTAGTGTGTAGGGGAGTTAATGGTCGAGGGGTGGCTGTGGCTCAGGTGGCAGATCAACTACTGATTGGAAGGATGGTGGTTCGATCCGTGGCTTCCCCAGTCTGCATGTCAAATATCCTTGGGCAAGATACTAACCCCAAGTTAGTGGGGTTAGTATCAAATGTTACAAATGTTTGGTTTTTTGGTTGTTGTTTTTTGTTGCATGGTTTGAATGGAATACGCCTCCTACAAATATTGTGCCATTGTGTTAACACACACCTGAATACTCCAGAAGACTGCCTAAACAGGTTTTAGAGGCCAAACTTGCTGATGATCAAGTTTTAATCAAGTACTTGGTTTTATTTAATTAAGGACTTAAGGACAGATAAAATGCTAACTATATGTTTGTCTAAAGGTGTTGCATTATGGCACAACAGTTAGTACTGGTGAAAGAATACATACAACTGTAATGCACTTTGGGTGAAATTGAGAGGGTGACCTGTCTACCTTTGATGGATCCATCGTCACCTCAGTTCAGGACGGCACATCTGATGAAGCTGCAGTTAGTGCTCTCCAACTTTGGAGAGAGCAGAAAAGCAAGTGGAGCGTTTGCCCGAGGCTGAGAACGTAAAACAAGATGAGGTTCCTATTTCACCTAGCGTCTTGTTTATGTGCTTTTAGAGCCTGTGGCCTTCCATATGTTCTGCCTGTAATTAGATGGTCACCACAACCAACTGAGTAGCAAACTGTGGTCAGGTTCAAACCATGATGGTAAAAAGAGGTCATTTGCTTTATTGCACATATGAATGAAGTGAAATTAAAACTTAAATGATGCAGTATGTCATGTGTCTTGTAGAGATATACAATTAGTTAAAAAAAAGAAGCTACCACTAAATGAAAATTGTGTTGATTGTGCGCCACACTGCAGTTCCTCTTTGTTGAAGCCTGAAGGAGCATTTCCTAGTTCAGGCAGCTTGTCAATGAGTGGAGGAAAGGCTCTGATACCCTTGGATTCCAGTGCAGTGTTATAGAAACTTGGGCGTCATTGTGTGTGTAGAACTGCTGGCCTGGTCCTATCAACTGAAGCCTTATAAGGGACGTGGGTTGTGTTCTTAAGAGTCAAAGTGTGCAGAGAGATTATTGATTACAGGAAGCTACAACATGGATTGAAGTCCCACTCACTTGGTAAAAAGCCACATATGTATGAAGGCAACAGAAATATGTGATGAACACTGATGTTCATGGTCTAGATAAATGCCAGCACAGTAACATTTCAAATTTAGTGACAGTCTGACATTTACTGAATGTAATGATACGACTGAGAAATTTAATCTTTGTGCATTTCAGTTAGTCTGGCTTAGCAAAAAACCTGGGTGAAATAGTAGGGGTGGGTAAATCAACCTTCCAATAACTCTACAATGTGTTATTTAATTGCCATATATTTTAACTAGTAACCCTCAAGTCCATGCATGTCTTATGATAAGAAAGTCTTAAGTCAAGATTTATAAGTTCCAGCGACGTCAAAATCCAAAGGATTCGTGTTTTAATTCCTAAACTTCTGCCAAGTTCAGAACATGTAATTCTTTGCAATATCAGTAGTGAATATTCTTCAAACTAAAAATGGTTTTGTACTAAGTGACAAAATAATTCCTCACAAGTGAAACATTTGTAGTCACCACAGAGCAGATAGCTTAAACTTTGATTTGACACACACACACACACACACACACACACACACACACACACACACACACACACACACACACACACACACACACCAACGCACACATAGAGTCAAAACAGAAAACACAGTTTATATCATACATTGTGATGGACCAAGCAGTAAAGGACAGTCAGACACAGGCTAAAGTAGAAAAAACAAGAGCTTGGGCTCATAAAAGAGGTCAACGTAACAGACCGCTACTCAGAAAAATGGCAACACTACCTCAAGCAACCTGACCTACCAAAATGAGACCAAGAGGAAACTTAAATAGTGGCTGATCAACCCACAAAGACACAAAAAGGGGTAGAACACACAAAAACCTAACAAAAACTAACATAGCAAATCCCATTCCCCCCCATGATCCAGAGTTGTGGTATGACCCAATTTGCAGGTCTCCACATAGGCTTGCCCCGCCCCCTTTTACACCTCTTAGGGACTTGAGCAGCTTTTACTAAGGTAACCAGAAAACAAATACAAAGATTAAACTAAAATGTGGGCACTTATGTTAGAATACATTATTGTGTATGAGATGGTAAAAATAAAGAAATTATAAACTAACACAAATTCTTTATTAATCTGTAAATTCAATCCTATATTTAAAGACAGCACAATACAAGTGTAGTGTAATAAATAAGTCTCTATTGTAGCCCTGTGATGTTTGGCAGATGTTACCCAATATGTGTGGCTGTAACTGCAGCCATCACATGCATTTTGACACGTAGCCTATAGGAGAAGCATGATGACGTAAGAGTTTTCACTTCAAAGTGAAGATACAGACAGGATTGTATTAGAATAATACTTGTTCTTTTAATAACAGATGTGTTTCCAAGGCAACTGTGAGC
This sequence comes from Copadichromis virginalis, assembly GCF_057382275.1. Lineage (NCBI taxonomy): Eukaryota > Metazoa > Chordata > Actinopteri > Cichliformes > Cichlidae > Copadichromis > Copadichromis virginalis. The sequence continues at coordinate 5,508,583 of NC_140622.1, forward strand.
ACGGAGTCTACTTTATGCTCCCTACTGCTGAAAAATCCAGTTGGTGAGCCATTTTCTTCATATTGGCCCATTCTCCTCTGATAAAGATGACATCAGAGCCATGGCGAGGATCTATTTTGAGATAATGGGTGGGGAGAGGAAGAGAGCCCTGTGTCAGATGAGAAAATTATTAGGGAAACCCACCTTGTGCATCAAGTCACGATGCACACTTCTTTGTTTAACCAGGCTAAGTGCTTGCAGGCAGACACATTTTTGCATATGCAATAGCAATCACCCACCTGCTGAACTAAGTTCATTTGCCTCCTGTGCTTTTGCTAATGCACTCCACAGTCAAATGCTGGATTAAGTTGTGTGGGTGCAGGGACACTTGACACATGACCAAGGAACAAGCTTATTAGAGGTGCATTTACAAATCAAACAGATCATATTGTGTGTGAAAAGGATTGTTGCAGTTTGTGACGGAGAACTGATCTAAGCGGTTTGTTTTAAGAAAATTCTAAACTTTCATCTGTTTTAAAGTAATTCCTGTTCACTAAAGCACAAAAGGGGACTGCATTCTGTGAGGAATATACAGAGAAGGCATTTTCGTGCTCAAGAGCGAGAACAAAGAAGCAATAATTAGTGTGAAGCAGTGCTCGCTAAAGCATGTAGTGCTAAATCATTCTGCATATCATGTAATGTGCAGATAAGTATGTTTTATTTTTAAAGAAAGCAACCCTTATTGCTTTACGTAGCCTACGACCGAATCATCTGGATTTTCTTTCATAGTGAATCTGCAACAGAAAAGCACAATTTACACAATCCCTGTGATGACTCTGATGTTCCCATCATTCTTGTAAAACCGTTCAAAGGTCAGTTTCAGCTCCTGAACATTTCTTATTGATAACAGATAATAACAGTGCAACGCTCAGTACCGATTGAGCATTGCACCTCTGCTACATTTGCACGCCCAGAATAGGTGATTAAAAAAAAAAGAATGGAAATCAATGCAGCTGTACCACAAATTGTATATTTTTTCCCTATGAAAACTTTGTACCTATCTAAGATCTAGTCAGACTCTGTGTGTTATACCAATTCTGGTTAATGCATCCTTGAGTTTGTAGCCTGCAGAGAAGATTAGTAGTGAACTGTGGGGTTTTTTCTTTACTCTTTGAAATGTAGACTTTCCCTCTAAAGAGCGCTAACCAAACTGATGCTACTTGAGGACATCTATAAGCTGAAAAGAAGGGTTTAGGAACCTTTAACACCTTTAGAGAAATAAAAAAATCATCCCTCAATTGTTGTTTCTGAAAGGTGTGACGCATAAAACTCAGATATTCAGCATCATAAATTAAAACAATGAGCACTCCAAGAGCATAACTCTCTGCCACAGGAACTGCGTAGGCAGTATTTATTTTACCTATTTAACTATTTACAGGTCAGAGGTCAAATAAATGTTAGTCTTGGATGTCTAACAATCCTGATGCGTCAACTGAGTGAGACCTACTAAGCATTATGCAAATGAAATAAACTATAGCAACCATGAATAAATGAACAAACATATATTCTCTCTCAAAGGAGCAAAAACACTTTCATGGCATCGTGCTTGTTATGGGAGAAATCGGGCATGGGAGGGCTGAAGATGGATGTTAACTTACTGCCTCTGAGAGTGTTTACTGATGCTGTGAAGTGCAACCCTGGCGCTCTCTCTGACCTCACGCCACACTATTTATATTATTATGCTATCAACAACCCGCGTGTTGTACTAGACGAGATCCGAAGGCCTACAAAAGTTTGGATGCTTATCCAAATTTTTGTAGGCTAAGATGGGTAACAACCCTCAGTCACTGGACTCTGCCTGGAGCTGCAGTCACTTGAACAAGTCAACCACGGTCACTGGTCACTGCTAAGGTATTTACCCAATGTTTATTAATTGTTCATATTGCCACGTCTCTGTGTATTACCCCTTACACTGTCAATGTGTCAACACAGCTCATTTGTGATGGATGATGATGATACTGTGTTGAGTTGAGGATATCCTTAATTTTCGGTCACTAAATGCTGCTGTTTTTGCCTGTTAGCTGTTGTTAGCTGTTGTTCGCTGTTGTTTATCATCTTCCAAATTGAGTTGATTGATTCAGCTGCCCGTCACTAGCAGATCAACTGCCCATTTGCGCATGTGCGAAGGTAACTTTACATAGACAAACTGACCGAAATGCATTGACAGAAACATTTCAGGGATTTTGAGTCATTCTGCACTCCAAATGCGTTAAAAGTGTTAAATTTTTTGTATCGAGTTAATCGTGATGACGGCTTAATCTGTGTTAACGCGTTCATTTTGACAGCACTACTTTTTACTTTTAGCCTGGCTAATTATCCTCCAGGGCCTCATTATAATTTAAAATTAATTTGAACATGGGAAGCAGCAAGCAGTGCCTTTGCCTGTGGTTAGTATTTACAGCACAGTGAGTATGAATCACTTCTTTGGTCACAGAAGTGAATAAGTGAATTGTGGAGCAGATTTTCAGGCTGTCAAAATCATAATTGATTTGCTCTCTGTCCTCCTGAGCTATGGGATCTGACTTTGCAGATATATTTTGACACATTGCTTCTCGCTTGATTCCACATTGGACTTCACATGCCTTTTTGGCAAAGCTAGGCCATTAATCTCAGCTAAACCAAACAGCTCAGACACTGCTGCATACTCATCTGAGATCTGACAAAAGTACTATCAGCTGGCACACTTTATTAACTTTCTTGCTTAATGAGGCATCTGCCTCTCCGATGTAAATCTTTTTCTATTGGTCCGTCTGATTAAATATTAAAAAGTCATATGTAGAAGGACGCTTGATGTTTCTCCCATCCAGTGTGGCACTGGCAGATCAGTCCCTATAACTCATTCTTGTAACAGACTTGTTATTTCATTCCATGGGACTACTCTTTTTGGCCCACCCAATACTTAAATATTAGTTCTGTTCATCTGACAAGAACCAGATGATCCCCATCTCTCTGAAAGCTTCAGATTTAAACCTGAAAGTAACATCGAAGCCCGTGGTTTTGCCGTTGATAGGTTGCATGAGTTTTGATAGAGGAGGACTGATTGTTGTTTTGATCTGATTGTCACCTGCGTGTCCTTCTACTGTCTGAGTTGTATTTATTGTGAGGTGTTCAGTGATGAGGTTGCCATGGAAAGTTGTACTGAGCCCCTGTGTGGGAGACTCTGACTGCTGCTAAGCTCTCAGCCAGACAAGTATCACAGCACCATGAAAGGAAGCCCTAAATTAAGTCCTTGGGGAGTCTTTGGAGAAAAAGATATTTTCAGGCTGTTTTCACGCACACAAACTCTGGAAATTCTTGAAAGAATCAGGACCAGACACTGTCAAAATGTTGACCTTTCAGACTTGTTGCACTCAAATGGAGATTTGTCAGATGCATTTTCACTACTGGAAATATACCAGTTTGTTTGGGATGCCTGGGTACAGTGCAGAACACTGCCTCACTCTGTCTGCGAAGTGTCTAAAAGTTTTAAATACAGCTGGACTTGAAAAGTCAGAACTATTCAAGGTAGCATTGTATTTGTGAAAACTGCTTTGGTGGGAAATTTTAAGGGTGGCAGTAAACCTCAAGAGTTAAAGTGAAAGTTTTCCACTTCTCCACCACAGTCTGCAACTTTGTGTTGGCTAGTGTTACGACCTGTCTAGGAGCCAGGTCATAACATGAATGGAGCACTCGCCCCCCCTTCCCCCCCAGATCCAACCAACCACAGGAAACAAATATCTGTTCATCGCAGTGTCATTTATTCACAACATAATGAAAAGGAAACAACAAAACAGGTTTCTTCCTGTTAAGAGGGAGTTTTTCCTTCCCACTGTCACCAAAGCGCTTGCTCACAGGGGGTCATATGATTGCTGGGGTTTTCTTTGTTTTCTTTGTATTATTGTGGGGTCTTTACTGTACTGTATAAAATACCTTGTGGCAACTATTGTTGTGATTTGGCGCTATATATAACAAAATTGAACTGAAAAATTGAAGTGAAGAATCCACTGCTGCAGAACTGTTTTGAAAACAAAGATTGTAAATTGATTGTAAAGAGTACGTGCCTCTATACCTCTGACACTATGTTTAACCAGCAAGACCATCAAGTTGTTTCCAAACCAAAAGTGATGCCTTGACCAAAATGTACGCTCTCTCTTTGAGGTGCAGGGGAAAAATCTCTTACAGTAATGCCTGGAGAGAAGTGAAGAAGCTCTGCTCTGTGTCATAGTGCATTACATACGCTACACTCCAGAAAACCCTGAGCCTTTGCCAATTAGTTAAAACAACATAAATGACTGTGAGAACCAAGTTCTTCACATTGAAATCTGTTCCCCTTCCTTCAGGTAAAAGATACAGAACCATCAGGGCACATCCCAATATACTGAGGAGCAGCTAACCCCCCCTCCCAAAACACATACAGGAGGGCACTGGCATGTGTTCTTCCTCATCTAATGATATAAAAAGCTTTGCAGTGGCTGTTTTCTCCTCCTCCTGTCCATGCTCACTCCATTTAAATAGCTCTGTACCCATCCATAGGTCACTGTACCACCATAAACGGTTCTCAAATCGACTTATTTTCTTCAAACATGCATAATTAAATCTCATCCAGTACAGAGGATGGAGTTACTTTCCACAAATAAATTAAATCCCAACAAACATCAATTTACAGCAGGAACAAGGTGCGCACACACACACGCACGCACGCACACGCACGCACGCACGCACGCACGCACGCACGCACACGCACGCACACACACGCACGCACGCACGCACACACACACACACACTGCCTTTGGCATTCTCAGCACCGTGAGAAATAAATGTGAGAAATGTGAGAAATAAATGATAGAACGATAGAATTGTTTTATTTTTCATTTGCATTGTTCAGCTTAGTCTCTGACTGGCTGAACAAATGTATTCTCTCTTCCTTTTTTCAGTCCTTTCATGTATAATGTGGTTAAAAATTAAATGATGCAGCACTGGACTAAAGCCATTCACAAAGCTATTACACTGACTCACTGTGACTGACTGTTAAATCACTTCAGAATACAACACAATGTGACTAAAAATGTCTGAGATGTTCTTTGCCCACAGGTATTTTTATTCGCCGCTTTGGGTTTGTTCCTTCTCTCTCAGCCTCCTCTCTTGCTAAGCATCCAGGAAGGTCACAGCCTCTTAAATTTCTACAAAGGCATTCCACATTTCTTGGCTCTGACAAGATTAAGATTTAGATGAAAACTGTGATTGGGTTCCAGAACTGCCCTCCTTCCTATCTCACTTCATTTGAGTGTTTTTCTTAGTCTCTCTGACCACTTGTTTTAATTAAACTATGAACCCTGTGTGCAATTACGATAAAATCATCACTGAAACAAAACAGCGGGGTGCTGTTCACTTGAGCTTCTGATAAAAGACTTTCCTACTATTCGGTAGTTGAAGCTGGATGTAATTCTGTACAATACGACTGATTGTGCTTGAGATTATACCTTCATCAGTAGGCACCTGTTAGGTATTACAGAGCAGGTGAACCTTTTGTCCTCACTGATGCACGTAGGAAGCGAAAGCTGGGCTGTGTAGTCGGACCCAACAGACAAGCATACAAAAACTACAAATGGCCCAAAAAGTTAATGCTGGTTCTGATGGATAGGTGTCAGGATAAAGTTTCAGTTTGTTGCATACACACGAGTTAGGGTGCCCATGCATCCCCTCTCTACTGCTGACACTTCCAACAATGATCATGTGAGCATCATAACTGGACTGCATTGATGCCCAGATGCGTGTGTCACTTACCTGGCACACACCTGGCAACATGATACACTATGGAAAGAAGGCAAGTTGGTTGAGGCAATGTGATGCTTTGGGCAACGTTTTGCTGGGAAAAACCATTTGCCTCTTTCAGATACATAATGTTCTCTGCCCCAAAGCAAAAGATGGCTCAAGAATGGTTCGAGAAGCTGCTGCATGTTTGAAATCTTGACTTGACCTCCAAATCGCCCAGATCTGAATCAAATTAAGCACCTGTGGGATGTGTTGGACAAACAAGTTTGATCCATGGAGACCCTGCCTCACATCACCAGCAGCCACATACCACAGCACACCTTCAGTCTAGTGCGCACAAATCTTCTTTAAGTTATTAAAAAGGATCCTGTACAACAAAATCCTGCTCATTTCATACTGAGAAGAAACAGTTTAATGAATTCATTAAAAGCTCACCATTACCATGTCATTCATGGCCATGAAGAGTGGATATAAACTTCTGACCTCACCTGTAAAACAGGTACTAGGAGTCTTCAGTCAGTATTCCCCCATTACATCATGTGATCAACATCACACATGTGTGTGACCACTTACAGTTGTTGATCAAGTAGAAGTACCGTGATGTAAAAGGGCTCCGCCAACAGGTCTGGGATAAGTCAGCCTCCATTGTGAAAGCTCCAGCTGATTATCCTGTGAAACACACGACTTTGGACCTTGACCTTGGCTGAAAATAATTTGCATTCTATTAACGCCGTTTATGCCGTTTAGACATTCACACGTGCCTTGTTTTTTGAAGCCACAAATAAAAAACCTTCCCACATATATAACCCCAACATGAGATACAACTATGCAGGAAAGAAGAAAAAGTATATTCAGTGTGAGTGACATCCAGCCAGCCTGTTACTGAGCCTAAATAAAATATGCTGATCACCTGCAGGGTAAATATAGCAGAGCCATTTAAAAACCTCGCACCAAAACCTCTCAAGATCCCTCCCCTCACTGACACCACCCAGACCATGACCCCCTGGTAAAACTGGATCACGTTTATTTGCCAGCATTTCCTCACAGCACGGGTGAGACGAGGAGACAGTGGGTGGCGTACTATGGCATCTCCAGCTAATTATCTATTTGGACAAGGATCAAACCCTCCACTGTGGAAATTATGTCCATGTTATGTTTATGCATGTCTGAGCATTATACATACCAAAAAGTCTGCTTACTGACTGGAAAGAGGCCAGAAGGAAAGGGCTCTAACAGAAGCACTGACAAGCACTGGGTGCAATGTGATTCACATGTTACTGTAGTCATGTTGTATTTTTCAGTTGTGGACAAACGTAACACATTATTGTACTAAATTCAGTAATTACACTACAGTTGCAGTTATGTAGTTTCTTCTGTTACAAAGGTTCACGGCTCTGACAAATTAACATTTAGATGAAAACTGTGATTGGGTTCCAAAACTGCCCTGCTTCCTGTCTCACTTCATTTGAGTGTTTTTCTTAGTCTCTCTGACCACTTGTTTTGGCCCTGTTAATTAAACCATGAACCCTGTGTGCAATTATAATAAAATCTGAGATACATCACTGAAACAAAACAACGTGGTGCTATTATTGTACGATCAATATAAAGCGCCTTGAGGCGACTGTTGTTGTGTTCTATATAAATAAAATTGAATTGTTCACTTGAGCTTCTGAATTCATTAACTTCCGCTAATCTCAGTTTGTGTCCCAGAAGGAGGAAAATGGTGGAGTGACGTTAAAGTTGAGTGCTTGTTAAAAACAGTCGAGGATCCCCAAACTTGCTTTATGTCATCCCTTTGTCCTCATGCAAAACTAAAATATGTGTGTTTTAATAATCCTTATGTTTCATTGTTTGTCATTTATTATTTAAGTCAAAAGGGGGATGTCATGGTCCTTGGGTCTTGTGCCTAAGTTTTGAGTTTTGAAAAGTAACATGGCAGGGGTTCCCCTTTTATGTTACTTCCTGTTTGATTTTGGGAGTTGTTTTCTTCTGTGTCTTGTTCCTGGCTTTAATATCACAGGCATCCAGTCACCATCACCACCACTCTCATGCCCAACCTCATGAAAGACACTGTCTCCATTACTTGCCTTCAGAGGGTTTTTGGCTCCTTCACCTTTGCTGTCCCCCTGCTTGGTCACCACAGGGACTCCACCTCCTATGGCTTAGGGATGCAAAGTTGTATCTGAAAAAAACAAGACTTCTTAACCAATGTCTGCTGGATAAACTAAAGTGGAGATGTTTGCATATAGATTATATGTTTGGTAAAAACACAGCACAGCACAAACACTGTAGACCTACAGTCAAGGACAATAATGGAAGGCTGATGATTTGACCTCCTCTGCATACTGAAGTATTCTAAAGTCAAATTTGAGCCCATCTGTTTGATAGCTAAAGCTTGGCCAAAAGTGAGCCATGCAACAGCATAATGACCCCAAGCACGCCTCTAAGAGAGTGGCCCAATCAAAGTCCAGACATCAACCGATCTGAAATCCTTTGGGAGGAACTTACGAAAGTGTTACATAATTTAATGCCACAAATCTCAATAAACTAAAGAAGAGTGGGCTGAGATTCCTCCACAATGATGAATCAGAACACTTTATTAATCCCTAAGGAAATTATGTGGGTTACAGTTGCTCCAATACAGTAACAGAAACAGATTAGACTATTTAAAAATACAATATGTTACAGATTTACAGATTTAAGAAATAGCACAATACATTCAAATCACTCAATAATAAATATCAAGGATCGACAGAGTTGATAGAATTTTGACAGCAACATTACTGAGTAGAAAAGAGTGTGTAAAAAGGGTGTAACTATTGCAGTGTTCACTGGAGGAGTTGTACAGGGAGATGGCCACGGGCAGAAATTTGTCGTTCAGTGGTGCTTTTTGGTAATCTCAGTCTCTCACTGAACGTGCTCCTATGGCTAGCCAGCATGTCATGGAGTGGGTGGGAGGTATTAGCCAACATTGTCTTTATCTTGGACAACAGCTCCCTCTCAGACACCACCTTAAGGGTTACTGGCCTTACAGATCAGTTCATTGAGTCTGTTGGCATCTGCGACCCTCAACCTGCGCCCCCAGCATGCAACAGCATAGAGGATAGCACTGGCCACAGCAGGCTCATGGAAAATCCTGAGCATTGTCCGACAGATGTTGAAGGACCTCAGAAAATAGCCCTTCCTGTAAAGTGCAGCTGTGTTTTTAACCCAGTCCAGTTTATTATCTATGTATACACCAAGATATTTTTAGTCCTCCACAATATCTACATTGACCCCTTGGATTGAAACAGGGGTCAATGTAAAAGATTAGTAAAGTCATACAGAAAAGAGTTACTTTAATGTGTTGTTGTTGTTCATCTTAGGCTTTAGCACAATTATGAATGGCAAAAGATATTTTTCAGGGTATTAAGGAAAGGATGGAGCGACTTTCAGCTGTTCTTTTATTCACAAGGAGTTACTCCAGTGGGCAGTTTCTTAATTTGGCAGCTTTTGTGCATACCGGACGCCCTTCCTAGGACAATCCCAAGGGGATTTGTTGTCCTCCGGGATCAAAATGAGAATCTACTACACTATAGAGCTATTTTAAGGTTATTAAAGAAAAATATGGAGAACAGAACAAAAGCATTTTTACTGAGAAAAATAAGAGTATTGGAAGGCTTTTAAAAGTGCTATTTTTCTTGGATAAAGTAACATTTTTCTTTTTTCTTTCCTCCCAGCTATCTCTTTTTTTGTGTCTTACCTTCATCTGAACAAAAAATACCTTGAATAGCAGCTGTGCTTTTCTTTTTTGTTTTTTGGCTGTGGTTTTCAGCTTCATCTCTTTTCATCTCTGCTTTTATCTTTCGTGTTTTCCTTACTGAAGGTTCCTGTCAGGGGCAGAACATAATTTCTTGCCTGTGACTGTTTGAGATTGAGATCATATGCTGACTATAAATAACTTGTCAACCCAGACTGGTGGCCATTATTGCGTGATTCAGTTAAAATTTAAGAAAGGAGCTGTTTGTAGTTCAGTGGTCTCTTTGAACAATGGAGAACAACAGATTTCAGGGTATTAAGAGAGATGTGGATCTCACTGAGAAGTTTAATGTTTGGTACTTTCACTGTGAAAGTACCAAACATTAAAACTGTCAGTTCAGACCATAAACTCATCAATGTTTTGTCAGGGACCAATCACTCGACATGATATGCTTAGACCGCTGTCGCTCAAAACCATGCAGTGAGGTAGTGTAACTCCATTTTCAGGCTAGGTGTACACCTTCATCCTGGATGGTCAAAAAGTCTCTCTCATAATGGATGTATACCATGTAATACATTATACTATACCAAGCCCATTAACTGAATAGTGAAGACAGGCAAGAGATCATCGCTGACAGATCTGAACACCAGACTGGGACAGTAAGCTTAAATAGCTATGAGGCTCCCCGTACTTGGCTATTCTAAGTCAAAAGTTTTGGAACACCCTAATTTTTACAGTTTTTTATTGAAAATTATGCCATTTACTGTCTCATTGCACTCTGAAGTGAAAGCATAGTACAAATAAGCAGTTGGAGTTAAAAAATAAATCATGGAATCAATTTATAAACCAAAATGTATTCTAAGGTTTTGACTCATCAAAGTAGCCTCCTTTGGCAGATGTAACAGCTGAACACACCTGCGGCATTCTTTCTACAATAGAAATCAAATATTCTTCAGAAAGTTCTTCCCATATCTGTAGCAGAAGTTCCCATAAATGTGGCACTTGTAGGTTTGCTTTCACTCTTCTGTCCAGTTCGTCCCAAACCAGCTCGATGCCGTTTAAGTCTGGAGACTGTGCTGCCACTCCATGTTTTAAAGCTCACCATCCTGTTCTCTTTTCCTGAGGTAGTTCTGGCATAGCATGGACTTATGTTTTGGTCCTTATCTTGCTGTAGGATGAACCTCTGACCAACTAGGCACTTACCAGAGGGTACTGCATGGTGCTGCAGAATGCTGTGGTTAGGGCTGCTCAATTAATCGAATTTTAATCACGATTACGATCTGGGCTTTCAACGATCATTAAAAATGACTGAGCCGATTATTAGCCCCTCCCTCATTTATCCGCGACACCTTAAAGGCCGTTCCGTGAAAATATTGTCGGGCATAAACCGGTCCGTGGCGCAAAAAAGGTTGGAGACCGCTGATTAAGAGGACCCGAGGGAAGCTCGGAAAACTAAGCAGAAGTTATTTGGAGAGGAGAGTGACTGCTGTTGGCTGAAAAGAGAGGTAAAAAAACTTCAGTGGTGTTGCACACTATTTTATATTATTTTTCAAAGTCATTGTTAACCCTTTAAAGCCGGTCAGAGCAGCACGCTCCGTTTTGTGTAACTATTTTTAAATCCCTGTAGAATCTGAACCGCGTAAGCTAGCGCAATAATTTGTTTTGCATATGAAACCGGAGGAGTTGTACTTACATCTGATGCCATCAGCTTGTCCTCGGTCACGGTTTCCTTCCACATATAGCTTTGCAAAAACTGCATAAAAAGCGCTTGCAGGAACAAAAACATAATATTCCAGAAACACGCTTTGCCGATCCGATCAGCTGTTCGTAACACTTCCCACAGTGAAACAGAAGTCAGCGCGAACTGTCGCATGTCCGCCATTTCCTGCCCGAAACAGGAAGTGATGTCATTTTCGCGGAAATGTAGTTTTTTACTTGTAGGCCTTAAAAGCCTATACTGGTCATGTTTGACTTTTCTGAATAGTTTCTGTGATGCTTAGAACTCGAATTGCACTGCTGGAAATAGTTTATTTTGATGCACGTGCTGTTTTCTTTGCAAATTTGCATCATAGGATTGTTTTTTTTGTTTTTCCTGCAGTATATAAAAATTGGTGTATCTCCAAAATAAAACTATGAAGACACTCAAAATAAAGTTCCTGTTGTTGTAAACTATTTTTTGCAACTTTTTTGTATTTAAAGTTTTGAGGGATAAACCTCTTAAATTTCTCCAAGTAGAAATATATGTAAAAAAAACAAAAATGATTTTCAATTTTTTTTTGTAGTTTATTGCACTTTTTTGCAATTAATGTAGTTACTATGGACTTAATGCATACATATTATTAAAATATGGGCTATAACAGTTATTTAGCAACTTGAAATGCTCCCACAAATGGCACTACAACATGTAAAAAAATAATATAAGCTCTGGCGGACTTGGTTCTATAGCAGGTCTTAAGGGGTTAAATAAATATCGTCAAATAATCGCGATTTCAATTTCAGTGAAAATAATCGTGATTATCATTTTTGCCATAATCGAGCAGCCCTAGCTGTGGTAGCTGTTTTTGCTCAGAGTGCCTCACTCTGCACAAGTCACCGACCCTGGATCCAGCAAAACAGACCCAGATTATCACACTTCCTCCTCCATGTTTGACAGTTGATGCCACACACTCTGGAACCATCCTTCCACCTACTCGACGGTGTACTAAGATCCTGCGTGATGAACCGAAGATTTCAAATTTTGATTCATCTTTGCATAATACCTTCTTCCAGTCTTCTAGTCACTGTACTCCGGTGTTTCATGGCCCAGACAAGTCTCTTTGTCTTACTCTGACGTCTGGCTTTCTTGCTGCAACTCATCCTGTCAAACCTGCAGCTCAAAGTCTTCTCTTCACAGTTGACACTGAGACTTGCTTATTATGACCACTATTAAGCTGTGCTTGAAGTGCAATGGAAGTGTGCAAAATGCAGAGTATTGTGTGTGTGTGTGTATATGTGTATGTGTGTATAAGTGTGAGATACTAAGTGTTACAATGGTCTGTCTCTCCTCCATTGTTCATTGCCTTTTTCTTGTCATTTTTGTAGCAACACACTACTTTCTGCTGTTCAGCTGATGCTCACGAGGGTATGGCACCACATTGTGTTCCAACACTGCTTTTGTAAGTAATTCAGAAAAGTTGGAACAACTGTAGGAATTAGTAGCGCCAGTTTTCAAGGCTTGATCAACCTCCATTTCTGCAGAACAGCTTTAAATTGTAAAACCCATGTTGTGTTCCCTAAAAAAGGCCTTTTTGTACAATTCTGAAATGTACATTATTTTTCAGTTCTGGGTAACCTTACCTTTTTTTTTAACCTCTGTCAGTTCACCACTTACATTTGTACCATTTCAAGCTATTCATTGGACTTGAACGACTTGAATTGCAATAAATAACTGGAAAAATTGGGGTGTTTGACCGATAGTGTAAATATTTTGGCAAATAGTTTGTAGCAAATGACCCACAGGAAAGAGCCCTTACTGAGTATACAGAGTTAAGGTTTACCGTTATAGGGTTAACCTAATCTTTAGCATAATAGTAATCAATCTACATTTGAGCATTAATATTAAAAAAAAAGATTTATATTAACTCTAAAAATCATCATAAACACACAGCTCTTCCTTGCTACAGTACTCTTTCATTAAAGCAGTTTGTCATTTTGAGTGATCATGCTGTAGTGCATTTCACATTAAATGTATGAGGACTGAGGGTCCATAGATGTGAGAAACCTTCATTCTATATTTTCCTCAGTCACTCTTTCCATCACCACTTTCTGTACTTCATAGGAGCAGCAAAAGGAGGTCAAAGTGTCTCACGAGATTTATGTCTGTTTCCTCTTATTCATCCATCAGCTCTGAGCCAGAACCTTTCTAACCCATCACTCATATACACTATACAGTCCAGCAACCATTTAGTAATCAATCAGTCTAAGCAACAACACAGCTGTGATGTTTAGTACGAGATCCCTCTTAAATGAGTCTGTACTAAAATAGCCAAGGTAAATATGAACTAAGATGAGTTTGAGACATCACTTCAAATTCTATCATTAAAATGAAGAACTTCCCATGAGAAGACATAAATTACAGCCGAATTCAACTTTTTTCTCACATGCTCTCAATGCCCAAAGCAAGTTCCCAAGAGCGGTTTCTTTGATTCTAATGAGGATAATAAGCACTGAAGGCATTGCACAACTGACTGATGAATGGCTTTCTTGGTATTTCACATCCCCTTCTAGATGCTCAACCTTACTCCCGGCCATGTATTATTAAAGGCAACCTAATAGCAGTTCGCTGAGCTTTGGTTCTAACCTAGATGGCATGCAGTCTCAGCTGGGGCTCTGTACAGACTCCTCACTTTGGAGCTGAGATGACATCATACATATTGTATAAGACAATAGCAGTGTGGAAGCTGTTCTGCTGAATATGGTTTTTTTTTATTTGTTTTTTGACCTGAAGTGACCATATTTGGACTAAAGGCAAAGACAACACTAATACCAACTATGGTTTGTATGGTTAGCAAGCTGCATACATAAGCTGTCCAGGTATAATGCACAGACAAACCAACCTAATAATCAGTGGTAAGTAACAGACTAATAACATTTCATTCAAGCAAAAACTGCAGCACATTATTCTTGGATGAGCTTCGCAAACAGCATTACTAATCACGTGATTCTGGCACAAACATGACCCCCCCTTGGTTTAGGTGCACCTTCTTTGGAACTGATTTCAGCCAGCAACCTCCGGGAACCACTGCAGACCAGTGATGAAGGTGGAGGAACTCATGGCACTACACACTGGTTCACTGGTGCTCTATTAGATAGAGACAAGAGATTAACTCATTCACTGCCAGCCATTGGCAGTGAATGAGTTAAACCCATTGACTCATTCACTGTAATTGACGGCTATAGACGTCAATGGCAGTGAATGAGTTAACTGGAGTCCAAGAACTTGATGAGGATCATAAGAGCAAGCCAGAGGTTGGTTAGCAGTCTTGGGAGTGAGTGGAGGCTTGGAGGGAGCATGAACGCAGCTGGTGAATATCGGACCAGGTTATCACGATCAGGTGTTTGCAAACAGCAGTTTATGGAGATCATCTAATGTTCATCGTAGTAATAATCTTGCAGAAAACCTTTGGCCTAATATACTCCACAGCTGATTAACAAATAGAAGGTCAGTGTAAGAAGGACCTTTCAAATGGAGAAACTCTGTACTGGGGCAGAGCAGGAGAAAGGATTTACCCCAGCAACTCCACCTGTAGCTTCAAAACAAGGAAAAGGCTAACAAACAGCAGATTTCCAACCAACCAGAGGTTGGTCATGGTGGTTGTATCACAGCCAATATCAGACAACTCTTGAGCAATAGGCTCATGATGTAATGTAAGAAACTTCAGTACACCACAGCTCTAGTTCCCCATGTTGGCACACAAATCAGATCCTGATAACAATTTGGTGTAAACCAGTATTAAACTGGGTAAAGCTACATATTTAAAAAAGAGATTTATAATCAGTTAGCACGTTAATTACTACTTAAATCAGAGAGCAAAAAAATAAGCAACCTAAAAATCGCATCGTGGCACAACTCTTATAAGTGACAGAGACCATTCAGTAGAAGGATTTTCCAGTACGTGTTCAAGAAATTATAAAGTGCCTGACTCTGACCTCCTTTTGTCTAAAACATTATTTTTCCAGCACTTGAAGTCTTTGGAGTGTTTTCTTTTCATGTAGCACTCAGTGTTTGTTCCTATGTAGGCCAAATCAGCATGAAACTGGAAAGCTTCCAGAAAGACAAAAATAGAAATTCACTTCCTGTTTTTCTGCTCTTAAACTTCAGTATATTCCATTTAAAGCACAAGAAAAAAGAATAATTGCCCACAACACTTTTTGACTTCCAATTAAAAAGCCCTTGTCTCATTTTGTGTGAAATTTCTCATCACATTCCACAAAAGGATGAGCACAGTGTAAGAACCACAAATACAAAGCATAATGAATCAAATCCTTTTTTATGAAACAGGCCAATGAACATAGTTCATCTCTTATTATTGGATTCTGTTTTGGATCTGTTATGCTTTCCCACACTTTGGTGTGAAATTGGAGTTTGGTTGGTGGATAAACCCCAGGTCCAGTTTTGCATCGGGGGAAATAACTCACTTTTAATACTTTGCACTTTTGTTTTGATCTGCTGGCCTCTGCTCCTGCTGTTTCTGAGCTTTCCTGCTCTTTGTGGATTTAGCCAGTAGATAAGCACATATTGCAAAAGCTATCACCTTGGTAGCTTTTGGATCGCTGAGGTGGGAAGTAATGAAGTACAAATACTTGTACTTAAGTTGAGTCTTAAGGTACAGGCATTTTTTTGACTATCTATTTTTTTGCCAACTTTTTTAACTTCACCTCATTTTCAAAACATATCTCTACTTTCTATTTCTTGCAATTTCCTGGAAAGCTTGTTGCTTTAGCTTTAGGACATTTGAGGGGAGCTGTTTCCAGTTTGAATGTAAAAGTGGAAAGCAATAACTCACTGGTGCTTATTGCACAAGACAAGCTGGGAAATATACATATATATTTATATATAAAAAAAAATTTATGCAGCATTTATAGTAATATACTCGGGGTTAAAGTGGGTCAGGCCATCTGGAATTGTTGCATGCATGCCAGTGTGCATGCACACATAATTTGTTATTTGTTTCTAAGGCTATTTTATGAGAGCGACCAATTTAAATTATTTAACTATAATTGAAAAAAAAGATCAAATGTTACAGACTGCTTACAGTATTGTGTTTGCATTTTCTCCTTTCTTTACTGTGGGTCACTGTCTGCTCTCTCTCTGACTTTGATACTATCTCTCTCAGGAAAATTTTTTCACAGAGTTAATGTCAGAATTATGGATATATCTGACATCTCAGGTGAAGGAGGATTCATCCAGTGGAAGTCTGCTTCATGACAAACTCTTCCACCATATCACCCTGAAATCTTGCAGAAGAACAAAACATTTACTGTGAGACACTGTCCATGAAGTTCTACAGTAACTGTGTGTTCACATCAGCATTGTCTTTTCTCTCTGTATGCCAGGTATTTCTTAAAGTTAGTATTTCTTCTTTTACTACATGAAAGTAATTTGAGACATTGCAGAGCTGTATCACTGTAATTGTGTACATTATGAACTGATGTCTAACAAAAAGAAAATGCGAAACACTGCAAATCCATCACCTCACTTAAAAAAAAACCAAAAACGCCTGCAATCATCTTATCATGTGGCTCCCCTGTAGCACTCTGAAGGGAGAATTTCTTAAAAATAAATATTTAATGAAGCCAGCTGCAAAAGTAGCTTCATCCATGGGACACATTTACCAACACTTAGCTCCACAGCAAAACCCTCTTTTGGCATTAAAAAGCTACTGTCGGGATTTAATGTTTATTTAATGCATTGTCAATTTGGTGACTGGAAGGCGAGGACACAGCAGGTATTTTGGTGGCTTGCCTTATTGCATGTGTATTTTTAGGAGTTTCCTTTTTACAACATACAAATTTGGCAGGATAATATATTAATGATTTGTACAAATGTGATTTGCTAAGGTTTGCAGCCCACAGTTTAACCCTAAACTTAATGCTGTATTTTAGCTTTGGGGTTTATGATAGTTGGGGCATTCATCTATTGGTGTTCTGATGTGTTGTTCTGATGGGCTTATGGTTTACAGCTGTGAGTGCAGTGTCCTAAAACTTTTCAGTCATCCCTCATCCAACATGTTTAGAGCTTATTGCCTTGGTGCTCCTCAGTAATGATGCTAGTATTTTATTGGTAAATGGACTGGTTCCTATAGAAATTGAGCCTCAAAGCACTTTATACAGTATGCCTGACTCAACCATACACAAACATTTACACTCTACGCATTAGTGTTTTCTATCTGATGAATGCATCAGAAAGAGGTTGGCTTCAGTATCTTGCTGAAGAATACTTTGTGATGCAGACTGTAGTAGCGAGGAACTGAACCAGGTCCACTAGTCTTCCAATTGGTAGATTGTGCCATTTTTTTTTTTTTACAAAAAATGGCACCTAACTATATGCTTTAGCAAAAAGGAAAGTTTGAAGCCTAATCTTAAAAGTAGAGATAGTGTCTGTCTCCTGAATCCAAACTGGAAGCTGGTTCCACAGAAGAGGGGCCTGAAAACTGAAGGCTCTGCCTCCCATTCTACTTTTAAATACTCTAGGAACAACAAACAGGCCTGCAGAGCGAGAGCAGAGCGCTCTAATAGGGTGATATGGTACTACAAGGTCATTAAGATAAGATGGGGCCTGATTATTTAAGACCTTGTATGTGAGGAGCAGGATTTTGAATTCAGTTCTGGATTTAACAGGAAGCCAATGAAGGGAAGCCAAAACAGGAGAAATCTGCTCTCTCTTTCTAGTCCCTGTCAGGACTCTTGCTGCAGCATTTTGGATTAGCTGAAGGCTTTTCAGGGAGGTTTTATCAGGACATCCTGATAATAATGAATTACAGTCGTCCAGCCTGGAAGTAATAAATGCATGAACTAGTTTTTCAGCGTCACTCTGAGACAGGATATTTCTAATTTTAGAGATGTTGCACAGATAGAAGAAAGCAGTCCCACATATTTGTTTAATATGTGCATATTAAATATCCTGGTCAAAAATGACTCCAAGTGTCCTCACGGTGTGTATTATCTGGCTTCATGGATAGATAAAGTTGGGTGTCATCTGCATAGCAGTGAAAATTTATGCTATGCCTTCTGGTGATACTGCCTATTGGAAGCATGTATAATGTAAACAGAATTGGTCCTAGCAACTGAACCCTGTGGAACTCCATAATTAACCTCAGTGTGTGAAGAGGACTCTCCATTTACATGCACAAATTGACTGTTTAATTGCTGCCAGTTAATTACTGTCTTATTAAATAAAAATAAATTTGCAGTATAGATGTTTGATGGCTTTTTAAGTAATGGTTTAACTACTGCCAGCTTGAAGGCCTGTGGTACATAGCTGATTAATAGAGATAGATTAAAAAAATAATTACTGGTAGGACTTCTTTGAGTAATCTTGTAGGAATGGGATCTAAAAGACACGTTGATCACAGTGATGTTTCTAACTTTATGGAAGGCTTTTTTTTTTATAAAGCAGCAAACTATTTTTCCAGGCTAAACGATGACCTTCTAAACTAGTGAGACACCATTTCCTCTCCAGCTCACGAGTTACCTGCTTTAATCTGTGTGTTTGAGAATTATTCTTCTGTGGCGACTGTTGTTGTGATTTGGCGCTATGTAAATAAAATTGACTTGAATTGATTTGAGGCTTTCTTTTTCAGAGGACCTACAGTATCCAGAGTCGTACCCAGTGAAGAAGTAAAATCATTATGACATAAATAATGAACTCACTTGACAGTATGTTTTAAAAAGATGACATATATATTAAATTATTAATTGAAAGTATTTTGAACTCTAAATTATGGACAGCTACCCCAGGGGAGTCTATGAATCCAGAAGCCAGAAAGCACCACAGTAGGCCCTTAACCACAATGCTACTACCAAGCAATGATGCTTGCATACTAACATGCTATATTACTATGATTTTGCTCATTTACAAGCCACCTCCACAATCCAACTTCCTGCTGAGATCCAGCTCTCTATGCACCATTTGTTATTTGAACCCTAGCACCAGTCTTGGGAATTCCTCATTCTGCAGCATGCCAGAGGAAAAGTGAAGCTTAGTGGGTACAACCATGGGTAATAAACAAAACAATGGACACAAGTGACTATAAGGAGTTACTTTTTTTAGATGATGAAGACCGCAGGAGTGGGTGCTGTGGCTCGGGCTGTGCAAGTCTTCTGCTAATAAAACGATTTGTGGATTGATTACAGACTCCTTAGTAAGATACTGAACTTTGACTTGCACTGGTATATATGAAAAAGTGATCAGTGAGGGAAGTGTTACATGAACAACTGTTCTGACCCCATCTGCTTTTGGTAATGAATATGGAGTGCTGTCACTGTATCTTATTTTGTTTCATATATATATATATATATATATTAGGGGTGCAACGATATTCGTATCGATATTGAACCGTTCGATACAGTGCTTCGGTTCGGTACGCATATGTATCGAACAATACAACATTTGTAATTTATTTTATCAACTTTCCTTCTGACGATGCTGTCTGTGTTGAGCGCTCAGTGAATCTGTGTTCGACTACTCCGCCTAGGCTGCACTGTCGAGCGCAGATCCACTGAGCGCTCAACACAGACAGCATAGTCAGAAGGAAGAGCGCAGGGCAAGCTAGCAAGACAGAAGTTAAGCTCTCCTTGCAAGATGGACCTCCCCCACTCTCATTCAGATCTGGCGTTTGGAATAATTTTGGTTTTCATGTGACGTATGACCCTGAAGGTAAGCGAGTCATGGACTAAAGTAAAACAGTATGTTGGATGTGCCACGCAATGCTTAATTACATGGGTGGGAACTAGTGTGTTAGCGCAGTTAGCTCGTTAACGTGTTGGCCGTCTAGCCCCATGCACGGGGCGATCGGCGGTAGCTCGTTAACGGAGATTTGCCGTGTTGTGGCGTTAAGGTCATTTCAACGAGATTAACCTGAAAGCACTAGTGGGAACACAACGAATATGACTGCACATTTACGCCGACATCATCCTAGTGCAAAGACAAAAACAACAAGCATGCTACTAACTTTAGCCGAGTCATTTAGACAGCTGTTAGCACATGATTCTCCTTATGCTGCTGAGAATATAGCCCAGAAGAAGCGGATAGTATAGCTTTTATTTTGGAAAGAGCCATTTCTCTGTAATAAACTCTCTTTTCCAAAGATGAGTGATTCCTCAATCAGATACAGGGCTCGCAAAATTTTTTCAGTCGGGCTACCAAAATCTATCTCTTCCCTGCCCGTCGGGCTATTGTAGGAAGGAAAAATATATGTCAATGCTTTTGCATTCTTTCAGAAATGTAGCTGGGTAATTATGTCATTGGCATCGGTGAGCCACTGTTAATATGTGACATATTGAAATCGCGTTTGAATTTGCGCTTGTTTTTTGCTTTCACTTTGCAATCGCGCGAACTGTGTATAGAGAGCGACAGCACTGATCTGTGAGTGATGATAATTTGTGCACCAATTCCTCTGACATCGTCTTATTAATCGTTAGCTTACTATGCAAACATGACAAGTGAAATCTCCCGCAGCTTAAACATGTGAGAGGCTGATCGCGCAGAGAATCGCTGAGCTTATGTGAGTCCGTGTGTAAAAGCAGCAGTATATATATTTTAGTTCTGCTGAGCCAAATAAGACAGGTCAGGGTGAAGAAGTGACAGCCAAAGAAAAGCTTACCACAAAACGGAGAAGTTATGACAAATGAGACTATAAGGCAAAAAGAAAGTGCAGCTTTATGGTTTCATGGACAAAAGAATTTCTGTTGCTGCAATATGACGAGCTAAATAACCAGGGCTGCACATAAGTGGTCCGCAGGTGCGCATTCGCTGTCAAAATAAAAAACACGCACAAGGGTTAGGGTTAAATTTAAAAACTGTACTTTTGAGTTAAAATATATATTTATAATTTTAATAAATGACAAATTAAAAAGGCATGAACATTTTTTTTGTATCGAAAAAATATCGAACCGTGACACCAAAGTATCGAACCGAACCGAACCGTGAATTTTGTGTATCGTTGCACCCCTAATATATATATATATATATATATATATATATATATATATATATATATATATATATATAACACCCAGCACGCCCCTGCGGGCGGTTTATCCCTCAAGCTCGGGTCCTCTACCAGAGGCCTGGGAGCTTGAGGGTCCTGCGCAGTATCTTAGCTGTTCCCAGGACTGCGCTCTTCTGGACAGAGATCTCCGATGTTGTTCCCGGGATCTGCTGGAGCCACTCGCCTAGCTTGGGAGTCACCGCACCTAGTGCTCCGATTACCACGGGGACCACCGTTACCTTCACCCTCCACATCCTCTCGAGCTCTTCTCTGAGCCCTTGGTATTTCTCCAGCTTCTCGTGTTCCTTCTTCCTGATATTGCTGTCATTCGGAACCGCTACATCGATCACTACGGCCGTCTTCTTCTGTTTGTCTACCACCACTATGTCCGGTTGGTTCGCCACCACCATTTTGTCCGTCTGTATCTGGAAGTCCCACAGGATCTTAGCTCGGTCATTCTCCACCACCCTTGGGGGCATCTCCCATTTTGACCTCGGGACTTCCAGGTTATACTCGGCACAGATGTTCCTGTACACTATGCCGGCCACTTGGTTATGGCGTTCCATGTATGCCTTGCCTGCTAGCATCTTGCACCCTGCTGTTATGTGCTGGATTGTCTCTGGGGCATCTTTACACAGCCTGCACCTGGGGTCTTGCCTGGTGTGATAGACCCCAGCCTCTATGGATCTTGTGCTCAGAGCTTGTTCCTGTGCTGCCATGATTAGTGCCTCTGTGCTGTCTTTCAGTCCAGCTTTGTCCAGCCACTGGTAGGATTTCTGGATATCAGCCACCTCCTCTATCTGCCGGTGGTACATACCGTGCAGGGGCCTGTCCTTCCATGATGGTTCCTCGTCTCCCTCCTCTTTCTTGGGTTTCTGCTGCCTGAGGTATTCACTGAGCACTCGGTCAGTTGGGGCCATCTTCCCAATGTATTCTTGGATGTTCGTTGTCTCATCCTGGACTGTGGTGCTGACACTCACCAGTCCCCGGCCCCCTTCCTTCCGCTTAGCGTACAGCCTCAGGGTGCTGGACTTGGGGTGAAACCCTCCATGCATGGTAAGGAGCTTTCTTGTCTTTATGTCAGTGGCTTCTATCTCCTCCTTTGGCCAGCCTATTACCCCAGCAGGGTACCTGATCACGGGCAGGGCGTAGGTGTTGATGGCCCGGATCTTGTTCTTACCATTCAGCTGACTCCTCAGGACTTGCCTGACCCTCTGCAGGTACTTGGTGGTTGCAGCTTTTCTAGCGGCCTCTTCATGGTTCCCATTCGCCTGCGGGATCCCCAGGTACTTGTAACTGTCCTCTATGTCTGCAATGTTGCCTTCTGGTAGTTCAATCCCCTCAGTTCTGACTACCTTCCCTCTCTTTGTTACCATCCGACTACACTTCTTCAGTCCGAACGACATTCCAATGTCATTGCTGTATAGCCTGGTAGTGTGGATCAGTGAATCGATGTCTCGTTCACTCTTGGCATACAGCTTGATGTCATCCATGTACAGGAGGTGGCTGACAACTGCTCCGTTCCGTAGTCGGTATCCGTAGCCAGTCTTGTTAATGATCTCACTGAGGGGGTTCAGGCCTATGCAGAACAGCAGTGGGGACAGAGCATCTCCTTGGTAGATCCCGCACTTGATGGTGACTTGTGCTATGGGCTTGGAGTTGGCCTCTAGTGTTGTACACCACATCCCCATTGAGTTCCTGATGAAGGCTCTTAGGGTCCCATTGATCTTGTACAATTCTAGGCATTCCAGTATCCAGCTGTGGGGCATTGAGTCATAGGCCTTCTTGTAATCAATCCAGGCAGTGCACAGGTTGGTCAGTCTGGTCTTGCAGTCTCGGCTGATTGTTCTGTCTACCAGTAGCTGGTGTTTTGCGCCTCTGGTATTCTTGCCAATTCCTTTCTGTGTCCCGCTCATGTATTGACCCATGTGCCTGTTCATCTTAGCCGATATGATGCCTGACAGGAGCTTCCATGTAGTACTGAGGCAGGTTATTGGTTGGTAGTTGGAGGGGACCGGTCCCTTCTTGGGGTCCTTGGGGATCAGGACCGTCCGGCCTTCAGTTAGCCATTCCGGGTGTCTCTCGTTAACTAGCAGCTGGTTCATTTGTGCTGCCAGACGCTCGTGGAGTGCAGTCAGCTTCTTCAGCCAGTAGGCGTGAACCATGTCGGGCCCTGGTGCTGTCCAACTCTTCATACTGGAGACCCTTTCTTGGATATCTGCCACTGTGATGGTTACTGGACCCTGTTCAGGGAGGTCGCTGTGGTCTGCCCTCAGATCCTCTAGCCACTGAGCATTGCCGTTATGGGTTGCATCCTTCTCCCATATGCTCTTCCAGTATTGCTCCGTCTCCAGCCTTGGTGGTGCTGTTCTCTTATTGTTCCCTTGCCACTGAGAGTACACCTTTGCTGGTTCTGTGGAGAACAGCTGGTTTATTCTCCTGCCTTCTATCTCTCTGGTGTACCTCCTCAAGCGGCTGGCCAAGGCTGTGAGTCTTTGCTTGGCAGTTTCCAAGGCCTCAGGTATGGACAGCTTGCTGTATTTCTTAGGCACCTTATTTGTCTTACCTTTCTGCAACTCCGTTAGTTGGCTAACCTCCCTCCGTGCTACTTTGATCTTGCCCTCTAGCCTCCTTCTCCATGGAGGGTACTGCCCCTTGTCGCTGTTCAACTTGTAGCCAAGCATCTCACTGATCACTGCTGCCGTATTGTAGATCAGCTTGTTAGTGTCGGTAATCGTGGTTGTAGGTATTGTCCGTAGTGCTGCATTAACATCATCTAGCAGACCTTCTGAGGGTACTTCACGTAATCTTGGTAACCGGCTACGGGGGATCCAGGTTTCAAGCTTGGCCATGATCCTATTTTTCAGGTCAGTTCCTCTCGCACTCAACGATCCTTCTCCTATCGCACTTGGGGCTATGTACCCAATCTCGGGTGGGGGTGATGATATCGCCCCCCTGACCTGGCGTCCTGACTCCTCCTTGCCGTAGCATTTGTGTTGTACCTCGTCAATCTCTAGCTGTGAGAGCAGTCCCTTCTTTCGAATGTTGGAACACT
This sequence comes from Copadichromis virginalis, assembly GCF_057382275.1. NCBI lineage: Eukaryota > Metazoa > Chordata > Actinopteri > Cichliformes > Cichlidae > Copadichromis > Copadichromis virginalis. The sequence goes on from NC_140622.1 coordinate 5,532,917, forward strand.
GAGCTACTAGTTGTTTTGCCGTCATTGTGGATGTTGGGTATCGATATATATATATATATACAGTGGGGCAAAAAAGTATTTAGTCAGCCACCGATTGTGCAAGTTCCCCCACTTAAAATGATGACAGAGGTCAGTAATTTGCACCAGAGGTACACTTCAACTGTGAGAGACAGAATGTGAAAAAAAAATCCATGAATTCACATGGTAGGATTTGTAAAGAATTTATTCGTAAATTAGGGTGGAAAATAAGTATTTGGTCACCTCAAACATGGAAAATCTCTGGCTCTCACAGACCTGTAACATCTTCTGTAAGACGCTTTTCTGTCCCCCACTCGTTACCTGTATGAATGGCACCTGTTTGAACTCATCATCTGTATAAAAGACACCTGTCCACAGCCTCAAACAGTCAGACTCCAAACTCCGCCATGGCCAAGACCAAAGAGCTTTCGAAGGACACCAGGAAAAGTATTGTAGACCTGCACCAGACTGGGAAGAGTGAATCTACAATAGGCAAGCAGCTTGGTGTGAAAAAATCAACTGTGGGAGCAATCATCAGAAAATGGAAGACATACAAGACCACTGATAATCTCCCACGATCTGGGGCTCCACGCAAGATCTCATCCCGTGGGGTCAAAATGATCATGAGAACGGTGAGCAAAGATCCCAGAACCACACGGGGGGACCTGGTGAATGACCTGCAGAGAGCTGGGACCAAAGTAACAAAGGTCACCATCAGTAACACACTACAACGGCAGGGAATCAAATCCCGCAGTGCCAGACGTGTTCCGCTGCTGAAGCCAGTGCATGTCCAGGCCCATCTGAAGTTTGCCAGAGAGCACATGGATGATACAGCAGAGGATTGGGAGAATGTCATGTGGTCAGATGAAACCAAAGTAGAACTTTTTGGTATAAACTCAACTCGTCGTGTTTGGAGGAAGAAGAATACTGAGTTGCATCCCAAGAACACCATACCTACTGTGAAGCATGGGGGTGGAAACATCATGCTATGGGGCTGTTTTTCTGCCAAGGGGACAGGACGACTGATCCGTGTTAAGGACAGAATGAATGGGGCCATGTATCGTGAGATTTTGAGCCAAAACCTCCTTCCATCAGTGAGAACTTTGAAGATGAAACGAGGCTGGATCTTCCAACATGACAATGATCCAAAACACACCGCCCGGGCAACAAAGGAGTGGCTCCGTAAGAAGCATTTGAAAGTCCTGGAGTGGCCTAGCCAGTCTCCAGACCTCAACCCCATAGAAAATCTGTGGCGGGAGTTGAAAGTCCGTGTTGCTCGGCGACAGCCCCAAAACATCACTGCTCTCGAGAAGATCTGCATGGAGGAATGGGCCAAAATACCAGCTACTGTGTGTGCAAACCTGGTAAAGACCTATAGTAAACGTTTGACCTCTGTTATTGCCAACAAAGGTTATGTTACAAAGTATTGAGTTGTATTTTTGTTATTGACCAAATACTTATTTTCCACCCTGATTTACGAATAAATTCTTTACAAATCCTACCATGTGGATTCATGGATTTTCTTTTCACATTCTGTCTCTCACAGTTGAAGTGTACCTCTGGTGCAAATTACTGACCTCTGTCATCATTTTAGGTGGGGGAACTTGCACAATCGGTGGCTGACTAAATACTTTTTTGCCCCACTGTATGTATGTATGTATGTATATATATATATATATATATATATATATATATATATATATATATATATATATATATATATATATATATATATTTTTTTTTTCCCCAGTGGTTCAAACTTTTCGATAGGGTTCTCTTACTTAATTTTCTCCTTCATTCATAGGATAATTGAGAGATATGAATGACTACCTTTAGGACACAAGTCCATGGATGACTGCTTTTCATCTATCAGGAAGAGCAATAGAACAAAAGAAACTGGGATAATAATATCTAAGTGCAGTCTCTAATTGGACTGGAAGAAACAAGACAAAATACGCTCTTCTATAATCTAACTTAATCCCTTTCCTCTCTTGTTTAATTCTTTATTCTTTTATCTTTCCTTTCACTGGCTACTGGCTACCTTTAAACCTACATAACAGAAGAGTTACTGCCGACGCAATTAAGAAAATGATGTGATTAAAATGGTGATACTCATAACCAAAGTCTAAACATAAAAGTCTTGTGTGCTGCAGTACACACAACCAAACTCTTTGGAACTCTGAAGCTACTGAGTCAGCAGAATGTTGGCAACTGTTACACTATATGTAAAAGTCCCTAACGTTACCACTATGGGTTGCAACACCTGGTAACCCCACTCTCTAACTATGTGGTGCGATTAGAGCTGACGTAGGAACGAACTGCTCTTGTGTATATCAATAGCCTTTTAATCAATTTCACCCCTCCAACTGCCACTTTAAAGTCGTTCTTCTCCACAACTATTTTTTTAGATCTGAATGTTTTTGATGTTTTGTAATGGTGCTTCCATCACCACCTGCATCCGCCTCACCTGTTGATCCTTCACCTCCACCGGTACCAAACCAAAGACCTCATCATCCAAAAAACCAGGAGGAGAGGGAAATTTGACTACCGAGGCGCGTCCATCCATATTGTCGAGCCAGCAAGCGTAGTACAAGGACATCTTGATGGAGCTCTACAAGTGAGGTTTGAAGGCGGCTCTTCTCTTCTAAGCCCGGCTTCGAATAACGCAGTCCAGCGGCGCCATAAAGTTTTTCAGCTCCATGGATGATGCTCAACAGTACACTAAGATGCTCCCAAAGTCTCCAGAGCCTCATAAAACAACATTACTAACTAAACACTGACATTAGTTTCAGGTAGCAAACATCACACGTACACACAGAGGGCACAGTCTGGATTCACTAAGACGCTGCTCTCCTCCTTGAAGTGCAGTTATATAGTTTGAATATAGAGTGTTATACTACTGAAAAACTGAATTTTATGTTTCCTTTGATTCCATAATTTACCTGGTGAATAAGAACCTCAATAATATTTATCTGACTGTGGGCTAACAACATAATACCTGTTGCATGGAGATTGGGAGCTTCATTTTATTTATCCTTGCTGTTTATTTTAAGTTTATTTTAATCTAGTTTTATTAGCACTATTTATTGAATTGTGTAAACCTTTTTTTGTTTTTAAATTGATTATATTTGCACTCTGCTTTGAATTGTTCCAGTCTTGATATTTAGACTTGGTGTCCAATACAGTTTTTTCAGCTTACTATTCTATGCCTAACTGGAGCAGTGGTTGGATTGTTTCAACACTTTAATTCTGTTGCGTTTGAAGAGCTTGCTGCTTGTTTTTTTCTGGCAGACAATCTAGTTGGGGGAGGGTAAGGGTCACAACCAAGAGTCTCACACATCTACTCAACTTTCTTTCTGGACTAATTCCCACCTACTGCATAATTATTCCGTCCCTATCATTTAAGGCAAGTCTGCACATTCTCTTTGTTCTAGGAATCAAATGAGTCAGCATTTAAACTTTCTAAGATGGAATGTTAAAGGTTTAAAGGTTCATCCATTTGAGAGAAGGAAGGTTTTCTTAAGCACTATAACACTGATGTGGCTTGCCTGGTGCTCTGATAATAGCTGTTTCCTTTCACGGTGGAGGGGCCAGCGCTTCCACTCACTTTTCCAAGCTAAAGCATGAGAGGTCTTTTTACTGATCAGTCAGAATATTCCCATTGAGGCTCCATTGTTATAGTCAGTGAGAAATTGTGCAACACTGGTTGCTCTAGTGTTTATGGTCCTAACACAGATTGATGGGTAATTTTAAGACTTTAATTGTCTGCCTAGTTCTAGTTCGCTTACCTGTTAAGAGTAAAGTAAAAGCAAATCTGCATTAGCCATTCAAGCCTTTTTATCTGAGTATGGAATCATAAACTAATGCAATGAAATTAATGACTTTCTTGCTAAGCTGAGCCTAACATTCCTGAAATTCCACCAGAACTTAAAACAAGGTTGGTTGAACCAATTTCTCAGTCAGACGTTTCCTCAGCCATAGCTTCTGGCAGCTGCTCAGGTACGGATGGTTATCCTGCAGAATTTTTCAAACAGTTCTCTACATTACTGTCTGCACAACGTGGTACAACCCTCACTGACTGCTTTAATCTCTCCCTCTGTCATGTTACGAAGCCTGTATCACACTTACTGCAAAACAAGGAAAAGATCCAATGGAACGTGCCTCTTATTTGACCCATTTCTCTCTTGAACACAGACACCAGAATATTGGCCAAGATTCTTGCCCATAGACTAGAAACAGTTGTCCCCACAATTAAAAGACCAAACAGGCTTCATTATATTTCAACATAAGAAGGCTACTTAACATAGTTTCCAGCTCTGCATGTTCTGCTTAATGTGTTGTCTCTCTTGATACTGAAAAGCCTTTGATTGAATTGAGTTTCACTATCTTTTTGCAGTCCTTGGCAGATTTGGATTTGGAGCAAAATTTACTTCATTGATTAAACTACTGTACTCTCAGTCGTCTGCTACAATACAGACTAATGTCCAATTGTCGCCAGGGAAGCCCTCTCAGGCCTCTGCTTTTTGATCTGGCCATAGAACCCCTTGCCATTACCTTTTTGTAGTTGCAAAGAAGTATCTGGGATTTGGAGAAACACAGAGCACAAGGTCTCGCTTGATGCAGATGATCCTCCTGCTTTTTCTTTCCAAGCCATTAACCTTACTGCTGTCTGCATTGAATCTTCTTAGACAATTTCCCCAGCTTTCAGGATATAAAGTCAGCCTTTTCCCTTCTGTAAAGCAAATATGTTAGACTTCACTAACTTAAAATAAATAAAAACTAAAAATAAGAGTCCTGTTATTTGTATATCTTATTTGTATTTTAACATGACCCCCAACAGCACAGATACACAAAATAGCGTAATAAAGGGAAACTTTCGACTGCCTGTGTGCGTGCATACCTGCTAATCAGAGCAGGCACACCACTAAATTTTCCCCTAGCTTTTTTCATAATGGCTTCAAGTGGCCATTAGAGGAACGGTAGTGTGGTTAGTGTAGTTGTATTGTAAATGGACTGCTTCTTAGATAGCACTTTACTGATACTCAAAGCTTTTTGTACAACATGCCTCATTCAAACACATAATGTGGCATACAGTTAAGAATTTCCTGCATACTATATACCGTATTTGTCTTTATTGCCAATAAATATATTTAGTCCTATGGCCAAATGGTGACTGTTGTGCTTTGTAAAGTGGAAGCAGCATCAAGGAGCAGAGGTCACAAAGCTAACTTTACCTTCAGCAACATTACAAATATATGTGCTTGCATCACCACAGAATTGCTATACTGGCAAGTTATGAGACAAATATGCCATTGTAGTTATCCATCGTAGTACTGCTGCTATATTAGACATCTTAGGCGTGCCAGGGGCTGTAGCTGCATAGTAACTAGTGATGTGTCGGTTGCGAAAGAAATGGCTCATAGCGGCGGCTCTTTGAAGTGAACGACGTGAGCCAGCTCCTTATTGGGAGTCGTGCTTTTTTTCTTTCGCTCACCCTCTCTCTCGCACTTTTTTTCGCTTCACTCCGCACGTGAGCCTTGTGCTTGCACTGTGCAGAGGGGGGAGGGGCGGTAGTTACAGCGCAGTAGCACAGGAACAGAGCGGGAGGGAAAATTTTAATAGTTAAAAGTTGAAATGTAAATAGTTAGTTTTTGTATTTTATAGTTTATTTATTACATTTTATGTGGAGTGAATAAATAAAAGTATATTTACGGTGGCCCCTAGACACACAGCACGTACAAACTCCAAAACAAGTACAAACTCCAAAACACGCACAAATTCTGAAACACGTACATATAAATGTATATAAATAAAACCACATTTTTTTACATCAGTAATTCCTTTTGTACATAATTTTATATTGTTTTTGATAATAAATTAATGAAAGAAACAATGCAACCTGCAGAGCCGGTTGGGAGCTGAAAGAGCCGGCTCTTTTTAGTGAGCCGAGCCGAAAGAGCCGGTTCTCTAAAAAGAGCCGGAAATCCCAACACTAATAGTAACATAGCTAGTCTTTATGTTCTTGTTATTTTAAACAACAGCCTATAAAATGTGACTGTGTGAACTTGACTGGCTGTTATCGTTACATTTCACCAGGAACATCTGTAGTTACAGGTTGCAGGGCTGCTGCAGTTTAGCTAATCCAAACAAACTCTTTATGCCTTTTTATTAAAAAAAACCCCCCAACAGATTCTGAAATACAACAATGTGAAAGCAAGCTTGAAGCTCTTTATAATTTCTTAACTTGTTTGTGTGTAGGTGCTCACAAGAAAGTCCTGAGCAGTGCTGCCCTGTTAATCTCATGAGTTTTATGAATAGAATTTCTGGGCAGAGCAAAATGAACTTCAGGATCTCATCTGTGCTTTTTGTGGATGAGCCGGCTCACCGGGTGGTGGCCTGCAGCTCGCACTGGGGCTAAGTGTGAAGTGGCAGAATGAGAATTAGCACCTCCAAGTCCAAGGTTCTCAGCAGGAAAAGAGTAGAGTGTTTACTCTGACAAGTTGCTGCCCCAAGTGGAGAAGTTTAAGAATCTCATGGTTTTTTTCATGAATAAGTGGAGAGTAGAGCAAGACACTGTAGCTGTCCGCTGTGGTGAAGAGAGAGCTGAGCATAAAAGGAAAGCTGTCAGTTTACTGGTTGATCTACATCCCTTCCCTCACCTGTGATCATAAGCTCAGGGTAACAATGAGATTACAGATACAAGCAGCAGAAATGAACTTTTCCAAAGGGTGCCTGGAGAGAAAGGGTGAGAAGTTCAGTTATTCACAAGGGACTCAGAGTACAGCCGCTACTTCCTGACATCAAAAGGAGCCAGCTGAAGTAGTTTGGGCATCTCATTTAGAACGCCATCTGGGTGGCTCCTGGGTGAGGTTCTAAGGCAGGGGTGGGCAACTCCAGGCCTCGAGGGCCGGTGTCCCTGCAGGTTTTAGGTGTGTCCTTGAACCAGCACAGCTGATTTAAATGGCTAAATTAGCTCCTCAACATGTTTTGAAGTTCTCCAGAGGCCTGGTAACGAACTAATCATGTGATTCAGGTGTGTTGACCCAAGGTGAGATCTAAAACCTGCAGGACACCGGCCCTCAAGACCTGGAATTGCCCACCCCTGTTCTAAGGGCATGTGCTACTGGGAGGAGGCCCAGGATGCGCTGGTGAAGGTGTGGCTGAGGAGAAGGGACCTGGGTTTTCTCTGTTTAGGCTGCTTCCCTTGCACCCCAGCCACAGATAAGCAGTAGAAAATGGATGGATGGTTGGATGGATGCATGTAGTTGTGTATTATGAATTCCCCCCCTAGGGTCAGTTCTACTGAGCAGAAAATGCCAAGTAATTTAGGCCATTAAAGATAATTAGACATATTAAACCACGTGAAGGGTGGTCTAAATTTTTGTTATTTAAAAAATGAAATTAGTATTAATAAAAGTCTAAAACTGCAATTATCTCATATAATTAACGTAGTCATTGTGAAAATGAGGACACACTATGCATATTGCCTGCCTCAGGATGTCACTCATTCACTCTAGCCAGGAACTCTCTAGAGTCTTGCTATTATTATTATTATTATTATTATTATTATTATTATTACCAATTTATATGCCACTATGGCACCCATTCATCCACAAGCACGACAGGGTCAGTGATGTCTCACCGCTGCCAGAGTAATCACACTGACCACACAGGACATCTCTCTCTCTGCTGAGTGGCTATGATGACAGCCAGCCTATATGGGGCAAACTGCTAGAGCCCATCAGTGCAGCCTAATGACAGGCTGCGAGGAGAGCATTCCATTTTCTCTATTTAAAATGGATTTATAGGTGGAAATATAAGTACAAAATTATGGGGCAATATGTTTCTCTCATCTGCTGAAGTAGTTTTTACACTATATATGAACTGCAGCTAAGTGCTTATTTTAAAACTATGCATAAATTATATTACATGATATTTGAGAAAATGAATTTCTCATTTGAATCACAATGATCCTATTCAAGGCACTCAAAGGGCACCTTAAGAACACAATCAAACAAAACAGCAATGCTGTAAAATACTGTACAATAAATAATGGTACAAAATCTGCAATCTGAGCAATCTGGAGTTCAAAAAAGGACATTTTAAAGTGCATTTTGAGTTGATTTGAAATTTTGTGTGGAAAATGCAAGCAATGTTGCATGTCTGTGCAAGAGAGGCCTAAACACCTTCCCATAGCCACATATGCTTTGCATTCAGACATTCAGCAAGGTACCATAGCTGTATAAGGTACATGTTACCAATGTACATGTGTAAGGTACAGGTTACCAACTAGCCATGAAATGCCCCAGACACATCTGGCCAGTAAGTGTACGAACATTATGTAGTTTGTAGCAATGCATTACAGTTCATCTCTGTGTGGAAAAAGTCTACAGGTTTACAAATTTCAGACCAGAGTAAACAAACTACAAAATGCCCTATAAGGCAGTGGAGGCGCTGTCATGGTTTGGAAATGCACTTCAGCCAGTGGTTTGGGGTTTTTTCAAAACAGATGGAATTGTGAACACAGAAAAGTACCATCAAATTTGGATCCATCGCTGAACCATTTTCAAAGCATCTAATCAGCAACAGCTTCATTTTTCAGCACGGCAATGATCCAAAACACACTGCCAATGCAGTAAATGCATACCAGGATGGAAGTCCCAGCTGTATATCTGTAATATGTGGTTTGGTTTGAAATTTAAATAGCGGACATTACAAAGTCATCAGAATAGTTAGCTGTGTTGTAAAATTATACAACTGTACATGTGAACAAATGGTGACTTTTCTGGTATTACAGTGTTCTCCCATAGACCTGTGCAAACTGTTTCTGCCTTATATACTGTATATCCATGTATGCTTGCACATTTTAATAAATCATTGCACCTACACTGCCAGTCAAGTTTGGACACACCTTCTCGTTTAATGGTTTTTCTTTATTTTCATGACTATTTACATTGTAGATTCTGAAGGCATCAAAACTATGAATGAACACATATGAAATTATGCGGTAAACCAAAAAGTGTGAAATAGCTCAAAACATGTTTTATATTTTAGAGTCTTTAAAACAGCCACCCTTTGCTTTGATCACTGCTTTGCACACTCTTGGCATTCTCTCGATGAGCTTCAGGAGGTAGTCGCCTGAAATGGTTTTCCAACAGTTGGGAAGGAGTTCCCAGATATGCTGAGCACTTTTGCCTTCACTCTGCGGTCCGTCTCATCTCGATTGGTTTTAGGTCAGGTGACTGTGGAGGCCAGGCCATCTGCCAGAGCACTCCATCACTCTCCTTCTTGGTCAAGTAGCCCTCACACAGACTGGAGGTGTGTTTGGCGTCATTGTGCTGTTGAAAAATAAATGATGATCCAAAAGGTCTGATGCATACAGTCTCCTCTGAACAGTTGATGTAGAGATGTGTCTGCTACTGGAACTCTGTGCTGCATTTATCTGGGCTCTAATCTCAGGTGCTGTTAATTTGTGATTTCTGAGGCTGGTGACTCGGATGAATTTATCCTCAGCAGCAGCAGCGCTTGGCGGTTTTTGTGACTGCACTCGGGAACACATTACAAAGTTTTTGTAATTTTCCAGATTGACTGACCTTCAGTTCTTAAAGTAATGATGGACCGTCGCTTCTCTTTACTTAGCTGATTGGTTCTTTCCATAATATGAATTCTAACAGTTGTCACATAGGGCTGTCAGCTGTGTACCAACTTTCTGACCAACACAGCTGATGGTCCCAACCCCATTAACCCTTTCACGCGTAGTGGTCACTACAGTGTAAAGCCTTTCAAAGGCTGTTTTCTTGTATTTGTGTCAGTGTTGATCGTATACTTGCACATAAACCACTACATTGGACACTGATGTGTCACTCCATACACTGCCACCTTCTGGTTTTTTAATATTACTATAGATGTATGATGTGTTTCATTGTAATCATTGTTATTTCAGGTGACTATGTCATGAAGCTCATTAAGAGAAGGCCGAGGGTTTGCAGTGCTGCCAGCAAAGTAAAGGGTGGCTGCTATAAGGCCTGACTATAATGTGCTCATATCAGCTGTTGAAATCTAAAGTTGACATTGCTGGATTATATTGAACTTCGTGATGGTCACTGGTGGAATTAACACTTTATTTGCATCACATACACACTCACTCAACTCACAGGAGAAATATTACTTATAGCTGTAAAGAACATTTACTTATGATTACTGCAAAGGGTGATAAAACAATGCAGTGAAAACAGGAAGAAGTCAAAATGTTTAAAACAGCCTTCTTGGTAGTCACTGGTTAAGGAATTACCATCACTGTTTATCTTGCGAAGGCGCAAGCTGCAGGAGCTGGTGTGCCTTCAACAAAGCTGTCTTCATCCAGCAGTGCAGCTTCCAGTATATTAGTTTCAGGTTGCCATTATAAGACACACAAACAAACAGCAGGGATGAGTGGGGTGGTGGCATAAATACCCAGAGGTGAACAGAATAAAAAGTTGGGAAAGGAACAGATTAAAATGTAATAGAAAAGAAGAGATCAAAGCAGAAAAGAACACAGAGGGGTGGCTCTTATAAGAGCCTTTGGGTTCACTTTAAAAAAAAATAGATTCTGTAGGTTGTGATAAGGTAGTAAAATGGTTGGTGAGAAGAGCTGCAAAGTAAAAGATTTATAAAACCATTAAATACAATCTCATAACTCGGCTACTGTAAAAATCTGAACTTCAAAATGTCATGAGGCGCTGTATGAAGCTAGAGTTAGGACACAAATGCATGATTTTGGAGCAGGACTAATCTTAAAGGCAGTGTGATTGCTGGACACAATTTAACTCACATTAATAATGAAGAAGTCTAAAAACAAGCAGATTTGCAGGTCTTCTTTTGCGTAGAAAAATAAAATAACAGTCAAGTTTCTTTATCAAGGGAACTGTACTATGTCACTTCCCATGAGTAACCGTTCCATAGTTGGTGGTTTCTGGGTTGTTCCTGAACATCCTAGTCTTAAGCCTGAGATGAACCAATGCCAATATCTTCAGTGAAGCAAGTTTTACATCACCATGGACTGACCAAGAGAAAAACCCCAATTGCCTCAAAATTTACACCGTCAAGCTCCCCTGAAATCTGCAGCTGCCCACATCAACCAGAGAAATGCCTTCTGGATAAAAGTTTTATGGTCAGATGAGACAAAAATACAATACCAGCTTTCAAGCATGGTGACGGGAGCATCATGTTCTGGGGTTATTTTGTTGCCAGTAGTACTGATGTATTGCACTGGGTGGATGAGATAATGAAGAAGTAGGACTTCATCTGAAATCAGATGCTACATGGTTAAAACTTGGACACAGTTGTGTGTTCCAGCAAGGCAATCATCTCAAACACAAATGACAAAAATAGGAATGGATAAAGCACAGTGTTCATATTAGCTGTACTGTGACACAGGTCGGCACTGTGAGAATAGAACCCTGAGGTACACCACAGGTTACAACATCAACGGCTAACACTGAAAGAAAGACTTATTAGTCAAATAAGACTAGAATCAATTAGTGCAACAAATACCGATACATCAACGAGCTCACAAGATGTGAGATCCGCATGTTGTGGTCCACTGTATTATCAGTAAGATCTCAAGTACAGTGGAGTCACTAGGATCAACAATACATAAAAGGCCACTAAAAGGTCATGAAAAACTCTTGAAAGAGTAGCTTCTTTGTAATTCAATTTGGAGTCAGACTGAAAAACCTCACCAAAAACTACAACTGCTGAAAAAAACAATTTCTCTAACACTTTAGATACTTTTGATAGAGAGATAATTGTTAAAATTGATGACACAATTACATGAAAACGTGTATGTGCGCACACTATGTCTGAGGAGGATGTGCGGAAGTGCTTCAGGAAGATGAACGCGCGCAAAGCTACTGGTCCGGACGGGATTCCCGGCCGCGTCCTCAAGTCATGCGCGGCTCAGCTGGCTGGAGTGTTCACACACATCTTCAACCTTTCCCTCTCTCTGTCTGTAGTCCCAGCCTGCTTCAAAATGGCCACCGTCGTCCCTGTACCCAAATCCTCCACCATCTCCTCATTGAACGACTGGCGACCTGTAGCCCTGACCCCCATCGTAAGCAAATGCTTCGAGAAGCTGGTCAGGGACTTCATCTGCTCTGCACTACCCGACTCACTGGACCCTCTACAGTCCGCATACAACAGGTCCACTGATGATGCCATAGCCCTGACACTACACACTGCCCTGTCACACCTGGAGAAGAGAGATATGTGAGAATGCTGTTTGTAGATTACAGCTCAGCATTCAATACCATCGTTCCCTCGAAGCTGGACAGGAAACTGCAGGATCTAGGACTGAGCAGCTCCCTCTGCAGCTGGATCCTTAGCTTCCTGTCTGACAGACGCCAGGTGGTCAGACTGGGCAGCATCACCTCATCCCCCATCACACTGAACACTGGTGCTCCACAGGGGTGTGTACTGAGCCCTCTCCTGTACTCACTCTACACCTACGACTGCACAGCCACTAACAGCTCCAACATCATTGTGAAGTTTGCGGACGACACTACAGTGGTGGGTCTTATCACCAACGGTGATGAGACGGCTTACAGGGAGGAGGTCAGCGCCCTGACCCACTGGTGTCAAGACAACCATCTCACCCTCAACGTCGCAAAGACAAAGGAGTTGATAGTGGACTTCCGGAGGTGCAGAGAAGTACACACCCCCATCACCATCAACGGCGCTGCTGTGGAGAGAGTGAGCAGCTTCCGGTTCCTTGGAGTACATCTGGCTGAGGATCTTACGTGGTCAGTACACACAAACAAAACAGTGAAGAAGGCGCAGCAGCGCCTCTTCTTTCTCAGGAGACTGAAAAGATTCGGCATGAGCCCCCGCATCCTCAGGACCTTCTATCACTGTGCCATTGAGAGCATCCTCACTGGATGCATCACCACCTGGTATGGCAACAGCACCGCCTACAACTGCAAAGCTCTCCAGCGAGTAGTGCGGTGCTCTGAACGGATAATTGGAGGTGAGCTTCCCTCCCTCCAAGACATCTACAGGAAGCGCTGCCTGAGGAAAGCGGGGAGGATCATCAAGGACTCCAGTCCCCCCAGCCATAAACTGTTCAGACTGCTTCCATCAGGAAGGAGGTTCTGCAGCATCCGGTCCCGTACCAGCAGACTGAGAGACAGCTTCTTCCACCAGGCCATCAGACTGCTGAACACGTCATAGACACCTCACCTTCACTACTGGAACTTCAACATTATGCACTCCATACTGTATATAAATGCCACTTGTTTTGCACATATTCAACTCTGTATATTTTATATTTTATATATTTTATTATTATTATTATTATTATTATTATTTTATTATTATTTTTTTTTACTATTTAATTTGTAAAAATGTGTATACACACACACACACACACACACACACACACGTAGGAAAATATTTAGTATACACATCCAGAAATGCATACACTATTATATATTGTACATATATTTATTAGTTTCAGGTTGGCCATTCTTGTATTTTGCTCGTTTGTGTTGTTGTGTTTGCACATCTCTGTTGCTTGTGGGGCTCGCACACAAGAATTTCACTCGCACGTGCTGTGCCAGTGTGCCTGCACATGTGATGTGACAATAAAAGTGATTTGATTTGATTTGATTTGATGTAAACAGACGAGAGCGAATAATGCCAAATTTACATTAGTAGGTTTCAACCTGTCAACAATATTAGTTGTTGGGCAGAAAATCATTGTACAATGTAGTCCTGAGAAGTGAGATCCTATGAATGAAAACATTTTAGAAAGCTGTCACAGTACAGGAGACATACTTGGAAAAACAGATGTTGTTAAGGTCATGCTTGATGGTAGTGAAGCGGAACTTCAGTCTATGGGAATGAGAATAAAGCAAATTGGAAAAGTGTTTTTTTGTTTGTTTGTTTTTTTCTTGAGGCCCTGAAAACCTCCTGATATCTGTTAAAATTATTTTCATAAGACACCAGAATTTATTCATCCCCCTTCCTTTCTGCTCTCCTACATTGTTGACAGAGCGCCCGAGTAGACTCATTTAGCCAAGGCTCATGTTTTAATTTAGGGCACTAAGATCTCAAAGGAGCAACAGAATCAAGGATAACAGTGCAAATATTGATAAAAGAATTTAAGGACTCTTCTGCATGAACATGAGATTTAAGGGGTGGAACTTAATAGTTCAGCTTAGTTTCTATTTGCTATAACAAACTTGTCAGCAGTAGTCAATGTAAAAAACAAAAACAAAAAACTGGACGGTACCACGTTTAGAATAGGGTCAAATATAACACAAATATAACACTCTTAAGATACCAGAGTCTACCAGAGTGCTAAAGTCAGATTTTGTCATGTTTGACTGTTGCCAGGTGGTGTCACTGGTACCTACATGAGCAATAATTATATTGACTGAATTAGGGAGTGTAGTTAGAAGGGATTTGAGTTCAACTGGCATAACGGACACTGGAATAACTGTGTTTAATAGACAGTAGGTTCTGCTGGCATTTCTGGTGGATGGTTGGTGGACTTCATAGGTGAGGCAGAGTGGGCAAGTGCACCTACAGTATAGGTGAGCTGCAAATCTGGTAGTTGGAGAGAGGAAGAGCATCATGCTCTGTTTTTATTGCCACCTGTGGTGCAGTGATCAGCACAGTGGAACAGGTCAAGTCACCTTGCGGTGCCATCGTAGAGTAGCGGCCCACAACATAAGTTGCTGGATGAATGGCTCTGACCACGGAGCTTAAGGGAATCGAAGCGTGTGTTACTTCCAGAGATGCTGGGTCAGCAAAGATCCCAGCCGGAACCCGTCCGTTGTCCACCACTGCACCAAACTAATTGGACTGAGTTTCAATGACATTATTTCCTTGGTTAATGGTTGTTTTAGCGTGACTATCGTTTTAGCTTGTTCCACAGCAACGTTGGTAAAACTGTGAAGAAGTTCTGCTTTTTGTTTGAAGTCCAAGACCTCCACGTGTTGTCCTTTGGACTGGATATATCCTCAGTTGCATTTTTTACTGGATGCACTTTTCAAACATATATCCTTTAGGTAATTCATAGGTTTCTTCTGAAATCCCTCATTTAATCATTTTAAAACAAATACCACTGGAAACATCTTGTCTGTTCTGTAGAACAATGGTTCTTGTACAGATGCAATGAGTCTTACACACAATGGTTTCTTCTGTGGCGACCGTGGCTCAGGGGGTTGGGAAGCGTATCTGTAACCGGAAGGTCGCCGGTTCGATCCCCGGGCTCTCTGTCCTGATCGTTGTGTCCTTGGGCAAGACACTTCACCTACCGCCTACTGGTGTTGGCCAGAGGGGCCGATGGCGCGATATGGCAGCCTCGCTTCTGTCAGTCTGCCCCAGGGCAGCTGTGGCTACAACCGTAGCTTGTCTCCACCAGTGTGTAAATGTGAGAGTGAATGAATAGTGGCATTGTAAAGCGCTTTGGGTGCCTTGAAAAGTGCTATATAAATCCAATCCATTATTATTCTGAAGAGATGAATTTTACCACTGTACTGTAACAGAATGCCAAATGCAAAACTGGAAGTGCTTAGGGATGACAGCAACTTAGCCAAAATGTGGCAGACCATTTAAGTTAGAGAGTGGCATTGGAGAGTGCTAAGGCACATAGTGCTTAAACATCACAGAGTTCCAAGCTTACTTGGGCATTAACATTAGCACAAAAACAGTGTTTTGGGAGTTTCATGGAATGGGTTTCTATGGTAGAGCAGGTATGTGTAGGTATGATTCAATTTAGTTTTATTTATACAGCGCCAAATAACAACAACAGTCACCTCAAGGCACTTTATATTGTAAGGTAGACCTTACAATAATGCATACAGAGAAAAACCAAACAATCATACGATCCCCTATGAGAAGCTCGTTGGTGACAGTGGGAAGGAAAAACTCCCTTTTAACAGGAGGAAACCTCCAGCAGAACCAGGCTCAGGGAGGGGCGGGGCCATCTGCTGGGGTGAGGGGAGGAAGACAGGGTAATAAAAATATAATGTGTAGTCATTTGTAGTTGACCCAGTACTTATGTCCGTACAGTATACTAAATACTGGACAAATCCAGTCTTCATGCTCAGCTAAACTAACAAGTGGGTGACTACAGGCTGCTTTGCAAACGTGAGGACATTATCAGTCTAATTCAGGTTAAGAATGTGTATTTTTGCTATATAAGTGTATTTTCTCAGAACTATGAAGAACAGTTGTAGGACAGAGGTCTCAGGTTTTGGTCCACACACAACTATATTTAAGTATCTTGCTAGAGATATTCAAAGTGAGAAAATCCACGCTGCCGCCTGTTCTGTTTTTCATTCTTTTCCCCTCAACTTTCATATCATTGTTGTTGGAGTATTTTGTTTAATGTCAAAAATGTCCTTGCATAAAACAAAATGAGAAGGCTTTTGTGTGCAATTTTACATGACTGTGTTACTGTAGAGTAATTGTGATTGTGTTTGTGTTATCTTGTCTAACATATGTGGGAGTGGGAAACCCACATTAGGCAGTGAAAAACTGAAGTGGTTGGATGACAAAAAATATGTTGGAAAAGGCCTGCTGAGACCCCTCCCCACCTTAAAACACACACACACACACACACACGCCCTGATGTCGTCCACATTTAACTTATTTTCTTCATCTGTGTTGTAGTTACCTGTTTTGTCCTGCCATGCACAGGCTTCTGTGACGTTACTGCAGTTTAACTACAGCTAGGCTGTATCAGCAGCAGGAATGTGAATAGGAGGTTCTGTGACAGTCGAGAGAGGCTCAAGGTATCTTCAATATCCCACATGACCTTGCAAATTCATTATCAGAACTGCTCACAGACACTCATGTATCACTGATAGCTTTCTTTGTTTAAGTGAGAGGGCCAGCAGAGAAAACCAAACTGAGATGAAATTGTCAGAAGTGTTGGAATTAATACTTGTTTCAAGCCAAATCTTTGAGTTTTACCTGCCCTCATGCAGCTACGGTTACGTGACTGGGTTCATAAACGAACCAGCAGAAGGGACAATGGACTAAATGAAGCAAAACCAGTTTAAGGTCACAGAAAACAGTCTCTCAAGGATAATATATTCTTTGTGGCGTTTTAATCACAGTGCAGCATCAGACAGAAGCGCAGCTTTGAGTGGATGGAACGAATCGCTGTGTCACACTGTGAGGTGGAGTGTGACCTGCAACCACAGGGAATTATCAAGAGGATGATAAAGGTTTCCCCACTTCTCTATCTGGCTTCAACTTGTCTTGAAAAACTTTTAATTATCCGCTTTTCTTTGTCAGGGTGTAATTTGCTTGCACACAGATCTCAGATATTTCAGACTAGGACCAGGAGAATTATGGGCCCCAAACTAGACAGGTGTGGTTTCATGATGTCTCTATAATTAAGACGGTGTGCATCTATGCACAAAATAAGATGATCTCAAATTGAGCGGCCTGATGATATTACACTTTCTTGAAGACGTTTCATCCGAGAAGCTTCTTCAGTTCTAAGAGCAATTGGTGGAGAATCCCAGATTTTAAGCCCTTAGGGAGTATCCCTAAGAGGGTCATGGACCCCCTATTGATCCTCTGCCTAATAACAGGAGCCAAGGTGTGAAAACGGGTGTTTCAGGTAAACCCACTGTGAGACCTTGTCACACCCTATCATGTGATTCACTGAGGTCAAATGACCCAGGATGTAAGTGGGTGTTAAGGCGCTGGGAAGAGTCTCAAAACGGGATTATAGATGGAAGACAGTTGGTGTCGTAAGCCACCACCTCTGTTAACTGGGTTGATAAGAATGATATGAGAAATCTGAAAGAGATAAGCAACCGCTTCAATATGGTCCATTTAACTGAAAAACCAAGGAAACAAGCAAATACACGCTTGAATAATTATTTTTATTTGTATTTGTATTTGTATTTGTATTCTATTTTTATCTTATTGTATATTTATTTTATTTTATTCTACTGTATATAGTATTTTATTTTATTCTATTCTGTACAGTTGTGTACTGTATTTATTCTTATTGTATTCTAATTTTTGCCTCATAACTTTTGCACTGTCCACTTCCTGCTGTGACAAAACAAATTTCCCACGTGTGGGACTAATAAAGGTTATCTTATCTTATCTTATTTACTGATGCAGTAAACTGCTCAGCATTTCATGACATAGTCCCAAAACCCAATACTTAAATCTGTCAAGAGGCTTGAAGGAGCTAGGTTGCACTGAAAGTGATGATGTTACAATAAATAGTCAGACACCCTCTATTCCTAAATTAAAGATGTTATGTTATTCAGAATCAGATGTGGCTGCTATTATAGACAAATTTTTAAAAAATCTAAAGTTAAAGATGTGTATGGTTTGAATATTTATTTTAGAAATGCTCACAAAGATTCTTTGATGTTTCCAATAACACATATGATTAATCTATCACTCAGGTTTCCATGTTGTTCCAACAACATGGAACTCCAATTTACAAACTGGGGAATAAATCAGATCTTAAAAATGACCTATGAGTATATACTAATATCCTGAAAACATGGTTGTTAGTTGGAGGCAGATAGATTGTAAGTATAGTAAATTCATGAAAAAGCAACAACAAAGCATCACTTCCAGCAGTTTGCAACAGGGCACAAGCAGAGAAAAGGGCACAGAGCCTTTGCTCTAGCAGGTGATTTCTCTCTGTGAGAAATGACTTCACATTTCATTTTCTAATCTTAATGAAATTTTAATACAATTGCCGAGATTGTTTTGTAATTCATCACTGAATGAAAAGTGCTCTTTCCTCTGAGACAAATTCGATGACAGGTTGACTTCTGGTTGGAAACAATCATGGTGACGTGCCTCCTGAGCCTCCAGAATTCCTCTTTTATCCTCTCCTATATCTGACAATGATAACTTGTAGGAATCAGCTCCTGGGCCAGTAAACAGCTGCTGAGATTAATCACTGTGATGGAAAGTTACTGGCACTAAAAATTTAGCATAGGCTGAAATTGGGAAGTAGTCAGATTTTCCCAGAGAACAGTAAACTATAGCTTGATCTGAATGATCCATACTTAGTTTTAAGTATTATTCTTTTATTGTCAGCCACAAATCTTTTTTTTTAAATACTTGTTGTCCTGTATCTTACACTTTTCTCTCTCACTTTCTTAGTGGTATTCCTGGGAAGAAGTGTGGAACCATCATCTTCACCGCTGAGGAGCTGAGTAACTGCAGAGTTAGTATCAGCTTAGATGAACCTTGTGATACAAACAGTAAGAGGAGTTAGAAAGTTAAGCATGGCAGCCCGACCTCATGATGGCCACAGTCTGTGTTTCCATTTGTTAACCAAGTAAATTTAAATTACCTGGATATTGAATGACCATTTAAAGGACTTCAGGATAATTTTGTAATTTGCATCATACTCTCAGTGTGATGAGAAGAGCTGCTCATGGATTATAAATCCTTATTTTACACTTTGTTTTTTATATCCATGTTGAAGAAGATCAGATTACTGTTATGTATATATGTAATCAGGTTTGACCTTCTTTGCTTCACTATCAGACTCGTGGTGGTGGTGACAGCTCAAGAGTCCTTGAGAACTCTGAGAGCCCTGTTGGGTTTATTGTTCAAATGTTTGTCTCTGAGCAACAATCTATCTTCTATACATTTCAATTAACGGTCAACCCAGTACTGCAATACCTTTTGCACCAGAACCTCATTCTTTCTTTCTTAAAGAAACAAAACAAATTGGTAGAAATACAGTGGGGCAAAAAAGTATTTAGTCAGCCACCGATTGTGCAAGTTCCCCCACCTAAAATGATGACAGAGGTCAGTAATTTGCACCAGAGGTACACTTCAACTGTGAGAGACAGAATGTGAAAAAAAAATCCATGAATCCACATGGTAGGATTTGTAAAGAATTTATTGGTAAATCAGGGTGGAAAATAAGTATTTGGTCAATAACAAAAATACAACTCAATACTTTGTAACATAACCTTTGTTGGCAATAACAGAGGTCAAACGTTTACTATAGGTCTTTACCAGGTTTGCACACACAGTAGCTGGTATTTTGGCCCATTCCTCCATGCAGATCTTCTCGAGAGCAGTGATGTTTTGGGGCTGTCGCCGAGCAACACGGACTTTCAACTCCCGCCACAGATTTTCTATGGGGTTGAGGTCTGGAGACTGGCTAGGCCACTCCAGGACTTTCAAATGCTTCTTACGGAGCCACTCCTTTGTTGCCCGGGCGGTGTGTTTTGGATCATTGTCATGTTGGAAGACCCAGCCTCGTTTCATCTTCAAAGTTCTCACTGATGGAAGGAAGTTTTGGCTCAAAATCTCACGATACATGGCCCCATTCATTCTGTCCTTAACACGGATCAGTCGTCCTGTCCCCTTGGCAGAAAAACAGCCCCATAGCATGATGTTTCCACCCCCATGCTTCACAGTAGGTATGGTGTTCTTGGGATGCAACTCAGTATTCTTCTTCCTCCAAACACGACGAGTTGAGTTTATACCAAAAAGTTCTACTTTGGTTTCATCTGACCAGATGACATTCTCCCAATCCTCTGCTGTATCATCCATGTGCTCTCTGGCAAACTTCAGACGGGCCTGGACATGCACTGGCTTCAGCAGCGGAACACGTCTGGCACTGCGGGATTTGATTCCCTGCCGTTGTAGTGTGTTACTGATGGTGACCTTTGTTACTTTGGTCCCAGCTCTCTGCAGGTCATTCACCAGGTCCCCCCGTGTGGTTCTGGGATCTTTGCTCACCGTTCTCATGATCATTTTGACCCCACGGGATGAGCTCTTGCGTGGAGCCCCACATCGAGGGAGATTATCAGTGGTCTTGTATGTCTTCCATTTTCTGATGATTGCTCCCACAGTTGATTTTTTCACACCAAGCTGCTTGCTTATTGTAGATTCACTCTTCCCAGTCTGGTGCAGGTCTACAATACTTTTCCTGGTGTCCTTCGAAAGCTCTTTGGTCTTGGCCATGGCGGAGTTTGGAGTCTGACTGTTTGAGGCTGTGGACAGGTGTCTTTTATACAGATGATGAGTTCAAACAGGTGCCATTCATACAGGTAACGAGTGGGGGACAGAAAAGCTTCTTACAGGGGACGTTACAGGTCTGTGAGAGCCAGAGATTTTCCATGTTTGAGGTGACCAAATACTTATTTGCCACCCTGATTTACGAATAAATTCTTTACAAATCCTACCATGTGAATTCATGGAATTTTTTTTCACATTCTCTCTCTCACAGTTGAAGTGTACCTCTGGTGCAAATTACTGACCTCTGTCATCATTTTAAGTGGGGGAACTTGCACAATCGGTGGCTGACTAAATACTTTTTTGCCCCACTGTATTCCAGCCATTCACAGAAGTAGGCCCATGCCCAGAACCCAAGGACCAATGGGATTTTCAATCTCTGGATCATATCTTTGCTGAAGATGAAGCAGAGACACAAAACAGCATATGGATGACCATCTTTCTGAGGATCCCAAAAGGTTGATTCTGTTCCTCTGGACGTAGTGTTTTCAGTGGAAGAAACATTTCGTCACTCATCCAAGTGACTTCTTGAGTCTCAGCTGACTGCAGGTCTCCTCAACCTTATAAACAGTACATTTGCAGAATGACTGAAACCAGCACCACTGAATGAACAATGGGCTGGGAGGTCAGTTCCTTGATCATTAATTCTCATGACGATTGATCAACTACCACTTATCAAAGCCCACTGATCGAAGCTCATTGATCAAAGATCACTGATCAATGGAAAGAAAGCTCCACCCGATCCAGGATTGAAGGACAACTGTTGCCTAAGTGAAAACCCTTATGTGTCAGGACTATCGGAACAGTTGAGAAGCATTTTTTCTAAACATTTCTAAACTATTTGTGTCGGGTGGCTTTTAAACCACCCGACACAAATAGAGTAATATAGTGTACGCTGATGATTTATACACCAGGGAAACCAAACAACCTCTAGCAAAGCTGATGGTACGATGAAGAATTCGTCAGGCGAGGACTCCGCAGTCTATTTACACCTCCAGGCCAGTGGACACTCTTTCAATCATGAGGATGTACACATCGAGCGGGGAGTCAAGGAGGTCATTTACGTGAAAAGGGAAAGACCATCTCTGAATCGAGGAGGGGGCCTAAGGGTATAT
The DNA here is from genome assembly GCF_057382275.1 of Copadichromis virginalis. Classification (NCBI taxonomy): domain Eukaryota; kingdom Metazoa; phylum Chordata; class Actinopteri; order Cichliformes; family Cichlidae; genus Copadichromis; species Copadichromis virginalis. The sequence continues at coordinate 5,555,071 of NC_140622.1, forward strand.
CTTTCACCATCTTACAATGCTGTGATTGCAGCCATTCCCCAACTCTCTGTCAAGACCATTGGACTGGTCTTCACAGACAAGACTGGTGTGATAGACCCCAGCCTGTATCTTGTGCTCAGAGCTTGTTGATGTGCTGTCTTCAGCACTGACCATGGCTCAGGGGTTTGGGAAGTGCACCTGTAACCGGAAGGTCGCCGGTTTGATCCCCTACCGCCTACCTGTCTTGGCCAGAGGGGCCAATGGTACAATATGGCAGCCTCGCTTCTGTCAGTCTGCCCCAGGGCAGCTGTGGCTACAACTGTAGCTGCCTCCACCAGTGTGTGAATGTGAGAGTGAATGAATAGTGGTATTGTAAAGTGCTTTGAGTGCCTTGAAAAGCGCTATATAAATGCAATCCATTATTATTATTAAATGTTAAATGGCTCTGTGTTATATCCTGTTGCCACTAGGTAAAGTTCTTGTTGGGTTTGAGTCATGTGCTCAATAGACTTTTTGTCTACGGATATTACAGTTTGCTAGACAACATCCTCTTTTAAGTACTTATTGTCAAATTATGTTCAAAAATTCACAAGTTCATTCTTAAAAAATAAACTTGAAGATAGACCGGATCCTGAAAGAAACTGTTCTTGTTTTCCTAGGACATAGCCACTATGCAGTTTTGTGCAAACAAGCTGGATAAAAAGGATTTCTTTGGCAAGTCTGATCCTTTCCTTGTCTTCTACCGGAGCAACGAGGATGGCACGTGAGTGTTTTGTTTGGAATGTATGAATTGTTAGAGAAACTGTATATCCTCTGATATGCAGTCAATCTGTTAGCTGTCCATCTAAAGAAAAGCGCTGCTCCTCTGTTCCAGTTCTGGCCTTATTACTGCCGGTGAGTAAAAAAAAAAAACGCTAACACATTTGTCTTTTGGATCCAGTCCCATGAGGAGAGTGAAAGGTACTAACTCTTCAGAAGGAAGAAGTGGTTATAGATTTTCTCTACACTGAAGTAGAATGTTTTAATTTGTACTTCGTTTAAGTTTTAAGTATTTCAAAAATATAGTTCAGGATGAAAACTTTCTGTTTACTCTGGACTGTTTCTGGTGTCTAATGTTACATTTCATTTAGATGATGAGTAATAATAATAATAATAATAATAAATTTTATTTATGAGCGCCTTTCAAGTCACCCAAGGACACTTTACAATAGGATAAAACACTTAGTAACACTTAGTAGCATGAAGCCTTACCAAATGTCATTATTTAACCAGGGATATGTGGTATCCAGGGACACATTTTGTTCACTATTTCCTGTCAATCCTAGAGCCCACCAACATGTGTTTCATGATAAAAAAAAAACTCCCCCCTCCTGACATTTCATCTATGTTGAGATGTCTCCTTTTGTTTGCAGGTTTACGATCTGCCACAAGACTGAGGTGATCAAAAACAACCTAAACCCTGTCTGGCAGTCATTTACTATTCCTGTTCGAGCACTTTGTAATGGAGACTATGACAGGTGAGAGAACAGTGCACTGATTACTTTCTTATTTTAAATCATTATGCTATCGAATATAAAGGTTTATATTGAGCTAACACAGGGTCAGCTACTGCAAAAAATTAAATAAATAAAAAAAATAAAGACAAAAACCCGACAGCTACTACTTCAAATTTAATTTCCTACTAATTTGTAGTCAGACAAAAGAGCTCTCACCTCTTTAATATATGTCTTTACCAGTGTTGGTCAAGTTACTTGAAAATAATAATTAGTTACTAATTACTGATTACTGCTCCAAAAAGTAATCCCATTACTTTACCGATTACTTATTTTCAAAAGTAATTGGTTACTTTATTACGGTACTTTTTAAAAACATGATGCACAACCTGAATAAGTAATAAAGCAACAGATCTTTCAGCCCAGTTCAATTTTTTCTGCATAATCCATCATATAAAAGTGAAGCAAATGAAAAAGTCTGTTTTGAAAATTTTTTTTATTAGTTTTAATCTTTAGTTTCATGCACATTGCATCAAGCAAAAATTAAATTATATGCAGCAGTCTCTGACTGGAAGAAATGTGTTTAACATTTAAACCTTTTCTGCAGATTCCAGCTTATAAAATTAAAAAAAAAATGTTTTGTGTTTACACTTTTTCAAATAGATGCAAGTAAAACACACCAAAAAATTTATAAAATCAAAGATTGAGCAGCACTAAGTCCTGTCTCTTAAATCTGTTGTCACCTGTTTAGCAGGAGTGGGGCGGGTGGAGGTTTGCCCGGTGCCACAGCGTTCATGTCAGTGGGAGGATCCGGGGGTTTCTCTGTGAATGTCACATTCCCGTGGCAGCGTGCTCGGAGCTCGCTCAGAAGTTTAATTTTTTGCTGTAGAAAGACGTTTTCTTCCCACGCAGAGTGAACAGCAGACGCTAATGTTTTTGTAATTTTTTACGGAATCAAACTCAAAGTAATGTGAGTACTTCCAAGCTTTAAACGCTGCACGGTCGTACTCTCTCCTGCTCTCCATATTATGCATTGTTGATCTGCACATGTCTGTTGCTGTGCAGGCTAATTTGTCACAGACGTTTGCCACCTACACTATGTCTAGGTCACAGTCTGCTAGTCAGAATTTGGTTATATCATGGAAATTTGATGCAGTTACAGAGTGTCAATGCTAGTTTTACTTTCCTTGTGTCTTTGTCAAGTCTTTCCAGCTGTGTTTCCTGTGTGTTTCCATTCTCCCTAATCACCCTCGTGTGTGTATATATTTTGTCTGTTTTCTCTTTGTCTCTTATCAGGACGTCTGCTTCTCTTGTCCATGTTTCCAGGTTCCATGTCCAAGTTAATTCATCCAGTTTAGTTCTGTTAGTTAAGCCTCAGTTCCTGTTTTGCCTCTTGCTAGTATTTTCATTCAGCTTTTAATAAACGGCTCATGTTTTGTTAAAACCCACTACTGCCTGTACATGTATGCATTTGGGTCCTTATCCTCTTTCCTCACTGTCTGCTGCCATAGTCTCATGACATACTGTGCTTTATTGGACAACCAGCGTCCCTAACCTTAAACCCATAGAGGTATTGTCAGGAGGAAGATAAGAAAAAACCCAACCTAGAAATATAGATGAGCTGAAGGAGGGTGAAGGAGCCCCAACCAAGTTCTCATTACATTTTCGACTGTAGAAGTTCCATGACTTCATCCATGAAAAGCATAGAACATCTGAAGGTTCACTTGTACTCATCAGGACTTCAGACTTATGCAGAAACATCATCTTCTTTCTTAAACTGGGTCTGTCTTCAAATTGAAGATTTGAGGTTTGTCTTTCCATATTCATACTGAATCCTGTATAAAGCTGAACTCTGTGGTGGTCAGAATAATGCCAGCAGTCGGCCGTGAACTCAGTGTCAGGCCAGTGCTGGTGTTATTGAGACTAATGCAGAAGTAATAAGCAGCAAACACACACGCACAGTATGTACATCTAAGCCTAAATCAACCGACAAATAAGGGATTACTAAGGATTTTCCCTTAGACAGTAGTTGTCTTTCTTCGCACCTGAAGTGAATGTCCAGTTGGGATAACCACATTTACTCAGGGCCTTCTTAATAGGATATTCTTCTGCTTCCATGGCTGCTGTATCTGTGGGGATGCCTCTCATCATCCACTGGAGCACAAAGTGTCTGTCATCACCAGACTCTTAATAGAGCAGATTCAGTGCTGTGGTGAGTTTTAAAACAAGATTGGAACACTTCTAGAATTTCATATTCATACAGGAGGGACTTAAATTGAGTGTAGACAAAATTTTAAAGGAGTTTAGGCAACAAAGGTAGCTTGGAGACAGGCTCGACAAAAAAAGGTTAAGAAAAGGGTTGCACAATAGCATCTTTAAAAAATTTGGCACCACACTAGAGGTCAGACCACTCTTAATAATGGCTAGGATGAATGTGTGGGGGGTATATGTGTGATGCTAAATTTTGAGTCCTCTATTAGAGGCCTGGAATTTTGAGGGTTCTTCGCAGTATCTTAGGTGTACCTAGGACTGTGTTCTTCTGCACAGAGACCTCTTATACACTCGGATTCTGCTGGAGCTGCTCTTCCAGTATCAGGGTTACAACTCCTTATGTTCCTGTTACCACCAGGACTGCTTTGGACTTTACTTTCCACATCTGCTCCAGTTGTTCCTTCTCTATTTTCTTGTCCTCCTTCCTGATGTTGCTGTCTGTTGGGTTTGCCATATCTATCACAATTTTTTGTCTTCTGCTCCTTGTCACCCACTGCTACAGGGGTGTCAAACTCCAGGCCTCAAGGGCCGGTGTCCTGCAGGTTTTAGATGTGTCCTTGATCCAGCACAGCTTATTTAAATGGCTAAATTACCTCCTCAACATGCCTTGAGGTTCTCCAGAGGCCTGGTAAGGAACTAATCATGTGATTCAGGTGTGTTGACCCAGGGTGAGATCTAAAGACTGCAGGACACCGGCCCTAGAGGCGTGGAGTTCGACACCCCTGCACTACTGTCTGGTTAGTTTGCCAGCAGCTGCTTGTCTGTCTGGAACTTTTGGTGCCATAGGACCTTGTTGTTCTCCACCTCCTTTGGTGGTGTCTTGTATTGGGTATTTGGGACTTCTAGTCCATATATACTATCTCAGCCACTTGGTTAAGCCTCTCAGTGTATACTGTTCTTTACATCTTATGTTCTGCTACTATATGGTGGATAGTCTCTAGGGCACCTTTGGACGGACTTGTTGGCTTTGGTATATTCCTGCCTCTATGGCTGGTGCTTAAGGCCTGTTATTGGGCTGCCATGATCAGACATAATACATTTTTAAATGGACTAACAATGAGGGGGAGTTGTTGCTACGAGTAACACAAAAGTACAAAGCTGCAAAAGCGAGTGAGAATTAAAGAATTTAAAGAAAAGCTATCTGGAGCGCGTACAAACTGATATTCATCTTTTTTAGGGCAGTCAAAACAACCGCTGTATAATGTACTCTGCTATCTTTGTTTATTTGGTCACATGACTGCGTCACATGACTAAAATACGTCATCGTTTTAGAAAGTCTACGTTTTCGTGTGTCCACACTGCAACGGAACAGCTGCGTTTTGAAATGTATGCGTTTTCGAGAGCGTTTTCAAAACGCTGCCTTTTTCCTTGAGGAAAGCGCCGTCTCAGTGTGGACGGGAGGTCAAAACGGAGAGAAAACGATGCGTTTTCAAACAACAATGCATTAGTGTGAACGTAGCCTAAATAAACTCCTATCAGCAAGGATATCATCTGATTGTTGGGGCTTTGTCTCAAATCTTGTAGGGTCTTTACTGTACAAACTAAAGCAGGTTGAGCGGACTATTGTTGAGATTGGGTGCTGTTTGTTTAGACACTAAAGCTGGTGGGCCTAAACCTCACATCAGGAGGTTCTTTAAATACGAGGAGTATGTGTATCAGAAAACCAGGGCACAGAGACTGAGTAGGTCTAATCAAAGAAAGTTTATTCCCTGAGGAAGAAAGCATGCATAAATACTTTTTACACTAAAAATCCCACAATAAAATTGTCCAAAAAACGCAATACAAATATCAAAGTAAAATCATGCAAATAAAATCCAAACTACACTCAAGAATAAACACTAAAATAACAATAAATCCGACTATAAAACAAATACAAGTTTCTGCTGTGTAACATATAAATTTATTGAATTTAATTACATTTAATTACTTCTTACACAGTAGCTGTTTAAGTCACAGAAAACTGGACCTGCATCTCACACAGGCAATCAACCTGTACAGGAAAAGAACAAGAAGTAACAAGAGTCACTCCACCTCATACTCTAAAGCACAGCGCACACGGTCACATGGATGATCGCACGACTGAAAGAATCTGAGTCATAGCACCGACTTTAAGGAAGAAGGCCTACAATGTTTTTTAAAGTTGTCTTATTTCAAATATATAATCCATTATACGTATTATTTTTTCCATTATTTTCATTATTGAATGAATTTTTATATATTATATAATTATATAATTTTTGACATTGGTAAGCTGTATAACTTTAGGGTCACCATTATTTTAATTGATTTCATAATGTGAAACATCCTTTGAAGAAAAGTTAACTTACTCAACTTTCTGATGGTCTCTCCCTATTGGCTTCCTGCCATTTCACTTTCTCACCCTCACACTCCCTCTTATCTTCTGTAAATCTCCCCTATGTCTATCTCACCTTGGCTTCCTTGTCTCACCTCCCTCCAGGACAGTCAAGGTGGACGTTTACGACTGGGACAGGGATGGGAGGTAAGCGCTCTCACTCTGTGTGACTCTCCTTTTCCTTGCTTTAATTTTCAGCTCCACGCGGAGTCTCTGAAATGTCACACATTATTCTTTCTGACCCAAGGCATTTTATTAGAACAAGTGAAGAGCTCCACCTGCTTGGCACACACTGGGCAATGAATGAAATCTTGTGAGTGAAAGGTTGCAGCTAAGTGGTCAGGAGGTCAGGTTATACATGGCTTCTACGTCTCATCACAGATGCTGGCTACTGTAGGAGCCCTCATACATGTGGGGCTTAATTTGCAGATATCTTGTGGGGGTTTTCAGGCTGTCTGACCTCATGTTGCTGTTCCACAAATTTTACTCTGAAAATAAATTTTCAGTCTTTTCTCTATGTTCTATCTTCTGTCTCTCTTTTCACTTTTTGTGAGAAAAAAGGAAACCTGAAGGAAATGTTTGTCTTGCAGAATTCATCAGGCTGTAATTCTGATGCATTTTTACTCAGTTTCCCTTTTAGGCTTTGACACAGTATTCTGTTTTGTCAAAATAGAAACATAACAATGACAAATGTATACGCATAATACATTTTTGGATAAAATATCTCTATCGACCAATGACGTGTCATTGTGACAGGGACAAAGAAAGGGAATCCTTTGAGGCTAGACACTTTTTCAAAATTAAAACAGACACTGACTAACGAGCTACACATCACAAAAGTTAGAGCCATTAGAGGATCTGAGTGCTCTGTTGGGGCTATACACGTCGAGAAAGTCTGTTAGGTAACTGGGCGCCATTTTTAAAAGTATACAAAAGGATTTTAAATACGATACGGTATTTAACAGGGAGCCAGTGTAGATTGGCTAGAACAGGGGTGATGTGATCATGCCTTCTGGTGCCAGTTAAGAGGCGTGTTGTGGCATTTTGAACTAATTGCAAACGCTGGAGGAGAGAGAATTGGAGGCCCATGCACAGAGAATTGCAACAGTCTAGTCTCGAAGTAATAAAGGCATGGATAAGCTGTCCAAGGTCTTTATGTGGAATATAGGGCCTTGCCTTGGAGATTTAGCGTAGCTGGTAAAAACTCGTTTTCACAACTGAGGACACTTGTTTGTCTAATTTGAATCTTTGTGATCTAAAGCACAGGACAGCAAGGTTTAAAAGGCAAATATAGCCTAGTTAAATTAAATATCTACAGTTAATTTAATTCAGAGCAGCACAGTGGTGCGGTAGTTAGGGCTGTTGCCTCACAGCAAGAAGGTCCTGAGTTTGGCCAGGTCTTTCTGTGTGGAATTTGCATGTTCTGCCTGTGTTTGTGGGAGTTCTCTCCACTTCCTCCCACAGTCCAAAGACATGCAGTTAGTGGGATTAGATTGACTGGTGATTCTAAATTGCCCATAGGTATGAATGGCTGTCTTTCTCAATGTGTTAGCCCTGTGTCAGATTAGTGACCTGTCCAGGGTGTACCCCGCCTCTCGCCTTTTGGTATCTGGGATAGTTTAATGTGTGAGAAATACCACATCATAGAAGCTGAAAAGGATACACTTCTCCTTAAATTAGTGCAACTTAATTGCAACTATTTTGTATAAGTTTGTAATACAAGACAACAAAAGGAAGATCCATGCAATCCTTCACATTGGTTAAAGGGAACCCCGGCTATTAAGACATGTTTGCGCTAAAATATGTACTGTGCTTTCAATAACACATATGTGGTACTAAAATACGCCAAATGTTTTCCTTAAGCACCATCCATCCATCCATTCGCTTCCGCTTGTCCTTTTTCAGGGTTGCGGGGGGCGCTGGAGCCTATCCCAGCTGTCATGGGGCGAGAGGCAAGGTACACCCTGGACAGGTTGCCAGTCTGTCGCAGGGCCAACACACAGAGACAGACAACCGTTCGTGTTCACATTCACTCCCGCTTTCACGCCTATAGGAAATTTGGATTAATCAATTAACCTATCCCCACAAACTGCATGTCTTTGTACGGTGGGAGGAAGCCGGAGTACCCGGAGGGAACCCACGCAAACACGGGGAGAACATGCAAACTCCACACAGAAACACTCTGGCCTGATGGTGGAATTGAACTCAGGACCTTCTTGCTGTGCGGCAACAGTGCTAACCACCGTGCCACCGTGCTGCCCCCTTTTAAGCACATTTTATATAAAACCGATTTACCAGTAGGCCACCATTGTTATTTAGTTCTCAATGCACTCTGGGTAGTGACGTCATACGGTTGCACCGCATCCAGTTCACAGTTAGCAGTGCACTGGAAATGGCTTCTGTTCAGCCTTTCCAGTTTGAACCAGAGCAAACCGAGAGAGAGAATGAAAATAGTCAACCAGCACTTAGTTTAGATGAAGATGAAAACAATCCGTCACATGAGGACGAGAGAGTCAGGTAAAACTACTGGTGTCTATGCGGCTACTGTAAAGCACCAAAACTTTTTGAAGCCGTATGTCTTAATCCAGATGTTCTTTGGGCAGCCCTTGTTAGCCTCCATGACCGGTATCCGGTCTTTAAGTGATAACGTGATGAATCCTGCGTCTGGGTCCAAAGTATTCTGCACTTAATAAGACTGATGTGTTTTAACATGTTTTGCTTTTGTATCTTGTTATTTAATATCAACAAGCCCCTAAAAACAGTCAGTGATCACTATCGGCTTCTCATGGTTTTTATTACCGCTAATTATTTTAAAACACAGTTTTTAAACCATTAAAATGTAACTACAGCCCAGCCCATGCAGCAGCAGTATATTAATGACTAACTAATCTCGGTGGTTCTCCTGACTGACGTTTGGTCCGTTTACAGAATCCTGCCATGCGATTGCATTTGCCCCTAACCATCGGGAGCCCTCACATTAACTTTTATCGAGTGGAAAAAAAGTCCTCCATTCATTAGTGGACCTTTGTTGTTGCCACTAGCTCTGTGCCAATTTTGGGCGCCGATTTTCTTTGTGCCCACGGACTGGTGGTCGATGTCGCTAACAGACGCTTATTCGATGCTCTGTCCTTTTCTTTAATACACTGTTTCACTCGGGCCATCGAGCCCCTGAATTGAGCTAATTTTGTGACTTCAGGGAATGTTTTTCAGTGTTTGCTCTTGGAGTTCCCTTCACTGACTGTTCCTAATTTCATGAACATGGCTACGAAGCACGGGGTTAAACATTATACCCCGACGGTCGGTCCCCCGGTGTTCGCACGCGTGCGCCTCCTCAACCCCGCAAAACCCTCCGTCGTTCGGGAAGAGTTTGCCGCTATGGAGCATCTCGAGCCTGTAAGGGCTGGCTAAGTGACGCTCATGTCAGGAGGGGCTAGTGCCTCCCTATATAATAGGCTGACATAGCGTCAGATGTCATTCAAAAACCTCTTCTCACTTCTCACAGAAGCCTGTAAGACAACTGTGCTATTGGGTGGTAAAGCTAAACTGTCCACAGATTCGAGTGAACAACTCGGTCACCGGGCGCTTTGTTCCCAGCATTTCAGTTGTCCACTAGCATACAAGCAGTAGCAATACTGTTCTGTAGCTAGTGCTGGTGTCAAGTAGCAATACTTTCACCCTGGGAAGTAGCAATATTTTCCCAAAGCGATGTAGCAACACTTTGCTAATAAAGGTACCACTAGCTTCACCATGAGGTAGCAATACCCTTCGGCACTAGCGGTTTTACACATTAGGTAGCAATACCTGCAGAAAAGTAGCACTACTTTTCACCCCATGCTAGCTGAGAAATAGCAATATTCTCCACACTCAGTGTTGGTCTCGCTAATGTGCACAACCCTCTAGCTAACCATGGCTACGACTGACAACGAAGTTGCGAAACTTTGTCCTTGCGGCAAGAGGATTTTTGCCTGGGATACACACCCGTGTGTGCAGCATGCCTAGGCTTATCTCAGGCTCAGGCTGCCTTGACACCTGCACACGACTGTATCCACTGCGCGGCTTTCCCACGCAAACTCCGCACAGGCTAGCTCGCCAGGCTAACCTGTCGGGTGGCGACTCTTTGCTGTGTGAGGCTGCTGCAGCGCAAGGAGAAATTGAGATGCCTGATGATTTGGCAACAACGCCAGGCCGAGCTGGGCAGAGGCAGACCCTCAGCCCATCGCGGCCGCTCTCCCGTCGCTGGAGGCACATGGAGAATGTGAGTTTTTCCCCCATGTTGGAGTCGCCCGGGGAGGAGATGCTAATGATGACGGAGATGAGTCGGCTGACTCAGAACTCCTCCTGTCTGACGAGGAGGAGGAGGGTTCCACCTAGAATCAGCTGGGCTGCAAAGCCCTCGGCTACCGGCGAGGTTGAAAAACCGACACCGCTGTCTCCCCTGGATCTCGACATGCAGGACATGCGCAGCTGCTAGGCTCAACATCCCATGGCCCGCCATACAAACAGAGGTTGTAAAATCTCGTTTTGATGGTAAGAAATTGCCAAAGGCGAAAAAGATGGGGAAGCATGTGTTGGCTTACCAACCTGATGACTAAGGAAAAAGTGTTTTACTCGCTGCACGATCAGAAAGCGCCGCTCGGGGTGGATGCTCTGGCTCACGAGTGGCCAAGAACCCTCCTCTATGCTTTTCCCCCAGTGGCCCTCATTTCTCCAACTCTGGCCAAATTGAGAGAGAGAGGTCACTATATGATCCTGCTAGCCCCGCACTGGCCAGGGAAGCAGTGGCTGGCAGAGATTTTTCAGCTGCTGTGCGGCCCACCTTGGCTGTTATCACTACGCAGAGACCTCCTGTCTCAGGCACGGGTGGAAATATTCCACCCCCACCTGGAGATGCTAGCTCTAAGGGCTTGGCCTGTGAGTGATTTAACCTGAACACAGTGGGGCTCCCTCATAGTTTTATCGACACTATTCAGTGTTCTAGAGCATAGGTGTCAAACTCTGGCCCGCGGGCCAAATTTGGTCCACAGCCTAATTACATTTGGCCCGCGAAGCCATACCAAATTACTATTAGAGCTGGCCTACTGGTATTATACAGCTAATATATATATTGTTTAGTATTAAGCTTTGCTTGTTCCATATTCAGTTTTTCAGCAAAACGTGTTTGAGTCCATAAGAAAAGATTCATTCTTGTATCTAGAGGAAGATTTTTTTTTTTCAATAAATATTAAAGTTAGCCCACGACTTTGTTCCAGTTTAAAATTTTGGCCCACTGTGTATTTGAGTTTGACACCCCTGCTCTAGAGCATCGTCTACTAGGACACTATATGAGCACAAGTGGCGTGTGTTTGAAAGCTGGTGCTTAGAATCACAGGCCATCCCTTTTCAATGCTCTGTGGCTGTGATTCTGTCATTTCTTCAGGCCCTGATTGATAAGGGTAAAGCCTTCTCCACCATCAAGGTGTATTTGGCAGCAATTTCAGCCTGCCATATTGGTTTTGAGGGGAAGACTGTTGGCCAGCATCCCTTAATATGCCGTTTCATGAAGGGTGCACGGCGTAAATTGCCTACATCTAGGCCACTGGCTCCATCGTGGGACCTTCCCACAGTATTGGCTGCGCTCTCCTGTTGCCCATTTGAACCCCTGGAACAGGTTGAGTTAAAATTTCTGTCCTTGATGACAGCTCTATTAATTGCTTTAGCTTCAGCTAAGCATGTAGGAGAGATCCACGCTCTCTCAGTGCATCAGTCATGCATTCAGTTGTCCTCGGATAATACGAGGGTCAGTATGCGGCTAAACCTCGCCTTTATCCCAAAGGTTGTCGGCACATGTTCCCCTACAGATGTTCTGGCCTTTCACCCACCGCCTTTCTCCTCAGAGGAGCAACAGCGGCTGCATACCTTGTGTCCAGTCCGTGCACTGCGCATTTATATCGACAGAACCCAGAGTGTCGGACAAAGTGAAAAGCTATTCGTGTCCTGGGCTAATCCACATAAGGGAAAGCCTGTGTCTAAACAGCGCCTCTTCCATTGGATAGTAGGAGCAATTGCCCAGGTCTATACTAGCAGGGGTCTTCAGCCTCCTCACACATTTGCTAGGTTTTACAGGTTAGATGTAACAGCACCTAACCTAGCGCATTCAGTCCTCAGTGCAGGTTCTTCCCAGGTGGGAGCTTCTCCCCTGTGAAGTGCTGTTGGGAACAGTTGTCTTCTTAACAGGCATGTCTGGCAATCCAGCAGTCAGTATTCCTCCCATAGTGAGACACGAAACGAATGCTATGAAAGAGAACTTAAGGTTATGTATATAACCCCAGTTCTCTGAGTAGCATGAGTGAGTGTCTCACCAGACCGCTCTCCTTGCTATGGAAGCGAGGAAGAGGAAGAGGTGGGCTTGTTTTGAATGACATCTGACGCTATGTCAGCCTATTATATAGGGAGGCACTAGCCCCTCCTGATATGGGTGTCACTTAGCCAGCTTGTAAGGGCTGGCGTAATGGTATCTGAGCTTCTGATGAGGTCACGCAGGAGGCCTTCCCATAGTGAGACACTCACTCAGGCATGTTTCGGCTTTTCCACGTCCCACGTCGGTTAAAGCGCTGCAGGAGTTCTTGGGGGGTCTACAACCGCTTTCTCCCCAGAGCTGCGCACCTGCTGTGTTAATCAAGAGCTCTCATGTCGTCTGTGTTTACCTCTACAATATTATATTTAGATGTATTTAGATGGAAGCTAGCGAGCTAACTCCCTGCTAACTTCTAACTCAGTTAAATGTCATAAATTCCGTTTTCATGGATGCCTGGATGTTAAACTTAATTGATACACCTGGCAGAGCTGCCACACTGATCATTTTATTACAGATGAACAAATTTAGACAGTTTTTCAACTCTCAGTAATGCTGCAGTGATCATTTGACTTTTGCAGCGGAGTTTGCTAAGAATGCTAATAACATCAGACTCAAAGACCGGATAGTGCTGGTCTACCAAGTCGTAACCAGGTCACTAATAGACAACTTAATTGACACCATTGCTACACTATGAAAAACAAAACAGGTTAGCTGAACGAAAGCACTTATACTGCTAACAACCAATACACGTCATTGTCCCAGAATGCATTGCGTGCGAAAAAACATGGCCGCTCCCACGGCTCCAAAATAATTTTAAACAACAAAGATTTAATGAATAACAACAAAAAAATTGTAGTTATTCTTAAGTATGTTTTTATGTGGTGGAGATAATTTGTAACATATTTAGAGTAACTTGTCATAATAGTCGGGGTTCCCTTTAAGTGGACTCTTTCTATTTATATTTGTATTTCATAGCTTAAAAAGAGAGAAAATCATTCGGACACCATGTTGTTGAACAAAAGGACTATAATTTTTTGTCAAAAAGAATAGAAAGTCATATTACAGATACAACAATAACTGTTTTCTTTTTATTCGTTATCTTTATCTCATTCTCCCTTCCAGTCATGACTTTATTGGAGAATTCACCACAAGCTACAGAGAACTATCCCGAGGCCAAAGCCAGTTCAATGTCTATGAGGTAAAAAAAAATGAAAAGAAAAAAAAAGACAGAGTGCAACAAGAAGTACATTTCACTTTGGTCACAAAATGACAAAGATTTTCTCCAAAAACTATTTTTTGTTGATTGTGTCGATGGTATTAACAACACAGCTAGTTCCTTCAGTGTTATATATTATTCATGAAGTAATATTCCTTGTGTTATGAATTCCAGCCTTTATTTGAGGACAGTATTAAATCGCCACCTGTTCATATTAGCTTAGAAATATGAGGAAAGACTATATAATGTGTTCTGACTTGTTTGTTGAAAAGCTTGTTTCATGTTTCCTCTCTTATGGTCAAGGTGTTGAATCCTAAAAAGAAAGGCAAAAAGAAGAAATACATCAACTCAGGGACGGTAAGACTCGTCAGTGTGTCATGTCAACAGCTGTCACATGTTTCATGGGGATGACTCATAGCAGGAGTGATTTATCAGTCCAGTAAATGTATAATGTTTGCTGTTAGCCTGTCTGTAACCTCCCTTGGTTCTCTTGATATTTTTTCTCATTTCCCTTTCACTTTCTCCCAATCTTCAAGGTGACCCTGCTGTCTTTCAAAGTGGAGTCAGAGTATACATTTGTCGACTTCATCAGAGGAGGGTAAGAACTCAGTCAGTCATGTTTCATTAGGGTAGAGTCGAACATACACAAATGATATTACTGGAAGGTAGTACAAAGGGTGCAATGTGTTATAAACTTTGACTAAAATGTTTACACTTTTCTTACATTCTGGTTTTCCAGTGAAAAAAATCAGCCCTCATTTGATTCTTGAGTCACAGTTTAGTGACTCTTCACAGCTTCTGTCTTTTATCCCCACTGCTCTATTTGTCGAACCTGACATTTAGTTTGCCACTGCACACAATGTTGTTCAGATAAATGATAACCAAGATAGCAGATTTCACTAGGAAATGTCTGCTTCTGATTGATGAGAACTTGAGTTGTCACTGAAGATGGCCTTGACTGATGTTATACTTTTTACTTACATCAATTATTCTAAACAAAAAAGACACATTGAGTATCACGACAAGCTGGGCAGTCATGGCGTAATATGAACATTCGTCTTGTTCCAACATGACTGTATACAAAGCAAGATCCATAAAGACATGGATGAAGAACTGGGCCTGGAAGAACTCTGCGCCTTTGGGATGAATCAGAGCAAAGTGGATTCAGGCCGTCTTGTCTGACCTCACAAATATGCTTCTGGAGAAATGGCCAAAAATTCCCATAAACCTCATGGAAAGCCTTCCCAGGAGACTTTTACTCAAGTTATACTCATATGTGTGTGAAGCCAGATGAGTGAATACTTTCAGCAATGTAGTGTATTTCTCATACTTTTACTTTATAAAACTAGGGGTAGAAAATGTTTTGGAACAAAAGAACATCAGTAATAATGCTGTGGTTATAAAACCATAACATGTAAATAACTAACCCCCAACATGCCAGAAAAATCCAATATAACTCATTAAACTGAAATGGCAATAAAGCAGAGGGCATGACACAAGAAAGTCAGCTATGCTATGCTCTCAGCACAACTTAAACACAGCAGTCGTAACTAAATCTAAAGCAAAAGCTTAAGAAAATACACAGTAATTCAAAGAAAGTGCTTCACCCCTGTACTTCTAGTTGGTTTACTGACAACCACAGATTGCATCAGGCAGATCAGACAAGTGTAGCGGATGATGTCATATTGCATCAGCTCTAACTTTGACCAATATGAGCATGCTTTGAGTTGCATCAGCTGCATCAGGGTCACACTCTGAACGTTTGATTTGTTAACTACGTAACCTAATTAGCTGAAGTAACTAGCGTTTCACTCATAAATACTGTGTGATATTAATACAATAAATGTGTTACAGCAGTCAAGCAAATAGGCTGGAAGAAAAAACATTCCAAGGTAGTGCACTTTATTTGAACACTGATGTTTCTTAAACCATCAGTGAGGCATTTGCTGCTGCCTCACTGCTTTTGTTTTAGAGTTTTATATTGCTGAATTTGTTTTCTCATCATTCTGGACAGCTCATTTTTTTAAAATTGTTTTTGTTGTGAAATGTAAGCTACAGAAAGCTGAAGAATTCACTGGGCAAAAACAATACTACATACGTTAATAATTTGTAGATTTCAAATACTTTAGATGTCTTACAATTTCTAACCGGTGACCAGTACGTTTCTCGATCTGGCATGAAGAGCTGTAGATGTTCTTCCAATCTCAAAACGAAGTCCTGACCACTGTGACTGATATCAATGTGCTCAATCTCCCACCAGGACACAACTCAACTTCACTGTAGCCATAGACTTCACAGCATCCAATGGTAAGACAGTGTTTCATCTTAATGCATGCAGGAAATGTCCACACATCTGTTCAGTGAGATTTTTTTGCCCACAAAATAATTTGTTGGCGCTTTTTTACTTTAGTTAGACTCTTTTTGCCTTCTTTTGAAAAAATCAATTTCAGTGGCATTGACAAATAACTGCCACACAATTATTTGTCTGTCTTGGTGGTGGTCTATATGGAGACACTATTCGTGCTATTATGTTCCCAAAAGTCTATCATGCTATCATCAACCATCACACATATGCACAATATGTACTTCTGTGTAAAGTATGGAAACTGGAATATGTCCTAAAAATATCACAATGGACCAGCTGAAGAATATAGTGCACAAGCTGATTGTCCATTAAAAATGACCTTCACATTGAGAGTTGCTTTTTGATTAGCCACTTAAGAGCATTTTTAAAAAGCCTGAACACCAAGTCCCTGTTATTCTACAGAGGTGCCTGCAAAGAAACACAATGACAGTCACCTATCAGCCAGACAGGAAAAAACAAACTCCTAATTGCAAAGTCTTTAAGTTGAAAAATTCTCAAAGAAAGAAGCTCTGTTAACGAAATAATGAGAGATTAGCAATATTACACCTAATCTGGTTGTTCAAATACTTCATCAGTCCATCAGGCTAATGGGACTTACTAAACTGAGGCAGCCAGATTATTGTTGTATTGTAATTAGTGTTTACAAGACATGATTGATAGTGCTGATTGACAGCACAATTTGTCAGTTTTGGGCCAGGAGTTACCTCTGTGTTTGTAGGAATTTTATTTTTTTGCCCATGGCAGCGTGCTCGGTGCTCGCTCAGATTTCAAGTTTAATTTTCTGCTGTAGAAAGAAGTTTTCTTCCCACGCAGAGTGAACAGCAGACGCTGATGTTTTTGTCACTTATTACAGAATCAAACTCAAAGTAATGTCAGTATTTCCAAGCTTTAAACACTGCACGTTCGTACTCTCTCCCGCTCTCCATAACATCCATCGTTGATCTACACACGTCTGTTGCTGCCACGGACGTCGCACGCTCGTACGTCATTGTCATGAGACACTCTCACCAACAAAATCATGGTTTAGTAACGCAGTAAGGCAGCGTGCTTATGGGAAAGTAACAGTAATCTAATTACTTTTTTGCAATAGTAATACTTGTTCTCGTTACTTGTAATCAAGTAATCAGATTACAGTAACGCGTTAACACATTACTGCCTATCTCTGCTCAGCACATTGCAAAGCATGGAGTAAAGGATGCTGCCACAGCATATGTTTCCTGCAGTTACAGATCACTGGCAGTATCTGGCAGTCTGATGCACTTGGCTGGGTTTGACAGGTGCCTGGAGAACGATACTTGCTCTTGCTCTGCATTGTACCAAGTGTAATCAATAATTACATATTCCCCTTTACATAATTATATAATCACCCCACATAATTATGGTGTGGGGTTGTTTTTCAGGAATAGATCTCACAGGCTTAGACAGAAGCTTAATGCTTCAGGGGATGGCCCCTTCCTCTTCCAACGTGGCTGTGCATCAGTGCACAAAGCAAGGTCCATAAAGTCCTTAATGAGCAGGGTTGGTGCGGAAGAAAAACGTTGTTAACAAAAAGTTGTTATAGCTGCAAAAGGTGGGGTATTTTATAACGTTGTGACTACTGACAGGTAAGGTGAATAATACCGATTATCTTTTAGTCATGGCACCTGTTAGTGATTGGGATATATTAGGGAGCAAGTAAACATTTTGCTCTTAAATGTAGATGTGTTTATCAAAGAGGGTTTAGCGGCTAAAACAGGGCAACACTGCTTAAAACCTTTCATGCTAGGTTGTGAGCCCACAAATTGAAAAGACCGCATTCAGACTTAAAGAACTGACAACATGTCAGACAGCAAAGAAACTACACAGATACGAATAAGGATGCTCTTTGAAATGTATTTTCTTTCCACGGCTCCATAATATCAATTCTACAAAACCAAGTTTCTCAAAATTTAGTTGGTCTTTTTTTTGGAAAGCAAAAAACAAAAACAAAAACCAACTAATTCCAGTAGTTACACAACATAGTGGTTTCCTTCATCATGTCTGCATGTGTGTTTTTTGCAAGTCTAATAAATGTGTAATTGCTTTTCTTCATTCTCTGATAAGAACATTCTCACGCTAATTTTGCTGCATGCTGGTGGGGATTTCTCTCTTTCTAGGTAACCCGTCCCAGCCGACATCGTTGCACTATATGAGTCCATACCAAATGAATGCATATGCCATGGCCCTGAAGGCTGTGGGAGAAATTATCCAGGACTATGACAGTGACAAACTCTTCCCTGCGTATGGCTTTGGAGCTAAACTTCCCCCAGACGGCAAGATCTCCCACGCCTTTCCACTGGTGAGAGTCATGATTGAAACTGAGGGAGAGACTTTTTTAACTGTTCGTACTTGAAAATATTGACTTCATGGGCTATTTTTGTTAATGGTGGTGCAATTGTGAAAAGCGACCGCCTCTGTGCAGTAGTTAATCAATTTACTCTTGGTCAGTCAAATGAATGGTGTCATTAATGGTGAGCTGATGTAGCAGAAATCACAGTTAGGTCCATACATTTTTGGATTATTTGTACTTTTTTTTCTCAATTTTTTAACATTTCTTTTAGTCCTGCCACTGTACCCCACCACAGACAATGATAAAAATAAATCCAACAATCAAGATGTGATTGAAGTCCAAACTTTCAGATTAGGCATTCATTTAGGAATCACAGCTATTCCATCTGGTTCAGATTCACTGCCCATTTTCAAATACTCAAACATAACTGAGCAACTCATAAATAGCTTTAAAAAAGCCTGTTCTCTCTTTATTCCACAAAAAATTTAGTAGATAAAAGATCTGGTTCCAAGTGCTGGACTTGGATTTAGTAGCTTTTCAATCAACCTCTCAATATGAGGTCCAAAGTTTTCTATTAGTCAACAATCTGGTACATTCTTAAAAAGAAGGAATGGAGGAAGGGCGCACTAGTGACTGCAGTTTGAGTTACAAAGAAGACTATTACAGAAGAAGCATTTAGTTTCCCTCGAGGAAACCATGTATATAACAACATAATGCACGAGTACATCCTTGTGAATGTACAGGCATGCACTTTGTACATACACTTGCACATGTCTGTAAACCACCCAATCAAATTGACTGCTTGTAAATCTAAGGTGGATATATAAGTTTTAACTCGTCTTGTTCACTATAGTTACTGTGAAACTCCAGTGTATGGATGCGTATATACTCTAGCTTTGAAAAACAAATGGGCATCACTTGATTAATGAAAATGTTTTCACTCAGCATTCCTTAAATAAACACGATTAACGCTGACTTCTCTAGTCAAAGTGATGAGTGCTTTCATAATGTAATGGTTTATTCACTTGTCTCCCTGTGAAAGGACTCTAAAGCCAGGATGGTGCAGTCTGTGTTTTATCAAGATCGAAATGCATTGGAGCTATTTTTTATTGTCAACCTCGCAGGGATATTGTAATTAGACAAACAAGAAAATTCAAGTTACCAAAACGCTTGTCTAAATGAGTAAATCTGAGTAAAGCGAGTACCAACAGTTGAAAGCTGGGGAAAAACACAAATGTATCAAATCAAGTTCACTAAATGTTTTGTGTTTTCTGGGCATCTTCTTTTTTACATTGTGATGCACAAAAATGATAAAACAAACAACATGGACCATGCTCCAATAACCTGTGGAAATAATTGTACATTGCTGACTGGATGATGCAAATAACACAACTGTGAAACCTCTGAAAGCAGCAGGCTGACAGTGTTTATATAGCCACATTACTTATCTCAGATTTCAAACTTTGTTTACATCTTGATGGTCATATTTTACTACAAAATCATTTCATTAAAGAAGTGTGGGCACCTTAATGCATTTCATGAATGAAAAACAAAAGCCTGTTTTTCCTTCAAACATTCACATATCCTGTGGCACCAACAGACCTGCAGTGGAATGGTGAGACTTTAGTCAGTTTGTAATCTGATATTTCTAGTGATGTCAATGACAACAATATAATTTTTGGATCAGAAAATGGATATTTATTAACATATACTATATTTTACGCAGCTTATGAGTGGATCCAGAGGTTGCATGACATAAAGGAAAGGCTTTTTTTATACAGCAACTAAATAATAAATTAAGGTCTGTTGGCCTTTCTAACTTGGACACATGAAATATTGATATGTTATGTTAACCCATCTGCTGGTTAGACCACATAAACTCCAAGTATTTAGTTTGGTCTAAATGTTAAAACAGTTTACTCAGTCTGACACGTCTGTTCTCATTTTGCAGCGCTCTGCACTCTAAACTGTTGGAACACAAAGTAATCCCTTAGACTGCTTCACTACAGTTAGATGTCGACTTGCAATATTATGTGAATAGTTTTTTCTGTTTTCATGGAACAACAGAAACTTCAGTTAAACATCTGCTTTTTCCAAGTTCACCATATTCATAAAGCTTAAAAACAGGTGTGAAGTCAGATTAACTTTTTTATTTTTGGTTGACATGTGTCAGCTCTGACTCACACATTCAGCATTGTAGTCTTGCTTCCATTTCTACTTGTGCATTGCTGTACAGTAGAATCACTGTGGAGATTGCTTGGGATGATGTAAACTGGCTGTTTTGATGCATTAGAGTACCAGCTCTAGTCTGAGCCCTTCCCAAATGACTGAGTTACTCCTTCTATTACTAACTGTGAGCCCAGACCTTATGGTCACCCATTGTAGGAGAAATTAAGATACGCCAGTATGGGAGAAATCTGTTCTCTCTTTCTAGTCCCTGTCAGGACTCTTGCTGCAGCATTTTGGATTAACTGAAGGCTTTTCGGGGAGTTTTTAGGACATCCTGATAATAACAAATTACACTGGTCCAGCCTTGAAGTAATAAATGTATGAACTAGTTTTTCAGCATCACTCTGAGAAAGGATATTTCTCATTTTAGAGATATTGCGCAAATGTAAACAGAATTGGTCCTAGCACTGAACCCTGTGGAACTCCATAATTAACCTTAATGTGTGAAGAAGACTCTCCATTACATGAACAAATTGGAGTCTGTTAGACAGATAAGATACAAACCACTGCAGCGCAGTACCTGTAATACCTGCAGCATGTTCATCTAAAATTTCCTCAGAAGTCAGTGTGCCATATGATTGCATTAGCAATAAATTTAATAACGCTCTATATTAACAGTTACACACTATATAGAACAACTTTATAGAATTATATTTATTCCCAGATGTTGGCAGCTATCAGTGAATAGTTTTCAGCTATTTTGAAACAAAAAAAAAGACACTTTTTATCAATAACAGCAAATGAACTGTACAACAGAAAATACAAATGCCATTTATGGTCTCCTCACAACAATGATAAGAAAAATAAACTGGGCCAATATGGCATGTTTGTTAAAACAGAGATACACATGTTAATGTGATCTCTGGTCTCCCACTCAGAGACTCAGGTCTTCGAGTGTCCAGCATTCAGAGGCTACCTGAGGACTCATGTGAGAGAAAATCTGCTCACACAGATATTCGAGCCAAACACTGTCAATAAGGCCTCTGCAATGTTCTGAAGACAGTTAAACCTGTCAGGTAGTGACGTCCAGCAGGTGAACATGCAGCTCCATGAACACGCACAGCTGTGGATTCCAGCTGTGTTCGTAGTTCTGCAAACTTTGACCCCACAGAGTCGAGCTTTTCAGTTCAATCAGCTGCATGTCGATGTCCTCTGTGTCCAACCACTTAACAAATCCTGCTGCTCATTAAGGCTTTCTGGTTTGATCAGAAAATAAAACATTGGTCCAAACACCTGAAAGTCCTGAAAACACATTGTGAATTCTGTCTCGAGTCTACGGATGTATCCGTGTATTTCCACGGTGCTGATGCTGCGCTGAGCGGACAGCTCCTGAAGCTTTTGAAGTGTTGGAATGTGGAAATTTCAACATCGCTTGAAAAAACTGCCAGCTAGCAACGTCCCTCTCACCAGTAGGCAAAGTTATTTTTAGCCAATTACATGTTTAATCTGGTAGTTGGGGCTGTTAGCTAAGACACCGTCATTAAGAATTGGCACAACTATGCGAGCTGATTTGCGATGTGCACCGCTGGTGCGGCCATTTATTTTTTAACGCACCTCCTCAGATTAACTCACTGCGTGTCGTGCCCAGGGCTGGACTGGGACGAAAAAAATCGGCCCGGGCATTTTGACTAGAGACCGGCCCCCCAGGTATTAAAGCCATAAAGCCTTTGAATGAAAAGAAACGCTGTGGTGACAGTGATGTACAGTCTTGTTGGTATATATATGATTTCTATACATTTTACATCAGATAAAAAGTTGGTTGTAACCTTCAGATAATTATTTAATAACAGCCAGACATTTTAAATGAGAATAAGAAAGTATTTCTTTGTGCCCCCCTTTCCCTGTTAATGCTCTACCTGGCCCCCCTGGCAAAACTTTGCTAGACCCGCCCCTGCACAGTTACCAGCTGTCAGCTACGTAAAAAAGGATCCTGGTGTTATTTGTCTCTCAGAAACAGTTCATAACTTCCCTTCAACTCATTCATGTCACCTAAAAGGTAAACCTGTTTCTCCATCACCTGTTCAGCTCTGATGATTCAGTAAGGACATCTCCTGGTTTCATCTTCATGTTTCCCTCTCACCAGATAACCAAACGATATCATGACCAGCAGCTTTTATGGCTGTGGCTCCAGCAAACATCAGCTGATACTAGAAATTAATATTAAATAAATTCTAACAACAGCTGATCAAGCTTAAACTGCTGTTGTTTTTTAGCGCGACATCCGCTGGTTTCCTCTTTCTGGTGCAAAGTGAGCGATAAACAAACAAGAGAGAAAAGCCGATCAGCTGATCACTGATCAGTTTCATGATTGAAGTAGCAACAGGAGAGGCAGGGGGAGAGAATGAAAGAAGAGGCAGCTGTGCAGCAAAGACAGAATAACTCCAGCTTTGTGTCTTTTTTTCCATTCTAGCTGCGTTCCTTTTCAGCTCAATACGAAACACGTAATATTTTCTCTGAATACGAGACAATTCGTTTTTTTACGGGACGGTTCGCAACTCTACTAACTAACTCTTATAAATAAAGTTCACTATCAGTAACATCATAGCTGTAGAGAAACTCTGTCATGCTAGCTAGCACGCAGGACGAGTTACTGTAACTGACGGTAAAAAGTCAGCACAACGAAAATAAACTCCACCTAAACTTGGTTTATATCTGACCCAGATAGACTGCAGGTCATAACTTCTTACCTGAAGTTCAGTTCACCTGACACTCAGACCGGCGGCTGCCTCGGGTCTCTCCTCTCCTGCCTCCCCTTTCCCTCATCCACCTGCTGGCCAGCAGCTAAACATCGGCCAGCATCTGGCCAATCCACCACCTTTCATTGTTTATACTGTCACAAGAGAAAAACAAAAGTAAAAAAACAAACACCATCGGCCCATACCCGGTATGTCCGATGGCCAGTCCCGCTATGGTCGTGCATCAGTTAACCCTTTGCGTGCCAGCTGTGGCACATGTGCCCAGGGTCGCTGACCCCTGTTCTAATCGCTCTAATAGGATATTATGGTCGAAAGTATCGAACGCAGCACTGAGGTCTAGCAGGACAAGCACAGAGATGAGTCCACTGTCAGAGGCCATAAGAAGATCATTTGTAACCTTCACTAAAGCTGTTTCTGTGATGAGCTCTGAAACCTGACTGAAACTCTTCAAATAAGCCATTCCTCTGCAGATGATCTGTTAGCTGTTTGACAACTACTCTTTCAAGGATGTTTGATATAAAGGAAGGTTGGAGATTGGCCTATAATTAGCTAAGACTGCTGGGTCTAGAGATGCTTTTTGAGTAAAGGTTTAACTACAGCCAGCTTGAAGGCCTGTGGTACATAGGCAATTGTCTGTGAAGGTTCTCGATCATACAGGCCATCTTCACCCAAAACCTTGGCTGATTGTAACCTACAGCCGTTTTCACACCTTGGCTCGTGTGATTAGGTAGAGGATCAATATGGGGTCCATGTCCCTCTTGGGGGACACTCCCATAGGGCTTAAATCTGGGACTCTCCAGCATTTGACATTAGAACTGAAGAAGTTTCTCGGATGAGACGTGAAATGTCTTCAAGCTGCTTAAAGAAGTCCAGACGCTTTTCTTTCTGAGCTCCTTAGACTATATAGCCGATTATTAGAGAAAGGTTGATCATATTTGATATTGAAGCATTAATTAATGGCAGGACTTCTTTGAGCAGTTTTAGATAATATTACATCTGCGAGATAATTATGATAAATTTTTTCTCTAATGGTTGAAATTTTATTGGTGAAGAAGTCCATGAAGTCATTACTAGTTAACGTTAAAGGGATGGTTGGCTCAACAGAGCTCTGACTGTTTGTCAGCCTGGCTACAGAGCTGAAGAGAAACCTGGGGTTGTTCTTATTTTCTTCAATCAGTGATGAATAGTAAGATGTTCTGGCTTTGCGGAGGGCTTTCTTATAAAGCAGCAAACTATTTCTCCAGGCTAAATGATGATCCTCTAAATTTGTGACACGCCATTTCCTCTCCAGCTTACGAGTCATCTGCTTTAGGCTACGTGTTTGAGAATTATACCACGGAGTCAGGTACTTCTGATTAGAGACCTTAGTTTTCACAGGAGCTACAGTATCCAGAGTCGTACGGATTATATTCTTAAACTTAGTTACAGCGCTTTCAGAAAGACATCTACTGTGATAAAGTCTACTCTCCACCGCTGTGTAATCAATTATTGTAAATGTAAATGTTATCAGGAAATGATCAGACAGGAGAGGGTTTTCAGGAAACACTGTTAAATGTTCAGGTTCGATGCCATATGTTAAAACAAGATCTAGAGTGTGATTAAAGTGGTGGGTGGGTTCTTTTACATTTTGAGAGAAGCCAATTGAGTCTAATAACAGATTAAATGCCATGTTGAGGCTGTCATTTTTAGCATCTACATGGATGTTAAAATCACCCACAATAATTATTTTATCTGAGCTCAGAACTAAATTAGATAAAAAGTCTGAGAAATCAGACAGAAACTCTGTGTAAGGCCCAGGTGGACGATAGATGATAACAAGTAAGACTGGTTTCTGAGTTTTACAGCTGGGGTGGACGAGGCTAAGCATCAGGCTTTCAAATGAATTAAAAGTCTGTCTTGGTCTTTCATTAATTAATAGGCTGGTGTGAAAAATTGCTGCCACACCGCCCCCTCAGCCTGTGCTTCAAGATTTCTGGTAGTTAGAATGACTCGGGGGTAGGGATGGGTACCGGTGTCCGGTGCCATGTTCTGACATAAACGGTAGTAACCAGACCGAAAAGCAGCGCACATTTCGGTGCTTTATTTCGGTGCTTTTTTTTCCTGAGCTGTGATACACTTCTAGCCAATCATTTTACGTTTCTGAGGATAGTAGGCGGGGCCAGGTACGTACGTTCAGTTAGAGCAGAGCTACAGATTAAAAATGCCCAAGGCAAAGCGGTCAAAGTCTGGCTGTACTTCACAGCAAAAGATGCAAACTCAGCAGCAACAAGTGCTTTAAGCTGATACTGTGATACTGTCAAAGGAGGTAACACCTCAAATCCGATGAAACACCTGGCGACGCATAGCGTTTTTTTTAAAAGCCGAGAAATGCGCCGTATTTGATAGCTTGCTGCGAGACCTCACACCGAGCACATCTACTGCGGGTGTGGTGCCTGTTATCTGACCCGGAGTTAGCAACATCCCCCAAAAACCCGAAGAGGAGAGTCCTGGCCCCTAGCCCTGCCAGTGTAGCAGAAATGATGACGGATGATGATGCAGCAGCAGCCGCTCTTTTCTGCGTGAGTAGCTTCATGTTGTTCGTGTGTAATTTACGTTGAGTAGGCTAACCACGTTATTACATTAATGCATGTAAGGTGAACTAGCAAACATCATCATGGCTACATGCGGCTGTCCTCTTGTTTGATGGCAGATACTCCCTTCACCCTGGCCAAAAAGGCTAAAATGACCAAAGAAAAAGTGGAAAACAGTTAAACATGAGAGGTTTTTGGACAAAGTTTGTGTTTTTTCCATTGTTTAAGCACTGCTTCCAGCCAAGAGTGATGCCATATATGCCCCATAGCTGCAGAAAAGGCTAACATTGTTATCTTTTTACAAAAAAACAGCTGAACATGAGAGGTTTTTGGACCAATTTTGTGTTCTCCATTCTTTAAGCACCGGCAGCGTTTCAAAAGTACCGGTTTGGCACCAGTATCGGACAAAACCTAAACGATACCCATCCCTACTCGGGGGTGTTGATTCATTTAAACTAAGATAATCTTCCTGCTGCAACCAGGTTTCTGTAAGGCAGAGTAAATTGATTTGTTGATCAATTATTAAGTCATGTACTAACAGAGACTTGGAGGAGAGAGACCTAATGTTTAATAATCCACATTTCACTGTTTTATTCTGCGGTGCAGATGTGGATACTGTATTGTTCTGTCTTTGGGATTTTTTTATGTTTAAATCATTGTGGAGTAGTCTTGTGAAGCTGATGACTGAAGCAGAGAGAAGGAACAAAAGGTAGGAGGGTAAAAAACACAGTGAATCACGCTGAGAGAAAAGTTCATGTGTTTGATGGTTTGGGACTGATGGAAAAATAATAGCGTAAACAGACAGGCAGCTACAGTGAATGACATTTTACAGAAGGACAGCTTAGCTCAGCATTGTCCACCAACAGGATGGCAATGCTAACAGTGTGAAAGCAGAGAAAGGAAAAAACAATCACGTGTGCTGTGATTCCAGAAAGTGGTCTCCTAGTTTAGAAGAAATTCAGAGCAAAGTGGGTAGGAAGTAAACACGGAAAAGGAGTCTTTTTGTTGTTCTAAGGCTGCAGGCAAAGATTAGTAGGAGGGTTTAAGAAAACCGTATTATTACCAGATCTTTTTATATGGGAGTAAACATCCCAATGACATGCCTCAGGTCTTTCATTAGTGCACTGGAAATATTTCTTACTCGAGTTTTTTCTGACCTGAAACTGTCAAGTTTTGTCAAGTCCCAAGATCCCCTTGGCTCTCTCCCAGTCAGAAATCAGAGGTGTGCGAGTGAGTGTCAGCACACTTTGCATAACTTTCTCTCATTTCCACGTGAGCAGCCATTCAATCAGCTTTCCCAATTAGAGTTCACCTCAGCGTGACAAATCCCAGACCCACGCCACACTGAGGCAACTATTGTCAACTGCAAAGTGTTAGCATTTGGTCTTATAAAAGACGACTTATGTAGGACAGATCATTGGGTCAGTTACTGAACAGCAAGTCAATGGGATTTTTTTTTTTTTTTTACATTTTTTAAACTGACTAAATGCCCATATTTGGTTATTTAAAGTGCAACCAATGAGGACAATCTGAAACTTTGAGCAGGGACCCCGGTGTCTTTCACAAGGACACTGCTTCAGGGCTCAGACCATCAAGCCCAAGCTAATGGCCAAAATGAAAGAGCATTACAGTAAACCCAAAATATAGCAAACTAAGTAACACCGGGTTCTGATGTAGAACAATTGTCTGTATTAAAGTCATTTAATTTATAGATATAAATTGAAATTTCATTAAATAATTTAAAAGAAATCATTTAAAAATAACCCAACTTGGGATAAATAAAGTATTTCTTGTTCTTATCAGTATGAGCTATAGCTATAATGGACCTCATAGTGGTCCTTTACCCACTGTCAGCCTGCCAGTTTTCTTACCTGCATGATCCCATATCTAGAAACAAGCTGTTTATTGTTGAAAGGCTTAAAAATAGTAATGTACTTAATACTAGTTTTATAGCTAATCTGTTTCCAGTGTTAAATGTTGTGTCTTTGAGTTGGATCCATTATGTTATTGGATCATAATCACTGACTCACTAATATGTACATAAATTTAATGTTGCAGCCGGAGATGATTTAAATGTCTTTTATTCTGCTGGATATCTTTAGCTATAGTAATAAAGTATCATATGTTAGTAGATTTATGTTAAAATCTGCAAAATAACAAATATAATATGAACCGTCCCAGACAAAATGCAGTGGAGTCAGAGTTAAAACTATAATAAAAAGTTATGTTAGAGCTTAATTAACACAATCTAAGAAACAGTTTTACTTCCTTTAAATAAAACTATATTATTAAACAGAAACTTCAGTCTCAGTGGAAATAATTAAAAAGTATAGTCTTGGGGACAGATAGCAGAAGGCCTCAGAGCTTTGGAAAGAAAGAGATGATTAGCTGTAAGTAACTACTACATCAGGTCACTGCAAAGGAAATGTCAGCATTTCAATAATGTGCCACTAACACTCGAGTATCTACAAATGCTGAATGAGGATAAAATGAGGCGACATACAGTCTGAATGACTGCAGTTTTTTTATACTAACTGGATAGAGGTCTGTATTCATGTTGGATAATTCCACTCTATTCGGCTTAGGAAGTTTCCCTGCAATGTCAATATGAATAATATTATAAAAGGAGAATTTCAGCAACAACAGAGCACCAAGGACCTGCATTGGTAAACAAACACTTAAAATGCACCAGAATAAAATCATAATACAAATTCAGTGTGTAGCAGGAAAGCAAAACATATTCTTGTATTCATTAATCACCTCGTGAATTATTCCTAGTAACTAATAACTTTCTTACTTTATATACCTCTTGCATGTCCTCTGAGGACAGGAACCTTGCAGGGTGCAGCACGAGCAAAGGTTGAAGCACAGAATACGCAACTCCCACAATAGAAAATCTGGAGGCTAAACTTGAACAGAACACAGTTCACATAGAATCTGCCATTCATCACAGGGTCAGTAAGTCCGTTTGTGAAGGTGGGATCATAATAATATTCTGACCAAGGAGAATTTGTTTTAGACAGGAGTAGAGATCAGGAAGAGGTTGATTAATTTTACTGGGTTAAAATGTTTGTGTGAATAAATGTGAGGTGCACAGTGATGAACTGAGAATTTACAAAAGTAAAAGTAATACAAAGGAACAAAAGCAAAACTGAGGAGACGTTTTCTCTATGATGTGTGTGTGTGTGTGTGTGTGTGTGTGTGTGTGTGTGTGTGTGTATTGATTATTGGTTGCTTCTCAAGCTATAGTGTATGGTGAATAATAGCTATGTACATCAGCAGTATGTAAACAAAGATAATTAGCTTTTGAGGAGACCATACAGATGAAATTGCCAGTCAAACCAGTAGAAAAATATTCTACTTTATCCCCTTGGGGTTAGAGTGCTATAAAATTTAAATATAAGGACGTAAAGGTAAGTCATTGAATGTTGGCGTCAGTATGAATGTTCCCTCACAAAGTGAATTTTCTTCTCTGCAGAACTTTAACTCCGAGAACCCAAACTGTGTTGGCATTGAAGGTGTACTAGAGGCTTACTTTCAGAGCCTGCGAACTGTTCAGCTGTATGGTCCAACCAACTTTGCTCCTGTCATCAACCAAGTGGCTCGGTGAGAGACAAAGCTTTACTCACACACATTCTCTCATTGTAAGACAGAAATATCTTCTCATGCAGGAATACTTTTTACATTCAAACTCACCCAAAGGGCCCATAATAACTTCATATTCAAGTCAATTAAGTTTTATTTATAGCCAAGTTACAACAGTCACCTCGAGGCACTTTACACGAGTATATATATCTTAGTAAGGCAAAGATCCTACAATAACAGAGAGAAAACCCCAACAATCAACACTCTATAGTCAACTGTTAGGGGTATTATAACTAAGTGGACACGATTGGAAATGACACTAATTCAGCCATGAAGTGGAAGGCCACACAGCGGGGGTCAGTGGATGCTGAGGCGCTAACTTCCTGCAGAGCCAATCGGTACAGACCTCTAAACTTCATGTGTCTCCATGGAATCGAGCAGCCAAGCAGCTTCATTTGGGCCTTACATCACCATGGGCAATGAGAAGTGTCAGATGCAGTGGTGTTAAGCACACCGCCACTGGACTCTAGAGCAGTGGAGATGTGTTCTACGGAGTGATCAATCACGCTTTTCTGTGTGGCAATCCGAAGGTATCAGCTGCATGCTAGTTTTGCTAAGTTTTCATGCTTTGTGGTTAAGACTTCTCAGCCTGCTCAGTGGATTAACTGTAGTTCTGCCTATTGTAGATCCCTCACTCTGGTCTCCAGCCTGCTGACCACAGGGGAAGGACACATCTTTCTGTTGCCTGTTGTCACTGCTCAAATATTTATTTACAATTAAAGTTCTTTTAATTGTAGTTTGATAAGTTTATATATTAGCTTATTTACAAATCATAATAGTTTTCATAAAGAGACAAGAACAATGTTATAGAGCTTTTTCTGACAGGTACTTGGATCTGTGATAAACAACAACCCAAATGCTGATTATCAACTACATCCTATACTTATATACTTGTATGTACATTCTATAATAATGAACTTTTACTGAAGTAAAAACAAATAAACAAATGTTTTGAATTAAAATAAACTCTATATAAATGTTTAGTCATTAAAGTGTACAGCACAGCTGGAACTAATTCACTATAATTAAAATCGAACCATAATTTATTAGTTAACTTATATTTTAAATTTTGCCTTATAGGGTTAGAGATTTAAATGGAGTTCATGGTGAAATATTTGCCTTTGTATAGTTTATCTTTTGATGAATAAATTAAAAAAAATAGCTTTTAAAGAGTGAAAGATTTGTGCAACACGTAACTTGTTTACCAATTCAATTATAGCTGTAATTTCTACGGCTCATTGATGGATGTACCGATTTATCACCGGCTTCACTTTTATACAAAAAAAAATCTTAAAAGCTGAAGGATTCTGAGGCCCCTTTTGAAGCATTTCCATCCACTCATGGTACGTGCAGTTACATGTGTTTCTCTCTGAGCAACAGACTAAGCAACTTTATGCTGGCAGGTTTAAATGTCTGTATTTTGACTAAAGTTATAATTGCTAGATCCCGATGCACACTTCCATTCCTGATCCCCATTATGCTTTTCTCTCTTTTTTGAGAAATAAATAGTTGTTTCTTATTATCAGTGGAAGAGCTTCCAATATGGACATTTAGAATCTTTATAGAGGGTTTTTACGTCCACATGAGAGATAACTGAAATAAGTGAAAACAGATTAGGACTCGCATTAGGACACAGATGACACCAGGAGTATTGGGACTTGTCAGACTTAGTGAGCCGTGATGAATCGATTTCATCAGGAGTGCCTGAGTGGATAATATAATTTGAGGAAAGAGGTTTTGCTCATTTGGATTTTTTCCATTGTATCTTAATAACTGGCTACATTAATAAACTCCACACAGTAGTTACATTAATTTAATTTATTCGTGCGTATTTTGTGAAACTCAAATAAATTTTTCTCCTTTTGATGCCTAAACGTAACTGTAAGAAAGTGAAACTGAAAAGTAACTTTAAAGAAGGATAAAATGTAAGTAAACACTGTATTTATAGCAACAAACTAAAAAAAAATCCGCACCACAAGCTAAAACAATAATGGCACTACATGAGCATTTTTGGCAGTTAGGTGATAGCAATACCAGCAAACAGAAAAAAATAACAATTAAAAAAATATATACAGGCATTACACGTTTTTCCTTCAGTGGGAAATTGTGTTTGGCGTGCACACTATACGGACAAAAGTCAAATCATCTTAAATTCAGCAGTTTTCAGTTGCATTACCACAGGAATAGAATAGAATAGAGTAGAATAGAATAGCCCTTCATTGCCATTATACATGAACAATAAAATTATGGGTGCTCCACACGAAATGTACAGGACATCAGGAAAAAATAACAAACAGAAGAGATTTATACATTCAAGAGGAAATATACAAACTAGAGGAACATGTACAAAACAAGAGAAAGGCACAGAGAGCAAAGTGCTTGGAAGGCCTTGGTCTGAGTATAGAGCCTGTATGTGAGTGACCTGAGTGATGAGGGTTACATGGCTCAGATTGGTGAGGTGGGTGGGCAGGGATGGGGTGTGGGGGATAAATTCAAGCACCAAACATTTGTGAAAGAACAGATTGCTCCAAAGAACTCACAAAATTCTTGCATGGTACCTTAATGAGATGACAACTCTGCAACACACTGTACAATTTGTTCCCTCCTAGACATTCCATGATCAGCTGTACGTGTACCTGGCATTATTGGAGTGGAAGCATTTATCAACCACAAAATGGCAAACCACAAAGTGTTGCAGATGGGCATTAGTATTAGCATAGAAATTGTGACCAGGAGCTTCATGGCGTAAATTTTCATGTCTGAGTAGCTTCTGTAGATACAATATGTAGGTGGCCTACTTTTCTTCAATAACTGTACCTAATTAAGATTTTTATTTTGTCTTTCCATTTAACTGTTAATACAGTTTTCTCATGAAATATTTAAGGCCTATGTGTCAGACACTGTGATTTTTATTGTTTTTCAACATCCTCTGAACAACTGCGTATCCGCATTATCCTCCCCCTTAATCCTGCATCATAGTCTACCAGATCATTTAGGAACAAATTGGATTTTGAAACTTTTCTACAGCAAAACTACAGCTCGTGTTATGTTTTTAATGGATTGTGGTTGTTTATTGCCCACTATTGTATTTTTAGTCCTCATATAAAGCAATCATATCCTGTCCCAGTTAAGTGTGATTGTGGTTGCATAATCAAATGAGTATAGCAGTACTGTTAAGCTGTGAGATTCAAAACTGCCAACCGTTTAGAAAAAGAACAGAAAATGCATTCTCTCTTTTAATCTCACTTCCTGTACTCACACGTTCTTTTTCATTTGCACTTTTTCTTTGATGCATTCTTTTACTTCTGTCTTCTCTATTTGTTCTTTGTCTTCCTCACTCTCCCATCTGTTTCCATTTCTTTTTGCTGCTATCTATTATTTACTGCAGTTCAAAAAAATCACCGTGCTCTTTTTCCTCCCTTTCTAGTGCTTGCTCATGCTGCTCCTCCTCTGTGTCCTCATCTTCCATCACCTCTTCACCCACTACTTCGTCATTGTTATCTATGTGGGAGGTTAAGAATAGTGATGAAGACAGAGAGCAGAGGAGGAACATTAATGGTGTAATCCATATGTACATAACTACTTATAGTCACACACAGTTGCTCTTATTAGAACAACAGTGTTATTATTGCAGGCAATGAATGATACGCTAAACATGAGGGTTTTTTATTTTATTCAGCTAAGTGGTATATATCAAAGGGTTAAATAAAGTTATATAAACTGCTTTTGAAGAAACATTTGCCTTGCTCTCTATAACTCCTTAGTTTAAAAGAGCAGGGAACAGCTAGTGACTGAATGGACAGATGGAAGGACGAATTAGTGGATTAATCGATTTATGGATGGACATGCAAAGGGACTTCTCCGAGGGTGACTGACACCAGGACTACATCCATCGCTGCAATGAAGGCTGCCTGCTTCTCCGCCTGGATCAGCTAAGGCCAGGTTTCGACCAGGCCAGGTCGATCCCTGCTCAAAGGAGGAAAGTCAGTAGGCCCCAGCCTGTTCCTGCACCATGAATAGGATCCTTTAAGGGCTGTTTTGCCCAAGGGTTAGGTATGGTATTTCATCTGGTAGCTCCTCATATGACTTAGTCCTCTGAGTATCCTGTAAATCCACTCACACTGAGCGTCCTGTGAACCCCAAGCTGGTTAGCCATAAGCTATCTGAACCGGCCAGCCCAGAGACTTTGTTCCTGGTTTCTGCGCTGGCAGAGTGGTTTTAATATCTTGAGTCTGAGGTGATGCTGCGCCATTGTGTCCAGTGTGCCACGGCCCCAGCCCAGGGTGCCTGTGTGCCCTGCATATCCCGAGCCTCTAGTGTCTTCAGAGGGTGCCAAAGTGTTTGAGCTTGAGCCAAAGTGTCCCAAGCTGCTTGAGCCGTTAGATCTCGTTTTACCCAAGATGGCCTCCCTTTATCTTTGGTCTGCGGACTTATTTTGTTTTCACCGCCTTTGTTCCATCTCAGCCTCCAGCCAGGCCTCTACAGGCATACTGCTTTCACAGTTGGCCTTCTTGAGCTTGTGCTTGGCCACTCCTCAGTGGCTGGTTCCCTGCCCTGCTTCACCAATACCCGCACTCTACCTAGTCTCGAGAGTGAACCCATCTGCTCTGCCTTTTTCATCGCTGCCAGACTCCCACCAAGTACCAGAGATCTTCATGTCTGTTGTTGCCACCCCCCTGCCAAGCCTCCTAAGAGGCCCCTTCTCCACTGCCAATGTCAACGACAGTCACCTGCCAAGCAAATAAAGGGTACTGTCATCTCCACAAATGCCAGCTGCTTGACAAGCCTTTGGAGGCACTCCATCACCTCTTCTGGCCTTGAGTCCAACCTATGGAGGGTCTTCACTGCATTCACCAGAAGATCTTTGTTCCTTCCCTCACAGGAAACTGCATGCTTTTGCAGAGCACAGGAGGTGCAGACAGAAAGTGAAACTTAGAGTGTGTGACGTGCTGTGGAAATATATATATATAACCATGCTGGCTGCTGCTGCTTTCAGACCTGAGCTTCAATTCAATTCAATTCAATTCAATTTTATTTATATAGCGCCAAATCACAACAAAAGTCGCCTCAAGGCGCTTCATAGATACAGAGAAAAACCCAACAATCATATGACCCCCTATGAGCAAGCACTTTGGCGACAGTGGGAAGGAAAAACTCCATTTTAACAGGAAGAAACCTCCGGCAGAACCAGGCTCAGGGAGGGGCGGGGCCATCTGCTGTGACCTGTTGGGGTGAGAGAAGGAAGACAGGATAAAGACATGCTGTGGAAGAGAGACAGAGGTTAATAACAGATATGATTCAATGCAGAGAGGTCTGTTAATACATAGTGAGTGAGAAAGGTGACTGGAAAGGAAAAACTCAATGCATCATGGGAATCCCCCGGCAGCCTACGTCTATTGCAGCATAACTAAGGGAGGATTCAGGGTCACCTGGTCCAGCCCTAACTATATGCTTTAGCAAAAAGGAAAGTTTGAAGCCTAATCTTAAAAGTAGAGATAGTGTCTGTCTCCTGAATCCAAACTGGAAGCTGGTTCCACAGAAGAGGGGCCTGAAAACTGAAGGCTCTGCCTCACATTCTACTTTTAAATACTCTAGGAACAACAAGTAGGCCTGCAGAGCGAGAGCGAAGTGCTCTAATAGGGTGATATGGTACTACAAGGTCATTAAGATAAGATGGGGCCTGATTATTTAAGACCTTGTATGTGAGGAGCAGAATTTTGAATTCAATTCTGGATTTAACAGGAAGCCAATGAAGGGAAGCCAATACATGAGAAATCTGCTCTCTCTTTCTAGTCCCTGTCAGGACTCTTGCTGCAGCATTTTGGATTAGCTGAAGGCTTTTCAGTGAGGTTTTTGGACATCCTGATAATAATGAATTGCAGTTGTCCAGCCTGGAAGTAATAAATGCATGAACTAGTTTTTCAGCGTCACTCTGAGACAGGATATTTCTAATTTTAGAGACGTTGCGCAAATGGAAGAAAGCAGTCTTACATATTTGTTTAATATGTGCATTGAAGGACATGTCCTGGTCAAAAATGACTCCAAGGTTCCTCACAGTGTTACTGGAGGCCAAGGTAATGCCATCCAGAGTAAGAATCTGGTTAGATACCATATTTCTAAGATTTTCAGGGCCGAGTACAATAACCTCAGTTTGATCTGAATTAAGAAGCAGAAAGTTAGCGGCCATCCAGGTCTTTATGTCTTTAAGACATTCCTGCAGTTTAACTAATTGGTGTGTGTTATCTGGCTTCATGGACAGATAGAGCTGGGTGTCATCTGCATAGCAGTGAAAATGTATGCTATGTCTTCTAATGATGCTGCCTAAGGGAAGCATGTATAATGTAAACAGAATTGGCCCTAGCACTGAACCCTGTGGAGTCTATTAGATAGATATGATACAAACCACTGCAGTACCTGTAATACCTACAGCATGTTCTAATCGCTCTAATAGGATATTATGGTCGACAGTATCGAATGCTGCACTAAGGTCTAGCAGGACAAGCACAGAGATGAGTCCACTGTCAGAGGCCATAAGAAGGTCATTTGTAACCTTCACTAAAGCTGTTTCTGTGCTGTGATGAGCTTTGAAACCTGACTGAAACTCTTCAAATAAGCCATTCCTCTGCAGATGATCTGTTAGCTGTTTGACAACTACTCTTTCAAGGATGCTTGATATGAAAGGAAGGTTGGAGATTGGCCTATAATTAGCTAAGACTGCTGGGTCTAGAGATGCTTTTTGAGTAAAGGTTTAACTACAGCCAGCTTGAAGGCCTGTGGTACATAGCCGATTATTAGAGACAGGTTGATCATATTTAAGATCGAAGAATTAATTAATGGCAGGACTTCTTTGAGCAGTTTTGTAGGAATGGGGTCTAAAAGACACGTTGAAGGTTTGGAGGAAGTAATTATTGAAGTTAACTCAGAAAGATCAATTGGAGAAAAAGAGTCTAACTTAACATCAATGGTACTAAGAGTAGCTGTAGATAATATTACATCTGTGGGATGATTATTGGTAATTTTTCCTCTAATGATTAAAATTTTATTTGTGAAGAAGTTCATGAAGTCATTACTAGTTAATGTTAAAGGGATGGTTGGCTCACAAGAGCTCTGACTGTTTGTCAGCCTGGCTACAGTGCTGAAGAGAAACCTAGGGTTGTTCTTATTTTCTTCAATCAGTGATGAATAGTAAGATGTTCTGGCTTTGCGGAGGGCTTTCTTATAAAGCAGCAAACTATTTCTCGAGGCTAAATGATGATCCTCTAAATTTGTGACACGCCATTTCCTCTCCAGATTACGAGTCATCTGCTTTAGGGTACGTGTTTGAGAATTATACCACGGAGTCAGGTACTTCTGATTAGAGACCTTAGTTTTCACAGGAGCTACAGTATCCAGAGTCGTACGTAGTGAGGAGGTGAAATTATTAACAAGATAATCGACCTCTGTTGGAGCAGCGTTCAGATAGCTGCTCTGCTCTGTGTTGGTACAGGGCATTGAAGATGATAACAGTGGGTGGATTATATTCTTAAACTTAGTTACAGCGCTTTCAGAAAGACATCTACTGTGATAAAGTCTACTCTCCACCGCTGTGTAATCAATTATTGTAAAAGTAAATGTTATCAGGAAATGATCAGACAGGAGAGGGTTTTCAGGAAACACTGTTAAATGTTCAGTTTCTATGCCATATGTTAAAACAAGATCTAGAGTGTGATTAAAGTGGTGGGTGGGTTCTTTTACATTTTGAGAGAAGCCAATTGAGTCTAATAACAGACTAAATGCCATGTTGAGGCTGTCATTTTTAGCATCTACATGGATGTTAAAATCACCCACAATGTCTTTGTGTGCTCGGTCGCCGTTCCCGGAAATGTAAAATAAAGATCATTTTTCGAATTTTGACCACTCTGAGCCCAGTCTTTTTCGGCTGCCAAAAGAATGCAAAGGACTAAATTGAATACCCCCCTGCTCTGTGTCCAGGCCAACCTCCGAGTTCCTCCTCTAGGTTGACACCCTGAACTGTCCTACTCTGCTCAGGAGCTGGGCTGACTACCTCAGTTGTCATTTATTGTTTGTTGGCCTTTCCTGCTCCCTGTTTTTGGTCATGTTTATGGTTCTTTGTCACTGGGCCGGTGACCCTGTGTTTTATGTTATTATTAATCTTTGATTTCAACATGGTTTTTCACTGTTAGTGTTTTGGTTTCTGTTTTGTATTTCTAGCTCCCTAAGTTCTCTAGTATTTCTTGGGTTTTGTTCCTGTGCCCCTCATATTTAGTGTAGGTTTAGTTCTCTCCATGTTTATTTTCTTGTTCCACAGTCAGTCGTGTCTCATGTCACTCCTGTCCATGCGCTCCGTGTTCACTCTGTTCAGTCTCAAGTCCGTGCCTCTGTGCCTGTCCCATGTTTCCTGTTTTACTTTGATAGTCCCTTTCCTGTGTTCAGTGTTTTGAGTTTTGCTTTTCCCCTGTCTGGTTACGTCTGATTAGTCCCAGCTGTGTTTCCACTTGTTACCCACCCTCTCGTTATCCTACCTGTGTATTTTAGTCCTCAGTCTTCCCCTTCCTCTGCCCTGTTATACCCTCTCATTGCTGTGTGCTACTTTCCTGGTTTAACTTGGTAAACTCCTAGTCTCCAGCTTCTTCGTTCTTCCTTCTCTGTTTCCAAGTTTAGTCTCCTAGTTTCTAGTTATTATGTTCTGTTTCCTGTATTTTGACATACATTAAAAGCTGCCTCTTTTAGTTCATCCCTCTGTGTTCTGAGTCTTGCGTTTGGGTCCAATCTCCTGCTTGCCACACAATAAACATGACATTTTTGTTAAACTTGGTCTTGGTATCCTGCATTTCGAGTCCTCATCCCACACACTCCACATTATGAGATCCTAAATCTTAGTATTCAGGGGACAAAAGAGTAACAATTCTAACAGATACATAAATTATATAGACTGATGATCTATAATATAAATCTTTTGTACTGAAGGATGCAGGTACAGTTTAATGCTTTGAAGCTTCTATGTCATCACCAAGATAACATAGACTTCAGGAGCAAAACAGCGAGACATAGTAGTGACAGAATCCTTAAAGATATACGGAAGAAATGGCAATGAAAACAAAGTCAAGAATTGAGAATTGGAGAATAACTTCAGGTCTTCCTGACATTATCTTGTTCTCAGGTTTCATTGTTTTACCTGTTTACACACTTTATTCCACAGAGACAGAAAAGGAAAAAGCAGGGCTGCAAGCAGAAGTTAAGAGCGAGAACCAGAAAAAACTAAATCAATGGATGTTAAGACAAGAGGACATAAAGAGAGGGATGCAGCAGACAGGCACACTCTGATGATCCATCATGGCTGAACGCAATCCCAGCAGTGACAGGGTTTAGAACAGGACTCCCCGGAGTCTAGACACTGGTGTTGGTGAGGATGCAGCCTGAGGTTTGGATGGAGCTCTGAGGCGATATGGAGATGGGGAGAAGGTGGGCTGCATGAATGAGAGTCTAAAAGGGAGAATGGCAGAGAGCACAGATTTAAACCAATCAAGGTGGAGGCTGATTGGCTCAAAGAAGCCAGACAGGATGATGACTGTTCTAGAGTCATGATGCCAATGTGGAGATTGACTGTGTGGGAAAGTGGTAGTGATGCAGATGAGTGAGCTTCATAGATGAAAAATATTATTTGAAAAAATAAATGGGTAGCTTAAACAATGAGTTCTTG
This sequence comes from Copadichromis virginalis, assembly GCF_057382275.1. Lineage (NCBI taxonomy): Eukaryota > Metazoa > Chordata > Actinopteri > Cichliformes > Cichlidae > Copadichromis > Copadichromis virginalis. Next base: position 5,594,230 of record NC_140622.1, read on the forward strand.
ATCTCAGCTTGTCAGACACTGATCGTTGGTGTTTATATTTTAAGGCACTGGGAACGCTTTAAGGGTCACTTTTTAATATGCTGGGAAGTGTTCCACATCAGCATAATGCAGTTTCAGGAAGCATTATATGATGTGAAAGAGAGGCATGTTGTGCATTAAGATAGAACTTCATCTTTTTGCACACTGTCTAGAAAATTGTTTCCCAACAATAATTTTTTGTTGTTGACTTTTGGGGCCATATTAACAAACTTTCTAAAAGTCTAAGCTCTAAGTTAGTCCCAAACTTTTTACTCTGGTGACGCTGTATGAGTCGTTCTTTTAAAAGGTGTGAATATTTAATAAAAGTATATTATAGTGATGCTGGGTATAAAATGGGCAGTGTGTTATCAGCATTTCTCAGGCAAAAAAAATAGTGGAAGGACAAAACAGGAAAACTAGTCAACAACTTTTTCCTTCAAGTGAGAAAATTGGATATTTGCATTTTGCAGACTTGAGATAATTCACAATCATCTTTTTAAGAAAAGATTCCTCACTGAAGCATATTTTATGTATATTCTGGTGCTTAAACAAAAAGCTCTACAAAAATTCCCCAAAGTTTAAATGATGCCAAGTTAATAAAATACTAAGATGTTTTTGGTGCCTTTCATTAAAGATGCTTTTGTTGAAGCATACTCCTGTGTTAACACTAGACACATTAACCCTCTAAGTTTTCATCAGTGACAACCCAAACCGTAGGCCCAAACCCTAGTCCTAGGTTTTGGAGAAAAGCAAAAGCTCATCTTTTGAGAAAATGAAAATAATTTGTGTGCAAGTTGGAAGTTTTTTCTTATTATTTCAAGTTTTGACAGTCTTGTATGCAAACTAAAATCATGTATTCTGTTAGTATAAGTTTAGAGTTGGAGTCATCCTCAGTGATGACTTTGACCTCAGAGGGTTAACATTTTGGTGAGTTTAAAGTCATGATTTTATGTGACGTAATGCTATGGGAAAATATAACTTTAAGAAAATATTCTGCTGAGTCTTGTCAATCAGAAGATTAAAAAAATGTAACTGAAACACATGTTTTTCCTAAAAAGTCATTTTGGCTTGTCTCCAAAACATAAGGATTCCAGGCTAGAGTCGGGGCTGTGACGATTTAGACCTCAGAGGGTTAAAAAAGGCTACTTTTACTAAATTAAAAAACTAAATTAAGTAAGTACATTTATAAACCATATGAATACCCATTTACACATACTAGCCTACTGTGTAAGTGGGTCTGTCATCTCAAATGTTTTGTATGCTGGATGTAAAAAAAACAATGGAGGTGGATGGAATTTTTATTTATTTATTTATTTATTTTCAGAATTTTAAGGAAGAGTTTTTTCTCTCAGAATTCTGACTTTTTTTTTCTTAGAATTTCAGAATTTTTATATTATTCTCAGAATTATCAGAAAAAAATCTGAATTCTGACAAAATAATTTCAGAAATCTGACATTCCCAGATTGGAGGAGAATTAGTTACACTGAAAAACAATGGGGGAGATCTTTTTTTCCCCAGAATTCCAGAAAATCATCGGAATTCTGAGATTAATGTCAGAAATTCTACAAAAAGGATTATGGCCACTATAAAAAAAACAAAAAACAAAAATGTGGGGGGCTTGGAATCTTTCTTTTTTTTATAAAGACTGTGGTTTCAGTCACTTTTTGGTTTGGGTTAGACCCTTCCTTCCCACATCCTATCACAATATTAAACAAATAAGGAGGTAAAATGTTTTCCCTTCTTCACTGACCACCTCCTGTGCAATAAAGATATTACTGCAGAGTATATCTGGCTGTGGTCTCAAATTTTGTATTTAGACTATCACGGGACTTCCGCTAGAGCAGGGCTGCCCAATCCCAGTCCTCGAGAGCTACTATCCTGCAGCTTTTAGATGCATCCCTACTCCAACACAGCTGAATCAAATGGTTTGATTACCTCTTCAGCATGCCATCATGTTTGGCAAAGGCCTGATAACAAGCCATTCATTTGATTCGGGTGTGTGGGAACAAGGATGCATCTAAAAGCTGCAGGACAGTAGTTCTCAAGGACCGGGATTGGGCACCCCTGCGCTAGAGTATATCATATTAATGTCTATATTTATTTAAGTCACTTCAGCAATTTTCCGATCGACTGCAGTTTCACTCATTTGATTAAAAGAACTTGGTTGGATACTGCTGTTTCATGCTTGGATCACTTTTTCACACAGATATTGAACACAGCACACCTGCAGTACTTAATACCACCACATCAGTGATGTATGATAACATACCAAAGTGCATATCTATGTACACAAATAAATCATAAGACCCAAAACATGTTAGACATACGTGCACAAATGCAGGAACTTTCAAAGTTTGATCTCACACACTTTAGTCACCTGAAGTATCATACTTCTGAGCAGGTACTTTGCAACTGAGAGCAAAAAAACCAGAGAAAGTTACATCTGATTTTGCATTTCCTTCAAAGCCTCTATTGGTGATCAGCCATAGTTGAACATGCCCATATCCCATGCACATAAAACAATATTATCTGTTGGTTATTTTAACCAAAGCAACAGTTTTGCTCAGGCATGTGTGCATGGAACATGTTCGGGGCCTAACATTTGCATGTTTGTGTGTTTTATGCTGTAAGGAGTGCTGCAGAAGTGACTGATGGCTCACAGTACTTTGTGCTGCTGATGATCACAGACGGCGTCATCTCAGACATGGCTCAGACTAAAGAGGCAGTTGTCAATGTGAGTATACATAGCACACTACACACAGAACATTTAATTGAATGTAGAGGCAGCACATCAGTGGGATCCACATCAACCCAAGACAGGTGATATGATGTGTAAAGTCTTGCATATACTGTGATGAACGCAGCTATCAAATCTGAAAAGTGTTTGTTAGTAAGAAAGTGCCTGCTTTTTCAGAAGTCCTTTAGATTTAAAATGGCCTGGCCTGTATTTGTATAGTGCTTTACTAGTCCCTAAGGACCCCAAAGCGCTTCACACATCCAGTCATCCACACATTCACACACTGGTGATGGTAAGCTACATTGTAGCCACAGCCACCCTGACAGAAGCTAGGCTGCCGGACACTGGTGCCACCGGGCCCTCGGACCACCCTCTGACCACCACCAGTAGGCAACGGGTGAAGTGTCTCGCCCAAGGACACAACGACCGAGACTGTCCAAGCCAGGGCTCGAACCGGCAACCTTCCGATTACAAGGCGAACTCCCAACTCTTGAGCCCGGCTCAATCGTGGCTCAAATATGAACAGAAATTTTAAAAAATGGGGGGAAAAAGAAGAGGAGGAAAAAGTCAGAAGTTGATTACCTCATGTAGACTTACCAGTCACAGCTGTAAGCGCTGACATAAACAAAGTCAGGCTTGCCTCAAATCACACTTGGAGGAGTACATGTGGAGTACCAGAGGCCTGAGAGCTTCAGGGTTCTGCACAGTATCTTTGCTGTTCCCAGGACTGCGCTCTTCTGGACAGAGATCTCGGATGTCATTCCTGAGATATGCTGGAGCCACTTGCCCAGGTCACTGCCTTGTTTACCACAAGCACCACTTTTGCCTTCACCCTCCATATCTTCTTGAGCTCCTCTCTCAGCCTTTGGTATTTCTTGAGTTTCTCGTTTTCCTTCTTCTTCTTTTTGCTATCATTTGGTATAGATAGATCTATTACTACACCTGTCTTCCTCTGCTTGTCCACCACTTCTCTTTCCGGTTGGTTGGACATTACTAGTTTGTCCGTCTGTATTTGGAAGTCCCACGGGATCTTATTCGGTCATTCCCAACCATCCTGGGGCACATATCCCATTATCACTTCAGGACTTCCAGGCTATGCTCAGCACTGATGTTTTTGCTGTTATGTGCTGGATTGTCTCAGAGGCATCTTTACACAGCCTGCACCTGGGGTCTTACCTGGTGTGATAGACCCCAGCCTCTATGGACCTTGTGCTCAGAGCTTGTTCTTGTGCTGCTATGATCAGTGCCTCTGTGCTGTCTTTCAATCCAACTTTGTCCAACCACTGGTAGGACTTCTAGATGTCAGCCACTTCCTCTATCTGATCACACAGTTTTTTTTTATTGGTATGTGTATGTGTCTAAATTATTAGGGATCAACTAGGTAGTTAGTTTAACCATTGCCATGACTAGCATGCAATGTAGAGAATCTCAAAGTTGTACTGATCAATATTAAAACGAATAATAACGGAAATATGGAATGTAAGTATTCTCTGTGTTACCCCAGGCAGACTGGCTTTTTGTGAAGTTAATGGAAGAGAACAGATGGCTGGATGGATGGAAAATATTTTGATTTACACATACTGTGGTTAACTACCAAGTGTCTGATCGACAAAATGTGTTTGTATTGGACTTAAATTAGATGCTACTGCAGAAGTAAGAGAAACAGGCAGAGACAAAGACTGGTACTAATTCCATAATGTTCTGGAAAAAAAAACCCACAACTGAAGTTCAGTCAAACTGTATCAGGTAAAGCTAGCTTTTCACTGGTATGCCATTCTGTATATTGCTGCATTACTGTGTAAAACTGTCTTTCAAGGAGTGGGGGAACTGTAATCTGTCTCGTATTCATTCTATGCTCCTTCCACAGGCAGCCTCTCTGCCAATGTCTGTCATCATAGTAGGAGTGGGCCCTGCTGAGTTTGATGGTAAGTACTTGTGTGTGACATGGAAGAGGGGATGTGCTGAGTACTTTCACGCTGACAGATACATGTCAGAGACGTCATTATTTGTTTCACAAATACAATCGAGCATCTGTTTCTTTGCTGTGCTCCATTATGTAGCACTGTTAAAACCAACTGTTAAAACCAACCTTGCAGGAGCAAAGAACATTCCAGCCTATATAGTTTGTATTCCAGGGCACAAACCTCATTGGTTCCTACTTACAGTATATGTCTGTAATATCATTCAGTTCTCCACATGGTTTAATCATTTAAAATGGAGCTGTAGTAACCCACAGAAAATGTCAGCCTCAGTACATCCAAGGAGATAAAAATGTCCCAGTGGAAAACCCAACCTATTTAAAATGAATACCAAATACAAACCGGCATGAAAAGTCAAATGGCTCCAGGACATTACAAGAAATAATTAAATTTGGGCTCTTGAGAGAAAAAAAAATTACAGACATGTGGTTCCAAACGAGATCAGAGATTTTCCTTATTTCCTCCTTTTCCTCCTGTTCCTCATGTTCTTAAATGTTTTTGGTTAATCACGGCGGAGCATTTCCTGAAGAAAATGTCCTGTGACTGCTGTAAAGCTGACTGAAGCAAATAGAAATGTGTGTGTGTGTGTGTGTGTGTGTGTGTGTGTGTGTGTGTGTGTGTGTGTGTGTGCGTGTGTGTGTGTGTGTGTGTGTGTGTGCTTCACAGAGCAGGTTCACATTTTTTATTTTTGGTCTTGGACAAAGCCTCACAGACATCCGTCCAGAACTTTTGTATTTTGGGACAGGACCAAAACAAGGTGGCCTCTGCCAATTTACATCTTTCGCACGTTGGGTTAATCAGAGGATGCATCTTTGCCAATTTCGATTTGCTGAGATGGACCCTATGCACTATTTTAAACTGCAGAAGGCAATGTCTTGCACACATGGAGGACGAGTGAATATCACTTAAAACATTGCCCCAGTCTGCTTCAGCAGGATCGCTTAATTGCAGACATAGAAGAAGAACCCAGGCGCAAAATCAGAACAAGTATTGATGATATGGCCTTTTTCTTAGCTGGGTTAAAACACATAATGTCATCCATTACATCATTAGGGGTTTATTTGGGAACCCTGGGATAGAGCCTGAAAGAAAGTGTCGTATTTGTAGATACCTAAAAAAACGAGAGGGGGGTAAGTTGTATTTATTAGTCAGCTGTTCAAATGAGGCAAACGATCTTTTAAAGATCTCAGCCCTCGCCTCTGCTAGCCCTGAAATGTGGCATCAGACATTGAAGGGGAAAAAAACATAGTTGGAAGCTACTGGGCTGCCTAAGCACATCTTCAGAAGATTAAAATGTTTTCTAAACTGAAAGCAAATCTGGATAATATTATTAACTACAGGATTCTCAATTGTCAGGCTTTTGGGTAACGGGATAGATGCACCTACGACAGACAATAGCAAGAAAGAACCAGAAGAGAGCTTCTCCATTTCTACCCATACGGGTCCGCTGCAATCGTGCTGATAGTGCAGCCAGTAGGTCAGACAGCGTAACAGCACAGTAATAATAACAGAAATTCGGTAGAGCCAGGCCTCCGTCTTGCTTTGACTTTTGCAGATGTGTTTTATGCAAACGTGGTTTCTTATTGTTCCAAAGGTATGATGTAATTGCAGAGTCCAATTTCTTAAAATAAGCATTCGGAATGTATATAGGGAGGCTTTGAAACAGATAAAGATATCTGGGTAATACAGACATTTTAACTACATTCACTCTCCCAACTAACGAGAGAGGAAGCGGCGACCATTTTGACAAGTCTTGTTGCATACTGAGGTGTAACTTAGTAAAAATTTCTTTAAAGAGATCACTGAAGTTTTTCATCACAGTTATGCCTAGATAGACAAAACTGTGCGTTGCAATCTTGAAGGGAACAGTAATGTTCGCTAATGTGGAAAGAGGCATATTTAGAGGCAGTAATTCACTCTTGTGTAGATTCAATTTATAGCCTGACACAAGCCCAAATGTATCAAAAAGTTCAAGAATGTAGGGAATTGTTACCTCAGCCTTGGACACAAACAGCAGGAGATCATCGGCATAGAGAGATTTTTAGTTTTTGCTCAGTGCCATATCGCGAAATGCCTTGAATAACATGACTACTTCATATAGCTATTGCCAACGGCTCAATAGCTAATACAAAAAGGAGGGGGCTGAGGGGGAAACTTCCAAACCCAAATCTTTGCAAGGCCTCAAATAGATATTCCCATTCTACTCGATCGAAAACCTTCTCCGCATCCATGGAGAGAAGGCATTCGGAAGCAGCTTGGCTGGGGGTGTACATTATATTAAGTAGTCGACGAATACTAAAAAAGGAGTGCCTGTTTTAATAAAACCAGTCTGATCTGAAGAGATTATGTTGGGTAAAACTTTTTCCAATCGGTTGGCCAAAACCTTCGCTAGTATTTTATAGTCTGAATTCAGGAGTGAAATCGGCCTGTAGGATCCACATTCCAAAGGGTTTTTATCTTTTTTGGGAAGATACAGGCTTATACAGGCTTGATTTAGGCTATCAGGCAAAACACCTTTCAATTCTTTATTTATTTGTCACATGTAGTTATAACTAGTACAACACACAGTGAAATATTTTTTCCGGCTAAAAAGTACTCCCCCCCCCGACTGTGCATCTTACTAAACTTATAATAAAAAATATCTATATAAAAGTATAAAAATGTATAATATCGTGCAAAATATTACGCTATAATAGTTAAGAGCTATAGTGTACGTATTTACATAAATACAGATGTATATGATAAAATACAAATAAAAATAAGGATAAAACTCAAAGGAAAATTATATACTGTGTATGGAATTGTCCATCATGTTGTCCGATTTGTGTTTTGATTGAGGAATCTCACTGTTTGTGGGTAAAAACTCCTCCTGAACCTTTCAGTTCTTGTTTTCAGGCTACAGAGGCGTTTCCCTGACCTCAGTGGCCTGAACAGTTTGTAAGCGGGATGGCTGGAGTCGTTAGTGATCCTGATGGCCCGGGATCTGCACCTTTCAGCGTAGATGTCCTGCAGTGTTGGTAAAGATGTTCCCATAGTGCGTTCAGCTGTGCGCACGACCCTCTGCAGGGCTTTCTGTTGCTGTACTGTGCAGTTCCCGTACCACACCGTGATGTTATTACACAGGATGCTCTCAATGACCCCGGTGTAGAATCTCCTCTGGATGTTCTTGGAGATCTTAAACCTCTTTAAACGCCTCAGATGATAGAGGCGCTGTCTGCCTTTGCTGATGAGGAAGTCCGTATGTGTGTTCCAATTAAGGTCCTCGTTGATATAAACACCGAGGTATTTAAAATTAGAGACTTTCTCCACAGGGTTTCCATTGATCTGAATTGGGGTGTGAGTTTTCTCGCCTCTCTGTCTCCTAAAATCAATCACCATCTCCTTTGTTTTGCTGATATTCATGGAGAGGTGGTTTGCCACACACCACTTTGCTAATCCGTCCACCTCGCTTCGGTAGGCCCTCTCGTCATTCCCGGAGATGAGTCCTACCACCACTGTGTTGTCAGCGAACTTCACAATGGAGTTAGTGGGGTATCTGGCCGTGCAGTCCGCGGTGTAGAGGGAATAAAGAAGAGGGCTAAGCACACATCCCTGGGGGGCCCCTATGTTCTATTCTCACCGACTGTGGTCTCGCAGTCAAAAAGCTGTGAATCCACCTGCACAAGGATGTGCTGAATCCCAGATCCCGGAGCTTATCCGTAAGGATGTGGGGCACTATGGTGTTGAACGCTGAGCTGTAGTCTATAAACAGCATTCTCACATAGTTCCCACGTCCCTCATCTAGATGGCTCAGTGTGGTGTGCAGGACCTGTGCTACAGCATCTCCAGTGGATCTATTTGTCCGGTATGCAAACTGCAATGAGTCCAAGTCGGGAGGGAGGAAAGAACTAATAAAGGGTTTCATGAGCCTTTCAAAACATTTCATCACTACAGATGTTAGGGCCACTGGGCGATAATCATTTAGGCTGGCTGGGCGGGTGTTCTTAGGGATCGGAACAATCACTGATGTTTTAAAGCAGGTGGGGACTACCTGCTGGGCCAGGGAGGCATTGAAGATGCTGGTGAAAACTGTGGTCAGCTGATCTGCACATACTCTTAGCACACGTCCCGGTATGCTATCTGGTCCCGCTGCCTTCCTGCAGTTGGTTGCCCTCAGAGCTCTCCTCACGTCATGCTCAGAGAGTATCAGTGGTGCTGGTTCAGCAGCGGGGGCGGGTGCAGGGCTCTGAGATTGAAACTGAGGCGCCTCAAAACGCGCAAAAAAAGCATTGAGTTCGTCAGCTAATTCCGGTTTCGTACATCTCACAGTGCTGGGTTTATAATCTGTGATTGTTCGTAGCCCGCCCCATATACGTCGGGAGTCGCCATATTGGAAATGCGACTCCACCTTTGGCAAGAGAGTCAGTATATAACGTCGCTAACACAGGGGCTAGTTTTCCAGCAAAGGCGGCATAAAACTCGTTCGGTAAGCCATCAGGGCCTGGTGATCGGTGAGACTGTAATGATTTTATTGCTGTTATGCTCTCCTGCTGCTGCAGAGGTGCATCCAGGGTGGAAACCTCGTCTGGGGACAATGTTGGAATCTTTAGGTCTCTAAAAGAATCAGAGAGGAGGTTAGAATCATTGGTATTATCGGAGCTACACAACTTATAATAATAATGCTGATAAGCATCATTTATCCCCTGTTGATCTGTAACAGTTCCACCATCTCGGGTTGCGACCCCATTAATAGTTTGCCTGGCTCTTGCACATTTCAACTGTCTTGCTAGAATCTCTCCCGCCTTATCTCCGTGCTCATAGGTATCACTGCGGTTCTTTAACAATAAATATTCTATAGAATGTGAGGCGAGCACATCATATTCTGCACCCAGTTTCAAACGTTCTTTATATAAATTTGGTGAGGGGTTCTGAGAATTCCTATTATCCAAGTCTGATATTTGCTTTTCCAAATCCTTTAGTTTAGAAGTAGAAGTGCGTTTCATATTGGCTGTAAACGATATAACCTGGCCGCGAAGATAAGCCTTAAGAGCCTCCCAGACCGACGAGATGGAAATATCTGAGTTAAATTAAATTCCAAAAAGTAGGTAATTTGATCTGAAATAAACTCTATAAAGTTTTCATCACTTAACAAAAGAGAGTTTAGGAGACTCCATACCGGGTATATGCAGTGTCAATATTAAGGGCACATGGTCAGATATTACAATAGGCTGATAATCACATGACTTAACAAGAGAGGTAAAAAAATAGTCAATTCTACTGTAGGTTTGATGAGCATTTGAAAAAAAGGAATATTGTCTGTCTTGTGGGTGTAAAAAACGCCAAATGTCCAAGATGCCGTAGGTTGAAAAAAAGGACTGTAAATAAGAAGCTGTCGAGTATCCAGTTCTTACAGATGATCAGTAGGACGCGTGAAAAAAAAAATTGGGGCATATATATTTGCTAATGTAACATTAATAATAAAAATTGATCTGGTTACTATAACGTATCCGTTTGAATCAGCCAGAGTCGAACAGGGGGTAAAAGGAACCCTTTTATTAAAAACCAATATATTGACCAATATCGCTACACCTCTTCCCTTTGTAAAATGTGAGTGCTGCCCCACCCAACTACATTTTAAACGAGTATTATCTGACATTTTAGGATGGGTTTCTTGAATAAAGGCTGTATCAGCACCCATATTTTTCAAGTGAGTGAGAACCTTCTTTCTTTTAATAGGATGGTTCAGGCCTTTAACATTCCAGGTCACTAAGTCAATAGAGGTAACCATTGAAAATATATCAAAGGTTTTAGCTGGTTGCTCAGACGAGAAACATAAAGCACTTGGTTCTTAACTTGGACAGTCGAACACAGAAACCCTCCCAGAAACCCCCTGAACCCCCAGGTGACACTAGCTGTCAGAACAAACAGCACACCTACCCAATCCAACTGAAAAACATCCATAACTATCCTACCTAAAGCTCCTTAAGCCTGCATAGTATAAAGGTTGGAATAAGACCCACCAGGTGTACACCGGTGAAGTCCACAATTCAAAATATGTGCAAATAATTGCACTGTCACGCCAAAAAAATAATAAAGAAAAAGAAATGAAGTTAAATGTCTGAAAATCAACATAGGAATCATGACAATGCCATAACAGTCGTCCAAAGTAGTCCCGTGTTCCACGTGCCTCAAAACAGTTCAGTCTTCCATGGAGTCTTGCACAAACCTTTCGGCCTCAGCCACAGAGCCAAATGTGAGGCGTACACCATCCGTTTTAACAATGCGTAGTCGCACCGGGTATAGCAGTGATGGTTTCTGGCTCACCACCTCAGGGCTGTAGTCTTCATAGACCCGGAATGGTTTATCCATATACTTCGGGTCGTTCCTCCTCCTAGCCTCTCGTATTAGCAGCTCCTTGTTTTGGTAGCGGTGAAAACAGACAATGACGGGTCTGCCTCCAGGGGCCGGTTTGGGGGCCGAAATACGGTGTGCATGATCCAGTTCGGGGGGAGAGGGGAAAATGTCTCTCCCAAAAATGTCTTGCAACAACTGTGAGAAAAACTTAGAGGGATGTGGACCCTCAATCCCTTCCTCCAGGCCAATAAGGCGAGCATTGCAGCGTCTGTTTCTCGACTCAATGTCCGATAGCTTAGCCTTCAGCTTTTCATTAGCGACCCGTAGTGTCTCACAGGTATCCTCCACTTTAGCAAGGCGGTGGTCGAGCGTTTCGGCGCTTTCCTCCAAAGATTCTATGGTTGTCCGATGCCTTCTGTAGTCCGTCCAGCTTTTTATTCACGTCATCAAAAAAGCTGACTTTTAGCTCCGCCAGTAAAGCCAAACAGTGCTCCGCTAGCAGTGCTGTTATGTCGGCTTTGCTAACATTCGCAGGAACGCTAGCAGCCACGCATTCGGTTGTTTTGCCATTCGACTTCACAGGTTTAGGCGACATGACAGGGCATCAAATGTTCCGACGGCTACACCAAATCACCAAGATATTTGCCTCAAAAGATAAGTTAGGTGGGCTCGTTCAAATAACTAAAAGTTGCGGGAGCTAAGGGAAAGTGTAACTACCCCATGCTCGTCAAAACCGGAAGTCTAAAATATATCCAATACCTCTGTTAATTATATTCAATATTACTGGTCATAAAGCTTTAGTATCATGTTGACGTAAAGACAGTGGGATATAATCACAAGCCAATGCCACTAAGGTTGGTGTTGATGTTAACTCTACACCCAGTGTTTCTGTTCCTGACATTGCCACTATGTAGTTTAACTTACGTCTTGATATTTTCACATTTCAAAAAATAAATAACTAAATAGTTTCAGGAGCTGCAGCTGCAGATGATGTGAGGCAGAGACCCAAATGCCGATGACGCAGGAGAACAGTTAACAAAAGACGAGCCATTCAGTAAGGCTGAAACAAAACAAGGAAAGCCAAAAGAACCAGAGGACTTAAACTGGGAAACACTTTATTCATTTAAAAAACTAAATAAATACAATTTTTAAAAAGCAATAAAACCTGAGTAACAACCAAGAAACTGGAAGATAAGCTGAGACACCAACAAGGGACAAGGGGAGACGGAGATAATATATACACTACGGGTGATTAGGGAAGTGGAAACACATGGGAACACAGCAGGAACAAATTAGGCATAACAAGAAAGGGGAAGCAAAACTGAACACAATGCACATGAGATGAGGCCTGACAAAATAAAACAGGAAGTTGCAGGAGCACCGAGACTCACCGAGCTTGACACCAAGACGGGGAGACAGAGAGGATGAAACAGAGTCGTCTCCAAAAAATGCACCGTGTACTAGCAGACACTGACGTGATGGCAATCGCCACAGCAGCTCCATCAGATGCTTAAGGATGTTGCTATAAAACTTCATTGATGGCATAGTTTCTTTGTGAAGCAGTTCATGATATAGAACTCCACGAATACTTTAAATATTTCTGAATGCCTCGTCTGAAAATTGCTCAAATGTAGCTAGAAAGCCAGCTTTCATTGCCAGAAATGATTGCTGTTTGTTATCTGTGAAACCACACAATGTTCCAATCTATTCATGTGGAGATGGCTGAGAAGATTACCTTAATTGGGATATCAGCTAAACGTAGATCTGGTTTTTGGTGGGCCAGAACTCTTACAACAAAGTTTGTCAAAGTTTCTCTTCTAGGCTACATATCCCCATTGTACTCACAACTACTTTAATTTTCCATTTTCCGATAAATAAGATTCTAATCAGCCATCAAAATGTGCTCATTTTCTACTGATTGTATGAGTGGCATTATGTTAAATGTTTGCAGTTCTCCAAATCCCAGGTTGGTATCAGACCTCTCCATCTGACTGCCAACACACAGAGCAGTTCCTTTTTTCAAACATTTCTGCAAATGCACAATTAACTAGCAAGCGGGAACAGCAAGCCTTTAATTAAATTACTGAGGGTTTTTTCTTCTTTCACTGAATGTTCAAGAAACAATTTGTTCCCACTTGTGTTTTGTTTTTATCACTTCTGTTAATCCTGATAATATTGTGCTTGTAATTAAGAGATTGATTAAATCTTTGTACAAATGAATCAGAATCAACAGACTTGATGGCCAAGTGCCAATAAATAAATCATATGTTTATCTACTTTGGAGCATGTTTTTAAAGCTAATCCTTATTTCTTTTTAAAGAGCCTTAGGCAACTGTGTGTGATTTGCTGCTATATAAATAAAATAAATAAATGAATAAAACTGAATTGAATTGAATCAAAAGGTTTTTGGTGACAAATTTCTGTTGTTATGACATCATTGATCAAATTGTTATTATATTTACTCTTCTGACACTGTCACTGCGTCTGCCAGGACTTGTGCAATCAGTAGAAAATTACTGCATTTCTCAAAAATGATTAAGCATTTAACACATCAGAAAATGGAAAACACCAGAATCAGGCTTGGTGCATTGTTTTGGCATTAGACTCTGTACTTGAGTAGATAACGAATCCATGTGCTCCTCCTCTGTGACATCCTAGAAATATACTTAACATAATATTACGTTAATGGCGAAAGAGGCCTGTCGTCTTATGCTCACCACCTGACCTATAAAGCGTCAGTGTCTTTTTAACACGCGATTTAAATTATGTTCTTTGGTGAGGGAAGGGAAAGGCAAAAATGATTTAAGCTGAACAAACACTGAGCCCTCATAGGGACCTATTAATCTGTGCTGAGCGTTTGGGTCAAGGGTGAATACTTGTGTGTGACATAAGAAGCATAATTAAAGCAAAAGTCAGACAGCGAGAGCAGCAGTCTGCAATTTAACTGAATTCTGTGGCAAAAAAGTTTATTTCACTTGACAGAAAAAAAACCACAAGAGACTCGAGGAAATTAAAGAGATCTTCACTGCTGTGTTTGAATCATCTTTAATAATCCTGTGACACTTCTTCTGTCAGTGGCATTCTGGGCTCAACAAAACAGTCTGCAGGTTCTGTCACTCAGCACGCAGAGCTTCATGGTGTGCACTTGATTTATCCTCTGTGATGCTTGAAAAGCTTCAAAAGCAGGCACACGCTCAGAAAAGAGGATAAATCAAATACTCCGCTTGTAATTTTTGTGCTACAAAAATGTATTCAGCTGCAATTCTACTCAGGTCTGCTGCCTGGTTGAGTAAAGCCTCCACACATCACTCATCCCCAGTCAGACTGGAGCCTTTCAGGGGCGTCTTGTGGGAATGAGCCTTTTGAAATCAAAATTTATAATAAACCATTCTGTTCCGGAAAGGTATCATCCTTTCCTTGCATCCTTTCTTCTCTCTGTTCCCTCCAGCTCATCTGGCTTCCCACGCTGCTAAAAATAACATCTCACACTTATTTTAAGGATCTGGGCCACATATGTGTTTTATAATAGGTTTCAAACAAAATTGTTTGAGCATGGCAGAAGATCAAAATGCATTTTACTGACTTCTTCACAATTGATTTCTTCAAAAGAATTTAATATTTTGAACTATAAAGATACTATTAAGATTTATTATTGTGTCAATTACATTAAAAAACATCTTAACAGAAACATTTTGACATCAAATATATTTTGCATGACGTCCAACCTGCATTGTCAACTTCTTGATCTGCAGTGGTAGCCGTAATGAAACATGAAGGGTAGAGAACTAACCAGAAAAAGCAGTAAGAAGATAAAAAAAAAGATCAAAGACCACAGTGCAGGAAGCGGATATGGAAAGTACAGTTCTTTTGTAGAAAGTTCATAAGAGAGCAGGCGAGCTGGACTCCCCACTGGAAACAGCTGCAGCCAAAGATCCATCAGATTGTGAAGAAACCCAAAACAGCTGGTCTACAAATGCAAGTGTCAAAGTGTCACAGTCCAGAGATAGTAGAGAACGGAGTTACTAGTGCAAGCTGCAAACCTCTTATCAGGAAAAAAAAATCTAAGGCATTTAACAAAGCCAGCCTATATCTCCTCCATTTTCACCAAGTATCTTGAGCAAAGGATTTGACAGCTGATAAATTAAAAGTTTTTCAGACCTGTTTTTGCACAATAAACTAAAAGGGCTTGTTTAATAGAATGAATAGATGTGATAAAAGATTGTTTGTCTGTTTGTCACATTTATCACATCATCTTTAATCATAATAACCAATCACCCGTTCACTCATGGTGTGAATGGGTGAATGAGGCAGTTGTGTAAAGCACTTTGAGTGCTCAGAGTAGAAAAGCACTGTATAAGAACCAGTCCATTTACCACAAGGTCCCTGTGTTGATTGGTGCGGGTTCGATTCCAGCATCTGAGTTGCAAAGCAGGTGGGATGGTGGTGGCTAACTATACTAGCAGCCATTAAAAATGCAACAATATAGTATTTTCACAAATTTACCTACCCAGGATGTCCCAAAGGTGCTCAATGGGATTCCTATCAGCTGGTCTAACACTGTTAATGTTCAGATGCTTTGTTTTGCCGTATTTATTTGTATGTACTTGCTGCATTTTTAATGCCTCTTTGTATAGCTAATGCACTTCAACAAAAGACATAAAAAGCATTTTTTAAAAAGAAAAACAACAAAGCCACAGGGATGCCAGAGGAAGTGGTGACGGAGTAGTCCCCCGTTACTGCTGGAGTAGACACAGAGCATGAGATGATCACTGCCTACTCATAACACTATTATTCAGACGGATCATGAGAAACAGCCACAATGGTCCCTATCATATTTCATGACATTGACATTACTGTGAGCAGAGTAACAGTGGAGCATCTCACACACACAGTCTTGTGTTACTCAGGGCCGCAGCAGGCTTTCTATCAGCCTGTGTGTCTCAGTGGGCTCCTCCCCTCCCTGGGATCACCCAACACAGCTGAACCCTCACTACCACTTTTCAACACCTTCTAGCTGAATATATTTCTGTCTCCTTCTGTTCATCCCGTCCCTTTGCTTCTTCTGCTCCCGGCCACCATCTGCCATCTCTGTGTGACATGTGGAGCCCCACCAGCCTGCCCTCAACATCCGTCACTCAGCATCCTTGTTCCTCTCCTTTATCTTCTCTTTTTCTTTGCTTCATATCTTGTCCTTTCTATTTTTCATTTCCTTATATTTATTTCCTTTTTTGTTGTTTCCTTGACATTTTCTTCCTGCATTTGACCATTTTAACCTTTCCTTTTTCTTTTTTTTTACTTTCTTCTCTTTACTTTATTATATTTGTTTTCCTCTTCTTTTTCGTTTGCTTCCTTTAATTTTTTCAGATGTTATCTTTTATTCACATTACTTTCCATTCTTTATTTTAATCTAATTTATTTTCTCTTTTTTCCTTTCCTTCCCTCTGCTTTAAATTCAGACATGAAAAACCTCTCTTGGGATTACTGCATGTTGTTTGTCACTTGCTCATCTCATTCAGCTTGTTGATGACAAACTATAAATAGAGTGTGCGGGACTCAGGCGGCCCTCCACTTTTATATATTAACTTCGCATGGCCTATATAAGCTCTAATGAGGTTGGTTTACACAGTTTCTTCTTGTTGCTTCCCCCACTTTGAGAGCATCAGGGAGCCGATGTGGTGCAGAAAGACCAAACTAGCTTTGCTCTCATATATTTGTCAGTCCCTGAGGACAACTGAATGACTTGTCAGTAGCCAGATCTGCGCTTGTGTTCTCACTGGTGTTAGTTTATATCAGTTTGGGTTGAAGGTTTGGGATTTGGAAAAAATACAAAAAGATTTGGGAAGAATCAGGAGCTGTTATAGTCATATTTGTCATCTTTATTCACGAGATAAAAGTGTAAATAAACCTAATGAAGTTCTTTCACAGCCAAACTTAATATTTACACACTAGAATCCAGTCATATAGGCAGGGAAACAAAAAACAACACAAAACTGTCTGGCATATTGTTTAGATAACAAGTTGAAAGGAAAACAAAAAGTACTCCAAGTGAACTCTTTTTCCTGTGAGATGTAATTAATGTTGTTTACTCTGGAAGTGAGTCAACTTTTATCGCTGAATTCTTTCTACTGACTATGACTTGTTTGAGTGTAATTAACAGCACATATCCTGAGTATACAGGATATTTTTTATTAATTTCATTTGGTAGGGCACTGATCTGGATGCTTCTGTTGTTACAATATAGCCTTCTGTGACATTAAAGAGGTCACCTGATTCTATTAGCACAGCACTGTTGTATGTCATTGTTGTAAGGTAAAACTTTGTCACAGGCTGGACTGCAGACTGTGTGGAGGTTGTGATGTGGACCCAAAAGCAGACAACGCAAAGACTGAACGTAACAAAAAGCGAGCCTTTATTGTGACTGATTCAAAACCAAACGAGAAAATAAACTAGGCAAGAGCTGATCATAAAACCTAAACTGGGAAAACTAAGACATGGAAATATTTGGATAACTTGAAGACATGGAAACACAAAGGATGGTTAACAGACAGCCTGAAAGAGGACCAATTACAACTCACACCATAAATCTTAAGAGGAAACACACGGGGCGGATAAGCAAGACGGAGACAAGAATACACGGCTTGACACGAGGCTGGGAGGAGGGAATGCACAAGGGTAACAAGAAAGACTGGGGAGACAAAGGGAGGAGACACAAAGAGTGAAATACAGAAAAATTAAGATGACACAAAAGGAGAGGCGAGAGGACAGGACAGGCTGGAAAAAACATACACAAAGACAGACAGGGGAAACATGTAAACAGAAAAGGGGGATCAGGCACATCGACAACAGAAATAGAAGCAAAACCACGACTAAACTCAGTGCTAAATAACAGAAAACTACAACACTTTAACCTCTGGATGTAATGCAGACTAAATCTTTATTAACGTTGCTGCTTTTTTAACTTGATGCTGGTCTTATTTTCATTGCCATTCAGTGTCTTTCCCATTACACACAAACTTTGTTTTCTTAGTTTGTGGACAGAACACAAGTCTGCTCATTGATAGTTTAACCTTTACTCCTGTCTCAGCATTTTAGACAGATTGTTCTTGACTGGCTCACAGTATTTATGGTTAATATTATAAATTAAACACAAAAAAACTACAGCTGTGAAAATATGTATGTGAAAGTATTTCTGTAGGTTGTCTGAAAGTGCGAGTGTAACGTGTATAACAGCAGTCCTGTCACAATGTTCGTCTGTTTCAGGCGTAGGAAATTATTTATACGTCAAACTTTTTAATAATTATGCAATGCAAATTGTTTAAAGCAAACATTATTTAAACAGTCGGCAAAAGTTAACTAAGAATTTTGTCTAAATTCTAAATAATGGAGCTAAATTAAGTTTAAGCACAGTCAGCTTTCTTTTGTTTATCTGCTTCAAATGTTAAAGTAATTTTAATGAAATTTAAATTTAAATGTATGCATTAAAAAAACAAACCTATTTATTTAGAAGGTTATTATTTGAATGCACCCATTTCAGGTCCTTTTGTAAAACTAAAAGCTGTCCTTACACCAGTGAATGAATGCTGTGGTCTTTGTTATTGTCATTTATTTCTGTCTGTAACAGACAGATCCCCCATCCTACTACAACACTTGACACAATTTCACTGTACAGCTGGGTCTTTTACCTCAGCTGTTTTCTGGTTTAGAAAGTAGAATCACATAATCAACAGCTGCATGTTTTAACTATTAGGTAACTATTTGTATACAGTATGTCATTGTCACCACTGCATTTTCTCCCCCTTATTTGGCTCTGAATATCAGGGGCAGTCTTTGCAGAGATGCCCAGAGCACCTCCAGCTCATTCAGGGAGACTAGTTCCCAAACCAAACAAGAGGTATAATCTCTCCAGCATGTCAGGGGTCTGCTCTGTGGACTCTTCCTGGTAGGACATGCCCCTGAATGTCTCACCTGGGTGACGATGAGAGGGCACTTGTCAGATGCTCAGACCACATCAACTAGCTCCTTTCGATGTGGAGCAGGAACAGCTCTACCCTGAGCTCCTCCCAAATGACTGAACTCATCCTCTCGGATGAGGAGGAAGTTCATTTTCACTGCTTGCACCTAAGACCTCATGTGACCATAGGTCATCAATAGCTGTCTGCCACACCACTGACACTCTACCGTTCCTGTCTGTCAGTTTCGGCTCCACTCTCACTTCACTCATGAACAAGACCCAGATAATCCCAAACTCCTCCATTTGGGCCATCAACTCCTCCCAGAGTGGGCAAGCCAGCCTTTTTCAACCACTCTGCAAATCATCCTAGTGCACGCTGGATGTCACCTCTTGATGAGGTCAGAAGAACCACAAGTCTGATCCTGCCAGAGACCATCTGCCACTTTGCTGCAACTGGACATGTATGAACAGAATCAGTGACAAAAGGAGCCCTGGTGAACTCCAACTCTCACCAAAAACAGGTCTGACGTACTGCCAGCAATGAAAACCAAGCTGTCACTATCCGGTTGTTCAGTCTGACGTCACTAGCCGTGTCTGGGTCTAAACTCCGCTGCAGGTCCATATATCAAACGATCACTATGGCATTACTGAGAGTTGAAAAACTGTCTAAAGTCTTTCATCTTTAATAAAATGATCAGCGTTCTGCTCTACCAGGTGTAACAATTGAGTTTAACATCCAGGCATCCATGAAAACGGAATTTATGACATTTAACGGAGTTAGAAGTTAGCAGGGAGTTAGCTCGCTAGCTTCTATCTAAATACAATATAGCATGTCCTGACTGCGGGGTTTTGGAAACAAATTAAAACGTACAGCTCTGCTATCACTTCCAGCATAAATGAAGACAGAAAACTAAATAGCAGTGACGTTTGTAAGGTTACTGAAGTTGGGCTAGCTGGTATATAATGATTTGCTACGTGACCGCTAGCGACACAGCTATGTTAGCATAATATAAACAAGCTAACTTTTTTTCCACTCGATAAAAGTTAATGTGAGTGTTCTCGGTGGTCAGGAACAAATGTAATCGCATGGCAGGATGCTGTAAAAGGACCAAACTTCAGCCAGGAGAACAACTGAGATAATCCATCCACAATACGAGGTTAGTCATTCATATACTGCTGCATGGGCTGGGCTGTAGTTACATCCTAAGGTTTTAAAAACTGAGCTTAAATAAATGTGTAATGGGCTAAGTTTCCATTCAGCTTAAACACTCCCAAGAAAATCTCCAGGACTCAGACGATTGGATTCCAGAAGTTTTTACTGGGCACTTTTGTGAAACTGTAAACACAATACAATGAAATATACTGTAAACACAATACAATGAAATATACTGTAAACACAATACAATGAAATATATGAAATGTATTATAGATGCAATAAGCTCAAAGCATCTGGCTAATTATCACAGCTTGACAGCCTAGCCGCATAGCTTATATGAGACACAATAAAGTTAACCGAATAACAGACAACGGTTCAAAACGCTTCACCGCTTAATTGTACAAAATGAATTATACTCACAGACTATGCCTTAGCGAAGAGAAAAGGATTAATCCTGTAACGGCGGTTGAATGAGCCCACACGCTAATATCCCGAGTCACACAGTAGATTCACTTTCTGACTCTCAGCGTAAACTGCTCTCGTGTTGTCATGGTTACGAAAATACACACACCGCTCTAAGCTACGATAGCGAGATAAAGAGAACACAAAGAACACATTTCTGGGGGCATAACACTCCCCGCTTGGGGTCTTTAAGAGCCCACATCAATTGGCAGAGTCAGACTTTGGAGAAAGAAGCAGAACTACTTCTGTAATGGGACGAGAGAATCCTCTTCTATTTCCATCTTTAACGACCTCCACTTCGACTCTCCGGACCAGACCGTCCTTCCCTGGAAAGGCTTTCGTGATGATGCCCATGGGCCACTCATTTCTCTCTGCCCGATCATCCTTTAAGAGAACTACGTCCCCTTCTTGAAGATTCGGCTGTTTCCCTTGCCACTTGTGTCGAAGTTGCAGTGTTTTGAGGTATTCACGCCTCCATCTGTTCCAAAACATGTCTGCCAGGCCCTGAACTTGTTTCCACTCCTCCCTGAAGAGATCTGCTTCCTCGAACTTGCCTGACGGCAAAGGAGGCGCGGAGCCTGTTTTGAGAGTCAGGAGCATGGCTGGTGTGAGGATGCAGGGCGACTCGGGGTCGGATGACACTGGAATGATCGGCCTTGCGTTCATAATTGCTGCTACCTCGGCCATAAGCGTGGTCAGAACCTCGTGCGTCAGGCGAGACTTTCTCTGTTCAAGCAGCATGCAGTCCAAGATACGGCGGGCAATGCCGATCATCCTCTCCCATGCGCCACCCATATGGGATGCATGGGGTGGGTTAAACACCCAGGTGCAGCTCTGTTTACTGAGGTACTTCTCCACCCTGTCGAACCCTGAGTTTTCCTTGTCCATCCCCAGCTCACGGGAAGCGCCGACGAAGTTAGTTCCGCAGTCCGAGCGTATCTGCTTCGCGGGGCCCCTGACCGCGAAGAATCTCCTCAAGGCGTTAATAAAGCTGCTGGCACTCATGGCTTCGATCACCTCAATGTGCACTGCCCTGGAACACATACACGAGAACATCACCGCCCATCGCTTGGAGTTCGAAACTCCTCCTCTTGTACGGCGTGAAACGATGCCCCACGGTCCAAAGACATCGACACCTATGTAGGTGAAGGGAGGTGCTACTTGTAACCGTTCTGCCGGCAGGGCTGCCATCCGTTGATGTTCGGCCTTCCCTCGCAGCTTCTTACAAGTGATGCATCCGTAGAGCAGACTGCTGATACAGCGTTTGGCTCCCACGAGCCAAAAACCTGCGGCCCGAACGGCACCCTCAGTAAGATGTCTCCCCTGGTGTTTTACTGCTTCGTGATAGTGGGACACAAGCAGAGTTGCGAGGTGATGCCGGCCAGGAATGATGATGGGATGAGTCTCGTTCATGCCTAAGCCTGACTGCTCGATCCGACCTCCTACCCTGAGTAGTCGATCCTGGTCCATAATGGGATGCAATCTCCACAAGCTGCTGGAAGATGGTATGTCGACTCCAGAACCGATACACTTGAGCTCTTCCGCGTAGCACTCACCCTGGACACTCTTTACGATGCACACTTTGGCTTTCAGCAGCTCCTCTTCTGTAGGACGACAGATGTGCCAGCCTCGACATTCGCCCTGCGTCGAGCGAGCGAAGGAGCTAGCTACGTGGATCAAATGTGCAATGGCTGCATGGAGTGTGCTGAACTTGGAGAAGCGTTCAAAGCGTTGAGGGCGTACCACGCCTTTAGCAACATGGGTGAGTTTCGTTGTCACCTGTGGACGCACTTCGGCATCGATGTCGGGGTCGACAAGATTGTACGTCTCTTGAAGCTCGGATGGATGCCCTGATGCGTCGCAAAGAAAGGCTGGTCCTTTGAGCCATGGTGTACTGCTGAGCAGGGCTGATGCTACAGCTCTTGACCCAACGTCAGCTGGGTTAAGATGCGTTGGAACGTACTTCCACTGGCCGGGACAGGGTGACTGAAGGATACGTTGGACCCTATTGTGTACGTAGACATAAAATCTCCTTGACTGGTTATGGATGTATCCCAGTACGACCTTACTGTCTGTGTAGTAGGTGATGTTGTCATACGTTGTGTCCATCTCTGCGACTATCATCTCGGCGATCTCGACGGCGAGCACAGCAGCACAAAGTTCAAGTCTAGGGACAGTTAGGCTAGGTTGGGGAGCCAACTTCGATTTCCCAAAGACAAACCCAATCTCAGTTTGTCCCTGCTTGCCAGTTACCCTGATGTAGGCTACGGCCGCTATTGCTCTGACGGATGCGTCGGCAAAGACGCAGAGTTCTCTCCTTAGGGCTCCTGTGGTGGAGAGGGACGTATAAGGCCGTGGTATTTGGAGCCCCTCCAGGTCTTGAAGAGACTGTTTCCATCTAGTCCACTCGGTCTCCATGTCTTTGGGAAGGGGTGCGTCCCAATCTTCCGCTTGCAAGGTGAGTTCTCTTAGGATCTGTCTTCCATCAACTGTGATGGGTGCTAGAAACCCTAGGGGGTCGTATAGACTGTTCACGGTCGAGAGTACCCCTCTGCGGGTGAACGGCTTCTGATCGATCTCGATCTGGAACGTGAAAGTGTCCGTGCGCATGTTCCAGAACAGTCCCAGGCTACGCTGGATAGGCAGATCATCGATGGAGAGATCCAGGCCATTGAAATCCTGAGAGCGATCCTGGGAGGGGAATGCTCTGATGACCGCGGAACAATTTGATGCAACCTTGTGCAGCCTGAGGTTGGAAGCCGCGAGCATCTTCTGCGCTCGCTGGAGAACTGCGATGCCTTCTTCCTCTGTACTGAAAGACTTTAAGGCATCGTCGACGTAGAAATCGCGGTCGACGAATCTCCTAGCATCGCTGCCGTAGTCGGCCTCTGCTGCCTTGGCCGCCCGCCGCAGGCAATACACTGCGACGGCAGGCGAGGGGCTGTTACCAAAGAGATGCACCCGCATCCTGTAATCCACGACGTCAGAGGTAGGGTCATTGTCTCTATACCACAGGAAGCGGAGAAAATCCCGGTGGTCTTCTTTCACGATGAAGCAGTGGAACATGTGCTCGATGTCGGCGGTGATCGCAACCTGTTCCTTCCTAAACCTCATAAGAACACCTAGTAGGCTGTTATTAAGATCGGGACCACTGAGTAAGACATCGTTGAGCGATACTCCCTCATAGGATGCACTGCTGTCGAAGACCACGCGGATCTTGTCCGGCTTCCGGGGGTGGTACACGCCGAACAGGGGCAAGTACCAACGCTCCTGACCGGGTTGCAAGGGAGGGGCAGCTTCTGCGTGCGCCTTCTTGAGCGTCTTCTCCATAAACTCTAGGAAGTCGGCTTTCATCCGTGGTCGTTTTTCCAGTGAGCGCCGAAGTGAGACGAGGCGTTCGAGAGCCTGTTTCCTGTTGTTAGGGAGTCGCTGCCTCGGTGACCTAAACGGCAAAGGTGTGACCCAACTGTTGGAGCTGTCTTGGCAACACTCGGCTTCCATTATCCTTAGAAACTCCAAATCTTCCCTGGATGGAGCAAGTTTGTGGTCGTTGGGAGTGCGAGCGAAGACTGTTTGCCCCAAATTGTCTCCGATTAGCGTCGTCGGGGTTCGCGCTGGATGTTGTTGATAGTCACGTGCTTGTTCAAACACCTCTGTTACTTTCATCTGGTTGTTACATGGCTGGAGATGGCTTGTACGACCGTTCCCTAGAACGGCTGTTTTGTAGCTTCTCACCTCCGGTGGTCTGTGAGCACCTCCGAGGCACACGTCTCCGACGATGACCCATCCCAGGTCAAGCCTTTGGGCGAAGGGAGCATCTCCTGGGCCGCTTATTTGCTCTCGGACCTTGTGGACCCGTAAGATATCTCTGCCCAGTAAGAGAAGAATGCTGGCGTCTGGGTCCGGAGGTGGTATCTTGTCAGCGATGCGTTTTAGGTGGGTATGATGATAGGCCACACCGGGGGTGGGAATCTCCGCGCGGATGTTGGGAATTTGGTTACACTCGAGGAGTGTAGGCAGAGAGATACTCAGTTTCTCGTCCAACGGCTCTACGGTGTAGCCGCTGGCTCTCCTTCCTGATGTCTCCGTACGTCCCGCGCAGGTCTTTAGTGTGTATGAGTACGAGCGCCCGGAGATCTTGAAGGCTTCGAAGAACTCTGACCGCGCGAGGGAGCGATTACTCTGCTCATCCAATATAGCGTACATTCTCTTGGCTTCCCCTCTTCGTCCGTTTGGGAACACCCTGACGAGACAGATCTTAGCACACGCTCTAGCACTCAGACCTTCCCCACATACCTGTGTGCACGTTGCGTTGACCTCCTGGTTATCAGCTTTGTCCTCCTCCCCGCTATCCTCTGAGATGGAGGGGAACGATTTAGATTTCCAGGTAGGTGGGTGAGGGTGGAGGGCTGTCACGTGGGCAGCGCTACCACACTCGGTGCATGTTATCTTGGCTGTGCAGTTCTTTGCAAAGTGTTCTGTTGACGAGCAACAGCGAAAGCAGACGTAGTGTTCTTTCAGAAGCTGTTTGCGATCATCTAAGCTCTTCTCGCGGAAACCTCTGCATTTCCTCAGAGGATGGGGTTTTTTGTGCAGGGGGCAATGTTTATTTGGGTCAATACGTTCCCTGCTTTCCTTAGACTCGAACTTGGCAGTGCCTGAGACTTGTGTTTTGTGGGTGTGAACGGACGTCTTCGTGGGCCTCTCCCATTTATTCATTCTCTCGTTTGGGGGGCTTGGCGTGAAGAGGTTGAAACTTGGGTCCGTACGTGCTTTCGCCTCGGTGCGGATGAAGTTCACCAACACGGAGAAAGGTGGGAAGCTGACGAAATGTTCTTGTTTGTATCTCGTCCCGTGGTATAGCCACTTTTCTTGTATGCTGTATGGAAGTTTCTCGATGATGGGCTTAATTCCTCTGGAGGTATCCAAGTACGACATGCCCGCGAGGTAGCCATCTTCTTTAGCGGCTTGTAGCTCTGACAACAGGTCGGCTAGATCCCGGAGTCTCCGTGGATCTTTTGTCGTGAGCTTTGGGAAGCTTTCTAGTTTGCTGAACAGAGCTTGTTCGACGGCTTCTGGGGAGCCATATAGTTCGTCGAGGCGCCCCCATGCTGAGCACAGTCCAATAGTTGGATTCCTGATGTTGACCGTTTTTATTCTTCTTACCTGCTCTGTTGACTCCTTTCCCAGGTGTCTGGTTAGGAGGTCGAGTTCTTCTGCAGCAGACAGGTCTAGATTGGCAATGGCGTTCTGGAATGATGTTTTCCAGGCCCAATAGTTTATTGGCTGGTCGTCATATGCGGTGAGACCTGAAGTCACCAAGTGGTTACGAGCGAGATATTTGATGAGGTCAGTGGTTGTAGAATGGTCGTAATCACCTCCGTAGAGTGTCCCGTGGATGGGCTGATGCGTGGGAAACGTAGAATCTCGTTTGGGGTTCTGCTGTAGGAGTGGAGTTGGAGGGGGGTAGAAGGGTGACTTGGAGCTCTGTCGTGTTGGTGCGTCGCTTCTCCAGGGGCCCTGAAGAGCTTGGTGTGGCGTAATAGCAGCAGGAGCGGCAGCTTGGGTCTGAGCCGCGTTATGCGGGTGAGTGACTGGCTGAGAAGGGGGAAGGTTATTTTCTGTAGCCGATAGACCCTTGGCGCTCAGGCTGGCCTGTTCGGAGACAAAGGCGGCTACGCGCTGGTCTTTGACAGACTGGTGGACCAGGCTGTTAACTTCGCTGCGTACTTCGAGACCCATATCCTGCAGACCAGCTACTAGGGAGTTCGCCTCAGCAACGGCGGCATCCCTTTCTTTTTCATCGATTAGTGCGTCGAGGCTGGCTTGAATACGTGCTTGCTCCACTTTAAGCTCGATTTCTCTTTTTGAATGTGCCGCTCTAGCTTGCGCGGCTTCAGCCTTTGCTTTTGCCATGGCAATGGCTATGCTGATTTTTGAGCCAGACGATGTACCAGATGAGCGACTGCTCCTTGAGCACACACACTCTGACTGGTTGTCTCCATTTCCTTTGTCAGCATTGCTACGTTGTGACATTGCGTGTCGTTGGGTCTCCAGTATCGGGAGATGTCGGCTGCGGCGAAGTTTTCCGAGGCTATATTGGAGGCTGCTTATCTCTCGATAATGAGTAGCTCCGTACAGCGGCGATCCTCGTATCCCTATTAGCTGCGTTGCAGTCTTTTCACTGTAATGGGCTAAGTTTCCATTCAGCTTAAACACTCCCAAGAAAATCTCCAGGACTCAGACGATTGGATTCCAGAAGTTTTTACTGGGCACTTTTGTGAAACTGTAAACACAATACAATGAAATATACTGTAAACACAATACAATGAAATATACTGTAAACACAATACAATGAAATATATGAAATGTATTATAGATGCAATAAGCTCAAAGCATCTGGCTAATTATCACAGCTTGACAGCCTAGCCGCATAGCTTATATGAGACACAATAAAGTTAACCGAATAACAGACAACGGTTCAAAACGCTTCACCGCTTAATTGTACAAAATGAATTATACTCACAGACTATGCCTTAGCGAAGAGAAAAGGATTAATCCTGTAACGGCGGTTGAATGAGCCCACACGCTAATATCCCGAGTCACACAGTAGATTCACTTTCTGACTCTCAGCGTAAACTGCTCTCGTGTTGTCATGGTTACGAAAATACACACACCGCTCTAAGCTACGATAGCGAGATAAAGAGAACACAAAGAACACATTTCTGGGGGCATAACAAAATGATTAGCGGTAATAAAAGCCGAGGGAGGTCAACAGTGGTCGCTGACTGTTTTAGGAGCTTTTTGAGATCAAATAGAAGAAAATACATAACATTAAACATGTTAACAACACAAAAGCCATATTAAACGCAGACTACTTTAGACCCGGAAGTAGGATTCGTCGCGTCATCACTGAACAACCGGATAGATGGACAAGGACCAAATGGCCCATAATAATTGGCTATTCATCTCAATTTAACCCTAACCCCTTCCTGAAGAAGTTGGCCACAATCCCAGTCGATCAATTCAGAGACACTGTCCTCAGCCTCCAAGCGAAGTTACAGAGTGTTAAGTAAGACAGCCCTGCAACATCTAGGACCTTAAGCATAGTTTATGGTCCTGCAAACGCGTCCATCTAACATACATTCGCATTTGGACAGGGGGGGAGGTTTTCAGCCACCCTAGACATGCTCCCATGTAGTCTTCCAAAGTACTAAGTGCGTGTTGCTGGAAGCAGATAACCTGTGCATCTGCCAAATGCTACATTCAGGGGCATGTCCTACCAGGAAGAGTCCACAGGGCCTACTTGGTTAAAACAGCAGATTTCAACAGGAATGGGAGGAGGACAAAAGAAATTTCAAAGATCAACATATGCTGTTTTAGACCAGCAACTGGTCCACAGGCCGGTTGTACCACATACTTTGCATGACTCAGATGCAGGCAGATGATCCATTCTCCGTCTGCCAGCAGGCTGAGTAATAATACCTCTGCTGGGCCACAAATTCCACTCCAAGGGACTCACTGTGAATTTTTACTGTAGTCCTAAGCTGGATAGGACTACTTTTTCATCTCGATGGCTCTCTTCACCACCAGTGTACATCTGAACCTTCTGGTTCTGGGGTTAATACCATGACATCTTACAGCCACAGTTCTACACGCACTAGCTCAGGCTCCTTCCCACCAGAGAGGTGACCTTCCATGTTCCTAAAGCCAGAGTTGTCAGCTAGGGACTGGAACACCAGCACCTCCTCTCCAAAGCCTTCAGTGCTATGATCGACTGTGCACCAAGTGCTAGCATCAAATGCCTAAAGCACCACCTGCGAGCGGTGAGCCAACAGAAGGGTGGGCCCACGTAATGCTTTGGCCTAAGGCCCAGCCACCAGGGCAGGCTCCAGACTGCCAAATCTACAAACTTGGTCACATCAAGGAACTGAAGCACTAATATTTCTTGAATTGTAGTCACTATGAAGATTTCTTCAGCCACATTTTTAAGTACTGCTGTGGCTTCATAGTGTAGTGGTTTTATACATTTAAACAAATCCCTTGGAGGTTGCAGGAGGAAGAGCATCCAGTGTAAAAATCAGCCAAATTAAATATGCAGACCTACCCACTGTGAAAAATCCTTGTGAATAGGGGAGCGTTTATTTATTGTGGTTTGGAGGAAGAGTACAGAACATTACTGACATGTTTAGTGTTAAAAAGCAGCTCAACTGTTAGAATATGTTCGTCCTAAGAGACGTTGTGTTAATGCAGCTACAGGTGAAAAAAGCAAGGTGTATTTGACATATGCTCATCTTACTGAGGAAATATTGTTGTATGTTAAAGCTGTATTTTATTGTAGTTGGTACTGCTAAATGTGCTATATTAAAGGCCAAGTTGTATAAATGTATCGTCTGATTTTCTTGTCTAACCATTAAAAATAAATAATGAAAAAAACATAATTTTTATGCAGGAATTCAATCACTCATTTGATCTAAAGCAAACATACTAAACTGTGGTTAACATGAGTGAATTAAGACATTTCTACTCAAAATAATTGAGATAAAATTACCACTTTAATCATTTTCACAAACATTAAGCGTACTAGAAAAAATATATCTGGATTTAGACGATTTTCTGTTGTGCGTGTGAATAAAAATTCCAGCTCAGCTTTTCCATTGTACATGTAAGTCATGCAATATTTTTACCAGTAAATATGTTGTTTTTATTGTCTTCAGCTATGGAGGAGCTGGATGGAGATGAGGTCAGAGTTTCCTCCAGGGGACGCTTTGCTGAGAGAGACATCGTCCAGGTGCACTGTATAAGATATATCCACTCTTATTTGGTGTTTATCAGTATAAAACTATGTAGAATTATTTTTTATCAACTGTCCAGGATAAAACCCGAATCAAAACTCAATCAAATTTATTTAACCTTCTTACCAGCAAAACATTCTAGTGATGTCAACAAATGTATAGATGTTTATGAGAAAAACACTCTTTGCATGTTTGATCTGTCTCGAGTAAACGCGTTTCTGATAAGTTTATTGTCTCATTCACCGGTTTTAAAGTCATATTGTATATACCATGATATTCATTTGTAAATTAAGGTCAGAAAGGAGGATGAGACTGGTGATGATCACTGGCAATTTGTTAGCCAACAATCTCAGCTTTTTCTTTCATTTATGCTCACAATCAGAGCTGTTTTCCTGAATATTAAAGACATTTCCTTTCACTGACATAAGAAAGATCCAAGACCAGAATATTATTATTTATTGTTCAATATGAGCATCATCGACTAGAATAGGATATAGAGTATAAATGGACTGGTTCTTATCTAGTACTTTTCTGCTTACCTGATGCATGAGAGAGTAACTTGAATGCACCCGACATGGGGTTAGTATCTTGCCCAATGATATTTGGCTTGCAGACCAACCTTCTGATTAGTAGATGACCCGCTGTGAGCTCTAACCACCCCCAGTGTAGGACAGGAAATAAGGAAAAACAGAATAGTTTTCCTTTGAGTGCGTTTCAGTTGAAGTGGAAAAAGCCTGTGAGGCATAAGTCGTCAGTAACAACGATGATGACTTACATCCTAGCTCCACACTATCAAAATATATGATTTTTGAAAACTGTTGAAAAAATGTTTATGTCTTGACAACTAGGGCAAAAACCCCAACATTTTCAGATACATGAAAATTTACTTACAGTTTATGATTTACTGTGTGATTTTTGGCAGGTCATTTTTTGTGAATATTTCAATCTTAGAGCAAAAAAATGTTACCAACGATAATCTGAAGCCTCACAGTTTGAGCTTGATGTACTGTTATGTCAATACATCTGCAACATTAAAAGTAATAACTCCTCAACTGTATGAAAGCGTATTAGCAGCACCTTAGATGCTGAAGGAACCTACAAACACCAAATGAACTGAACAGTCACTTTTGCCTCCGATCCAGTTTGTTCCTTTCCGGGACTACATCGACCGGTCAGGGAACCAGGTCCTGAGCATGGCCCGACTGGCTAAGGATGTCCTGGCAGAGATCCCTGACCAGCTGCTGTCATTCATGAAGAGTCGGGGGATTGAACCCCGCCCCCCCCTGCCCGTCACCTCCGACTCCCCCTCAGTGTCCACCACAACTGCAACCAATACGTCTACGACCAAGCACTGCAACCCTCACCCCTGAGAGAAGGACAGCAGGCAGAGTGGATCAAGCTGTTTGGGCAAAGGGAAGTGTGTGTGTGCATGTGTGTGTGTAGGTGTGTTCTGGGGTTTTCAAGGTTATCTGACAGAAACCAAATCAGTAAACTGAACCTAAGAATTCCTTCTGAAAGCACTGACTACGAGGATTCCTCTGCAAGACATGTACAAGAAGCATAGAGAATAGATTTTTAAATCTTTTTTTATGTTTCTGATTTTTTGTCAACATCTGTCACAAACACTCTCCAGGTATAACACACGATTCTGCACAGACACACGGGCTCCATTCAAATCTATTGTTTCCTTTGTGTGTTGTAATCCACTATGGACGCTTTATTGACCTTTCTTGCAAAGGTGGGAAGTCAAAAGATTCTACTACTGGTCTTGTTCACAGTCTGCCGTAATAGAATAATAAATGCTGTAGCAGCCATCTAAACTGATTTCTATCAGCTGTGAAGAAAGACAGCTCTGAGGGTGATATCCTGTCCTTATTTGCTTATTCTCAGGGTGTTTCAGTGGCTATTAAATCATGTCTTGGTTCTTGCAACTGAGGCCCAAGGAACACTGGCTCTTTTCTTAAAATTATATGCTGTCTATTACTGTAGAAAATGAAACTTTTGTTTTAGTTTACTTTAGCAAAGGCATGGAAATTGCTCTCCTTTTCAAAGACACTGTTAGAAGACAGGGCAAGTTTAAAGTTAAAATCCCCCATGGACATGAAGAGAGTTGCTTGTGAGCACCTCCTGAAAGGAGTAAACATACAAGGGTATGAAACCAGCCATCCCCTGCTCCTCTGCACCTGCAGCCGCTGTACAATTTGAACATATGGAAGGGCAGATCATTTCAGCCCTGGTTAAAAAGTCGAACATAGCCGTGTCTGTGAGCTCTGTCCCCAGTCTTCTTCTAAACTGTAAATCTCCTGGCTGTGGCTGTCATTTGGGATGAATCATGCATGAGGAAGGTGCCTCTGGTTCTGAAACTGTCTACAGCTTGTACCTATTTAAAATGAAAAGGGTTTCCCATTGCAGATTTTACAGGCCAGAAAACTTCAAATGTAGCAAAGAAAATGTGTGGGAAGAGTGGGAAACACCAAGAAGAAGAAGAAATCGAATGTGAGGTTTGGTACTTAGTGCTGCATTGTTCAGTTTGCAAACTTTATCTTCATCATGCATGCCGAATTCTTGTTTTTTTTTCTTCTCATATCCTGTATTTTTATTTTCCTTGCTTTTGTTGTGTGCATGAATGATTTAAGCAAAAGAGAGCAAGTGCTTGAACAGAAAACCTAAATCTTTCATTGGCAGTCCCAAAGAGCCCAACACACTGCAGCTTACAAGTACACAGACAAAACAAATGCAAGAATAAAGCAGGAAAAACCAGCTGCTGTGTGGCCAAGAAATAGGATAAAATGCAACAAACATTAATCATTATTAAAATATTATTATTCATCAATTCACTTTTCTCATGCCTTTTATGCTCCTGTCTCTGTAAGAGCCCTCTATCCCTGAAATTCAGTCTTCTCACTGGCCATCCTCTGGAAAGTGACGGAAACCACCCAGTGCTTGAGAGCAGTGCTCGAATTTTGTAGGTGTGACCACAGAAAGAAATCTGTGGTGAACTGATGTCAGCTCATTGCAAAAGAAACATTTCCAAGTTCCTTCAAAACTTTGGGAACTGAACTCTGTTGTCTCGGTTAACCCCCCATGTAGCCACCACCATCAGTTTTTGAAGCCGGAAGTGACCATATTTAGATAAGAGGGACAAGTTTTAACTTACCAGCTAATGCTAGCAAGCTAATGCTAGCTAGGTTGAGCAAGGTGCATCGATAACATGAATCAACAAAGACAGCACCGGTTTAGCAGTGACTCAAGCTCCCTGTATGACACACCTATTAACCAAATCACTTTAAGTATTTTCAAAAGGTTGAATTAAAAAAAAGATGTACTACCATAGCTTTTATGAAGCGAATCCTATTCATTCAATCCTGTTTTTTTTCTACTATACTTTTTAATGGTGTCGAGACAGGCATTTGATTGTAAGCCCAACAAGGGACAATTGTTGAAAATTAGCAATAGCTATAAACTTATGTGCGTTACATCTGTTTCATGTTTTGTACTTGGACTATGTTAAACTGCACTGTCCCTTTTAAATAAATAGATTAACATGGCAGACAGTGAGGTTAGACTTGCTTTTGAAGCCAGCCTCAAGTGATTCATGAAACTGCAGTTTTGGCACTTCAGTCCTGGCTTGATTTTGTTAACCCCATTGTTTCTGTTTCCGGTGTGTTTAGTTTGCAGTTCAAAGACAGGCTACACGTGAATGTTGCTAGTAAAAAGGTGCACAGTGCTAGAATTACAAACAAATAGTTTGTTAGGACTTCTGTCCTGAAACTCCAGCATATTGAAGGAAAGAGGATCTGCCACTGCATTAGAAACACTTGATCAAACTTGGTATATCACTAGCTAAGAAGTGGAGAGACGTAATGAGACAAGATGAGGTCAAATTAAATAAGATATAAGAGAAAAGTATTTGATTTTGTGCAGTGTGGGTTCTGTCCAGTAGCATATTTGTATTAGGATGTGTTTTTAATTATTACAATGGATTTCTGTATTTATTGTATATGTTGTAAAATGGCTCCATTTCATTGGTGTTTATTTTGTCCATTTTCATCTATATTCTAACATTTTAGCCTTCTGAGTTTTTGCAACGACACTATTTTTGCTGTTAGGTGGGCTCTTTTTTTGGTACCACTCCATAAAACAAATACTGTGAAGTTTCATCAATTTTCTTTTGTCTCTGACTTTTTTATGTAGGGTTAGCAACAGTTTTAGAATGTTCAACCTGGCTGTGTCACGAAAACAGAAACAATAATAACAACAACGAATGGATTATATGATATTTATCTGGATTACTGAGTATTTGTCACATTGTATCAGAAGGGAAATTGACATGTGGCCTTATTTCTGTCATAATCCTGCAAGTAAGTGTGAGGGAGGACTCTATTTTTATATGACAACACCAGGAAATATGTTATTTTGCATGCTTATATGGCTGTTATGCTGCTAATGATTGTACTATCTGTATTCATATCTGAAAAAGATTTCAGACAACATTCCTCTGTGTGTTTACTTGTGTACTGTGCAGAATCAATCCTTCTATTTCTGACTGCCAGCCTAATAATCCAGCACATAACAGATATATGAAAAGTAGGGTAGATTTGTATCAAACAACGTTTAAAACATGCATGTTTGTGTTATGACTATATGTAAACAAACCCAAAGTCACATAACCTGTTGGATATTTTTGTATGAAGCATGCTGAGCTTTCTACACAGTGTGTACAGGATGAGGTTATTATATACTGCTCACCAGTTCCATTTGTTATGTAGAAGCTGTGTGTAAATATGTTAAAGTGTTGTACAGAATATTTTGTGAAGTCTTCCTTCTTTCCATTTTTTCACTCTGTTCCAAATATTTCTTTTATTTTTGTTTCCACTTGTGTTGGTCAAAGTTTTTAATTTTGTCACTGTTTTCTAGCTTTTGCTTAAAAACCAAATAAAGATATTATTGAAGGCTGAACTGTAATCTTGCTCACTGTTTTACAGTAATTGCTGTGTTAAACTTCACTTACATCGCCTTTGTTTGTTTGTATTTTTAACTCAAAGATAAATTAGACCAACATCTTTTTTTTTCAAGCAATGATGAAAAATTGTTATTATTTATATATTTGTAAAGGGGCCAAATTATTTCAAATTTATGTACATTTTATACTTATAATCTGCATATTGTATCTATTTTCAAATTATTAAACTTTATGTAACTATATTTTGATTAGCCTCTTTTAGTTATCAGCTGAAGACAGAAGAAAAGTAAAGGGGGAGGTGTATTTGGAGTCAGTGAGACAGAAAAAAGGGCGGGAGTTTGGAGATGTGAGTAGTGACTTTAAAAAGTAAAGACTATGACTAGTAAAGGGAGAGAGCTGGGTGATATGAAGGAGAGAAGGAAGACAGATATATTGTGTGTGCGGGAGAAGGGAAGTAGAGCCAGGAGCATTGGACGTGGATTCAAACTCTATTACTACAGTGCAGATAGGAAATGAAATGGAGAACGGGGAATCTTGAAGGAGTGCTATGGAGTTGAATGTCAGACAGGATCATGAACTTGAAGCTGGAAACTAATGGGCGGATGTCAGAAATTGTCTAGGAAATCATGAAATCATGAAGAAGAAGTGAGTGAATGCAGTGGCAAGGATTAAATGGAGGAAGTGAAGAAGGAAGAATGCTTTGCAGAGTTTAGTGGTGAGTTAAAACAGGCTCAGGAAGGTAGGGAAGAATATTCAGATGACTGGGAAAGTACAGCTAAAGTGGTGAGAGAAACTGCCCAAAAGCGGCACGTGTTTCCTCTGAGCATAAGAAAGAGGACAAAGAGATGGTGGTGATGCATCATTTGCTAGGCAGAGAGATGAAGTTAGAAAGGATGTGCAGCAGGTTAGAGTGATTAAGCATGGAGACAGAAATATAATAAGAGTGTGCTGAGAATATGGGAGGAGTGCCTTGATGAGTTGATGAATAGAGAAATTGAGAGAGAAGAGGACAAATGTCAGACAGTTAGTGAATTAGGAAGTGCAGAGGATTAGTAACGAAGATTAGAGTGGAAGGGTGCCGATGATATACCTGTGGAGGAATGAAGAAGGCAACGGACTTTAAGCTACGGAAAAAAGTTTTTGAAGCTAAATGCGAAGAAGACAAGTTACAGTAAGTGAGCAGCACTATGGCAAGAGTGAAAGGGAACGTTTACTAGACAGTAGTGAGACCGGCTATGTGTGGTTTGGAGATGGTGAAGGTGAAGCTGGAGGAGGCAGCACTGAGGATGCTAAGATTTTCAGTGGGAGTGACCAGACCAAGAGTATAGAGAAGGACGGCTCAGGTAGAGTGTTTTGGAAAGGTAAATGGTAAATGGCCTGTATTTATATAGCACTTTACTTAGTCCCTATGGACCCCAAAGCGCTTTACACATCCAGTCATCCACACATTCACACACTGGTGATGGCAGCTACATTGTAGCCACAGCCACCCTGGGGCGCACTGACAGAGGCGAGGCTGCCGGACACTGGCGCCACCGGGCCCTCTGACCACCACCAACTGGTCAGAGGGCACCAACTTTGGAGTCATAGTTAGCGAGGCAGGCTCAGATCATCTGGACTTGTGCAAAGAAGAGATAGTGGATATGGAAGAAATAAGAACACAGAGTGGATTTAGGGATGGAGGACACGCAAACAGTTGGTGTGACAGATTAGGATGCTGGGTATAGGGTGAGATGGAGACAAATGATCCACTGTGGCGAACATTAAAGGGAGCAGCTGAAAGAAGGGGGAAAAGATAGCAGTGACTTAACATGCTGTTTTATTTGTACTGTTCATGTTTTTTTAAAGGGAAAATAAACATTATTAGCCCAGTGGATGATTCTCAAATCTTGTCCCTTGATCAGAGTCTACATTACGTTTTAAACGAACATATTAAATGTGGGTTCTCTCCAGGTAGTCCGGCTTCCTCCCACAGTCCAAAGACGTGCAGTTACTGAGGTTAGGTTAAATAGGGATTCTAAATTACCCATAGGTATAAATATGAGTGAGAATGGTTGTCTGTCTCTCTGTATTAGCTCTGCAGCAGACTGGTGACCTGTCCAGTGTGTACCCCTCCTCTCACCCAATGATAGCTGGGATAAGCTCTAACCCCGAGCTAGGGTTGCCAAATCTTTAATTATCAAATAAGAGACACTCTGGTGTGCCAGAAGCACAATCCACAACCAGCTGGGTAGTGTAAATATGCACTATGTGACGGTGCAGGTAACGGTCAATATATGTGACATTTAAGGTAGACTAAGGAACCAATTGAGTACATTCAGTGTTAAAAGAGAAGCTGTGAAGGTCTGAGATCAGCAGCTCTCTGAAAAAACAACTGAGGTAGTGTTTATGCTCCTATATAGTGAAACTGTTATATGGATGATTAATCCCTTTGATTTGATTTTTTGTCTTTAAAAAGCTGCAACTTTCACATCATGTGGTACTTTAGACTTTTTTCATAAGTTAATTTTGGAGTTTCTACAAACAGTGAACATACAGGATGATTTGTCTGTTGTCACTGGGCGGTGCTGAGGTCTGAGGGCAGCTTTCTGTAATAAAAACGAGAACAGAATCATCACAAAACATGAAATGTAAAGTCTATCCCTCAAATCTGAAAGTAAGTTCTGCTCTTACATTTTTTTTTTCAGTTCTACAGTTCTGCCAACAGCTGGCATATGAACTGCTTATTTTAAGAAAAGACAAAAAAAATAGACTAGCACTTTATCCAGTATAATATTTACCTTTGAGTTATTGGTGCTTTTTAAATGTATTTAAATACAGTTTGAAACAGTCGGTGTGGATTTTGAGAGTGGACCTCCTCTCAGCATCCCTGATCTATCTGCCATTGCAGAACAGACATATGCAAACCTCTCCCTGATCGCAGCTGCCAGTCAAAGCGGTCATGATGACGTTATACCCCAATTTAACAGCATTATGTTAGTAATTAGAATCAAACTTATGAGAAAGGAGACCACTTGAACACAAATCAGCCTGATGTGAACTACTGATAATGAAATAAACCATGCTAACGTGGAGGAGGCGGGGTTTATGACCAGCCAGACACCAGGGGCCATTTTGGCTTCATTTTGGGGGCGATGTTAGGTCGTCCATGTGTGTCAAAAAACTAAAAGAATATACACAAATTGATCAGAACAGGTCTGTAATGTTTTCTCTTAGGAGAAAAATGTTGTTTTATACTGCTACACTGCCACTTAGTGGAAGAAATACGAACTAAAAACTGTACCAAACTGGAAACGGGAATTTCCCAAGTTTTGGATTCACTTTTCAGTTAAAAATAAATAAATAGTGTAGAATGGTTATCTTAAATGTATTATTGATAATAACCAATCCGCACAAATATCCAATACTACACTATCCACATCACAATTTCACTATGGCATATTCTTGCTGCCTTCAGGTACTCCTCGTGGTTCAAACCATTACATTTAAGGGCAGCAGTATATATTGCACTTTTTGACCCAAAGACATTTGGTTGTCCCTCTGTTAATAGCAGACTGTAAGTTTAGCTATCAGCTGTGGCTTTATTCGTTTTCTTAAATGTAAGGCTTCTGTGCAGAAAACTGAAGAGAAGTTCTATCGACCTTGACAAAGCTTTGGTAGTTGCTAACTACCAAAGCTTGTTGGTTCATCCACCCCTAAGTTGAAATTTCAATACTGCCCCTGAACGCAACACTAGGCCCACTGGAAACCGTGTAGTGGCTCCATGGATCATATCCATTTAGTAGGGCGGGCCTTTTCCCGTGTCGCTGCTACAGGGATACCAAGATGGAAATCCAGGGGCTTTCTGATGCCCAAAACATTCAGTCTCAACATGGCGCCCTACACAGAAGCATTTCGTCTCCACATCGATCGGCAACGGGGTCAATACCTCATTTTATTTCCAGCGAAAATGAAGCGGAAGTGCTGCTGGAGTCGCTTGAGCTACACAGCGACAACAACAACAACACTAGGCCGAGAACATCGCCGTTTCGCCTACTGGCGGAAAATGGCAGCGAGGTGGCTTGTTCGCCTGTCAGCGCACCGCAAACTACGCTTAAAAGCAATTTGCCGGGTAACAGACCGGGCGTGGGATTTCATAACGTGAACCCGGAGAAGGAAAATGAGCTCAGTGCCCTACTAGCTTCACAGGAGTTTGTCAAGACAGCCTGGAAATACGGATTAGAAAGCGGGGATGTTGTAATGCAAATGGCGCTGCCTCTCTTTGAAGGGGAAGAGGAACCGATGCCGCAGCGGCAACCAACGTTTCCAGTTTTACGGCAGCAGCGTGAGGACGGCTCCTGCAAACAGCCCTCAGTAGCCAGCCATAGCGCTGCGGCGCTGGGGAACTTGAGCACGGTAAACCTGGCGGAACAAACCACCCAGGAGTTTTATGTTCTTTTTAATGTCGTTCAAGACGAAGGCAGCGGCGAGACAAGTAAACAGCGCCCGGATGTGCCTGAGGATGGCGATCAAATGAAAGGTAAAAAGCAGTGTTCCAAAGCAAGTCCCTGTGGCCCCATGGAGGCTGGAAACCGCAGTAACGTTGTTTCATGTGAATCTAATGACACTTTGAACTGCCTCGATACACAGGGCTTGAAACCTGAGCATGTTTTCAATTTACTGAACGATAATCCCGCGGCGGGTAACGTTAAACAGACTGCCTACCACCCCACCGTCGAAGACGTTGTTTTGACAAACAAATATGGCGATAGGATTTGTGGCCAGATGTGCACCGAAAGCAGCGAAGGTAAACTGGTCAGGGAGCTCTCGTCGCAGCCTCGCGTTGACGAGAGCAGTACCTTGATTTCAGGGACTGCGGGGATCGTGGAAGCCATGGACACATCGGACTTTGGTACAGATTCAGCGGCGGCGCAGGGCAGTACAACCCCGGTCACGGCCTCCACAAGTCCGCCTGCTAGCGAAACATTTTCCGGAACTATCACGATAAACAACCAAAGCATCATAGTGACTATTGAAAACGGGGTACTAACTCTTGCTGCCCCACCCGAGGGCTATGTACATAAGGAGGATGACATGGTTAGCTTAAAGGAGCACTTAGGAATGAAAGATCATGAAGATATTGTTCTCCTCAACTATGACAGTGGTACTAAATCGATCGGGAAGATCAGCACACTGGCAGTAGCCAGTTCCAGCCACCAGGAAGAGCCCACACCTGGTTTGTCTGTCAGCGACTCAGAGCTGGCTCTGGTGGATGACTGCTCCCTGTCAGAGCTAGGTACTTCACTGGACTCCTGTGCCAAGCAGGAGGCAGGGTCACTATGTGCAGTAACAGAAGCAGATATGGGCCCTCCTCCTCCCGAAGCCGCTGTAGCTGGCTGTGACAATGAAGAGTGTCACTCTGTACCAGTAATCAGGTCCAAGAAAGACACCGTGTCCACCTTTGACTGCCCAGAACCAGGCTGCCCCTCCACATTTGACACACGACAGAAACTCAAGGTTCACCTCCTAAACCATGCTGAGGACCCACGTCCATATCAGTGCACTGTGGAAGGCTGCGGCTGGGCATTTGCCACCTCCTACAAGCTGAAGCGGCATCTCCAGTCCCACAACAAGCAGCGGCCACATACGTGCCAGTTTGAAGGCTGTGGGCGGCGTTTTACCACTGTCTACAACCTCAAGGCTCACGTCAAAGTCCACGAGCAGGATAACGCCTTTGCCTGCGAGGTCTGCAACGAGAGGTTTCGCAGTGCTACCCGGCTCACCAACCATCAGAGGGTCCACTTTGAGCCACAGAGGCCTCACAAATGTGAATTCCCAGGTAACTCATACATCAAACTGTGAATTTTGTGCTTTTATGTAACTATTTGGAATTTCTAGCTTTTTATTCTGCTCTTGGAATTGGCTGATGGGTACTCCACAACATCACTGCTATGATATGAAGCACTTTACCAGAAGGTTTGACGTGTTTTGAGCAACACAGGGCATTTACTTATTCCCTGCTACACATTTCTATTCATTATCTGTGCTAGAATAGCTTTGCATGTCTTGCAGTTCAAAAATATTCCAAATTTATCTGATACTGGGACTCAGTATCAACCTCTGAAACGAGCTGTTTTAACTCCTACCGGTTTTAAACAAACTCTGTGGCTGCCCTAGCTAAACAAACTTAAAGCAGCAGGTGGGTGGGGCCAAAGTTCCCAGATGACCATATTCTGGATCCCTTCAGACATCGTTTATAACCAGTAGTAGAAAAAACTGTTTAAAGGTGAGTGTTAAAAGCAGTCTGAATCCTGAGCTTTTGTCTCACAAGAGTTAAATGTAGATGCACTGATCTATGTTCAGTATGAGGGTACATGATTATAACAGTTTCTGTTTAACAGAATATGATGAAAAAGTATATACATATAAAATGCGCCTTTATGGTACCGTTGGTGTCCTACATGTTTGTCTTTCTATCCTATGCAGGCTGTGAGAAAACCTTCATCACCTTCAGTGCTCTGTTCTCCCACAATCGCACTCACTTCAGAGAAACTGGCCACTTCATGTGCACCTACCCAGGCTGTGACAAGACCTATGATAAGGCCTGTCGTCTCAAGATCCACATGAGGAGTCACACGGGTAAATTGAGATTTAAGGGTCGGTTCAGCTGGGCCTGTTGTTTTCTGTGGTTGATTTTTTAAAAAGCAGCATGTAGTCTACTAAATTAACTCTGGCTTATTCCTAATACATTTTTGTGAAGCAGTCAGCTGCAGTGCCGCAAATCCAAACACATTAGCTGTGATTGTTCTTCAGAACATTAACACTAATGCAGAGAGTAAAAGTTCTTTCTGAGCTTGGAGTGACAAGTAAACCTGATGCTTTTGTGGGGAATATGTATAGCTGTAAGTTATTTAAAAAGGCCAATAATTGTGTTTTTTGTTTGTTTTTTATGAGCATTGAGTTAAATAGAAATCACAAACATAAGTGTGTATGTTGTCACTTTTAGTTCTTAGAAGGACAAAACCAATCAGCAGCTCTAGCGTTCCGAAAGAAAATCGGCCAAAAAAATCTCGATCCAGCTCACATTAAAAGATTTGTGAAGTGAGGATCCTTGCAGCAGTAGGTGTAGTGTAGCATTAGGAATGAAACTTGTAACTTCCTCTCTCCAGGCGAGAGACCGTTTGTCTGTGACTCCGAGGGCTGCGGCTGGTCTTTTACAAGCATGTCAAAGTTGCTCCGACATAAAAGGTGAGTGCTTATTAATTTATGCTTTGATCATGGTGTAAAATAGTGGACACACTCCATTTGTGTGTAACTTACTGTTAGGAACTCCTGATAAAGTATCTTTCTGCGACTGCAGATGGAAAATAGCTGATAGCTAGATCTGATGCAACGCAGCTTTTCCTTTTGTGTATTTTCTACATGTTCCTAAAGGCAATAAACAGAAACCTGAAGTAATGTTTTATAACATCTAACAAAGTTATCAAAGGAATAAAGGGAGTGAATGTCTACATCGTGCGGTGAGAACAAACCTTGTTAGATAAGCTGACCATGTCAATTTTAGTTTTGTGTTCTTTGCATAAAGGTTTGAACGAACAAGGTTATGAAAATGTGAAGTTTTCTCTGTAAAGGTCATCTAGTTGCGAGTCTTCACTACAGTGTTGATACTCATTTAGTATGTTAGGGTTTTATGTCAAGTTATATAGAATAAAGCTCTATTATAATGTAGGATGTGGCTACCTTTTGATTGACAGGGTGTTGCTTGGTATAACTCTCATCATATGCTTCCTTGGCTCCAAATACCCAAAACAGTCTTAGCAAAATGCCTAAATGGAGCCTTGCGAAAAGCAGCATACACCCTCCTCTTCCGTGCTGTCTG
This sequence comes from Copadichromis virginalis, assembly GCF_057382275.1. Classification (NCBI taxonomy): domain Eukaryota; kingdom Metazoa; phylum Chordata; class Actinopteri; order Cichliformes; family Cichlidae; genus Copadichromis; species Copadichromis virginalis. The sequence continues at coordinate 5,636,482 of NC_140622.1, forward strand.
TGGGAATGTTTTGCCACTACAGGAAGTGTGATTGCTGTTACATGCCTGTTTTTGTTTTAGTGAACTTGAGCTTGTCACTGCAGTTCTGTTTTACTGGTGCAGTTTGACTTTGAAAGGCTTTGATTCCTTGTTAAGTTTAGCTTCAGTTTGATGTAACAAAATGTAAATGAAATTCTGTTTTTGTGCTATGACTTTTCTTACTTTGTTTTAAATGTGTGTGTCTATAAGGAAACATGATGATGATCGGCGCTTTGTCTGCTCAGAGGAGGGTTGTGGGAAGTCCTTCACCCGGGCCGAGCACCTCAAAGGACACAGTATTACCCATCTAGGCACGAAGCCTTTTCAGTGCCATGCAGAAGGTACAAACCTTTTATAAAGGAACAACAACAAAACTGTAATAATTTTCCACGAGACAAATGTTCACATTTTCTCCCTGAAATATTTACTTAAGACCAGTGTTTCATGGTGACTGATTTCAGTAACATGTGCCTCCTTTGTGTTTTTCAGGTTGTAATGCCAAGTTTTCAGCACGTAGCAGCCTCTACATCCACTCCAAAAAGCATAAGCAGGACGCCAGCACCCTGAGGACTCGCTGCCCTGTGGCCAACTGCTCCAAACACTTCTCGTCCCGCAGCAGCCTTAAGAGCCACATGCTCAAACATCACCACCTCAGTCCTGGTTAGTAATTGTTCTGCAGACTTAAAGTTCCCCAGCACTGCGAGTCTCGTACTGTCTGTGAACATCTATAAAACACCACCCAACTGTTTTCTGTTTCCATGTGGGGCGATGGATGGAAACCGTTCCTTCTTTCTTGTGTAACAGTTTTAAACTTTTATTCCACTTGCCGTTGTTCCTGAGATGTTCATTTTTAACTTGGGGTTTTTTGTTTTGTTTTCCTTCCCAGATGTTCTCAGTCAGATGGAGACCACACCAACCCTGACCCCCAGTAATGAGCTCGTTAGTTCCACACCTACCACGGTTGCAGGATCTGGTATTGCTGGGGGCGACCAGCTGACAAACCTGGACCTCAGCTCTCTGTTCTCTTCTGTGCCTGGAGGAACTGCACCCACTACAGGCATTGGAGTGGGAATCCCAGTTGGTGGGGCTACGTCTAATGGCCCGTTCACAATGGACCTCTCCCTGGTCAGCTCTGGCATCCTGACCATCGACCCCTCTTCAGTGGGAACTACACTTGTTACCAGCACTAACACCACAATGGCCAAGGCTGTGGACCCTCTTATATTGGCAGCCAATGCCGACATGACCCCCCACCACAACCTGGAGGGAACGGCAAGTGACGTCCTGCGCCCACAAGGCACCCTTAACCTGGACGATGTGCAGACAGTTACCCCAGAGGCGCTGGGAACCCTCACTGCCCTTACTATGCAGGGTGCTGGTGCCACTGTGGACCCCACTCTGCAGCACCCACTCAGCTCGTCCAGCTCCTTGAGCGTGGAACCCACAGCCTCCCTGGCTGTAGCTCCCGTTGCCGAGCTCCTTGGCTCACCATCTAAGGTGGAGGTGGGTGGCCAAGGAGGTGCTGGGACTCTGTTGGGTTGTGTGGAGGTGCTGGGACCCCAGGAGGGAGGAAAAGTGCTCACTCAGTTTGTCTTTCCTGGTCACAGCAGCAGCTTCAGCCCACAGAAAGATTCGGAGCTCAGTTCTGTGTCACCAAGCAGTTTCCTGGTGAGCATAGATACTCACAGATTCAATAAACCAATCGAAACACAGCTGATACAGAAAATACATTTGCGACTTTCAGGCATACAAGCTTTCCTTTTTATCTCGAACGGTAACCGGTTGGGTAAGGACCCTGCTCACCTTTCTGTAACAAAACCAAAAAAGACTCATAGTTCAATGACATATAAAGGGTCTTTGATAATGAATTGTCAGTCTCCATTCTTTCATCTAGAAATGGAAAAAGATATAGCCATCGTCTCAGATGTTTTTTTTCTTTCTTTGTTGTTTTTCAGTCTTCGGATCTTTGCATGAATGTCCTTTTTTATTTGACAAAATGTTTTTCAGTGGTGGCACATATTTAACAAGATTAATCACAGTCAGTAGAGAAAGTAGTCAACAGACAGATGATGAAAGGTGGTGCAAACCTAACATGCTCCCATTTTGCTTGACAGGAGAGTGGGGGCTCGGCTAGGACTGACTACAGAGCCATCCAGCTGGCTAAGAAGAAGAAGCAGAGAGGCCCCTCGGCCTCCTCCGGTAACTTACTTTCTTTAGTTTCATGCTAGCCAAAGCTCCAGTAACTGTTAGACTGACAAGACTTTCCTTTGACTTGTCCAGGGACTTCAAGCTCAGGTCAGAGAAAAGCTAAAGGAACAAAGGCTGCCACAGCTCCAGGACCACTCGCTCCCTCTGGGGCTCGCTATGGTGATGGAGCTGCAGTAGCGAATGGGGGCCTGACTCTCCGTGACCCCATCACCGGTGCCCAGTATGTCCAGATCCACCTGCTGCAGGTGAGATATGACAAGTTGGGGAAGGTGGCAAATCTGCCCTGGTCAGAAAACATAAAGCTGTCTAGACCAAACCGTGATACTTACGATTCAAATAAGCTCATGATTTGGATAACTCGCCACTGCTACTGTCTGGGCGCTTGCCTTTGTTTTAATGAGAATTTGTTCCACAGAATTTTAATTCCTTTTCGTGCATTTTTACTGCACAGTGTGAAATTGACCTTTTGTGTACCGTGAAAACATATTAGTTGCTATTTGGGAACTAAGAACACAGTATAAGTGCAGAGCAACATCCCATAAGCTCATTAAAGTGCCAGTTTAACACTGGCTACAGGGAGTTGTTCTGTCTGAGGCTTGTTTTTACCATTTTGTCAAATGTGTGCCATTAACACCAGCTGTATTATTGTTTCCCATTACAATCAAGTACCAACTTATGTGCGTCGGGTCGTTTTATAGCAATTGCCTGTACTCCTGTGACATCATTTGTATGCCACACGAACAAAGGAGGATGACTGGCGATGGTATACCTGCTGCTGTCTGTGGGTTTTTGTCACATTTGGGGACCACCGTGCTGTTTTTGTGCAGCCTTGTCCCTCGTTGCCAGGTTTCAAAACTGGCGGTTTTTGATTTTCATGAAGGAGACACTCATGACATTGAATAGCCAATCAGTGGCATGCAGTCTGATGACGTCACATTTTCAGATCACTTCATGACTAAAAAAAAGTACCTGGTAACAGGTACTATCACCTAATGGAAAACCCTAAAAACCATGTCGAGCCAACCTGTGTAGGCCATAATGGAACAGGGCTATATACGCCAGAAGCTACAAGGACATTGGTGAAAGTGAAACCCAGTTCCTCGGCTCAGTATCAGGAAACACCTGAAGCAAAGGTCTCTGTGTGGCGGCCGAAGTGGAAAAAGTTGAATGATGTAAAATAACTCGAGAAAAGTGTAGAAACATTCTGCACAGACCTCATGAAAGTTGGTGCTGCTAGCACAGCTAATGCTAGCACAGCTAATGCTAGCCACACCCACACATAAAACACTGTATGTTTAGTTTCAGAGTTCCAAGTGTGAAATCTCCGTTAATCTGATTTCTTTCTCCTGTCTGATCAACTAGTAAATTAGTAAAAAATGAATAGAAACATCCAACTAGGGACTGTTTTTCTTTTCACGTACTTTTGTGCACTGAACAGCACCACTAATGCACAGCGGTTGTTGGAGTGTCTAATCAATGTGTGAACACGCAGGATGACCCAGCCAGTGATGGAGACCTGGCCTTCCAGTTGAGCTCTCAGCCCTCCAGCTCCCACTCTCAGCTCACTGTTGACCTGCCTGTCAACATTTTACAGGTGGGAGTAATCTTTTCTGTCGTTAAAGAGACATTCGACTGCATTTGTGCTTTGACTTTCTGTTATGGAATCGGTTGTTTGTCCTTTGTAATAGCCACAGATTAGTGACACCGTCAGCCTTTAGAGAACTGAGCCGTGATGCTTTTCTCCACAGGAGTCTTCGGTGATTACAGAGGACGACAATGGCTCTGACAACTCCCAGTTCACAGGAAGCACAATCAACCTTCAGGACTTGGAGTGACCACCTATACTGCTGCGGGGTCAGAGGTCAATCAGCAGCTGGCCTCCATCCACAGTTTACATGAGATGATAGATTTCATCAAACAGTTGCCTCACCCTCGAAGGGCTTTTTGGACATGTGCTCCATGGAGTTTGTGGTCATGATTCAGCAGATAATGCACCTTGAGAAGAAGAAAAGAGGATTCTTTGTTGAGAATGTTGCCGTATTATTTTAAGTCCAGTTTGTACCAAATTCAAAGCCTGAGAGCACAGTCGTGTCAGAGGCTGCTCCGTCCTCTGTGGGTGTTAACAGTAATGATGTCTGTTCCACAGTGCCACATTGCCACTCACATGCACACACAGTGCGCTGTGTATTCTCCAGTTGCCTTATGAACTCATGCTTCACGCTGTGCACGCCTCCACCGGCAGGTTACCTGCTTTATTTGTTGTTCTTTTCTCTTGTGTTTTCTTAGATTTATTTTTCTATGGCAGCAGTAATTCCATGTTGAAAACATGCCTGTCCATGCATTTGTATACATGAGTAACTCCCTTCTTATGATGATTTCAGTTTATTTATTAATAGCTACGGGTTTACAGAATGGCAGAGCCAGACGCAGAAGAATTAAAGACTCAAAGCACAATCAGAAGAGCGTGTGAAGTAGCAGTCATTTCACTTTGTTCGGTTAAATGTCACAAAGGGGAGATTAATTTAGTAAGGAAGTATCCCTGTACAGAATGTGTTAAGTCATAGTACTGATGAAGCTGATCATCTCACAGAAGAAACAGAGTTTGGAGCAAGGACCAGTCGGCAGCAGCTCAGTTTTAGAAAAGGCAAAAACAATCAGAGGTTTAAAAATAGAGCGTGAGTAATGGAAGAAGTGCTGTCAATAACAAACTGCAAAGTTTGGTCACATGGGTTTTTGTGCTATCATTTATTTTTAAGTGTCCCATTTAGCCAATACAAACAGAGTGGCATATATAACTCCCTCTGTGCAGCTAACATTTAATTACATTTATCTATGTAATCTATTTGAACTACCCAGTTAAACTACGAGTAAATCTAGCTGGGAGCACATCCTTATTTAGATGTGACAGCGTTTCTAGTAGATGGTGGCCGATGTCTTGAGCATGAATTGAGGCTGCCGTTTGGGGAAGGCCTCAGAGGGGACTGGCCACAGATCACCTGTACTAATGAGAAGTGAATTAACTGAGGGAGGGGCATGAGTATGTACTGCTTGTAGGGCCATATGGAGGTGTGGACCCGCTCTTGAAATTCAGATAAATTATCTCAGATTCTTGAAGGTCTGGATAATCTTTGATTTTCTCCTGAAATCAAACCAAGTTAAAGTGGCCTCAAACACCACAGACACATTTAACCACTGACACTGGCAGGAAAAAGGTTTGGGAATTTTACTCACCAAAAAGTGAAGCGCATAATTCCAATAAAAATGTTCAAAAATACTCTAAAATGCAGCAACAGCACAGACGATGAGCAGGTCCAGTTCAGCCAGGATAGGCAAATGTGCAGTTACAGCTTCCCGTGTAGGCACGCACCTAACATAAGGATTGAATAAAGGGGTCACTCACTGTATAGTTTTAAAAGTGAATTCAAATCACATTTTCTTAGCTGGACCCAGCAGTGTCGCCAGGGCTTTAGGGCCTCATGGAAAAAACGAATCACTTTGGCCCGACCACGCCAGGCCTAAATCTATAACACTGGATCAAAATTCTGCTCCGATAAACACATTTTTTGACTTTTTAATTATGATTTTATTAGATTTTTTATATAACACTGATTGGTACCGTACACCAAATACAGTGGATGAAAGTAAAATAGAATTGTTTATAGAACGGTGCAGTATTTTTTACTGCTTCAAGTTTTTGTTATAATGTATATTCAGATGTAACTTAAATAATCCTTTTGATATCAATCTTTAAACAAAGTATATCTAACCAAAATATGTCTCTGTCCTGAGACCTAGTGGAACTCAAATAGTGATGTTGACTAAAAGAACTCAAACACGTTGTTTTCTGTTAGAAATGAACTACTACCACCAACTCACTGCTATTGGCAGAAGGCTGGTTTTTACTGAAGTGAACTGGCTCCATTTTTTACAGCACATTGTTAGGTGATCATCCTGCAACTGTGACATCCCAATAATTTACCTTGATTGGTAAATCCATATTATATCATATGGTGTGTAACTCCTGTCCTCCTCCCTGTTTAGGATTTCTGACTGTAGTAATATTCCCTTCATCCAGCAGAACTATACTGAAGTAAAAATGTATCCTAAACTGTGTCATACAACAAAGGATATTACTAATGAAGACTGGTTATACAGAACCTTGAGCAAATAAACTCAGCAATAAAAAAGTTTTTCTTCCAGCAGTGTGATGTTCAGAGTGCAGCTGTGAGTTCAACAAATTGTTGTTAAAATTATAAATATATCCGGAGGCTATGAATGAAATGGAAAATGCAGTTACAGTTAAAATTTATATGATCTGCATAGCTGTGTTTAATTATGTCGTTTGCTTTCATGAACGGTTGGATGGTCCATAGCAATGAATTATGGGACAGCATTTTCTCCTCTCTTTTCATAAAGGATGGGCCAGTGTATCATCTGCTAAAGAAAGCCATAAAGCAACCATTGGAACTCCTTTCCTCAATATTTGAAGAGTTGGAACAGCTCTTACTATGGCTGCCATGCAGATACTTGGTCACATCTCTCACTGAGAAATCTTCCTGAGCAAAATACACTTTTGAAACGCACCCTTACTTTTTCCAGCCACGTGTGATCAGGACAGGTGTAGAGCCATCATCTTTCACCTGTGTATAATGTATGTATAAATAATCCAGATTATGGGCAAGCACATATTAAAGAAACCTGTTTGAAGTTATAAAAGTTGAAGGTAACCAATCACTGTACCACTGAATTAACATGCACAGACAATTTTCTTTTCAAAATGAATGCAGTTGTGACAGAACCACGAGTATTAGGAGTTTTTTTTTCCAGATCTCTTGTATAGTAATATTATCAGTGCTAGAGATTTTCTGGATTTAGACTGTTTATATATTTAACCCATAAACCTTTGTATAGACTGTCCTCTCCCCATTTCTTAAGGGGACAAATATGTTGCAAATCATTTCTAGTTGATCTCTCTCTCCTGCCGTGCAGTCATGCAGTGCTTATTTACACCAGCAGATGGAGACCAAGTCATATGAAGCATCTCCGTGACTCCCACAGGGACAGCAAATCCCGATAAAGGCGTCATTTAAGTCTCAGCTCTTCATGATCCGCAGTGATCTTTCGACCATTCTTCCAACACTTAGGTATGAGGAGTATCATAAGTTCTTGTGGAATTATAATGTATTGTCTTACCCGACCTAAATCTGCATGCAGATCAGTACACTGGCATAGCACGTGGAGTCAAAGACCTGAGTTGGAGATTTTCCCACTTAGGGCTCAAAATAAATATATTACAAAGCACATTGTTTCCTGAATCTAAATAAGTAATCTTCAGTGCCTAAATCCAACCAAGTAGTCTTGACTGCTTAAACCTAACCACATTTGAAGCAAAAGTAAAAAGTGCATGGGAAAAAGCTAAATAAAGTGCAGAATACAAAAGTCCAAACATGAGCCCAGCTGCAGTTTCTTAGATGACAAACATGCAACTTCTAGGTCTTAAAAACAGGAGCGGTGTCTCTTGGCAGTCATTACTGCCGCAACCAGTTTGTCAAGGCAAGAAACACCTTACATGTAACAGGAACACGGAGGTGGTATCTGCCAAAATGGGATAATGTTAAGCCCAAGAAACAGTTTCCAAGGTGCACATAGCGCACACAGCCCTTCCTGATTCACAGTGTGTCAAATACACGTATATAGTTTTTAGTAACTACACCTAATCAAGAGGGAAAATCATGAGTTGTTTCAAATGTGGACTTTATTGTTCTTTAGGGAGGAGTAATAAGTCTGTGCAGGTGGTGTATCAATGCACACCCACACCAAAGTGCACGCTACACAATTCTCTGTGACACATGTCACAGTATGGCAGTATTATAGAATGTACTAGTGCATCTATTGGAAGGTCCAAATTTAGCAAAAAATATGAATCCCTCAGTATTTCTAGGAATGGGATTTAGCTGGAGGAAGCATCCAATAGCTGTTAGTGATATTGCATTTTAGTTACTGAGTTTTGATAGCCGTGCTTCACTGCTTTCTAGCTGATGCATAAGAAATAAAATACATGCACAAGATGACTTTGCTAGCTGAGGGCTTGTTAAGATAACTACCATTAGCAAATGTTGCTATTTGATGAGGGTCTAGGTTTGAAACTTCCAAGTTAAACAAACAGAAGGCCCACGGGTGCCATCTTAGTTGGTTTAATAAACTTTAGACAAACTAAGGTTTAGTAAAACAGACAATTGATCAATATTAATAATTTCGGGATTACATTCAGTTATGTCAGTTCTAGGCTTCTGGTGTCACTGGAATATGGAATTAATTAATATAGCTATAGTATCCATAGCAAACATGGCATTCTCACCAGATGTCATGTTATCTCAGATGGCCCCGCCCCTCCCTGAGCCTGGTGCTGCCGCAGGTTTCTTCCTGTTAAAAGGGAGTTTGTCCTTCCCACTGTTCCAAGGTGCTTGCTCATAGGAGGTCATATGATTGTTGGGTTTTTCTCTGTATGTATTATTGTAGGGTCTACCATACAATATAAAACGCCTTGAGGTGACTGTTGTTGGCGCTGTATAAATAAAATTAAACTGAATTGAATAGATGTTGGCAACCCACCTGCAAAGAAATCAAACCATAGATGTCCATGAATGAAGTTATGTGTAATAATGAAAAATAAGAAGGTACTAAACACACTTACTAAAATGTATTTAACACTTCACACAAAAGCCTTTGTTGGTGATGAGAGCTTGCAGTCATTCCACATCATCTTCAAATCAAATCTTTAAGGCTTGCTTGCCTTTTCTATGAACTCTGACCTTTAGTTCTTTTCATAGTTTTTTAATAGGATTCAGGTCAGGTGATTGGCTGGGCTATTCTCTTTCTCTGAAACTAATTAAGAGTTTCCTTTGCGTGTGTTTGGGGTCATTATCTTGCTGACACGTCAACCCTCATTTCATCTTCATCATCCTGGTAGATGGCAGCAGATTTTTATCAAGAATGCCTCGGTATATTTTCCCTTTCATTCTTTCCTCAAGTATATGAAGCGTGCCAGTGCTGTATGCTGAAAATAGCCCCACACCAGGATGTTCCCACCTCCAAACTTCACTGTTTTTGGGATGACGTGCGGTGCCTTTTAACCTCCAATAATTGTGTGCATTATCACATTCAAAGAGTTCAATTTGGGTCTCTTCTGGCCAGACTACTCTCCCAGCGTTTCACTGGCTTCTCTCAGTGTTGCTCAGCAAACTTTAAAAGTGCTTCAACATGCTTTATCCTCAGTAATGGAGTCTTGTGTGGCGAACGCGCATACAGGCCATGCGGTTGAGTGCATTACTTATTATTTTCCCCAAAAGTTGATTCTGTTCATTTGGATGTAGCATTTCAAGTTGAACAAACGCTTCATTACTCGTGCATAACGAGTGGTGTTGTAACAGCAGGATCATTCACACACACTGTTCTCCTGATTTGGAGGTTCTGGCAGTCTCGTGCAGACCTTTTTACATCCCGAGGGAGTTTACAGTAGTTATTGTGATAGCTGTTTATATACCGCCGGATGCTAACGTTAGCACAGCTCTCAGCCTCTTGCTCAACACCATAAACAAACAACAGCTTGCCCACCCCGATGGGGTTTTTATTGTCGCCGGCGACTTTAACAAAGCGTGCCTAAAGACTGTGCTTCCTAAATTTGTCCAGTTCGTGGACTTTGCTACGAGAGGAGAACACACTTTGGACCATGTCTATTCAAACATCAGGCATGCTTTCAGAGCGACACCCTCCCCCACCTGGCTGGACCTGACCACCTCTGCATGTCCCTCACCCCCACCTACACCCCCCTGCTGAGAAAAACAAAGCCCCAGACAAAGACAATAAAAACCTGGCCTGAAGGAGCCCTTTCTCAACTGCAGGACTGCTTCTCAACAACTGTATGGGATTTATTCTCCAGCCACAACCTCCAGGAGTACACGGACACTGTACTCTCGTACATCAGGAACTGTGTTGACAATGTCACCGTCAACAAAAGGGTCAGGGTGTTTCCAAATCAAAAACCCTGGATGAATAGCGAAGTGCAATCCCTCCTAAAAAGCCGCAACACTGCCTTCAAGTCAGGGGACAGGGCTGCGTATAGGGCGGCCAGGGCAGACCTGAGTAGAGGCATCAGGAAAGCTAAGGCTGCCTATAGGAGGAGGATTGAAGATCACTTAGCTGACAACGACCCCAGAAAAATGTGGCAGGGGATCAATCACATTACCAACTACAGAAGCAATAACCAGGCAACATCTAGGACTGATGCCTCACTGGCTGAGGATCTAAACCGTTTCTTCGCCCGCTTTGAGACGACCAAGCCCTCAGCTGCCACACCACTTCCACCCGCCCCCAGCACTGGCACACTAACACTTAGGGAGCACCAAGTGAGGTGTGTTCTAAGGTCAGTGAATCCCAGGAAGGCGGCAGGTCCTGATGGAATACATGGAAAGGTTCTCAGAGCATGTGCTGACGAACTGACCGGAGTCTTCACTAAAATCTTCAACCTTTCCTTGTCATCAAACACCGTCCCGCCCTGCCTCAAAACCTCCACCATCATCCCCATCGCCAAGAAGACAGCTGTGGCCAGCCCAAATGACTACAGGCCTGTTGCACTTACGCCTGTAGTGATGAAGTGCTTTGAGAGACTGGTCTGTCAGCACATCAGGGCCGGTCTGCCTCCCACTCTGGACCCCCACCAATTTGCCTACAGGACAAATCGTTCCACCGAGGACGCCATCACCATAGCGCTCCACACTGCGCTGAGTCACCTGGAGCACCGAGGAAGCTATGTGAGAATGCTCTTTCTGGACTTCAGCTCAGCATTCAATCATATCATCCCGGAGATCCTGGTCCAGAAACTGTCTCACCTGGGACTCTCCACCCCCATCTGCCTCTGGATCAAGGACTTCCTGACAAATAGACCACAGTCTGTCAGACTCGGCCCCCACCGGTCCAGCACCATCACACTCAGCACCGGGTCTCCACAAGGATGTGTTTTGAGTCCCCTCCTGTTTACGCTCTACACATCCGACTGCTCCCCTACCCATCTCTCAAACACCATCATAAAGTTCGCGGATGACACCACAGTGGTTGGACTCATCTCAAGGGGGGAGGAGTCGGACTACAGAGATGAGGTCAACAGACTGACTGAGTGGTGTTCAGTTAACAACCTCCAACTGAACACCACGAAAACTAAAGAACTTATCTTGGACTTCAGGAAGGGCAGAGCAGACCCGGCCCCACTTTACATTCACGGGAGCTGTGTGGAGAGGGTACACTCCATGAGGTTTCTGGGCGTGCAGATATCTGATGACCTCTCCTGGACTGCAAATACTACAGCGGTGGTTAAAAAGGCCCAGCAGCGTCTCCAATTTCTGAGAGTGCTCAGGAGGAACAACCTGGAGGAGAGGCTGCTGGTGACATTTTACAGAGCCACCATAGAGAGCATCCTAACGTACGGCATAACAACATGGTATGCAGGGTGCTCAGCTGCAGACAGGAAAGTACTGCAGAGGGTCATCAACACAGCCCAGAAGATCACTGGCTGCTCTCTGCCCAGCCTGGAGGTCACTGCAAACTCTCGGTACCTCAGCAGAGCTGGCAATATCATCAAGGAACACTCTCACCCCAGCAACCAACTGTTTGAACTATTACCGTCAGGCCGACGGTACAGGTCACATAAAACCAGGACAAACAGATTCAGGGATAGCTTCTTTCCCAGAGCTATCACCGTAGTAAATAAGCACAAAAACAATTGAACCTATTCCATACCGTCACTGTCATTATATTAATGCTGCTATTCATACTGTCATTATATTAATGCTGCTATCCTGTATATATTGTACATACTATTGTTTGAGTACTTACGATTGTTTTTTTTGTACTTTTTATATTTTACATTTATATTTATTATTGAAACTTGCACCAAGGGAGTGGCACTCCAATTTCGTTGTACTCTGTACAATGACAATAAAGGCTATTCTATTCTATTCTATTCTATTCTATCCAACTGTCTCCTTCGGTCTCAGCTGAATGCAGGTTTCGCCAAAGGAATCATGATTTTGGGATTTCTTACGTGGATAATTGAACATGCATCAAGATACTTATTGTTTTCTATGAAACAATTGTACCTGCTCGTTCCAGGTCTTTCTGTAGCTCCCCACAAGTGGTCCTTGGCTCTTGGACAACTCCTCTGATAATTCTTGTCACTCTTCTGTCCGAATCGTGGCTATTTTATGGTGAAATGACATTATTTCCAATTCCTGATTGTGGCCTCAACAATGTTCACTAAAACCTTCAGTTCTGTAACCAATGCCTTCAGTACGGTTTGCAACCAAAGGTCTTGAGAGTACTCATTGGTTTTATACATCATGTGATGTTTCTTGTGTGACAGCTTGGTAATTTCTGATTATTAATAGATTTCAGCTGGCGTCACGGCTGTGTTCAGTACTGTGTCATTTCTCATGATTATGCATGACTTAATTTATGGACATCTATGGTTTGATTTCTTTGCACGTGTGGATTGGATGGGTTGTTACTGACATCTGGTGAGAATTTCTTGTCAGTAGCACCTTTAGAAATATATTTACTTAAAAACTGGTGGTGTGTTCAAGACTTATTTTACCATCCGTTTCTACCATTGCAAATCTATATTTGGCAGTTCCTGGGTGAATTTTAATAAAGCCTACTACTTTGAATTTGTACTTGTTGGTGTTGATGTTGGAGCTGATCACTTTGGACTTGAAGCTAATAAATAGTGAAGAATTTAAATGCAGAAATTAGACTTCACGACTAACCTGGTCTCTTTACAGAGCTATGAAAAGAAACAAATCGAAAATATTGCATATGTCTACAATGTGAAGATACAGTGTCAGTATGCACTGGCAGAAATGTGTTCAGCATAGCTATCACGCTTTTTACTTAAACTGTGTTTATATGGCAGCAGGTAAAAATATCACAGATATGACAGCACGACACAGACAAACAACAGGTTGGTGAGACTGAAGTTTTGATCAAAAGCAGCAAGCCTAAAGTGGAATAACCAGGAGTCCACGGGTAACAGGAACAGGGAGTGGAGAAAAGTCTAGGCACAAGTTCAGGGGGCTTACAGTCAAAGGCGCTATCATACAGAAATGTGTACAGCCCATCTTGGTAGGCACATTTGGTTGCCATGGTAGGAAACTAAGCACAGTAACTCATAGGTAACAATGGTGCCATATTACTTACAAACCATAGTTAGCAATGAATGTCATTAGGGGACCTGACATGGGGGATAAAGTAAGACTAGTTTAATGTTCCTATTCTTATTTAAGAAAAATCCAGTTTTGTTACATTTTAAAGGATGTAGACGAGTCTGTTATTGTCATTCTGCTAGCCATGGCCCGGGTCTCAAGGAATTTGTTACATTGTGTGATGAGTTCTAACTTCAGTTGAACATATCCAAGACAAAAGATATAATCACTGACTCTAGATTACCATATACAACAGGTCACACCCATCAAGGCTCAGATAGTCGAATGGATTCAATGTTATAAATATTTTGGAAAAGTTATTTATTCAAAGCAGAATTTTAAAGCGAACTGTTTGCCTGTGTTCAAAGAGAGGGCGACTCATGTTTGGGAGTCTCGTTTTCACACTGATACAAGCGTGGTGTTTTTTTTATGTGCTTTTACAGAATATGTTTGATCTTTTTTTCATCAGTCAATCAAATTGTTGAGTAGTCTAACAGGCGGGTTGGTGAACCACAGCTGAACCTAGCATACCTGTACACCAGACAGTCACAGCGGTTGGCTGCTTCAGTTGCACTCTTTGGATAGTGAGGTCCAGTCTCTCACTTCTGGATGGTCCCAAAGTGTAGAACAACAAGGTTTGCAAACAGCTTTGTTCCAGCACTCAGGTGAACAAATCATAGCGTTACTTGTGTTGCATTGTTTGTTGATTCAACTAAAGAAACAGGAACAAGTGATGTGTTTTTGCAAGAGGCTGCCTGTAATAAAGAGCCTAAAGACAACACTGAGTGTGTGTTTGCCTACTGTCTGACCTATTTATGCTCGAATGATTCTTAGATGAGTGTCAAGCGTGACGCGCCGAAAGGTTCAAGGTTAGCACTTCAACTTAAGACAACACCAGCAAATAGAAAAGCAGTGCAAAAGCACACAAAATGAAATGGAAGCAGGTTTTTGAAAGACTCTCAGACTTATTTATATTTTTATTTATATTGTGCTAAATCACATATTCTGTTACCTTAAAGTGCAATCAAATTAAAAATTAATTAAAAAAATTAATAAATGTTAATAAATTTCCATTAGAAGATTTAATGTTTAGAAAGTCACTTGTTTCTGTGAGATGAGAAAAGTTGTAAAAGGGTTTATTTTCATTTATTTTTTAAATCTGAGAAGAGAGAGCATTCCTAAATGTAAATAGGATTTACTTGTGTAACACAAAAAATGCTACTTTATACTCGTCCAAACTTAAGATCTAGAAAGTAGAAAGAAAATAGTTTCTCAGAAGCAGCCCCAGATGGATGACTGGAATACAACCAGAGGGAAGTGAGAGTTGGCTGACAGTGACTAATTGTCATATTTGGGCAGTTCTTGTGACAGCAGAGCTGCAGATTGCATTTGCTGCTTCGTTGGTGCTAACAACATTTCCACACAGACTTTTTTATCTTCCGATTTGCCTCTGATGGATTGAGGATTGAGGAAACTCCTCATAAGGCCACAGACAGACAAATCTCTGGCCTGTGACAAAACCCTCAGAGTTTGCAGTTTTAGATAAGCATTTGAACTTGGCCCTATTAAACATTAAATTACATCATAAACTTTATTGCATTAATATTTACAAAGATCAGTGGGATCTTACTGAGGAATTAAGTAATTATGACCTTTATCACAGCTCAGTAATGTGTGGAGTTTTCCTTTTTTTTCCTTTGTGGGTTTTATCCGGGGCGGGTAGTCCAGCTTCCTTGAGTCCAGAGACATGCTTGTTACCTCCCCAACACAGGACACCCCAACAGACATGGCTGAAGTCTTCTCTAAGCTCACACAGCTGTAGACTGACTGGGGAAACACCCAACCAACCTCTAACGTAAAGAACAAGATAATCTACTGTTCCTCAATCAGAACAACTAGAACTAGAATCTGATGTTCGACTAGCAGGTGTTTTTCCCAGTATTGACCATTGCTTTTCTTTAAAAAAAAAATTTTTCTCCAAAGTCTGGGCACTCAGAACATCATTATTCAGAATGACATTTATCAAAAAAATTATACAAATATAGCAGACAAATAATTAGATGTAAAACATTACACATTTATGCTTTTATATAGTTGTACTAAAACAGAAAAAGTAATTGTTCTCCCTTGAAATCTTACTCTTTGCATTTATTTGAATAAATCATCTCCAGTATTTACACCCAAAGCCTTTTGTCTTGAGTAATGCAGCCTCCTCAGGCTTTTACTTTGGAGGCAAACAGTAACCAGATTTCAACACCCCACATGTGAGAAGGAGAGATCGTATACATCCCTGGGGAAGAGCCACAGAAGAAGAAACAGGGCAAAGGCAAGTGGCTAATCCTCAAATCAGCAGCATTTCCAACCCTCCGCACTGAGCCTGTAATCTGTGGGCCAGGCAGAGGCAGGAGCAGTCTTGCAGGTTTGGCTCCAGCTGTTTGATGGCTTAATTAAGAGGTCCAGTGGGATCAGTCAGACATGCTGCACTGCTTGTTGTAGGCCTAAAAACACTCAGTTACTGTAATACATTTAACATAGTTCTCATGCGGCGCCTGGTCAAGCTCTTTACTTTACACTTCACTGGAGACAATGTGGGATCTGAGGGGAAGGCAGGGAGTAAGTGAACTGTATAACAAAGGCTTGCTGATTTTAGATTTTGTAATATTTGTAATATTATTTTAACATTATTTTGTCGTTACTTTGGTGGCATTCTATTTCAATAAGCAATATGCAGAGTCTTTAAAAAAATGTAAAACATTTAATGAGTTGTAGGTAACAACTGTGGCAAATTCAGTCGTGATGTTATAAGATTAGCTTGGAATCTGGTCAGGAGGTATTACAAGGTGGGCTGAGGATCAATAAAAACAATTTAACATTGTATTTTGGTCCATCGCAGACTGAGCAAGTGTTACACAATAGAGCTTTAAAGACATAATTTGCTGTTGCATTAGCCATCATCAGTTCTGGTCGTGTATTTTCCTACAAAGCTCTGTCTGAAAAAAGAGAGAAGCAAAAATGATAACATAGACCAAGCTAGGAAGCACTGGACATTTTACCTTATTTAAAGGTGTCTCCATTTCTAGATCAGTTTACTGTTTTGAACTGAAAATTGCGGCAAAGTTGACCCACATGTTGAATATAAATATTAAAATAAGTTTAAATTTATAAGTTTAAACTACTCAAGAAGTTAAAAATGTTATTCTACAAACTAAGACAAGGTTTTATTGAGCAGGAGATTACAGTCCAACTTTACCAGAAAAGCAACAACATTAGTTGTTTTATAAGTTTAGAAGACACTTGGGTATGTTGTAGAAAAGGTTTCTGTTTTGTTTTTAAATCCTGAGACAGTCCTTTGACTTATGCTGTGTAGTGAAAAAGTACTGACATCCTTTATTTAAAGTAGCACAAGTTGTATTTTTTTTTTACACTATTGATGTAGCAATTGCAATAAAACCCATGGATGGTGCAGTGGTTGGCCTCCTTTCTGGTCTGAAGCCTGGCTGGGATTTTTCTTGTTCTCCCTCTGGTCCTTCTTCTGGTTACCCTGTTTCCTCCCACAGTCCAGCGACAGACTGTACATGTTATGTTTAAGGATCATTTTGTGTTGGGTGGTAAATGGTACTCTCCCGGAGTACTCAAAGCACTCGATACATTATTTGTCAGACTCAAGAGTTGGGAGTTCGTCTTGTAATCAGAAGGTTGCCGGTTCGAGCCCTGGCTTCCAACAGTCTCGGTCGTTGTGTCCTTGGGCAAGACACTTCACCCGCTGCCTGCTGGTGGTCAGAGGGCCCGGTGGCCCAGTGGCGCCAGTGTCCGGCAGCCTCGCTTCTGTCAGTGCGCCCTAGGGTGGCTGTGGCTACAATGTAGCTGCCATCACCTGTGTGTGAATGGGTGGATGACTGGATGTGTAAAGCGCTATACAAATACAGGCCATTTACCATTTGATCGACCTTATTGAGAAATACTAAGTCAACTTAGAAATTAATTTGAAAATGCAATTATCTTGCAGTTATCTCAAAACTTTTCACATCAGTTCCACTAGAACTGGCCTAATGAAACTGATCTCCTGTCCTTCTTAATAAATAAAGATTATTTTTTAAAGTAAAATCCATTTCAGCCAATCAAAGGTTGTAAGGCGCATTACGCCTCCATCTTGGATCCCTGAATGCCGACCCTCCAGTAGTTATTCATCATGACAAGGTACCACTCTGCTCCCTGCCTGAACAACAGTCCCACATGTTATTCCACGCAGCAGATCAACGGAGTGACAGACCGGACAACCCGCCTCCATCCCTGCAAAAACCAACCAATGAGACTACAGAGCGGGGACGAGCCTTCAGCGACATCCTCTCGTTTCTCACTACGCTGAGGCTGTAAGGTACCCTGGCAGTCATGTGACGGCTCCATAGTACAACTCAGTCAGCACTCAGTCCAGTCTGAACTCTTCCTCTGCTGCTGCTGCTGCATGGAGAACCTCAAGGGCAAACTGTGGCTCGTCGAATGCAACGGATAAAACACATCCTCCTCGCGTATTTTGCTCTGGGATTATATTCTGGTTGCACGATCGAGGTAAGATCGGAGTTTTTCTCTCTTTCTTTTCCCCCAGGTCTCTCAGAGCGTGCAGGACGCGTTTCCCTTCCGTGCCATATGCTGCAGCAGCAGGCAGGATGAAAACATGTTTACGTTGAGAGCGGAGACGCGTGCCTACTCATGCGTAATGCGCCGCAGAGAGGGACACTCGGGAAAAACAAAGCACACATATGTATACGGAGGACTTTCAGGGTTCACAGTTTAATCAGTTTGACACCAGAGTGTAAGTGAATGGAATCTGAATGAGTTTTGCTGTCCCATTTTCAGCTGCGCCTGAGAGTCACTGCTGTCTGAAACCCGATGGCGTGGAAGAGTTAATGGTTACACATGCCGATATAATTATTAAGCAAGTACAAATAAGGAGAAAAAACCATCAGCCATAATTACAATTTTAACATATGATTACAAAATATAGCCTTGAAATGTTGCATGTAAGGCGACAACATTTTGTGAATATAAATGCAACAACTTAAATCTAAAAGAATGCTTTTGCGCTGTGACTGATTTACTGATCCTTTATCGTCCCGTAAACACGCCGAACAGGTGATTTACGCATTCAGAGGAGGAACCCACGCTGCTCCTGGCTGCCCCCTGCGGCGTTTCAGGATAATGTTCTCTCTCTCTCCCTCCCTCTCTCTCTCTCGCTGGTCCGGGTTCATCCTCGTTCATTCAGACCATACAGGGGCCCCTAAAAAGGGAGGGCAAATAGTGGAGGCAGGGAGAGGGGAAGAGAGTATGACCGACGCTCCTCGTTCCAGGAAAATAGCCTATTTATGAAGACTACACTAGCACATTGTAAAACTATGATAATGTGAACTCATACTGCATACTATCACTCTGATCTGGACACATGTAAAGAAAGTACAGCCAGCTGACTTGTAAACATAGATCAGATACAGATACAGAAACCAGCCTCAGTTAAGGTATGTCATTGAACCATAGCTCTGTTAAGATATCATGAGAGTGTATCTAAAACTTGAGATTTGTTCCTGTAAACAGCATAGCGATGGTTAGACATAAAAGAACCCGAACTTAAGCAATGTTTAAAAATTCAAATATTTACATGTTTAAAATGGGAAAAGCCTTAAATTGGGAAAAATAAAAACCCTGTGATTGTGTGAATTACACGAAAGATATTGAAGCAGAGATTCAGGCAGATAAAGTCCAAACCTTTGTGACTAGTTTAAACATTAAAAGATCAGGGCCTCCAAAGTTGGCTGAGATTGACACTTTTTTTAAAACAGATTTTGAAACAAATGTTGTAAGTACAGTATTGCTATCAAAGGTCATAGCACACTACTTCAAATCCAGCTGCAATTTTTGATGAACTGCAGGGATCATTTACATTTACACAAATTTTGTGTGGTAGAAAAATAAACCGGGCTAATAATATGTAACATCCTTTAACGCTTGCACACTGGCATAGAAAATTGGGCTCCTCTATTAGTGTATGTGGATTCTTGACAAAATATGGGTGTTTTAAAATGGTTATAGCCAATGTACAAGTACCGAGACAACACAGGGAGAACACTAACTTAGTAGTTAAGCCCTCCAACATTACTTTTTATCAATTCATCTTTTCAAAAGAAACCAAACAAACCCAAAGAAGTTAGCAGAACTAAAAAAAATGGCTTATGAGTTTATGAACTCATCAGAACTCTTTCAGAGTCAAAAATGACCCTGAGTGTTTTTCATGCACTTGTTGTTTCTGCACTCAAACCTAATAAAATGAATCATTTTAAGAAGGTAACACAATTATGCAGCATTGATACAGTTTAGGGACTTCTTTAACAATGAAGACATGGACACACTGTGTATGCATATATTTGTTTGCAGTTTTTGTTTGTTTATATATAATGGTATGCTTTCAGGCTTTGTCAAATGTGCAGCAGCTGCTTGTGGCATGGAGATTAACCGACTTGTCATCATCTCTGTTTATTCTTTTAGACATACTGTTTCCTGTCCGGAGACCTTGGATTGCGAGCGTCTTTCTCCAGCGCTAACACCAGGTGTTTTTGGTATCTCATCCGTGAGAAGTGTGACCTTTGTGACCTGGGTATATTTGGTCTTCTCCACCAGCAGAAGGAATAATTCTCTTGCAAGTCATCCCTAAACACAGACTCTGAGTCCAGAAAGAGACAGTGGTTTGGCAGTATCCAGGGATGGTAGATAACTCCTTTGTGAGTGAAGACACTTTTCTTCTTTACAGCGGTGCTCCAGTGGCCTGCCAGCAATCTGACATGGTCAAGGACTTGGGCTCCTACCAGGTTATGCCGTCACCATTTTCGGAGGAGGACCTGAGCGACTCATCCAGTCCTCGTTCTTGCTCCAGCCCAGACTCCCAGGTGCTGAGCTCCAGCTATGGTAGCAGCTCTAGTGCTGAAAGTCAGGACAGTATGCTGGACCACCTGCTGTCTCAGGCCTCCTTAGGGAGTGCCAACAGCGTTACCACAGAATCCGTGGATCCTATGCCATTATCCACTTTGCTGTGGGATTCACGGAAAGAAGAGCCGTTCAAACGTGAGCAAGTAAAGGAGGAAAATTTTGACTTCTTCACCTGGACCCATGGTGAGCTAAAAGAACAGCTTGTAGGGTGTTTCCAGCCCACGCTGGAAGAGATAGAAGAATTCCTGGAGGAGAACATGGACGTGGTGACAATGAAACAGGAGATCCGAGAGGATTGCCCAGAGTTGGGAGTAACGCAGGAGTCTTTTGGTCTAGAAGTTGGCCTGGAGTGGTGCGTAGAGGCCTCCCCTGAGCCTAAAGTAGAGCCAGAGGCAAAGTATTCTGACCAAACTGTTCCCACTGTCGGCACTGCAGGTCTGGTGGCTGTTGCGTCTAGTGACACCAAAACCACAAGAATTAACCCCACACAGGAGTCCAGCACAGGGGCCAAGAAGGAATCCACTAACAAACCTTCATCTTCAGACAGCGACACAAATGGTAATGGAATGCCGGTCATTCTGCAAATCCAGCCTATACAGATCAAGCAGGAGCCTACAGTGCCACCACTTACTCCAGCAGCCCATCCCCCACAGCCTGCCCCAGCCTCAGACATCAAAATTGCACAGCTACTGGTCAACATCCAAGGTCAAACTTTTGCCCTTGTGCCCCACATCCTGCCCTCCCCCAGCCTTAACGTCTCCTCAAAGTTTGTACGAATCGCTCCAGTCCCAATTGCAGCCAAACCTCTTGGGCTCGGGGACAGCTCTACTAGCCAGGCATCAGGAATCCTTGTTGGCGGACAAAAATTCCAGAAGAACACAGTGGCGGATCTCATCAAAATGCACAAATGCTCTTTTCCTGGCTGCACCAAGATGTACACCAAGAGCAGCCACCTGAAGGCCCACCTGAGGAGGCACACAGGGGAGAAGCCCTTTGCCTGCAACTGGCAGGGCTGCGGATGGAGGTGGGTACCGAGGAACCGAATACTCTTACATATAACATAGTATGTTTAGTATGTTTTCTTAGCAGACTAGATTCAAAGATTGACTCATATATACGAGTGATTAAGTGTAACCTGTGTAAAGGTTTGTTTGTTAACACAGCAATAACAGCAGGCTGTAGCAGGCATCTGCATGATTTCATTACTGGCCTAGCTGCAGTAATTTTTTGTCAGTCGGACATATCCCTGTTCATCATGTGTGGTGCAGAGTCCAAGTAACTTAAACCCCCAAAATCCACAATCTAATATTAGTGTTTTAGGTTTAGACAAAAATTAAAAGGGGCATTTCTTAAAAAGTAGATTATGTTACATTTCACATTCAATCTAATTCAGTTTGTAACAGTAAAGCAAAAGATGCCATCCTGTGGTTTTTTCCTTTTCACTAACCCATTAAGCTGAAGAGCTGTTAGTAGCTGCCTTGCAGTCTAGCAAGTGCTAATTGGAGTGATGTGAGGTGGTGGCACCACAGAGATATCCAAGTTGGGTAAGAATAACCATGGTGTCTTTTTTTCTGTGGATGTAAACTAAATCTGTCACAGTGCATGTGGACTGGAGTCACATGGTCACAACATGGATGCCTCCTGTTGAGACCTGACAGCTGTGCAGTTGCTGGGGCAGCATGAGTGTGTGTGTGTGTGTGTTTTTTCAGTATAAAACAGCAAGAGTTAATTTAGAACCTGCTGTGTTTAATGGCAGAGGAAGAAGGTGGATGTCTTCATCAGTAGGCAATTACTTTGCTAATTAAAGTAAAGTGTCTTTTTGCTTTTATTAACGTGGAAGTCTGTTTGTGTGAATGTGATGGAGTTTGACTCCTGTTCAGAGTTGGCAGAGCTAAGCTGGCCTGTTTCCTGAGGACATCAGGTGGGATGTTCAGGCTGACCTTAAGCTAGTGAAGAGTACAACACTGACTTTATGTCCCATGAGTAAAATGAACTTTTGTACTTTTTAATCAGTAGCTCCAAAAAGGACCCAGAACGGATGGAAAACAGACATGTTTTAACTTAAAAAAAATAGTTCTGCCACTATCTTGAAAAGCTTTTCTTTAAACGTTGATAGTGAATAACATATTCTTGCCTATCTATCTATCTATCTATCTATCTATCTATCTATCTATCTATCTATCTATCTATCTATCTATCTATCTATCTATCTATCTATCTATCTATCTATCTATCTATCTATCTATCTATCTATCCGTCCGTCCGTCCGTCCGTCCGTCCGTCCGTCCGTCCGTCCGTCGGCAAAACGGACTTTTTAATATTTTTAGAAAAGTATTGGAAGTGGAAGTTGCCACTAATGATGACTCAGATCTCAGAGGGTTAAGCTCTTTATGTACCATGTAGCCACAACTACAGCCAATTTAGAGTCACCAGTTAACCCAATATGTGTGTCTTTGTATTGTGGGACTACGATTTCCTGGACAAAAGCCACACAGACAAAGAGAACATACACACATAAACTCAGAGTGTTTTTGCCTCAATGCAAGAGTGCTGTACTCACCACAGTGTAGTCCCAAGTAACACTCCAGTGGAACAGTTTCTGTGGTGTAGCCATATAATAACAACACATAAAAGAAGTTGTGGTCATTTCACATATTTCTGTCAGATCAGGTTGATGTCATATTGACTTTGGACTGAATTGAAAATCTGCACTTTGGATTTGTTAAAATGTGTTTGAATTAGATGACATGTTTTCAAATATGTAATTTTTACAAATCCAAAATATCTTTTCCAGTAAGGACTTCCCAGGAAAAGATTTAAAAAGCATGTTGACCATGTAGAACACTGACGCTAGACTGAACTTACAGCCGGCAACGATAAACAAAAACTGGGTAAAATATTTGGACAGGTCAGAAGCAGAGCCTCTTCAAATTTGGTCATAGCGTCTTTTGCCTTTGAAAAGAATGAACAGTAAATAAAAAATACTCCAACCAGTGTGTTTTTACATAATTTGACGTACAAGAACCAGTCTTTCAGGAGATAACATGCAGTCACTCACAAACTCAAAGCATGCAGGTAGCAGGCAATAAATAATATCTCCTAAAAGCTTTGTATTGTGGTATTCCCAACCTGGCAACATGCCACCAGGCATGTACCCTACAGCGGGACTGCTGTGTCCTGATACATGAGCTGCAGAAATTTGTGCAGTAGTAATCCAGGCAGTGTGTCCCAGCTAACAAAGGGCTCTTGTCTGTACACAAAAGGCAGGATCTAGTTAGGATGAAAGTGTGTGTGTGTGTTTGTGTGTGTGTGTGTTTCAGAGAAAAAAAGAGAAAACCAGTGTGTGTGAAACCCACTGTATGTGTTGGGATAAATGAGGGGGCCTCCCAAAGGGTGAGGGGGGCAGGTTGGGAAAATTATTAAAGTAGCTGCTGATTGAGCCGAGACGCAAAGACTAAGATTTTAAGAGAAAAACGGGAAAAACATGTTGCTTATATTGTTAGCTTAACTGTTGTCAAGACGGTGGGAGAAAAAACGAGTTTTGCACACAGTCACTTGAAGGGAGCAGCAGTGAGGAAGTGAACAAAGACAAAGTGTTGAATAGTTACCATGACTGTGGGTTAGGAACGTCCAGGCTGCACACTGCATGAAAGGGAAGAGCGGGTATCAGGCAGGGTTCCTCATATGGACTAGGAGGAACAGGGAGAACGGTTAAAAGAACAAATGAATGCAGTACAGTGTATAACACGGTCACTCTAGATATAACTACGTTTACAGTGTAAAGAATTCAGATAAGGTTCACCCTGTTTTTGTAACGCAAAAACTGTGAAACCAAATTGCATACGAGAGACTTCAAAGGTAACATCTGCTGGTTTCTTAAACTACTACTAGTGTAGCTAAAATGCACCCAACCCTAACTCTCTTAAAAGGATCGCTAGAGACCTGGTGGAGTTAAGGAGGTAAGGTGAGTTATTAGTAGGTCGTGATGTCATCTTAACATGCCTCTGTTCATCCCTGCATTCAATAATTACATTCATGAATATGCCTCAAAACAAATGACGTCAGACAAGCAGTGCATAATCTTTATCTCATTGGCTGAGTAGGGTTTTTGTGGTAAAGTTAGCTGTGAGATTTGATTCAAAATAAAAGAAAGTTTTCACTAGTGATCTGGAACCTGATTAACAACACAAGGCTCCAAAAGGTTAGGTCAGCCACAGACACAGCTGTTCAGTACAGTGTGTGCCAGGCATGGGTTTGGCATTAAAATACTGATTCCTAACACTGGGCCAGAAACGAAGACATAATACGAGAAGGATCCAGGTGTCTGTTTTCTGGCTGAGTTAGACAATAGAATGATTTTTCCCAAAATTATTTGTGTTCTTTTCAATTTGAGTCAGTGCTGGAGGAACATAGTTGGATAAACACTTGGCTGGATACTGTGCAGCCCTCTAATTCAAGGTTAGAAGGAAACAGACTGTAGAGGGCTGCTTTTAATTGTTTCCCTTTCTCACAAATGTCTTAACCCGATCTTTTATTTCTTTCTACTGCAGTTTAGTTCAAGTATGACAAATATAGATGTTGTTTGCTCTAAAGAAGAGTAACTACAAGCTGAAATAAAACCAAAGTTCATTGCAGGCAAAAAAAAATGGACACAACATTAGAAATCCTGTCACTGTTTCTCTGATGCTCTCTCACAGAGCAACAGATCCGAACCAGATGTTGGAATGTCAGAGCGATAGTGTTTCATCTATGCACGCCATGTAAAACTGTTTGCTGATCAGATTTGGGTGCACGTGGTTTATTGAAGGATATTATATGATAAAATTAGATTCAGACTTTGGGCTCTGTTCATGTATCAAATATCATCCACACAACCAGCCCTGCGATGAAGACACTGTCTGCCACTACACTAGGGATTACTCGTGCCTTGATTGTGAAATTATGAGGCAATGCTGATATTTATAACCCTAACCTTAACTTTGTCTTGTTGGAATATCTGATTTTGAGCTGGTACAGTAGTCAGTGTGTTCAACTTTGAAAACCATTTTTATTTCTGTGTCAGGCACGTGGTTAGTCGTGGTTTAGAGGTTCGGATTGGTTATATTCATCTTTATGTTTTTATTCTTTGTCACTGCTAGAATAACTTTGCATGACTGCACCTGTCATTCCTTTTAAGACAACTGATTGGCTGCTCCGAACAAACAGCAGGTGCTTGGGCCTTCTGTGCCATAGCTGTTTTCCTGAGAGTAAATTTTTAGGGATATGTCAATGAGATCCTACAGATCCAAGTGTAGAAAGCTAAACAAAGTGTGTATTCTAGCTTTTTGTCCACTAAGATTATTTATACCCATTTAAAACTTTGGTCATGTACAATATGAGTGGCACAGTATATTTGATTGAGCACACTTAATTCATAAACTAAACTCCAGATATAACGATGGCAAAAAACAAAAAAGTTTGAACATTACAGAGAAGATAAGTATCTACACACCGTCTATCCTACACATAGAGTTTGAGTTTTGCTGTGAGTCTGCTGGTCTCTGTCGGGGACTCGGCAGACACTTCTGCTCAGTAACTAGTCAATTACATAAGTCACAGTGTGGACTTTATCTACTTGTTTCAAAGAGTTTTTAACTGGCTAGATGCTGTGGTTGGGCTTGGAAGGGTTTCATTGGCAGGGTCCAGTTTCTTAAACTGCTGTCAGGTGTTGCATGCAATCTAACTTACATGTGTGCAGCATCATTTTTAAGCTCTAAGCTTCTTGTGCCTGCCAAGCATAGAGGGTAGATTGCATTTTAGTCTAGCTTTTTAAATGTTGCTCCTTAATTATAGGGCACAAGTGTACCAATTCATCATGCTGTCAAGTCACCAGAGTAACATCTGGGAGGCAGAGCCCAGCTGGGGACAGTCAGTTTCAGAGAACTAGGGTGCTGGGAAGAAACCCTGGAGCTGTCATCCTCGTGACTCCAGCCAAGTTTCTGTTTGTCCAAATGAGTAAGAAGGAAATGAGTTGAAGCATCAGCATTTGAAGCATTCTTGCTTGTGACCAGATAATGATGCAGTTGCAGTAAAAATCTTGGGATTGGCAAAAACAAGTTTCTAACTTAGGTAGTTTCCAGAAGTACAAGGTAAGAGACAAGGGCGTTATATATCGTTTTTAAATTTCGTGCCTTGAAATATCCATGCTCATTCAGATATATTTATGTTGTGTGCCTTGCAAGTGTTTCTTTTTGTTCAGAGCTGCCAAGCATACCGAGTTCCATCAAAAAGAGAACAACAGGTCTGGGTGAATTATGCAACTAGGTAGACAAAAGCGAGGCAGGATTTCCCTGAAACCACACGCGGCTGAAACAAACCCATACACAGACCTGGACAGACTGTCCTGGTCTTTTGACAACAAACATATTTTGTGATTTATTGTTTTTTTTTTAACTGTCAAAGACAACGGGCCCATTCATTTAGAGCTGAACAATCCCTTCACTCATTGTGTTTCAACCCTCTCAGGCTCAAATAAAGCTTTTTGTTGCTAATGCACAACCAAGTCCTGCAGTGGTACTTCTGAGTAAAAAAACCTCATAAAAAAGTATGTGCGGTAATCAAGTTGTTAGTTTTTAACTGTTGCAAATCGGCAACGCCTGCCTTGAGAGGGTTCAGAGTCAGCTCCCACTGGAGCTCACTGGAAAACCAATCGAGGCAGGTTTGTCAGGTTGGTCCTCAGTCTTATTCAGCTGTCTCATGGTCTTAATCATAACCCGCAGCAGGTGGAGAGCAGTTTTCTGAGGCTGCAGAGTAGAATAAGGCTGCCAGCTGCTGTCCAAGACTGTGTTGAAATCTGTTCATGGGATGAGGAACTTACTGAGAAGGAAGCTGATTTCTGTTCTGTTATTTATTGTCACAAAATATATATGGTGTTACTTTACTGATCTCCTTTTATACACCCTGCACTCACATGATAGTGCACGTATATACATGCAAGTTCACTGCACACAATCTAATTTTGTAGGAAACAGCCACACCTGTAAAGCAAACTAGTGCAAAATTGTTCAAGACATTTCCAGACAGTTAAGAAAAGTGAAGTCTAAGGTCACCAGATTTGTGACCTGTGCACGCACCGCCACCTCTCTCGGTTTGCCTTTGTTGAATTCTGAAACATTTCTGTTCTTCTTTCAGGTTCTCACGTTCAGATGAGCTGTCGCGTCACCGGCGGTCCCATTCGGGGGTTAAGCCCTACCAGTGTCCTGTATGTGAGAAGAAATTCGCCCGCAGTGACCATCTGTCAAAACACATCAAAGTCCACCGTTTTCCTCGAAGCAGTCGGACAGTCCGCTCAGCAAACTGATGCTCCACCTGCTGAGATTACTGGGATCACTGGGAATCCTTGGAACACCCTCGTACTATATCAGTACTTTTTAAAATTCTTTCCCCCCCTTTTTTTTGTCGTGTCATCAGCAAGTCATCTGGAACATGTGAGTTGAAGCAAACCTCAGTTGGCGTTAGAGTGGTCTGGGATTGTTATTGTAAGAAACCAACACGCTTACCATCCTGTCTGTAATCAGCTGAAGGTTGATGTCGGTGCTTTGGTCGGTTGTGCACTGTTCTTATCACCTGCCTGAGAAGAAAATAAGATAAGCTTATTTCGGTTCAGTCTGGATTATGTGATACGTTTGGTAATAGCCTTGCATTTCCATTCTAACTGGATACAGGAGCTGCCATTTATTTTCCTGAAAGCTGCTAATGTCTCAGACATGTTAAATTTATGCAATGTTTCAGAAGTGAAACTCACTTGGATCCTCATCAGCTACTACCCGAGTCGTAGTTACTTTTCCTTGGGTCCAGAGCGCTTTCTCTCAAGGTTTTGTCCTGTTGTTTTTGCTGCCTTGCACCACTGTTAATTGACTAATAACTGTGGATAACTTTCTATTCAGCTTGTGTCTGAAACACAATGAGGGAACTGTTTTACTGACGTGGACATGAACTACTGATTGCATAACAAAAGGAATAAAACATGATAAGCTATCAGGACTCCTCTTACTTTTTACAGGAACTTTGTAAACTGATGTAAAGAGGAGAGCTAAAAAGTGACAAACTCAAAGGTTAAGTGCACAGTGATTGTTAAAACTGGCCTTCTGATCAGTGTTAAATGTTATTTGTTGAATTTTAAGCCAAGTCATGTCTACCTGCTTCCTGGTCTTCTGTTTGTATCATAGTTTAAGCCTTACTGTAACAAAAACAAAATCATTGTTGGAGCGTGACATTGTTCTGGAAATCAAGCTTCTCATTGCAATGTGCTGTTTGACTGTTCACAACAGGGCCCTGAACTAAAATTGTTGCCTACATCTGCTAGTTTTACCTGATCTATTACTTTGCTGATGACACAATTTCTGCCTCGACTCTGCTTTATCTGTTACTCGAAACGCCCTGACGGCCTTCCACCTCAGCCAGCGAGTATCTTACCTTGAGGGGATGAATGAATTCCCACACACCATGGTGCTGACCTGCCATGAGCTGGAGAATGTGGTGGCAACGTCCCCAAATTTTTGAATGTTTTTATTTCTCTCGAACATTATTTGCTGTGTGTACAACAGCCCGTAGGGGTACGACTATGCCGTCCATGTATAATTCATGTCTGTATAGTGACAACATGCAGGGGTACACAACATTGTACATCATTCCTTTTATTCAATTTTGAATTTTTAATGCTTGTGTCAGCACAGGCGTTTTATCGCATCCTATGAATGTATGTAAATATACAGGCGCGCACATCGCTGCATCCAGGAAACACACAGAGACTATTCTGATGATTTATAGTTTTCAACCCTAAATGTGTACATAACATTTCAGTACATATGGATATATTATATATTTTTCCTTTGTTCTATCCAAGATGCATTTACAAATAAAAGTGAAAAGAATCAGTCATGTATTGTTGTTTTTTTTGCTGTGTATTGCTGTGTTTATTACTTCAGGAGAGAATGGTGCTATTTCTGCAAACACACACATCCAGGTAAATATACTAATTGTGAAACTGAAACTGAGATGAAAATTCAGGACGGATTCTTTTCCAAGTTTTCTGTCGTACATCTAAATCTGTGACTTCAACGCCTTACTTTATAAGTATACCCCCAAAGCATTATGGGAAGTGTAAGGCAGAGGTAAATTTCATCTTGTTCCTGCAAGTCAATAAAAAGATACAAATATATTTTAATGCTTTTTCTATATTCTTTGTATATTTCTGGTGACTCGTTTAGCTGTTCCTTCTAACCGTACTGAACCAGTGGTGACATACACCTGGCAGTGTTGGTATATTTATTTTGGCTTAACCCAAGTTTAGTGTATTTTAATTAGCAGGGATAGCAGGAACAGCCTGCTCTGTTATTTGGCAGTAACACTGTTCTTGGGCCATGAATGAAAAGCCAGAGGTGAGAAGAATCGCACAAGACCCCAGCACAGAGCAGAGCAGGCATTAGTGATAAAGTGATGTAGCAAAAAGCAGAGTTAGCTGGAGGTGGGTTGCAAAGCAGCCTGTAGACTATGGACAGGATAAAGCACTCTAAATAACACCATTTGGCATTTGTCTTCCTGCGCTTCCTTGTCATTTCAATACTGCCATTGTTCTAAGCATGCTGAAAAACGACACTCTGGGTGGCAACAACTGTGCCAGACAGAAAGTCTCGTGGGACAGTGACCTGATCTTGAAATATAGAAGGCACTGCAATCAAGTCATCCTAAATTTAGACAACCATTGGTGCTCCCAATGTTTAGTACCTGGAGTAGTCTTTCTACAATAAATAGTATAAAAGAAAGCAGCATGCACAGACCTTCCACTGAATACTGATGAATTAACAGAGACATCTGATGTCTTACTCTAACAGTGTCCTCTGCTAGCCAGAAAATAACCATGAACTAGACCATAGACACCACAGTCTGCAGTCCTTAGTAGAGCTAGCTGAAGAACCACTAGGTGTAATTTATTGGCATTGTGCATATGAACCCATGACAAGGATAAAAAAGGATGCATACAAGCAGGGCTGAGTTCTGGTTTTACAGTCTGGAAAAACTGCCTGGTTACTGAACATGACAAATGAGTATTTTGTATCTTTCCACTTTATGATGAAAGTCATAAGCAGTAAATGAGGCAACTGAATGATATGTGCCATTTATCTCAGAGGAACACAAAATGTATTTGTTAAAAAGATTAAATGTGAACAATGAGTGTTTGTGCAAGCTTTGTTTGAAACTTGTCTTACTGGTAGTTACGAGGAAGTCTTACAATGACGCACTTGCTAAGCAACCGCACAGTTGTAAGTGTGATGGCCAACAGATGTGTTCTCGACTCTGTGAAGAGGATATCCTGATGAATACCTGGTGCAGCTGCCAAACCTTCACAGAAACACAACAACAGGTAGACTGCAGATGAGAACATGAGTGGGGAAACATTTTTCTTGATGTGTTTCAGAGTGAACCTTCTTCTGGTGAGGTCACTATGTTACACATGACGATGTTGAGATAAAGCCAAGAAGGAGACGTTCTCTCTGTATCCCTCCGATCCCTGCATTACTGTGCAACAGTATTGAGCCACTCCCCATTTCTTCATATTTTGCTAGGAAACCAACCACTTCCACTTTGCCAACCTCATTGCTGACATCACTGATCTAGTCCAGTCATGTTTGTTTGCTTGTTTATTTAGAATTTGACCAGCAGAGTCTACAGTTTCCATAAGCTGGAGATGGATTGTGCAGATGTGCAGGAGGCAATGTGTTCAAAGCACATGGGCAGGGATTAGTATGAGCTGCCTATTGTATGATTATTTCCCGTCTAACAGGAAATGTGGTTCCTGAGGTACTTCATGTTGCATGCTGAGCATACAGAAACATGTGTACAGAACACACGGGAGCACAGCCAGTGAGCATGTCCTGGTTTAGTCCATTTTCTCACTTTGTTAAAAACGGTAATTTAAAAATTAACCTACATGTTGTGTTTAATAAGACCTGAAACTAGGCATGGGGCACCCAATTCTAACTTTTCAAAACTGTCTCGAGCTTCCAAAGTGCAGATGATTTGGAATACTGCTCCAAGTGTGATTCCGAACACACAAGTCGTGTGCTCATGGCTAACTGAGGTTTTGAAAGGTAGCTTACCTTCTGCTTCTAGCCAGGTGCCAGGATTCCTATTTTTCATGAACCAGACTCATTTGGACCGGGCCTTGTAATTACTGTCTTTCATGCTACTGGTTTTATTTATTACAAGTGGGCACACGCAAATGTATGAAAGAATTCTTAGCTTATTCAAATTATTACTGACACATAGATGAAATGAAGAGAGAAAGAGAGAGCGGTGTACTCGTTTAACTTCATTTAATTCTCTCTGTGAATGGAGCAGAAAAACAAAACCTGCAGGAACATTCAGGTCTAACTTTATCTATTCTGCTTTAAACAGAGAAGTTGCGCCCCTGGGCGCCTCCTGGGTGAGGTGTTCCAGGCATGTCCCACCGGGAGGAGGCCCCGGGGCAGACCCAGGACACGCTGGAGAGATTATATCTCTCGGCTGGCCTGGGAACGCCTTGGTATTCCCCCGGATAAGCTGGAGGAGGTGGCTGGGGAGAGGGAGGTCTGGGCCTCTTTGCTTAGGCTGCTGCCCCCGCGACCCGGCCCCGGATAAAGCGGATGAAGATGGATGGATGGATGGTTATTTTCTTGATCTATTGTCAGGCGATGATGATGATGATGATGATGATTAGCATTATTTAACCAGCTTATTCTGGTTTAGGTTTAGTTCTGCCCGTGTTTCTTTTTTTTTTTTTTTTGTCCCGTTTGGATCTTTAGCCATCAGAATTGTTGTCTTAAGGCCAAGAAAGATGCCAAGCGGATTTATTTTACCAAGTGGATCATCATGGCCTTGCCATATTGGTCCATTTGATTGACTGTGGAATATACGAGGCACAGGTACACGCACACGCAGGTTGTTATTGCCAAGTTCCACATTTATTCACACGTTTCACAGGTTTATGCTTTTCACATAGACTGATAGCTCGTTCCCAGCTGACGTGTGTCGTTTTTTTCATCCCGCCACCGCTCTCCGTTTCACCATAAAACAGGGGAGGGAAAACCATCGTCAGTCCATAATCACCATCAGCTGTTCTTACCGGCGTCTCCCGTACCGCCCCGTTGAGCCCACTGCACCACTCCTCCCCTGCAGCCGCGCCCGGGGCCCCGCCTCCGCCACATTGACCTTTATTATAATTATGTATTTATTTTATTTTCAGCTGCTACAAACGGGACAGACATGACTGGGGGATAGGACAGGGAGAAAGAATGAAAGAAAGAGAGGGAGAGAAAGAAAAACAGAGGGGAGAAGAGACGGTGAGAAAGTGGGGAAGAAAGAAAGAAAAACAAACAAAACACCTGGATCACCTGTATGGATAAAAAAAAACAGAAGAGAAAGCAAACAATAAAAGAGCAACATAATAAAAACAGCACCATCACAATAAACTAGCTAGCAGTAGATAACAGTAGATACTAAATATTAAACGATATTGTGCAGCACGCAAGATAGACAGCGCACAATGTGCTTTGAGGCAGCAGCCAAGAAAGGTGTAGTCCGCGTCTGTGTACACCTGTGTGCACACCTGTGTGGATCAGCACGCTTGTATTCCAAAGGTTTCTCCATGTAACGATCTGCTAGGGAGTGTGGGGAGCCACAGCCCCGTCCCCCAGGGCATGAAGCAGGTATGGAGGAGATCCAGGCCCCAGACATCCAGAGGCCCCAGAGTACAAGGACCCGAGGAGGACCACCAAAGGGGGGGAACCGTGCCACCCTCTTGGGAAGAGCTGAGTAGAGCCCCAAAGGAGAGGTCACCCAGCAGCTACGGAGCAGAGGCCAGAGGGGGTTGCAGTGGCGTGCCCGCGGGCTCTGCCGGCAGCCAGCTGTGCCAGAGAGGACCGAGCTTCAGGCCCAGAGGCCTGAGGGCACCGCACCCCCCGGAAGGGGCCCAGCCGGGCCACAGGCGCCAGGCCCCGCAAATCGGCCACCAGGAGTGAGCCGGTACATACATGAGCGCCCAGCCCCAGTCGACAAGGACCACCAACACACCAACGTCTGAGGGCATCAGCCACTGGCAGGGAGTGTGGTGAGGGGAGATAGGCCTCCGTACTTTAGAGGGCCTGAGATGTACCCAGAGAGGTTGAGTCTAAGACCCAACCTGACATATAGACACAGACGAACAGGCACACGCGGACACAGACGTGCATTCCCACCCCATATACACAACCAAATACTCGGCACTCACCCAACGTGTAGACAGACACAAATAGACACTGCACAGACAGTCGCACTCCCCAAACATACTCTATATCCCAGGTCCAGGTACCCCCGCCCCCAGAGGGGCAAGCTGCACCTAGACCCAGGAGATGTAACCCTTCTCTCTGGGGTGGAGGCAAGCGGACCACCTCCTTATCTGCAGTAGCAGGGAGGCCCCGCATCCCAGACCCCAATCTGACGGCCAGCACCTCCTCCCAGCCCCCCAGCCCTGACGGCTAACAGAACCGGGGTGAGTGAAGACCTCAAACCTCACTACGCCCGCTCATATGTAGTGTTGCTGTGTGCTGTTCTAAAGTGCATTTAAAACTCAGGAGAGCATGGTACTAGCTTCCTCTCAGAGAGCAGCACGACTCTTCCTGAAAACCCTTAGTGTCTAAATGCATTTAAAATTGAGGGTAGGGCACCAGCGCCAGAGGTGGGTTGGAGTACACCGACCCTCCTCTGGATGCTGTAAAACGTGCCCACCCCCAAGGCCCTATATGTATGTGTTATGTGAGAGTGTGAGTAATGTGGATGTCTAGGTTGCAGAATAAAATTGAGGCACAGGCGGCCAGAAGGGGACAGAGGGGGAGTGCCTCCCCTGCACCCTGGTGACATACCTGCACCCCAAGCCCTGCATGTGTGGGTGGGTGTGGTAGAGCGGGAATAGGGAGGCAGCTGAGGATGGGGAGGGAAGAAAGGGAGGGGCAAGCGGCCCCTCCCTGCGGCCAGCTCCCCCGCTGACCCCAGTAGGCACCCCCACACTCTGGAACCCACCAGGGCAAGGGGGCCCAAGCCCATCCGGACCGGGGCCGGCAGCAGCAGCACCGCCCAGCCCCACAGAGTCCGGGGCAGCCCTCCCGACTCCACCCCAGAGAAAACTGCACCCACCCCATCATCTCCCAAACTACACAAGACAATAGACACCCAGGTTGAGTTCATTCTCCACCTCTCCTATATCTCTCCCCCACCTGCAGAGTGAGCTCCTGTAGAGAGACCACCTGCAAACATATAACAACCTCCCCACCAGTTAGAGAGCCCCCTACTTGGGCTGATGCACCAGAGGTCCCCTGCACTGGAGCTGAGCCCCCCACACCCACCCGCCCTCAGCTCCGGCGACACAACAGCCAGGACCCAAGCCCCCAAGGCCCAGCCAGCACCCCAGACCGGGGGCGGAGCACCCCCAAGCCTCCACGCCCGTCCCGGACCCACCCAGGGGCAGCCAGGCTACCAGACCAGTAACCAACGTCCGCCAGCACAGACCCTCCCCCATCTCCGCTGCCCGTGTTTCTTAGTCTGCGTCTTTGTGTATTGTTTCCTGTTTTATTTTGAAGGATTATGAATTATGTCAGTGTGTCCAGCTTCGCTCCCCCTGTCTCGTTAGCCCTAATCTCTCCCAGCTGTGTCTCCCTCCTGTTTTCCATTCCCTGATTACTCCCCTGTGTATATTAGCCCTGTGTTTGCCTTTGCTCAGTGTCGTGTGGTACCCTCAGATCCTGCCTGTGTGTTTCCGGTTCTCAGTGTTCATTGTTCTGTTTGTTTTGTTCATTACCAGCAATAAAGCTGCGGTTTTTGAAATCCTGTCTCCACAAGTCCTGCATTTGGATCCTCACCTCCGCCTGCCCGCACCCAGAGCCCTGACTGAACGACGCGACCATAACATGGATCCAGCGGACTCTGCTCACCTCGAGGGAGAGGTGGATCTTGCTCGCATCATCGGACTGATGAGTCGCATTAGCCACGCCTCAGATTTGCGAACATTCTCAGTCGGGCTGAGTGCAATAGAAGCCATATTTGACAAAAATCCTCACCTGCGCCAGCTCTCTATAGCCTTGGAGTTCAGCCGTTCGCTGACCCAGGCTAAGGAGGCAGTCAAAGCCCGGGAGCTGGCCCAATTCACCCTCATCTCCCCATCCACACCGCCTCAGTCACAGCGAGCAAGCCCTCTCACGCCGCCGCAGCGGACGGAGCTCTCTTCAGTACCGCTGCAACAACTGCAGTCGCAGCATCAGATTCCTTCCTCCCTCACGTCTGCTTCCGACCACCCGTCACCTGCCTCATGTTTGGCAGGAATGTGGTCGGAGGATGAGGGGCCGGTCACCGTTGCTCCAATACCTTCTGTTTCCTTTGCCGCTCCCATTTCCAGGAGAAAGCGGCGTTCTCATCATCGCCGCCCCTCACCGTAGCCGGAGTCCAGTTCCTGCTCCAAACGGCCGGACGTGGTGAGTGAACAGGACAGTTTTCACCCAGCTTCTTCCAAGCCAGGAATTCTAAGCTCAGAGCCAGTAAATCCAGAGTCAGTTAACTCTGTGACTGTTAACTTCAAATTGGTAACAGTAGAAACTGATGATCCTAAGATGGCTGACTCTGAGCATTCTAATGATCCATTCTTTGGTTCTTCCAAGTTTGAGATAATTCAGGAGTCAGATGATCTTATTTCACCAGAGTTGAAAGAAGATTTTTGTTCTGTAACTGAGCGTGGGGTTTCTGGATGTAATTCCTGAGCCACCTGTTTCTGGATTAGTTAATGGTACAAGGTTAGCTTCAGTGATACAAAACAATAGCGTGATTTCTGATGCAGGTAACGTGTGAGTCAGTTAGGAAATGTTTTGATTTGGACAAAAGTAGACTCACTCAGGATATTAAAGATGCTGCTCTAAAGACAATTTCTCCAACTGCTGAACTAAACATGGACAGTTGAATTTTCCAGCGAAATTCCATCTGTGCTGTTCAGACTACACCTCATGACACTGTTGTTGGTGTTACTTCACCCATGTGTTACGCGGCTCACCAGCCAGTTCATTCTGAGGCTGCCTGTGAAAAACCTCATGTTTCCATAACCTCTCCTGAGTTAAAAATCACAAGCCCAGAGTATGTCTATTCAAAGACTGTTTGTGTTGCTTGTTGTGAACTCTTCAAGTCTGTGCATTCTGTGACTGTCCAGGTTAAGACCAACAAGGTGTCATCTGCTGTTAACAAGCTGGCAAAGGAACTTGGTTTGAGCACTGCAGAGTTGGTTGCTCAAGTTAAAGTTTCGAGTTCCCTTGATGTTGTCTGTATAACTCTGTGCGCCATGCTTTTCAGCCAGTAGTCCTGGAAACTGTGGGTGTAACTTCCCAGGCTGCATTTTGTAAGACTGCTTCACACCCAGTTTATTCATACACTGCTTGTGTGAATTCTCCAGTGCCTGTGAATGCTCCTGAACTCACCTTTCCTAACACTGCTAATGCTTACCTGGACGACTTAAAAATAGCCTGCCATAAGTCTGTTTCCAAAAACCATAAACCTGGTTTTTCCCATAACTGTTACTGCTTCTATGATCTGCTCTCCGTCTCCCGTTCCTGTTCCCAGGGCAGCTTGGGCCTGGCTTTTTCCCTTGCACCCATACCAGCTCCTCGAGTGGGGGTGGTTGAGGTCCAGCTGGTCCCTGCTTCAGTTCCCAGGCTAACTGAGGCTCCGTTCATCCCTGCACCCGTACCCGCTCCTTGGGTAGGGATGGCGGGCGCCCAGTCTCTGCCAATGCCTGCTCCGGCTCCCCGGGTGAGCGCAACCGTGCCCCTGCCGACTCTTGCACCCGTTTCGGTTCCTCGGGTGGAAGCAGCAGAGGCCCAGCTAGCTCCTGCACCCACACTGGCTCCCAGGCTAAAGGCAGCCAGAGCCCAGCTTGTCCTTGTACCCGTATCTGTTCCTTGGGAGGGGATGGCTGGTGTTTAGCCAAGCCCAGTACCCGTACCTGTTCCTGTTCCCCGGAGGAGAGCTGCTGAGAGTCTGTTGCCTGCTCAGTCGCAAGTTCAACAACCATCATCACGACCACCACTACAACTTCTGTTTCAGTCAG
Source organism: Copadichromis virginalis (assembly GCF_057382275.1). Taxonomy (NCBI): domain Eukaryota; kingdom Metazoa; phylum Chordata; class Actinopteri; order Cichliformes; family Cichlidae; genus Copadichromis; species Copadichromis virginalis. The sequence continues at coordinate 5,674,066 of NC_140622.1, forward strand.
CTGCCCAGCCGGAAGCTCAGCAATTAGTGCAACTATCCATTCAGCTACACTGGTCCTGCATCAGTTCCTGCTGGAAGCTCTAAAGAGCCAAGCCAGCACTCCGCGGCTCCCATGCCACTGTCTGTCTCCGCTGGCAGTTCAAGAGAACTGTTTCAGCCGTCCACCTCTGCTGGAGGGTCCGAGGGGCCCGTCCAGTCGTCTTCTGTTTTAGCTGGGGGTTCAGGAGAACCCAGCCAGCATCGTGTCAAGTTGGCTGGGGGTTTTGGAGAGCCCAGCCAGCATCAAGCTACGTTAGCTGGTGGGTCCGAGGAGCCAGTCCAGCATTCCACCTCGTCAGCTGGGGGTCCTGGAGGACCCAGCCAGCACATCCTCATGTCCGCTGAGGGCTCTGGGGAGCCCATTCAGCCACCACCTGCTTCACCACCTGCAGCTGCCACACTGCCGTCTGGTCCCGCCGTTGCCACGCCGCCCTCTGATCCAGCTCGGCCTGTACCACCTCGCCTTTGCCAGCCACTTTCCAGGTCTCTAGTTGGACGTCATGGCCATCGAGGGCGGCCTCCTGAACGAGTTCGTCGCCGTGGCTGGCCTCCAGACCTGCTTTGTCACCGTGACTGCATTCTGCGTGGCTGGCCTCTGGACCTGTTCTGTCGCCACTGCTGTCCGCACGGCAGGCCCCCTGAACTGACCTCCAGGTTGACTCCCTGAACTTTTGATTTGTGGACTCGTGATTAGGGATGGGTATCGTTTAGGTTTTATCCGATACCGGTGCCAAATCGGTACTTTTGAAACGGTGCCGGTGCTTAAAGGGTGCTCGAACCGGTGCTTAAAGAATGGAGAACACAAACTTTGTCCAAAAACCTCTCATGTTCAGCTGTTTTTTTTGTAAAAAGATAACAATGTTAGCCTTTTCTGCAGCTATGGGGCATATATGGTATCACTCTTGGCTGGAAGCAGTGCTTAAACAATGGAAAAAAAACACAAACTTTGTCCAAAAACCTCTCATGTTCAGCTGTTTCCCACTTTTTCTTTGGTCATTTTAGCCTTTTTGTCCAGGGTGAAGGGAGTATCTGCCATCAAACAAGAGGACAGCCGCATGTAGCTATGATGATGTTTGTTAGTTCACCTTACGTGCATTAATGTAATAACGTGGTTAGCCTACTCAACGTAAATTACACACGAACAACATTAAGCGACTCACGCAGAGAAGAACGGCTGCTGCTGCATCATCATCCTCATCATTTCTGCTACACTGGCAGGGCTAGGGGCCAGGACTCTATTCTTCGGGTTTTTGGGGGATGTTGCTCCGGGTCCGATAACTGGCAACCCACCCAACGTGCACAGTGTGAGGTCTCGCAGCAAGCTATCAAATACGGCGCATTTCTCGGCTTTTAAAAAAAACGCTATGCGTCGCCAGGTGTTTCATCGGATTCGAGGTGTTACCTCCTTTGACAGTATCACAGTATCAGCTTAAAGCACTTGTTGCAGGCTGCTGAGTTTGCATCTTTTGCTGTGAAGTACAGCCAGACTTTTGACCGCTTCGCCTTGGACATTTTTAATCTGTAGCTCTGCTCTAACTGAACGTACGTACCTGGCCCCGCCTACTATCCTGGGAAACGTAAAATGATTGGCTAGAAGTGTATCACAGCTCAGGAAAAAAAAGCACCGAAATAAAGCACCGAAATGTGCGCTGCTTTTCGGTCTGGTTACTACCGTTTATGTCAGAACACCGGTACCCATCCCTACCCGTGATGGATCTTGTTTTGTGTTGAACTGTTTTCTTGTGTTTTTTGGACTGATCTGGGTTCATGCTCCTTGTTTTTTGTTTCTGTAAACTGAAAGGCTCTGCCTCCCATTCTATGGGATCTCAATTTGTTCATGTAAATGGAGAGTCCTCTTCACACACTAAGGTTAATCATGGAGTTCCACAGCGTTCAGTGTTAGGACCCATTCTGTTTACATTATACATGCTTCCATTAGGAAGTATCATCAGAATGCATAGCATATATTTTCACTGCTGTGCAGATGACACCCAACTCTATCTGTCTATGAAACCAGATAACAACAATTAGTTAACCTGGATGGCCTCTAACTTTCAGATGAAACTAAAGTTATTGTACTCGGCCCTGAAAATCTTAGAAATATGGTATCTAACCAGATTCTTACTCTGGATGGTATTACGTTGGCCTCCAGTAACGCTGTGAGGAACCTTGGAGTCATTTTCGACCTGGATAAATGCACAATGCTTTTAATGCACATATTAAACAAATATGTAAGACTGCGTTCTTCCATTTGCGCAACATCTCTAAAATTAGAAATATCCTGTCTCAGAGTGACGCTGAAAAACTAGTTCATGCATTTATTACTTCCAGGCTGGACGACTGCAGTTCATTATTATCAGCAAGTCCTAAAAACTCCCTGAAAAGACTTCAGTTAATCCAAAATGCTGCAGCAAGAGTCCTGACAGGGACTGGAAAGAGAGCCCGATTGTGCTCCGGTAGGTTTCTTCCTGTTAAAAGGGAGTTTTTCCTTCCCACTGTTGCCAAAGTACTTCCTCATATGATTGTTGGGGCTTTCTGTTTTTTCTTTATATTATTGTAGGGTCTTTATCTTAAAATATTAAGTGCCTTGAGGCAACTGTTGCTGTGATGGCTTTATATAAATAAATATTTATTTAAATAAATATTAATAAACATTGTTAATGCTAATAAACATTCAAGGGAATAAAACATATAACCCAGTAACTGACCAGTTTTTGATAAATGTAACATTGTTTCTGATCATTATTGGTATATTGTTGGCCTGATTGTTACAACAGACGCATGGCAGCACTTTTACTGTCATTCAAATCTATGCTTGTGCTTCTCTGTGATTTTCTTTGTGCATCTAGATTTGCATCTGTGTCATAAGCCAGCCAGTCTGAGATCCGTCCGTTCATACATTCGTTCCACATTTTTCCTTCTTAAGTCCATTATTTATGGTCAAACCATATCAAACTTGGCTTCTGTGGAGAGAAGATGCTGTAATCCCAGTACATTATACAAGGACAGTGGTTGCTAGTAACAACTCTTTGTTTGCCCCTAATAATAAAGTAACTTCTGACCCAAACCAGCTTTGGTTTCTTATACAGTTTTTATGAGCAGCTGTTAAGAGTCGGGTCGTATGGGAATAGTTATCACCTCCCTCACCTCACAGCTATTTTTGCTCTCAATAACTCCTCCTCAGATTGAGCAGAGCTGCTGTAACAAATTTCCCACGTGTGGGACTAATAAAGGTTATCTTATCTTATCTTATCTCCTAAAGTAATGCACACACACAAACACAAAGATGTACATGTTGCCCGCTTTACACCCATGAAGTGCACATCTTTACCACTGTATCAGCTCTCTATCTTTTATAATCCCCGTCAACTGCAAAACATGGTCCACAACTTCTTGTATGTGCAGTTTTTTTTAAATACATCAGCAAAATCTGTTCATCTGGGGTGCACCAAGACTGAAATTCCACATGAAAACCAACTAATCCAGTTTAACACAAAGCCACGATGTGGGTGGTGTGGGGTACAGAATAGAGGGCTAACTGCTGCCTGTTTGGAGTACCGAACACAGACCCCTGCAGAAGAACAGGACGATGTGCATTAGCCAGCATTATTTTATGTATCATGACTATTTGTTGAATGCATGTGGTCAGTCTCACACTTGCTGCATTTCACTCTGTGCCATTTTGTGTGCAGTACATTGGTTTTGACCACAAGAAATGGGCCACTTACTGAGCATATGAAAAGGAAATCATGCCTACATTACAACATTACTGTAGCCCTTTTTACTACATGTACACAAATTCAGCTATATTAACTCATATTTATGTCCCCTGGCAGAAAAAGTGCATAACTTGAGACTACATAAAAACCTAGCACCGCCCACTGAAACCAACCCAGCAGCTTTCTGGGCCCATCTAGTCTGCATATTGTCTGAGTAAGGTCCAATTTACAGCGGTTTTCTGTTGAAATCTACTTTTCTTTTGTGGTTTCAGGAGAAGAGCATATAAGCACAAAGACAAAGAAAAATCAAAATAGATGCTGCATACATTTCAGCAGACTTGAGATTGCTATCTCTATGGTTAAAATTGTATATCTGCCCCATCTGTGTAGGTGAAGTGTGGCTGGAGAAAAAGAAAGGAAAAAGGAGACAATTAAAGGTAGAGTAGGAGATGTTAAAGGACATTAAAGAAGAGTAGTTAACACATACATGCACACTTAAAGCTAAGATAAAAAACTAGAGTAGCTTAGCACTAAAAGCATACTCCTTAACCCAAAGCTTTAGAGACAAGCATTTTTTGAAATGATTACATAGACTTCAGAGGGATAGTATTTGTTTTTCCTTTTGGTGTTCTATACAGACAACCAGCGTGTAAATGTGTCCTCTCAAGTCTTGAAAGTCAGCGGGCCAAAACAACCAAAAAAAAAAACTTAAAAGGATCAGGCCGAGGTCATCATCAATGATTTAGACCTCGGAGGGTTCGTGGAAGAAGAAACCCATTCATAGTGAATAAAAATCTTGGTGTTAAAACTGAACCAAACGAGTTGGTTATGTTATGTCTGCACTTTGGTATCAAACTTCTATTTAAATTTCAGGTCATGCAGATCTGTTGCAGCATTCAAACACCAACAGATTTCTAATAAAGCCGAGTCTGTCAGGTAAAAGGATGGTCCTGTGTATCATCACTCACAGCTTCTCAGGGATCCTCCTTCACCCGTATCCCTCGGAGTTCATGGTGAAAGATTAAATTGATTTCTAGGTCAAGAAACAAATAAAGCATATATGATGCATGATCCTCACAGAGAAATTTATCTATTATAAAATGAATATGAGAAAGAAAAATGTAATCAAATTCCACTTCAAAAAGAAATTAAACATAAACAGGGGAAACATATTAGTGCGAGGAAGGACAATAATGAATTAACATTGTTGTTATAGAAACAAAGGGCATATGTACTTGTAGAGTGACTCAGGGTGACTGACATAATCACAACAATTTTAAGACAAAATTTGAATAAAAACAAAAATAATAACAATTATCCACAAAATGCTGGTTTACTCTGTGGAGAGTTTTACATCAAATGTTTCCTTTTCATGCTTAAAGACAGAGGTGGCATACCAGGATGAGACTGAACAACTGACACGCCTAGTCACGGCATCATTTACCTGAAGATTGGGTACAAGGTAAAATAATTTTATATGGATATGGGCTTGAGCAAATAATAGCCTCCATAAATACTGCTCCACCAGGTGGGAGCCTGAGAGTTTGTGAACTATGAGATCATTTTTGTTCTGCCAAGGTAAGCAGGCTACGGCGGGGCTATGAAATCATGCTGGCTCTTATGTAATGAACAGGACGATTGCACAAACGTGTTGACGCTAAATTTGCTGCAAAATCTTGACATTCAGTGTCAGCTGTCTGTTTGGGTATTACTCAAGGGTAAACAAGGATGTGTGTGCGTGCACTTGTCCACGTGTGTGTGTGTATTAGAGACTTTTGATATCCTGGCTAGGTGGATTGTGTCGGCCTTCATATAAGCTCTTTCAGCACTACAAAGTCAACTATATTTCCAGTCTCATTCTTTTTACTTTGGGTTACACGTGCATACTCAGTTGCATGTTTTTTCCTCACATTTTCCACTTTCACACACCTGCAGAAAATCCCATGCTGTAAACCACAGTTCAGTCCGTCTTACACTTTCTTTAATATTAGTTTTAAGGTAATCTGTGTTTTTTCAATCATTATTGGTTTAAGACTGGGCAACAAAGCCACTTGGTTATCTCTTAAACATGTTCATACATTAACTCTTTGAGGTCATTGATCGTGAATGACCCTTACTGCAGCCCTAACTGTAATCCTATATCTGAAGACAAGCAAAGAGGGCTCTTTTTTTAATATTCTGCATATTCTGAGACCCAGCTCCCTAAACAGAAGTGTCTGTCATATATAATTTTACCTATAAATTTTACATCTCAAAGTAATGGAAGGAAAGGGAAAATGTCTTTTCAATCTGAAAGAAGCATCAGCAATTTAAAAAAATAATAATTCTCATGATGTTAGTGGCTCTATGCTGCAGTCAAATATTTGTGAGGACCCCAGGTCGGGCTGTTTATTGATAAGCAAGGCCAAAAGAAGCACAGGTAAACAACTGATGACGGCAGCAAAAAAAAACAAAAAAACATTGCGTCACACTTCATATGACTTGTGAAAAATAATTGAACATCCAATTGAACACTGGATGTTTGCAGTTAAATCAAAATGTACCAAGGAATGCACATTGTTGGTTCAGGAATCTTTAAGGTAGATGTAATGTTTATAAAGCCGCAGTCTTACATACCTCGCTGCACCGTCTCTCCTCTTATCCTGTCCTGTCATATGACATAGAAACTGAACATTTAACAGTATTTCCTGAACATCCTATGTTGCCTGACCATCTTTCAGTAATGGATTACAATGCAGATTCATGCCCCAGTCTGGATTTGGGAGACAGATGCATTATTCCTACTTTTAAGATTAATCTAAAAAACTTTCCTTTTTGCTAAAGCATATCGTTAGAGCTGGATCAAGAGAGCCTGAGCCATCCTTTAGCTGTTGGGAGACTTCCCATGATGCACTGACCATTTCTTCTACACTCACCTATTTTCACTCCCTGTAGGTTTATTTATTATTTATATTCTAATATGTCTGGTTCTGCTGGAGGTTTGTCCCTGTAAAAGTTTTTTCCTTCCCAATGTGAAAATATGAGATGACTGATGATGGAAAATAAAAATAAACAAATAAAGCTGAACTGAACTGATCATCTTTCAGTAGTTGGTCTGGTACCTCTCCACCCCATGATGTCACCTAATTATTTACATGTAACTTACTAGTTGAACACAAAAGGCCTACGAGGTTCTTTTTGTCAGGAAATCATAGAAAATTGTGTAACTCTGGAAATGCTGGATGTGGGTCCTTGTTTCTGTTTTAGCTTTCACATAGCTGTTTCAGAAGTGAAGCATTTACTTTGGGTTACAATTCTCATATTTCTCCTGTGGTGTTGTTTTTGGCAGCAGTCTTTTTGGTTTTGGGGGTTACAAATGGGGCCTGCTTGGACTGAAATGACTCTGGCCTTTAAAGTAGATGCTCAGTCACATTGGGTTTGGGAGGTGGAATCCGTTTTCCCTGTGAAGACCTGTTTTACTCACCCTGTAAATGTTCACATAACTGCAATGCAGAATTATATCTTCCTACCAGCAGAAAATCAAAGAGGAAATTTTTTAGGATGTGTGAGAGGAGCTGGGAGAGTTGGGATGGTACATGTGTTTCTGATAAGAAAAAACACTTGCTTAAGTAAGAAACCTCAGTGAAAGGGACAATTTATGTCTTCAATTACATTCAAAAGAACACAAGAACTGAAATGACGACAGATTTGCATATGAGGAATGTGCAGTCATGGTTTGGGATGTTCTTTTTGATGAATGAAGTTTGAAATATTCCTAGAAAACATTTCCAGCCATCCCAAACAGCCAAAACGTCCTCATGAAAAAACGTATTTGTGTGTGTGTGGTTTGATAATATAACAATATCCTCTAGATGATAATTATAAATTAGAATCGCATAACATGTAAGCAAAAACATTTACACAAAAACTGGTCTAATGGCAAAGATAATTACTTTTGCAAAATAAAACGTCCTGTTCATTAAAGCTAGAAAAAAATGCAAGCAGAAACAGACTGGTCTTCCTTTAATGGTATGGCTGGATGCTGAACTGGCATTCAAAACAAAACAGAGTGTGATCAAAGGAGCTTTCAAAGAAAAGCGTCTGGACTTCTTTAAGTCCCCAACACGACTCTGTGGCTCTTTGTAGGGCTTTTATTTTGTCACTCTTCACACACTCTTTTTTAGTGTTTCCTGCCTTGGCTCCGGTACTCCACCAGCAGCAGCTCCTCCATCCATGGCAGGAGCAGCCCCTCGCGCACCTCCTCCACCTCTGGCTGGTGAGCAGTGTTGGTCAAGTTACTTGATAAAAGTAATTAGTTACTAATTACTGATTACTTTACTGATTGCTTATTTTCAAGAGTAATTAGTTAGTCCAGTTAGCTGTGGGATAAGATATCAGCTCGCTTCAGAAAAGAAAATAGTTCTCCTTAACTGAAGATAATACCTTGTACTGTTTGTAGTATTAATCCTGTAACTGATGTATCGTCACGGTCCTGGGTCGGTGACCCAGTGTTTTGAGTTTTGTACTTTTACTTTTGATTTTATCATGGATTATGACTGCTTGTGTTTTGGTTTCTGTCCTAAGTATTTCTAGCTCCCTCCCTTCTAGCTCTTAGGTTTTGTTATTTGGTTTCCCGGTGTTAGCTTTGTGCCCTTCCATCCCACATATCAGATCTCTATGTTCTGTCTCCTCAGCCTCCGTTAAGTTTACGTGTCTAGAGTTCAGTCTGTGTGTTTCCTGTTTTACTTTAAAGGTCCGTGTCTCATGTCAGTGTTTCGGGTTTTGCTTCCCTTTGCTCTCGTCATGTCTGATTTCTTCCAGCTGCGCTCGCCTCCTGTGTCTCATCCCCCTCGTTCTTCCCCAGTGTATTTAAGCCCTGTGTTTCTCTGTGTCATTGTCGCATCCTCCCTCGTGCTGTGTGAGCGCTGCTGTGCCTCTGTGTGGAGTTTTAGGTTTTGTTTTCCAAGTCTAGTTTAGTTCTGCATCATTTCCCCGAGTCTGTTAATAAAGCTGCATTTTTCCGAGTTCATTCCCCTGTATTTTGGGTCCTCTTCCTGCCTGCACACAGCTGAATCGTGACAGGTTTACTGTAGAGCAATGCTGTTATTTGATCCACCAGAACATCAGCAACATGAGCTAAATGACTACTACACAGAACACATTTATGGTTTCAGCTTTACTTATCCAATCAGTGTTTAAAGCATACTCAGATGTATCCTATAATCCTACATAATTATCCTACATTGTACATCAAGCACTAGTAGTCACTTTCCAGCACTGCTTATCAGTGTGTAAATATAGACATGTTGCAAGACCTCACGCTTCATCCCACATGCCTGGCTTGCTTCCGCAAACCTCATGCCACTGACCTGCTTGCATCTCATGATGTTAGTATCTCTATGCTGCAGTCAAATATTTGTGCAGGCAGACGGTGTGCCAGAAGGTCCCCTGAGGACCCTGGGTTAGGCAGTTTATTGATAAGCAAGGCCAAAAGAAACACAGGTAAACAGCTGATGACGGCAGCAATGATGCAGTCAGTCATCCTTTTCATTGATCTGCAAGTGAATGTTTCTCATAAATTTTGAGTGCTGTACTTTCAATTTCAAAGCAATCCACATCTTCAATGTACACAAATGACACCATTATATTTGCCACTGGCCAATTCTACTGTTGTAAGTGTATGAACTGATTGTTCATACATTTCATAAAAATAAGCTGTTCTAAATTCAATAACACTACAATAAAGACTGTGCTCTTCACAAATGTTCATCCTAATCCTTCATGGTACCTGCCTTAGTCCCTAGGGCCAAGCCAGGCACACCCCAAAAGCAATACATGAATACATGGGCCCACCCTCCTGTGGGCCCACTACTAGCAGGGGAGCGCTGGAAGGATTCGGTACTTTGTGATTCGGCCAGCAGTCAAGGACACAGGTCCTGCCAGTCCTCTCCCCAGATGACCTATGAAAAATGTAATGTAATGTAAATGTAATGTAAAAATGTAGGAGCTTGAGGGTCCTGCGCGGTATCTTAGCTGTTCCTAGGACTGATCTCTTCTGGACAGAGATCTCCGATGTTGTTCCTGGGATCTGCTGGAGCCACTCGCCTAGCTTGGGAGTCACCGCACCTAGTGCTCCAACCCTATGACTGGCCGGGCTTGAGGGGAGGAAGCAGGACAAAAGACACACTGTGGAAGAGACCCAGAGATTAACAATAACTCATAAACGAATACAGAGATTTGTAAAAACACATAGTGGGTGACAAAAGCGAGCGAAAAATAAAAATATATTATCTGATTATGAATGTGTCTTTTTGTACACTGTGGAAAAAGCGAGTTAAGTTATGTTCTTGTGCTGCTGAAAGAGGTGAAATTTTGCTTTATTTAAAAAAAACTAACCCAAAACAAAAAAGCTTTAGAAGGTGAGAACTAAAAATCACATCAAACATGTTCTTTCAGAATGCTTTGTTGTCCAGACGGACCTCGATGCGTGCATATTTCTTTATCACACCTCCTTCCCTAATCACGTGCTCAAGTGAGCTCAGTGCTTTGGCCTCCCTGCTGCTCACACCTGGCTGGATGCCGGAGCCTTATTTTTTCTGCACAAGGTCAGTAATAACAAACATTGTATAACCAGTGCTCTCAAGTTTAAAACTCAGTGCGTTCATATTCACTGTGTACTATTAGGTATGCCAGCTGGGAATCACTGTTTAAAATGTGGTGTTCACAGAGACAGAGAAGTGTTTAGGAGACATACTTTTAAACTGGGAGCTTTATTTTAATTATTACAGGTTGTTTGTGCAACTTAAACCACAATCTTTAGCAATGTCCATGAGAACTTCTGGGGACAGCTCTCCATGATCTGTAGTCCAGTGTGTAAGGTGAAAAACAACAGATGAAACGCTGTAACCTGTGGGGCCCCTGTAGACTACCATCATCGTTGACAGTTTGATATCTGTCTATGACTGACAGGTTTTCAGTGGAAGACTCAACAGTTTCCAAGCCCAGAGTTTAAGATTGATAGGAATGCCTGCCATTTTTTTTTCTGCATTAATGAGACTGTGCAACGTGAATTTGTTCCTCAGGGTGAAACTGTGGGCTTAATGTCCTGAATAGCTCAGCAGAAATGATGGGATTGTTCTGTGTGCCACTGTGGCCACAGACGTTTTCTGTCCAAACCAACACCATCTTCACTTCTCATATAAACTTTGTCCTCTTCCTGAAGCTTAATATAAAGAGAAAGCGACGTGAAAGGAAATCAATGTTAATTTGGTTAACATGAGAAAAACAAGACGACAACTAACTAAAAAGTATGATGAAATTAGACCTGAATACTTTGTAGAGATGAACACTGAAGGAAATATAACATTGCACACTTTGCTAAAATTACAGGGCATGAAATTGAATTTGCTGTGCATCATCTGTGAAATGCACACCTCAGTTATATTCAAGTGGGGAATGTCACACTTTCTTCAAGAAATGACACCAGTTTTTTACACCAAAGTTTGTTTAAAGGTGCAGGCAGATGTTTTTTGAGTTTATTTAATAGAAAACAAAAAGAATATTTTACTCGTACATATACATTTATATGAATACAAGTGGGGAGGGGAGTAGGTGGGTCATGTACACACCCATTTCCTGCACCCTGCCTGGCGCCAAGGTTGGCTGGTGATTGGGGGACTGGTTGGCTGCATCACTGCTGGCTATCATGGGGGGGCACATACCCGTCCACACTTCAGAGGGTGGGGCGGATGTGAATGGATGTGCGGTTTCTCTCTCTCTCTCTCTGTGTGTGTGTGTGTGTGTGTGTGTGTGTGTGTGTGTGTGTGTGTGTGTGTGTGTGTGTGTGAGGCTAGGTCTGTGCCTGGGGCTTGCTGGGCCTTGGTGGCTCTAGTGACTGGGCGTTGTGGCATGGTTAATTCAATTCAATGTTATTTATATAGCACCAAATGACAACAACAGTCGCCTCAAGGTGCTTTATATTGTAAGGTAGACCCGACAATAATACATGCAGAGAAAAACCCAACAATCAAATGACCCCTATGAGCAAGCACTTTGGAGACAGTGGGAAATATAGGGAGTAGACCAGTAACCAGTAGGCTACTGGTCTACTCCCTTGGGGGTTGTAATCCGTCATTTGTTGGGGAGTCCGCTGAGTGTCTGGTGGATCTCGGGGGTTGGGAGTCTCGGGGCCCCCGTCTTCAGCTTGTGCTGGGGTGGCTGGCCTGGCCTCGCTGAGTCGGATGCCCGCTGCCTCTGATCCCCAGGTATTGGGGTGGGGTGGACATGTGGTTTTCATTGGGACATGTGGCCTCAGATCCTCAGCTCGCTTGGGTGCCATGGACGGCCGGGATCTGCTGGGTCTTTCCCTGTCTGCCTCTGACTCTTGGGGGTGGGGGGTGGGGGGGTGGGGGGGGCATGGTTGCAGTCCCCGACCCTCATTTTTTAAGAAGGTTTCATGACAAACGCTCGTATACAGACACTCACATCCTCTCTCTCTGTCGCTCTCTCACAGCAAAATTGTATTTTATGTTTGTGTACCTCCCTCTGCTTTGTCAGGTGTTGTGTATCGTTTAAGTGTACTTTGTTACAGATGCAGCAGCTGGAGGCCCAGTATGTCTGTTTGCTTCATCCTCACTTTCCCCTCCACCCAAATTGTTTCCTCTCTTATTTCTGTTCCTTTTTCTTTTATTCCTCAATGTTCTTCTCCCGTCTTGATGCATTCCCACAAATTTAGAATTAATTAGTTAAAAATACATACATCATTTTCATTTAGTGGGAAATTACTATTCTACACGCTTCTACATATTTAAAAGGATCGTATAATTATAGTTTGGGGAAAAAACAGGCTCTGTAATATATGTTATAGAGAAGTAAAGACAGTCAGAGTACTGTGAATGTTACAGATCTTTTTGAAATCATTTTTCCACACAGGAGGATAGTAGACTTCAGGGAGCAGGGGCTTCTCTTTAAGCGAGCTCCAAGTGTGTGTATGTGTGTAGATGTTTCCCTTATAGTTTTCCTTAGTCCCTCTGGGATATTCCCAGAACTAGGTTTGTTTTAAGCACTGCTAGGAGCCAAGTTACTGGCTCGCTCTTACACCATCTCTCTCTTTCTCTCTCAAACACATACAGATCAAGGCAGGATTTATCCCCCACTTTTTCTTACATAGCTGGTAGTGTGTGTTTCAGCTAATATTGCAATATGCCAAACCACTGAAGACCAAAATTCAGGATTTGTTGAGTACAGCGTAATGAAAAGTACGACTCCTATGACTAATACATAACAACAGCGGCTACTACTAACAGTCATAATCAGGTTAATAATGACATCATGCATTTTGCTTTACCACTAAAATAATTTGAATAGGTTGAGAAGCACAGTGACCTTTAAATCAGCGTGATTAGAGAACTCTAAGTGGTGATGGGAGCACTGGGGTCTGGTTACAGCTTGTGTCTGTGGATCAGGATATCATGGTGACATTACTTGCTGTTGAACTAGCTATAGAGTTTCACAGCACCACGTCATGACACTGTATAAGCATGCCAGCTATCATATTCACTGTGCCCACAGGGAAATAGAGACAATGGAAAAATCACTCAATGCCCTGGAACAATGGTTTTATTCATAGAGAGAAGGTCCTTATTAAGCAATGACACAACGACATACGAGGACTTATGGTTTTTTACTGTTTTATGTGATTTTATGTGAACAGTTGCGTCTTTTGATTTCTTGTCTCCTCGCACTGCTCACTGACATTGAACCTTTGATGGCTTTAATTCGATTCAAAACAGAGCCTTGTTTCAGTTCCCAGAATCCCAGATATTTCCATTAACTCACTTACTGTTGAAACTGTGTCCATACAGATTAACACATACTGCTAAACTCAGAATTTTTACAATATGTACGGTTTTGCTCACTCATTTTTTCCCCCATTTGAAAACCAAATGGTATTTCCTGACAAAATCTAGCCTAATCAGAGCCAAGAAGAGAATATTGTAAGGTAAAGACCCAACAATTATACAGAGAAAACCACAACAATCACTCCCTATGAACAAGCAGTTGGTGACAGTGGGAAGGAAAAACTTCCTTTTAACAGGAAAAAACCTCCAGGCTCAGGGAGCGGCAGCCATCTGCTGCAACCATAGGGGCTGAGCCTCTACCTATCTTGTGCTTAAAGCTTGCTCCCGTTCTGCCATTTTTAGAACCTATGTGCTGAATTTCAGTCCAGCTTTGTCCAGCCACTGGTAGGATTTCTTGATATCAGCCACTTCTTCTATCTGCTGGTGGTACATGCCATGCAGGGGCCTGTCCTTCCATGATGGTTCCTTGTTCTTGCTCTTCTTACTGAAACTTAAAACTAGAAATACACACTATAGCTAGAAGCTCTGCATGACACAAGGTTAGGTACACTGGCACGGGAACATAAACAGATGAACTGACAAAAGACAGAGACTATATATACACATAGAGGGGCAGTTAGGTGAAGTAGAAACAGCTGCAGAGTGGATGATCCAATCATCAAAATTGTGCAGCACTTCCACCTGTATAGGCAGTAGTGAATTACTTGAAAATTATCTTTCTTGATTTTGTATTTAACACAAGCCAGCAACTGCTACTTATAGAGAAGCTGGAGGAAATATCAGTAAACAAGTCCATCATTTCATGGATCCATGAAATGATGGACTTGTTTACAAAGAGACAGCAGCAGTATGTGAGCCTGGGCAGCGCTCTGAATATTTTGGTGATATGCAGCACAGGAGCATCACAGCTGGATTTGCAATGCACAAAAGTGGTAAATAAAGTGGATAAAATTAAGTCACACTAATACAAATTTAAATAAATGAAGAGGGAACGAAAACTCATACCGGTTCAGCTTAATCACTCACGGAACAACAGCAGGTATGCCCGCCCACACGAGCTAAGCACTTAGGCACCCTGGAAAGAACTAGAAAAACAAGAACTGTACCAGTTAAACCGTACCAGTTTAGCATTCAAGTCTAGCACCACTATAAAGGCCCACAGTCAATTCTATAGTTTCAAAGTTTCTCTTGCTTCAGATGCTCTTGTATGTTTTCCTTTCCTCTAACTTCCTACCAGCACTTCTTTTGAGTGCATAGGTATAGAATTCCTTATAACTGTATCCAAAGATGTTCTTAACTTGAATTTTTCACTTTACAAGTCCCACAGAGTAGCAGTTCCATGGGTCAGTCCAAGCTGTCGTCATAAGAGACAACACTCTCCACAAAGGCTTTGGTAACAGGGATTCGGACAAGAAAGAATACAACATTTAAACTCAGTTGGCTAAGTGATTATTCCATTTCAGAGATCAGAAATCTTAGCAACATAAATTTGATTTCACAAATGAAATACCAGGAATGAAACACCAATAATCCCCCCAAAATTGCCTTTACAGTTAAATGCAACTGTTGACGTGAGCACCTTGTCAGACTGAAGACTGACGAGCTGTCTTTGCAGAATTGGTGTGGGCACCTTGTGTAAAAGCCCCTGCTGCCAACAGTTCTACGGCAAAGCATGAGTGATGCTAAGCTCAGATTACACTGTATTTTTGTGTTATAAGACAGTTTACTATGTCACATTATGAAATTTTAGCTTCATGCTTTCATGCTGTACTGTCCAAGCTGGCAATGCTTCATCATTGTGTAATGAAACTGCAAGGGAAGGGCAAAGGACCAACTACCAGGAAAGAACACTGTGCTCCTACTTTATATGTTTGTGAAATTGTCAAAATTTTGACAAGATGTCAAATGTGGGCTTTAATGTTACAATCCATCCATCCATCCAGCTACCCAGCGAGAGGCACGCTGGGTAGCTGGGTAAATACAATAAATACAATAAAAATAAAATGCAATTTTGTTACAGATGGAAGAAGAATGCCTCCTAAAATGTGTTAAACATAAATTCATAATGTGCAACAACCACGGTCCTTTACTAACAATGTGATTTGGTTCAACTTGGTTTTATACTTCTTCATCTGTAAGAAACAAGCAGGCAGGCAGAGAGATCCAGAAGAGGACCTGAGTATGCACTGGAGAACAGACAGGCAGATAAGCAGGATCTTTCCTTTCACAGGTTTTGCAGGTATACAAGTTCAGGTGAGGAGATGCATGCAGGAATTGACCAAATTGAGAGTCAAATACAGCTGCAGGTAAGTGAAAGTCTTGGATAGGATAGGCTCCAACCCACTCAACTCAAACCAAACAGGTGTGCCAGGTGGAGCTGGGAAGGGCCATGCTTACATGTAGAGAAAGCACAGTCGGCCCAAATCCTCACTGCAGAAAAGAAAGAAAGTCAGAAAGAAAAGAAAAAGAAAGGAGAGACAAAGAGAGAAACTGCCTGGACTATGACATCCTGCAAGCGTAAGTATCTGAGCAGTTGGGATTTTAAATGTATTAATATGTGTTTTATTTGGTTGTTTTATTAAAATGTCTGATCTTAACTTGAATTATTGCATTGTTCTGGTGAACATTAGAACTTAGAGTTTGTGTGTCACCAAAGAACGAGTCACTCTCACGTAGTCATTAATTAGCCTCACACTAGAAGACTGCTATTTTCAAAAGGGTCTTTATTAGTGGATCATATTCTTCACATCACAACAGTACCTCTATTTTTGAGTGTTTAAACTGGCTGCCAAATTCCCAGGCCCACTAGACCGGGAACATTTGGCATAGATCATGTCGTGACAGGGTTGGTGTTTGGATGAGCAGTGACACAGTGAGCGGGAGCAGGCACAATTCAGACAATGGGCTTTTATTCCTGATGCAGTTTCTTTTTTCTCTGCCTTTCTGAGGTAGCGATATAGTCCAGTGTACAAAGCGAGAGCCCCATTTTTTCCTATCAGCACAGCAGAAAGGGCCTTAATGAGGTCTCATGGGAGGTGTAGTGTTTTTTTAATGTGACAGCATATCAGGATGCAGGGATATGCTATGTCAGGACACATGATCTTACCCAGTTGTTCTGATGTAAGCATCAGCATTTGAGGTGAACAGTAGCCAAGAAATATAAATGTCAGGGGATGTTCTGCAGTTTGACAAAGGATGGCAAAGTGTGTCAGTATGTATGGCTACACTGTAACATCTTCTGTCATTCATGTCACTTATTCATGTTATTCATGTCACTTAAAGTCATCTTGCTGATCAAACAGAGGTTTTGAGGCTCATGCAGGTAAAACATATTCAGAGGAGTGATGAGAGATAGATCACTCCCGTAATGTCACCGCAAGGAGTCCTACTTCACTGATAAGAAGGAAACTTGTGTGGTGTCAGTGATGGCTGGATGCACAATAGACATTTTCACTCAGTGCTTTCTTCTTAGCACCTTTTTACAAAGAATACCACAATCAGCTATCTTTACAGTAGTTGAAATATAGTGGTGTTTTCCTACTAGCCACTAAAGTGGAGCTTGGAGCTTTCAATGTGCAGGTAGCAGCTAATGATGTCTGGATAAACTAGCCTTTTTATGACTCCCCCAGATTTTCTTTTAACATTTAGCCTTAAAACTAACTCAAGCGACACTTAAACACATCATTAGACTTCACATGGTTCACTCTTGAGACACGAAAGAATTTATACAACTCTCTCCACAAATAAAGTAATTATCCATCAGCTCGCAGAAATCCTCAACACTTGTCTAATGTTGTTTTGGGGGATCAGGGGATCTGTACATCGGCCATACTGCTCCTGAATGGAGGGGAGGTTTAACTCAATTCAGCTGAATCTCAACAATTTTATTTCTACAGCACCAAATGACAACAACAGTCGCCTCAAGGTGCTTTATATTGTAAGGTAGACCCTACAATAATGCATACAGAGAAAAGCCCAACAATCATATGACCCCCTATGAGCAAGGACTTTGGTGACAGTGGGAAGGAAAAACTCCCTTTTAACAGGAAGAAACCTCCAGCAGAACCAGGCTCAGGGAGGGGCGGGGCCATCTGCTGCAGTTGGAGTGAGAGAAGGAAGACAGGATAAAGACATGCTGTGGAAGAGAGACAGAGGCTGTATCCCAATTCAGGGTCTGCAGCCTTAAAGGCCGCATTTTAAGGCCGATTACGTCACAGCGACGCGCCGAAGGCTGTCCCAATTCGAAGGCTGCTCGAAATGCGGCCCTCAAATGCGTCCTTCATTTCCATGAATTTTAAGGCTGTGGCAGTGTAGACTTCATGGCCCAACATATCCCAGAATGCATAGCGCGGCGGTGGGTGTGGATAAATTTGCCGAAAAAAATTGCTTTTATGAGGGGCGGCCGAAGAGTGAACTTTAAGTACTGAATATTACGTCACTCATTTATGTGCAAATGTTTAATAACGAAGAACATTAAAACATTACTGTTGGCCACATGTCGGCAAAGTCATGTGACATTAGTGACGTTTGTGCTAACTTGGTTTTAAAGCCTTTACTTTAAAATATACGCCGTTCAATAGCTGAGCTTAATCCTACAGAGAATGATCAAAGCTCATGTGGAAACAAACAAACAAATGAACAAAACATTTTCTCCTTCATTTCTGTCAAACAAAGCTATGACACGTTTCCAGCTGTTAGTATCATGGTTGCTAGGCAACCTGGGCAGCGCAACGGAGGCTAGACCGTCCCATTTCACAAGCCTCGCACTTCCGGCCTTAGCGGTCTTTGAGTACACGGCCCTTGAGGATCGTTGAGGCTGCGTACTTTAAGGCTGCAGACCCTGAATTGGGATACAGTCAGAGATTAACAACAAGTGGGATTCAGTGCAGATGTCTATTAACACATAGTGAGTGAGAAAGGTGACTGAAGCAGAAAAACTCAATGCATCATGGGAGTCCCCCAGCAGCCTACACTTATTGCAGCATAACTAAGCGAGGATTCAGGGTCACCTGATCCAGCCCTAACTATATGCTTCAGCAAAAAGGGAAGTTTTTAACCATAATCTTAAAAGTAAAGATAGTGTCTCTCTCTTAACATTGATAGAGAGGTTATGCGTCCCACAACACTTATTGTGTCACTAGCAGTAAATGACTGTATTTTAAGTGGATATTCTGTCTTTGCTCTTTTAATAACAGTCTCCACATTTCTCCTTCCTCTTTAGTTCCAGTGTGTTTACGGACTTGAAGGACACATCCTTTGGGAGACTCAGCGTCTCTCCATTTAACCTGGGTTTCTGTTTGGGGTGGATGGTGATCTTTCTGGTGACAGTGGCAATACATTTGCCGATTTAACTGCAAACAGATGGAACATAGTACTCCAGGTCCACCCTGCCCTCCTCAGCCGCGGCCTCTCTGAAGATTTGGTTTGCTCAAAGCAGTTCTGAAGCATGGAAACTGCTGTACTGAGCCACACTGTGATGATCTGTGTGGGCTTGTGCTTAAGCACAGGACAGGGAGCAGGGTTCAGCATGATGTTTATGTGGTTAGAGAAATCAGTTGGTGTACACCGGATCTAATGCGTTGGTTCCCCAAAGCAGAATTTTCACCAGCTTAATGTGGTTAAAGTCCTCTTCTGCTATGAAAAACACAGAGCCATGCTGCATGTTGCAGGCATGGTGTTTATCCATATTCCTGTTATGAAAATGTGCATTGGCTCCGAAACTCTTTGCAGGTACTCATTCTGACTCAAATTACCGCTTTTTTTGTCCAGCAAGTGGACATTAGGAAGAAAGAGTGTTGACCAAGCAGATCTGTTCTTAGTTTTTAGCCTGGCTAGCAGGCCCACTTCTGGGTTTCATAGAGCTGCTGTACAAGCCTATCAGCTTTCCATCTGTTTATAACCCAAAATATTTATATTTACCCTCAAAAGAAGAAAAACAAAGCTATGACGTGGGGTTTGGAATTTCAGTGCATTTGTGGCAGTCAAACAAAAAACTGCAAAGTTCCTACCAGCATGTGAAGACAGTTTTGTGAAGTTTTGATCTGCATGGGTCAGTACTGATGAGTCCTACTGATGACGTGTTAAAGTCTGCACAACATGCATCATATACTTGGTTTAGGTATAGGCTCACCAAGGTGAAGGAAAGATTCTCTCACTGTAGCATCGTGTAGAGTGATTTCCTTTTCCCCCTCTTTAGCTTGATTAATTACAAACGCTTACATAGCAAGTTACTTCATATTGTAACCTACGCATGCTTTTTTTCTCCTCCTCCCCTCTCTTCTTTCTCCTTTCTTCAATGTCAGGTGATCCTGAATATCTTATACTGCTGGGAGCTTTTTTTCTTCAGTTAACCCAGGGGTGTCCACCTCCAGGTCTCAGGTCCTGCAGGTTTTAGCTGTCTCTTCCACATGTCTTGAAGTTCTCCAGAGGCCTGGTAATGAACTAATCATTTGATTCAGGTGTGCTGACCCAGCCCTCGAGGACTAATGTTCCCTACCCCTGCTATAGGTGGAGCTGCTGTGTAAAAAGGTTAAGATAAAAGTTCATGACTAGCTGGGAGTGAGAATGTGTTAGCCTGGATTTATCAAACATGCAGCAGCTAAACAACAGGTTTTTTTTTTATTCCAGTTGTTGATTAATAGAAGCTAAAATCAGACTGAGTATTAGACAGAAACACAATTTGAAAATCATTCTATTGTTCGTCTGTTTTACTAAAGTATAAATAAAGACAACTAATTAACAAACCAATTAATTTTATTTTCATCCCTCCAAATTTCAAAGATTTCAGTTTTGCTTTATTTAGAAAAACTAATTGAAGAACTTCTTCTCCTGTCTTCCTCGCCTCAGCCCAACAGGTCAGAGTCCGCCCATCACTGAGCCCGGGTTTGCTTAAAGTTTGTTTCTGTTAAAAAGGAGTTTTTCCTTCCCACTGTCACCAAAGCACTTTCTCATCATGTGATGAGAGGTCATTTGATTTTTGGGCGAACTGAAAATTTCTGCATATATCACCCACTGCTCAAAATTTAAGTCTTGAGTATTATTTAAAACATTTGCCATCATTCGATGCATCCTTATCTGTGTACTAGTCTGTGGCCTCCTGTTGCCATTGTTTTCTTTCATAGGACAGCTAATGTCTTGTCAGTCGTGCTGCTTTTGAAGTCTAAGCCATCCACACTCTATCATGGTTGGTTTGGCCAAAACAGAGCTGTAAATGAAAACCAGGCACTGGCACAACACATGCAGACTCAGAGATATCTGGGCCATGTTTACAATGGTCAGATATCTGATGAAGCATCTCGATGTTTTCCTCATGGATCTATATATATGAAGTTTTCTAACATGGAAGAGACAATGTGAATTTGAGCACATGTACACATTTAGATATGGTGGCACACAAAACAACAAAACAAATCTGGAAGGCCTCAAACGAGGCTGGGTTTGTGTGTCTGCACCCACACACACGGAAGCACACACAAGAGAAAGAAGTAGGGCATGAAATGTCCCAGTGTGAAAAATGAATGAATAAATATTTCAAAATAAAAGCAGCTTGGTGAGCAGTTACTGCTGATGGGAAACTACTCAGTTTCAAACATCTCAGCTCATGTCAGGTTAACGCTCACATCCATTAAATGAAGTAATGTTAAATACTTTACTGTAAAATGAATACATTAATGAATAACCTTACACAAATCAGGTTAACTCAACATGACATTCCACATAGACAAAGAAAAATCAGTTTATTGCATGAACAAGAAATAAGAGTGTGACCAATATTAGCAACCAAAGTAAGCTCAATATTGACATTGCATTCAATTTTGCCTTCATTTCTCAGGGAAACATTTACCTCCAGGTGAAGAAGAGAAAGCAGTGACACTGTTGTAAGAGAGAATTTTGCACCACTAAGAAAGACAAAGTCTGGTTGGAGAAACAGAAACAACAACAATTTCAATAAAACAGCAGAAAAATTTATTTTAGTCAAATAAAATGTATACTATTTGACTGAGAGTGTTGTAACATTTAACTTTGTCTACATTGCTTAAGCAAGAGTGTAAATGAGATGAGAACCTGTTAAGATCATCTTCCTGTCTCACAGGCAAATAGAAAGTGTTACACGTGATAATATTAGTATAAATATTAATAATCTTCTGTATCACATATTAAATAATAAACATTTAAATACCAACATTTAAATACTTCTCTGCACAAAATATGCAGTGTCTTGAAAGACTGACAAAATGATGTTGCAGGTTTTTGCTGTCCTGTTTCCCTGTGGTGCCCCCTGTTCTGGGCTGGCAGAGTTAGTGGGCTTCTGTCAGGTCAAACCCCAGTTAGCTCCACTGTGCCAAAAATAGCTCAAGTCCGGACAGGGCAACACAAAGAGGTTTTATTTGGAAGCCCTGTCCCTTTTCAAAACAACATAAAAGAATGGTTGTGTCCAAGCCTAAAACGATACATCAAAAGTAAGAAAACTCAACAGTTGCCTGTACTGTACAAGCAAAAAGGCTGAGCAGGAAACACGGGATCTCTCTATTACATTTTGGGAAACAAAAACAAAAAAATCTGTTGTTGTTATGCAGAGACGTGCAGACAGGATCTCTGAGCATCCGAAGCACACAGTTACTTGCAAATTGTGTTTTTGAATTCTAATCAGACCGTAAGTGATGTGGTAGCCTACATCAGCGTCTCGCTGGTACTCAAATGACCAGATATCTCCTAGAATTATTTACTTATTTAAAATGATTTATAATTGCTTTTAATTAGTCCTCACTTTAATCTCCTACTCCTATATCTAATTTTGTTTCAGTTCTAGGTCATTTTTTTTTATCTTATTTGCTGTTTGTTTTCTATTTTGTCTCGTGAAGCACTTTCTAACTTCACAGAGCATTTAACTTCTTTCTGTCGTGGTTATTAAAAAACATAGACAAGTGTTTTCACCGTGCAGAGGAAAACCTTTGCCCCAAACACCTGAGACAACCACAGTCGTAGAAATCACAGCGTACAATATTGATCTGATGCTTAAACCAACCTGTGACTGATGTGTTTGCCTGACAAGCATCGTCTTTGGTTGATGTCAGCGTCCTCTCTCTGACATACAGGGCCTTATACAAGTTCTTGGCCCTTCTTGATTTCCTAGAGTTTTACATTTTACATGTTTCAGATCAGACTAATTTTAATATTAGTTTTTAAATGATGCTTTCATTTATTGAGGAAGAAAAACTATCCAAACCTAACCTGGCCCTATGTTAAAAAGAAATTGCCCCCCTTTGTTAAATCATGAATTAACTGTGATTAACCATATTTTTTTGGAAGCTTGAGTTCAGTTTCACCTGACATGTAAGATGCTGCACACTTGTAATAACTTAACAAGCTCTTTTGTACCTGCATCGTAATGCAGCATTGTTTTTGTAGAAATTCAAGATCCTTCCTGTCTTTCTGTTTCAGGTCAGCATTTTGGGTCCTCATTTTGAACTAAGCCCTGACACGACTGCTATGCAGTTTTTAGTTTCACAAAATTCTCTCAACACGCGACACACGTGTGAGGCAGATATGAGGTGTTGTTGGACTCCCACGTGTCAAACACACATTACAACAATTGATTTTCTTATTCTGGGTGACATTCACATTCCTGGGTCTCAAGCTATAACCCCAAAATAGAGAGTGCTTAGTGAATGTCGTGGTAAAATGTGTTCATTGGTGTGAAAAAGTGTCTGCCCCTAAACCCATACATGCCAATTCTCCCACTTTTTCCGGGACAATCCTGAATTTCAGTGCTCCTCCCAAAAATCTCCCAGAGCCACCATTTTCTTGAATTTGTCATGATTTCTACCCGGACAACAAAATTGCTAAAGCATCCTTAGCTGGGCTGCCGTTTCCGGCCGGACAATAATAACGGTCACGCCTTGAAGTCAAGCGCAGGAATCAGAACAAAGGAAGAGGAAGCAGAAGAGAAATGGCAACGACCAGTAAGAGAAGGAAATATGCATGCAAGTTCCAAAATAATTGGAAAAAAAATAATTTGATTTCGTCCAGGACAGCTCGAATGGAAAGGGGTATGCTGCAATAACTGGTTGGGCGACCTTTTGCAACAACAGCTGCAATCCAGTGTTTGCAATAACTGGCAATGAGTCTTCTACAGCGCTGTGTAGGAATTTTGGCTCACACATCTTTGCAGGATTGTTGTAACTCATTCACACTGGTGTGTTTTTAACCACAAACTGCCTTTTTAAGGTCATGTCACAGCATCTCAATCGGATTCGGGTCAGGACTTTGACAAAGCCACCCCAAAGTCTTAACTTTGCTTTTCTTGAGCCGTTCAGAGGTGGACTTACTGGTGTATTTTGGATGAAACATGTTGCAGAAGTGCACTTCAGCTTTAGGTCACAGACAGACATTTTCCTTCAGGATGTTTTGGTAGACGGCAGAATTCACAGCTCCATTTACCACATCAAGTCTTCCAGGTCCTGAGGCAGCAAAACAGCCCCAGACCATCACCACATTTTACTTTCAGTACATTTTCTGAAATGCTGCGTTACTTTTAGGATGTAATGGGACACGCACCTTCCAAAAAGTTCAACTTTTGTCTCACAAGTCCACAGAACATTGTCCCAAGTCTTGGGGATCATCAATATGTTTTCTGGCAAAACTAAGACAAGCATCACCATCAACACAGGAGCACCTCAGGGATGTGTCCTCTCGCCACTGCTCTACTCCCTCTACACTTCAGACTGTGTGGCCACCCATGGCTCCAACACCATTGTGAAGTTTGCTGACGACACAGTGGTGTTGGGTGCCATCTCCAACAACGATGAGGCGGCCTACATGGATGAAGTGAAGAATCTGGCATCGTGGTGCCAGGACAACCACCTCCAGCTGAACGTCAGCAAGACCAAGGAGCTGGTGGTGGACTTCAGAAGGGGTCAGCACAGAGACTACAAGCCCATTATCATCAATGGAGCTCCAGTGGAGAGGGTGCAGTCCTTCAAGTATCTTGGTGTCCACATCTCCTCAGACCTGACATGGGCTGCCCACATTCAGGTCCAGACCAAAAAGGCTAGGCAGCGCCTGTATCACCTACGACAACTGAGGAAGTTCAGGGTCTCTCCAAAGATCCTCAGGATTTTCTATACAGGCGCTGTGGAGAGCATCCTCACACAGAACATGACATCGTGGTTTGGGAACAGCTGTGTGAAGGA
This sequence comes from Copadichromis virginalis, assembly GCF_057382275.1. Lineage (NCBI taxonomy): Eukaryota > Metazoa > Chordata > Actinopteri > Cichliformes > Cichlidae > Copadichromis > Copadichromis virginalis. Next base: position 5,698,854 of record NC_140622.1, read on the forward strand.
CCAAAAAGCTCTCCAGAGAGTGATCCGTACAGCAGAACGCTGCTGCAGGATTGCTCTCCCCCCGCTTCAGGACACCTACACCAGGAGATGCCGGACTAGAGCAGATACTGAAGGACCCGTCCCATCCTGGCAACAAACTGTTCCAACTTCTGCAATCTGGTAGAAGGTTCCGCATCTTCCGGGCAAGGACAGAGAGACTCAAGAGGAGCTTCTATCCCCAAGCCATCCATGCCCTAAACACACACACCCGCCCTCTCACATCATCTATAATTGACTGAGACAGGACTCTTCCAGACACTAAACCAAGGCACAATGTACATTTCAATTCCTTTAATTTTAAATATATTTATATTGTCTATCCTGTAAAATAGTCAGATGTCTATTCATATTAATGTACAGAATTCACCTGCTTGCTGCTACTACTGCACATTCACCCAGTGTATATACTGTATGTATGTATATATATATATATATACATATATATATATATATATAATGTTCTTCCTCTACACCCCCCCCCAATTTTTGCACATGTCGAGGAGCGTGTCAGGCTACATTTCACTGTGTGTTATACTTGTATAACTATGCATGTGACAAATAAAGAACCTTGAACCTTGAACCTTTATGTTCCTTTTGCTCAGCAATGGTTTTTGTCCTGGAGCTCTACCATACAGGCCATTTTGCCCAGTCTCTTTCTTATGGTGGACTCATGAACTCTGACCTTAACTGAGGTAAGTGAGGCCTGTAGTTCCTTGGATGTTGTCCTGGGGTCTTTTGTGAGCTCTTGAAAGAATCGTTGCTTGTGCTCTTGGGGTAATTTTGGTTGGCCGGCCGCTCCTGGGAATGTTCATCACTGTTCCATGTTTTTGCCATTTGTGGACATTGGTTCTGACTGTGGTTCGCTTGAGTCCCACAGCTTTAGAAATGTCTTTATAACCTTTTCCAGCCCCAGAGGTTGCAATCAGTTTTCACGAAAGGGCAAGAAGCTTTGGACTTTTTCCCCCTTAACAGTGAACACATTCATTTAAAAACTGCATTTTGTGTTTACTTATGTTACCTTTGTCCAATATTTAAATTTGTTTGATGATCTGAAACATTTAAGTGTGACAAACATACAAAAAATAGGAGATCAGGATCGGGACAAACGCTGTCTAACATGACTGGATGTGTGACTTGTCACTGTCACTTCAACCGCTTTACACACACACACACACACACACACACACACACACACACACACACACACACACACACACACAAGGACATTTGGAGAGCAAAGCAACTCGTGACAACATGTGACATTAGGAAATCCATGACACTGAAATATGACAAGGGGAGAGAGCAGGTGGGTCAGTCCATACTATGTTTGTTGTATTGCATTTGTACGTGAGAGACCTTATCAGTCAGGTGTGTTGAGAAAATCCCGTGTGTCAGAAAGATGAGTATTAAAAACTCCAGAACAAACTCTGGTGTTGCATGTCTGAGTGTGTAGGGGACTCTGCTGCGGGGGAAAGGGACCCCCTGGCTTAAAATTCAAACATGTGATAATGGGGCTCTGGTTATGTAACAGAAGGCAGCGTGTGTGTTTATATGTGTGTGGCAGGGGCTCGTACTGGATGGGAGCTTGAAAGAAACAAGCAGGGGTTTCTTCTCCACGGTGCGTGAAGGAATGCACATAACTCCAAAGACATTCGATTTAAGTCCAGCTTCTTACATGTAGCAGGGTATTTAAAAGACCCGAGGCCCTCATATGTCATCACTGTTTTCACACTTAAGGCTTTAAATTACTTTTTCATATTAAGTTATATGTTCAATCTGTAGTGAATCCCAATAACATTTCTGATCCTTAAAGCTGCAGATGGAAATGACAACATGTTTCAATTTCTTTTTAAACATTTCCAAGACTTCATTATACAGATATTACATAATATATTTGTAGGGTCTTTATCACTCAATATATAGCATCTTGAGGCAACTGATGTTTTGATTTGGTACTATAAAAATAAATAAAACTGAACTGAATAAAGACTGACTTTTTCGTACCCTGTTAACCCTCAAATGCAGACTTTGGTTGTCCTTAAAACGTTAAACAGTGTTTCACATGTAACATGTTTGTTTGATAATCGGTCAATGTAAATATTGTTGGACATAAAGTGTAAACCCAGACACAATGACAACGTGTGTCTGATTGGCTTAGCTGCCCTGTCACCGCTGTTCGTCAAAAAAGATGACACATAGATGGCACAATACTTATAATGTGTCATCTTTGTGTTATAATTACTTATGTTTTTCATCCTGTCTTCCTTCTCTCTCTCCAACCGGTGGTGGCAGATGGCCCCGCCCCTCCCTGAGCCTGGTTCTGCTGGAGGTTTCTTCCTGTTAAAAGGGAGTTTTTCCTTCCCACTGTCGCCAAAGTGTTTGCTCATAGGGGTCATATGATTGTTGTTGAATTGAAATTGAATTACCTGAGTCTTTTGGATTACAGACGAAAATCTGCATTTCATGTTGATGGTTTGATGCAAAATTCACTGGTGTGGTGTGAGAGGCAAAATTACAAAAAATATCTTTTTGGTAATCATTGTGGATAATCTTATGGAGCTCTGAGAGCTGTACAAATGATACATGCTTTAACATTTCACAACCAATGTTAATCGTAAGATTTACATATTGACTTTTTAAAAGTAATTAAACACTGAAAACAATAGGGCTTTTAAAACTTTTGTTTCATTATACTACATATGTATATTTATGGCACAGTGCAGAATAACGTATTGTTGAAGCTTTGGGCCCTCTGACCGCTCTATGCTCCTTCAAACAGCTTTCTTAGATTTGAACTCACACAGCACATGATCACTGCCAGAGATTGCACATAATGAAGGAAGTGCATGCAAATTCTCTGTCACTATGTCAGTGCCACGTCACACCTGCCAAAAAGATCCTGTGGCTGAATCCATAATGGACGGGTTAGGGAAAAGCGCTGTTGTGCTCAGCCAAGGAAGAATTTTTCAGCAGATGCATACAAAGTGAGAGAAGCAAAGTGATTATGTGACAAAGAGTCTGAAGTTCTAGACCTTCATTAGCATTTCCGGAGCTTAGTACAACCGTTGGAAGTACAGCAGGTAAAGTGTGGCAGATGCACTGGTGCAAGTTGAACCCCTTACCATAGACATTTTATCTGTTTTGTTTTAGGACTAGAGCAGTCCATACACTTGTTTCTACAATGGAAGCAATGAAACTGGGTTTTATTGCCTGGAATCTTCAGGCTAGGAAGGACAACAGAGAGGGAGCATGTTTGTGCTGCAAAACTACAGCACAAAAAGCATCGCTGCCTCTGTTTATTGTATTTATGTTTGTCCATTAAATCTTGGTATTAAATGGACAAACATAAAGTAAAACAGTAAAGCCATGTTAATATGAAATAGTAAATAAGCTCAGGCATTGCTAATAACGTTAATGAAGCTTCTTCCTAACTAAAACACCCTGTTATGGTGCTCAGGTTTTTGGACTTGAATGAATCCTGTTTCTTTTGATCTTGAAGAACGGGTTATGTTTCCTAATTTTAGTTTTCTTGTGATGTGTCGCTCTCTCTCTACCTCGTCTCAGTCATGTCTGTTCTGTCTCCCTGACCTGTCCCCTTCTTCTTCTCTGTTTCATCGTCGGTCTCATGAGTCTGTCGTGCATTTCTAGCGTCAGGCCCGCATGTTCTTGTCTGTGTCTCGGTGTTTGTGCTACTTCATGTTTTATTTTGATAGTCCTTCTCTCTTGTATATTGTGTTCAGTTTAGCTCCCATGTCTCGTTATGTCCAATTTGTTTCTGTTGTTTGCTATGTTTCCATGTCTTTCCACTTCCCTGTTCACCCCTCAGTGACCGAGACCTAGACGTGCTGCAGTTTGCCTACCAGCTGAACATCGGGGTGGATGACGCTATCATCTACCTGTTGCATCGGGCCTTCTCGCATCTGGAAAGCACCAGGACCACTGTGAGAGTCATGTTTTCTTATTTCTCCAGTACCTTCAACACAATCCAACCCTCAGTGCTGAGGGGGAAGCTGCAGGGAGCAGGAGTGGAGTGGGGAAACTTGACAAACTAGTCAAGAGGGCCAGCTCTGTCCTGGACTGTCCGCAGAAGTCCATCGAGCAGGTTGGGGAGGAGAGGATGTTGTCTAAGCTAACATCCATCATGTGAGACTGTACAAGCACCGAGCAGCTCGTTCAGCAGTAGACTTTTACACCCACAGTGTAGGAAGGAGCGCTACTGCAGGTCATTCTTACCAGAAGCTGTCAAACTCTATAACACAGTTTAACATCCTTTGGTCATCTTACTCACCAGCTGTTTGTTCACTGTACATTTTATACATATCGCTGTACAATTTTTCTATACATGTTTCTGTACATTGTTACCTGTGTATACAAACTTCAGTTGCTTATGTATATAGGACCACTTTGTGTCTTCCTTTTATATTTTATATTTCCCTTGCTATATGAGCTGTGTAACACCGAAATTTCTCATTCGTGGGATAATAAAGGCTTTTTCTATTCCATTCTATTCTATTCTATTCTATTCTATTCTATATATTGTTGCCGTTTTCCTCTGTCCTTTGTCTGTTCACCTGCCCCTGTGTCTCCAGCTTTCAAAGTAATATTTTATTTCAATAGTTTGTTTAATGAAGATGAGTCACTGTGGAAGATAGAAATAGAAAGACAGTAATAGGTATTAGTATTAACATGAGCTCATCTGTAATCTGTACTAATGACAGTATAAGTTACCTGCATCCAGCCCGAGGTAAGTTACTGTAACATTTATACCAATATGTTTAATGTATAGCTGCATGAAAACAAAATCAAAAATTCATCATACTATACATGAACAAAGAACAGGTTGATTGCTACAGACCTCCACCACAACAACCTATTTTTTCCTTAGTATTGACCAGACCTTCAAAAAGTCTAAAGCATTCACCTTTACATTTTTATTTTCCTTTTTTATATAAGAAGAAGAACTGTAGCTTACATTTTAAAAAGTGACTTGGGTTAAACAGAGCCACAAGACGACATTACAGCTTTACAAGCTTCTGTGTTTATCTGATTATCAGGATGACAAATCTCACCCCTTGTTATCAACTGCGATCACACCAGCAGATACACTTAAACATTTATAGACATAAATTAATGTCTCACCTGTTGGAATCCATCCTTTGCATTACTGTCATCTCAATGAGATTTTCAAAATCGCATCTTTTTGGTCAACTAAACAACTAGTTTTACACAAGCAACTTTCAGCAACGTCTAAAACCTTTTCTTTAAAAAACCGACAGTTTCCAGGGGTTCACTGACCTGCCAGCAACCTCAAGCAACCATTCAGGGAATATAGCTTTTCTTTGGAATAAAATTTTCCATCCGTCCAGATGATCTCGAGATTTGTGTGCCTGAGGCCTAAGTAAACATCAACTCTTTGAACCCTCTTTAACAATGTTATAATTTTGAGTCTTTGTCTTACAAAGTTGGCCTAAAATCCTTTTAGTTGGTGCATAAGTGAACTGCATCCAAAAAATAAACACCTATTTTAAAAACAGTTAACTGTAGACTTTAGCTGAAATGATTAATTGCTATTAGATAAATATAAGATAATGTCAAGAACACTAATAGCATGGATGACAAGGCAACACTTACACTGGTATTCAGGCTCATATTCCTGATATTTACATTTTCACACAGAGCAAGAAAAATGAGCAAAAACATTCATATTGATCCTCACCCTGCTAATTTTTCTTTGACTACCCTGTTTACTCTTCCTTTTTCAATTTCAAACATCTCCCTTCTGTGTAGTTGATACCCTTATTATTATTATTATTATTATTATTATTATTATTATTATTCTGGGGTGTATGTGTGCACGTCTGTGTACTTGTGTGCATGATTACACACAACAAATGGCCTTCCAAAGTCCTCTCAGATTACACTGGCACAGAGAAAAGCGAGGTCATTTCTAAAAGAATGAAGAAGTAAAAAAGAACCAGTCAGACACGGTGAATCATGTCAGCAATAAACTCCAGACTAAGAATGACCTCACATTGTTTCATAACATTATGTTATGTAAGTAATGTTTGCAAGGAAAGAAAACAGATGTACTTTTTGCAATCAAACTGTGGTGCAGGCATCTGGATACAAACTGCACAATGTGTAATATCACCTTGTAGCGTTTTCAGTGGGAGAGACGTTTCATCCAAGTGACTTCTTCAGTCTCAGCTGACTGCAGGTTTCCCCAATCTTATAAACAGTACATTTGCACAGTGACTGAAACCAGCACTACTAATGAACAATGAGCTGTGAGATCAGTTTCTTGATCATTAATATACAAATTGTCATGAGCATTGATCAACAATCACTAATTAAAGACCACTGATCAATGGCCATGAGTACCATTCACAGAGAGCTGATGAATGGCTGCAATCACTGTAAGATGGCGAATGATGCACCCTTAGGCCCCTCCTCGATTCAGAGATGGTCTACAGGAGAAGAGCGAGCATTAATTAAAATTAAAAATCATTTTTAACAAAAACTGTTTGTCTCCCTCGCTGGTGTCTGGTCTTCTTTTCTGTGCCTCTTTGCTGACTTTAAGAACGCCCATTTAGGATAGCCACATGTGTGTGTTCCTTCTTTTTTCCTTCAGGCTTAGAGGGAACATGTTCTGCCCGGTGGTGTAGGGTCCTAATTACTCCAAGTTTGTGTTCCAGAGGGTGATGGGAGTCAAAGAGGATAGCCAGAGGGTGATGGGAGCTACAATAGGTGACATGGGCTCCCCCGTGTCACCTATTGTAGCCAACCTTTACATGGAGGAAGTGGAAAGGAAGGCTCTTGGCTCTTTCAAAGGAAGAGTACCCAGCCACTGGTACAGATATGTAGACGACACCTGGGTCAAAATCAAGACACAAGAAGTGGAATCCTTCACTTCGCACATTAACGCTGTGGATAAAAACATCAAGTTCACCAGGGAAGACACAAAGGACGACTGTTTGCCTTTCCTGGACTGCGCTGTGCTCATTGAAGAGAACGGCAACCTCAACATCGAAGTTTACCGGAAGCCCACACACATGGACCAGTACCTATACTATTATACCATATACCATATACTATTATATATTGTACATATATTATTAGTTTCAGATGTAGCCATTCTTGTATTTTGCTTGTTTACATTATTGTATTTTGCTCAACTCTGTTGCTTGTGAAGCTCGCACACAAGAATTTCACTCACATGTGCTGTACCAATGTACCTGCACATGTGATGTGACAATAAAAGTGATTTGATTTGATTTGATTTGAAACCTCCTCTTTGACTCCCATCACCCTCTGGAACACAAACTTGGAGTAATTAGGACCCTACACCACCGGGCAGAACATGTTCCCTCTTAGCCTGAAGGAAAAAAGAAGGAACACACACATGTGGCTATCTTAATGGGCGTTCTTAAAGTCAGCAAAGAGGCACAGAAAAGAAGACCAGACACCAGCGAGGGAGGATAAGAAAGACAGACGCAACAACATTGTCATCTCCTATGTAGCCGGTGTATCAGAAAAACTCAGGAGAGTTTTCTCCAAGCATGCCATCCCGGTGTATTTCAGACCCAGCAACACGCTCAGACAGAAACTGGTTCACCCGAAAGACAAAACGCCAAAACACAGACTTCACAATGTGGTGTTTGCTGTACAGTGCAGCGAGGAATGCTCAGACCTCTACATTGGAGAGACCAAGCAGCCACTTCACAAGCGCATGGCACAACACAGAAGAGCCACCTCCACAGGACAAGACTCAGCAGTCCATCTGCATCTAAAGGTCAAAGGTCACTCTTTCGAGGATGCCAACGTTCACATTTTGGACAGAGAGGACAGATGGTTTGAAAGAGGAGTGAAAGAAGCATCTATGTCCACTGTGAGCGACCATCTTTGAGCAGAGGCGGTGGTTTCCGACACCAACTCTCTGCCATCTATAATCCAGTTTTGAGATCCCTTCCCAGACGCCTTAACGCCCACTCACATCCTGGGCCATCTGACCTCAGGAATTCGCATGATAAGGTGGGGCCAGGTTTCACAATGAACTCACCCGAAACTCTGGCTGATTGGGACCCACACCCAGTTTCACACCTTGGCTCAGGCGACTAGAGGATCATCAGGGGGTCCTTTTGTCCCTCTGTGGGGGGTCACTCCCACTAGGTTTATATCTGGGACTCTCCACCATTTGACCTTAGAACTGAAGAAGCTTCTCGGATGAGAGGTGAAACGTCTTCAAGCAACTTAAAGAAGTCCAGACGCTTTTCTTTGCAAGCTCCTTTGACTACGATGACCTGGATGACTGAGAACCTTCACAGACTTAATTATGGATAGCTTGTACGTTATTGGAATTTGAAATAAGACAAAGAAAAGATAAAGCAAAATGTTTTTACTCCAGTCATCTGGTCATGGTGTAACCAGTGAACTTCAACTCAGCTTTCCAAAAATAGTGTTTAATTAATTATTTACAAATTTTGCATACACAGCTGGACAGGTTTCAATAGCTTTCTCCTTAATAAATTACATCATCTTTTAAAAATTACTTTCTAGATTTACTCTGGTTATTTTTGTCTAAAATTAGATTTTCTTTGATAATCTGAAATATTCAAGTGTGAGTAATATGCAAAAAAACCCTATGAAATCTGTAAGTTAAAACTGTTTTTTTACTGCACTGTATAACTTACTGAAACTTGCACTCTGCCTGGAACTCCTTATGTTCCCTGCTTTGGCTAAAGTGTTTATTTGTTCTAATCTGACACTAAAGTCTGCAATCAAGAAAGGAGAAAAAACACTTTATTAGCTGTCCTTGCAGCGATGGTGCCTGGCTTCCAGACTAGCTCTTATAAATCACCTCTGTCTTCCAAACACACTGTGTGGAGACTGATAATACATGCTTTTTCTGTAAAAATGCTGTGGAAAGTACTTGTCTTCATAAACTGAAGAGGTCCGTGTATTTGATTTAGACAATCAGAGCACAGAGACAGAAGCAGTGACAGTGTCAACATACATGCAAGGCTACTGAGGCTCTGCTTTGGTTTAGAGTGTCGGGGTTAACAATGGGCTATAAGTGATTCATGACTAAAGGATAATTGTGCTTGTGTCCTCACAAGCTATTTGAAAAACATTCCTTACATAACCGTCAGCCCTCAATGACACACAAACTCTTCCATGTCAGGGTTTTGGGCCAGAGGCACAAACTCATTGAACATTGGAAGTTTTCATTTTCAATTTGATTTTAACACAAACTTTTTAAATGGTGATTTAATTTATTAGGGGGGGGGAAAGATCCAAACCTCTATGTGAAAAAGTAATTGCCACCCTTTGCAGCATCAACTTCAACCATCTGCAACTGGCAATGACTCACTCTGGAGGAATTTTGGCCCACTCTTCTTTGCAGTTTTTTTTTTTTTAATTCAGAGGTAAAGCGCCAGACCATCACAGTACCACCACCATGTTTGACTGGTGGTCCCAAGGCCATGGTTATTAGGGGTGCTGGGATGCAACAGCACCATGTCACAAAAGGCAGACATCACAGCCTGCCCTGCCACCTGCAACAAAATAAAGGTGTTTAAACACTATTCCAATCGTTAGTTTCTTAGAAATGTAGGATTTAAGAAGTTGTGTTAAATAAGTAAAGATACTTTTTCCCAATTCAACTTCATCATGTCTAACATGGACGTTTACACTAGACAGGAGTAGAAGTGGTGCGTTTTTTTTACAATTGTCCTCACAGACATTGTGAACACTTTGACATTAGTGCCTCTCATGAGGAAGTGTACTGAGTGCCACATCAGATTTGGAATTAGAGATGGACCGATCCGATATTACGTATCGGTATCGGTCCGATACTGACCTAAATTACTGGATCGGATATCGGAGAAAAATAAAAAATGTAATCCGATCCATTAAATATCACGAAAGCACCTCACAAAACTTGCAACACGCCGTAACTCACCTCAGAACGTTAGCACGTCGGAGCAGTATGCATCACGTGATAGAGCAGCTGTGGCATGCGGGACCTGTCGGTGGTCTGGATAGCATGTGGAGCTTCGCTAGCAACCCGGCATTTCATCTCCGACAAAGTTATCCCGAGAGAAGTAAAGCAAGTGTGTAAGTCCATCTCTGAATGTAAAGCATTCCTGCGTTAAGCTTAACAAACGACTGCCTCTCCTGCTGCTACTTCAATCATGAAACTGCTTAACGATCAGCTGATCGGCTTTTCTGTCGCGAGTCCGTGTCTCTAGTTTGTTTTTGGCCCACTTTGCACCAGAAAGAGGAAACCAGCGGCTGAACAACAGCAGCACGTTTAAGCTTGATAAGCTGTTGTTAGAATTTATTTAATATTACTTTCTACTCGAGGATCTTTTTCTACGTAGCTGACGGCTGGTAACTGTGCAGGGGCGGATCTAGCAAAGTTTAGCCAGGGGGGCCGATAGGGCATTAACAGGGAAAAGGGGGCACAAAGACATACTTTTCTTTCTTATTCTCATTTAAAATGTCGAGCTTTTAATAAATAATTATCTGACACCCAAAGTTTTAATTTGATGTAAAATGAATAGAAGTCAATTACTGTATATAGTGACTATTAAGTCTAATATATATACCCTAGTAAGCTATAGTACTTTTTCCCTTTGGAAAGGTACCATCTGTGCAGTCTGCAATTTTGTTGAAGAAAGATGTTGAATCTATTTAATATTTCTTGAAAAATAATTGATTTCTGTGCATTTTTTTTTCCACACTGCATCAAATTAAGGTTGATTACGTCGATTAAGCATCATGAGGTGGAGCGTGAGGGGTGGTTCCCTATTTTTTATTTATTTATTTTTGTTGTTGCTGGGAGTTGGAACCCTATTAGTTAGGTTGCTCAATATTTACGCTAAGTACTCTTTAAAATACCAGAATAGGGAGGATGGTGTAGGTTTAAGTTTATTAGATTGATCAGTATTGCTGAACTATGAAATATTTTTTTTTGCATACAGGTATAACAGAATAGCTTTAGTGTAGTTGTTGTTTTAAACTTGAGTATGAACTTATACAAAATGCAGCAAGATATTTAAAAAACAGTTTTGTTGATTAAAAAACACTATATCGGATTCATATCGGTATCGGCAGATATCCAAATTTATGGTATTGGTATCGGTATCGGACATAAAAAAGTGGTATCATGCCATCTCTATTTGGAATATTATAACAGATGAACGAAACACTCTGTGTTATCTTTAGCTGCATCTGTGCGGTCTCATAGCAGAAGAATGGTTTATGTTTTAATAGTTTCAAGTGAAGTTGCTCACCTTTGTTTCTGCCTGACAAGTGCATGCTGTGAGGTTTAAATATAGCTGCACTGAGAGTACATTTTTCTCAGCCAAGGGATTTGGTTTAGGCATTGGTGGGGACGGATGATTCAACCACCGAACGCTGCCTGTTTCTTTTTTTTTCCTTGTAGTCTTTGCTTCTTGATAAAAGGAGAAATATTCTGGCCTACATATGCTATTCTACATTCTTTTAAACCATTTAAAATTACAATTCGTAGTTTTATAAGTGAATTATATAATGTTAAATTACTATTAGGCAAATGACTAAGTATTTTAGGCTTTAGTTTACTTCAGCCATATTCCATATAAATCAGGTATCATACAAAAATAAAAATAGCTTCAAATACAGTTAAGACAATAAAAGAATATGACTTTAAGGACTTCACAACATTAGTTCAGTTATAGTACACCAACATCGTTATACATTAGCACTAAGGGAACACTGAATGACCTGGTGGGTTTTGTCCATAAAACTACTCGTCTAAGATCACCACAAAATTATCAATTTCACCTGTGATCTTGTATCACCATTGATCTCTGAGCTTTGTGTTGGTTCGCCTGTCACCTGACAAATAGGACATACATGACAATAAGAATAAAATGTGTAGCTGCTTCAGTGTTTCTGTCAGTTTGTGCAGATCTAGACTCATCAGTAATGTTTGTAGTGTGAGTGCATTTTAAAAACAATTTGTGCAAACTGCACTACGAGGTGGAATATTTGCAAAATCATGACTACTTTGTGATATTTTGTCTCAAAAATTAACCCTATGAAATTATCATTACCATTAGGATGAAATTATTGTGTCTCCAACATTTTAACGTTAGACATATAATTCTAACAGCCTCTGTAAACTAATATCCTGGCTTGCTCGAGGCTGCTGTTTTCTCTGACACCTTCAATCAAAAATAGAAATGCTGCTCTGAGACTGAGATAACTAATAGTGCTGCATGTTGTGCAGTTAGTTTCCAAAAAACGTTATTCGTGGTTACATACAGTTTTAGACTGATGTGGGCCAAAGCCTAGCATAGCCTGTAACGTTATTGTGACGGACACATTTTATGAGTTAACTTGGCTTTAAGTGACTTACAGGTTTCTTTGAAAAACACTTTCTTATATCCAGGTTCTTCCTTTTTGCTGCCATCCTCCTCTCCTCCTTGCAGGTCCTCGCAGCGCAGGCTTGCCGCTGCTAAAACTAAACAGAGCTCCCTGAGAGGCACAGCCAATCACATTGGCCATATTTGTCACATGAGGTAGAACTCCAGTAATTTAACGCTTTCTGCACCGCTGGGTGAATGAGACGCTGACAGATCTTTTTTTTTTTCTTTCTATCGATCAAATTATTGGCGGGGACATGTCCCTTCCGTCCATGCCAAATCTACGCCCTTGTTCCCAGCTGTCATACCCACACAGCATGATGTCTTTTTATGAAACGCTGTGTTAGTTTGATCCCAGATGTAATTCATTAAGTCTATCGATACAAGTTTCTTGGCAAATGTAAGACTGTTTCACGTTCAGCATCATATTCTGTAAATCACGTTTGTGGTGAGGACCACGTAGCTCTGAAAAAAAATATATAAGTTGTCGTTCATGAGCTCAGAAACACAGGCCTACATTTAGATCTTTTTAAAAAGCATTTTAAAATATTAATGGCAAAACAATCAGCTGAATTAAAAGGATTGGGCAGTGTGTGACGTGGTCAACAGTCAACACCAACAGGGGGATTAACATACTGATGAAAAATGAAGGTGTAGTGTTGGCAAACAGCTGATTAAATTTATTACATTAAATACATACATTCTCAAATATGCAAATCTGAAAGTGCAGCTGAGTCTGAACCTGCTCCAGCACTGCCTCGCTTGTCCTGATGGAATGCCAGCAGTGGTTTTACCTTGTAACTCGTCCATCGATGCCATTTTTGCCCAGTTACCTTCTTATTGTTGAGTTGTGAACACTGACCACTGAACACTGAGGCAAGTGAGGCCTGGAATTCTTTAGATGTTGTTCTGGGTTCTTTGGTGACCTTGGACGGGTTGTTGATGCACTCTTGAAGCAATTTTGGTAGGCTGGCCACTCCTGGGAAGGTTCGTCCATGTTTTCTCTGTTTGTTTGTAATAGCTCTCAGTGGTTTGCTGGAGTCCTTAGAAAGCCTTAGAAACGTGAAATTTGTAAAGCTTTCCACATTTTATTATCTGTCCTTCAGATTCTTTAGATTATGATTAAGATATGTAACCTTGTTCAGTTTGCTAGACTGGTTCTATTTTAGGTGAATTCTTTGAGAGGCCTGGCAGTAATCAGGCCTGGGTGGGAAATGGCTAAGGAAATTCCACTCAGCTTTCAAAAAATGTGGTTAATCGCAGTTAATTCATGATTTACTAAGGGGGCATGGGAATGTGGGGGTGGGGGTGGGGGGTTCACACATAACAGCCCTCACAGTTCACTGTGTCATGGTCCTGGGCCATGTGGGCCCAGTATTCTTAGTTTCTTGTATTTTTGTATTTCGTTCCTTATTTAGGCCATGTTTCCTAAGTTGTCCTGTTGTGGTGTTCCTTATTTGACTTCCCCTTGTGACTTTTATCCCCTGTGTGCCCCTCTATGTATCTGTGAGCCCTCATCTCCCCTCCTTGTTTCATTCCATGTTTCCCCAGCCCACTATGCCCGTGCTCTCTCTCTCCTCCTGTTTGCACCTGTGTACTTCCTGTTTTACTTTGACAGTCTCCCGTCAGTGTTGTTTACTCCTGCCATGTCTTGTTATGTTTATCTGTGTCAGCTGTGTTCCCATGTGTGGCCACTTCCCCTGATCATCCCTCTTGTGTATTTAGTCTCTGTGTTTCATGTAGTCTGTGTCGCGTCGTCTGTGTTACCACCCCCTGTGTTCCGTATCTCCAGCCATAGCTTTTTCTTAGTTTATGTCCAGTTTAGGTTTTCTGTTTGAACTATTACCCTTATACTGCCCTCGCTCTGGTTTGTTCTGTTATCAGCCATAATAAAAGGCTCGCTTTTGTTTAATCCACTCCTGCATCTTCGCTTGTGTTCGCGTCTGGGTCCAACACACACATTCCCACACGGTCTATCTCCACGGACCGTGACACACTGAGTTTCTACTGTAAAGATGCTGAACTACTAAAGCTTGGATTGTTTTCCCAGTAATGCGGTTGTCCTTCTATTGTTGTAACAGATTGTTGGTGTTAAATTTGAATGAAACTAATGTTCAATCTTTTCTTTTTGTTTGATGTTTTTTGTGTGTGTGTGTTGTTTTCTGTATTAACAGAATTTATAAGGGGAAAACCAAAATAACTGCCACTGGAGAGATTATGTTTTTGATTATGTTGTATTTTTTTAAACTGCCCAGCACTTGCTCTGCATGTTTTTAAATAGTTAAACATTTGATAAAATATTACATGTGTTATCTGATCCCTACTCTGTCTTTCAATGCCATCATAAGGCTGATTTTTAGTGGAATTTATTATCTATTAGATGATTAGTATTGATTGAGCTATTCAGAACCATCTAAAGATGGACTGTAGTAACAGACCCTAACCCTAAATAACACTATTTCCAGTACTTTTTTGGTTACATACCTGCCACTGTAAATTGTGCTCTCATCAACCTCACCTATAATCTTTAGTTTTACTGTGAACTTTTCTCTTTTCTCTCTCAAAGTCTGTGTTTTGTGTGCACTTGCCTTATTGCTGGAGTTCTCTCTCTACTTTTGTAAGCTTTTTACTTTATAATACAAACACCTTGAGGCTGCTGTTGTCATTGTATTTATTTAGTACATCAAAGAAACTGAATTGAATTGAGTTGTGCTGAGTTGGGTCATGGTAAATAAACCTGCTAAACCTTTCAAGGATCACATTGTGAGTGTGAGCATGGTAGTTGTCCGATGTAAGCATTATGGTCTGAAAATAAGGAGAAGTGGGTAAAAATGTTGTGCCCATACATATTTGGAAGGTTTCTCCTCAGAAGCACAGTTATGCAGGTGTATTGTATTTGGACGTGAAAGTACAAGTGGAGCCATACTGGTTCTGTGGTCACTAAAATACTGTAGTTATGGTAAATATTCACAGCAGCACAGCACAAAAACAAGGCTGTGTTGTGGGAATAACAAGGTTATGTAAGGCACAGTAAAATAAGGTGTGGCTTAGGGAGAGAGAGAGGGAGAGTACAGGGAACGAGGCTCCTGGGTTATTGTTTGGAGCTAAGAACAGGTACCGGTAGTCGGGAGAGGGAGGAGGGCAGACAAACGGCGGCGGGAAAGCCTGGTGGTAGCTCTGCCAGCTGTCAAAAGTTTTTTCCATACATATTTTGATACTCAACAATGTATGTGAACTGTAGATCCGAGTAGCAATTAGACCTTCATGATATATCACAGATGAGATAACAAGATAAAAAACAATATACTGAAGCAGTCGACAAAAACACGGAGCAGCAACAGCAGCCAAGCCGAACACAGGCGCCATGTTGCAACAGCTGTGTATTGGTACCGATACACACCTTACCATCACAGAAGCAAACTTTTGAACTGAGCATTGATAACAAGTTGTCGTGATGCATGCTCAATCATCCAGGTAAGGAAATCCCAAAAAGTCGATTCTGTTCATCTGGACGTAGCGTTTAGAGAAAATGCTTCTCAACTGAGCCGATACTCCCGTCACATAAAGGATCACTAAGCGTCTTTGATCAGTGACTGTTCATCAATGGTCATGACAATTTGCATGTTAGTGATCAGAAACTGACCTGTTCTGATCTGTTGTTCGCCAGTGGTACTATTTTAAGTCACTGAGCTGATGTACTGCAGTAGCTGAGACTGAAGGAGACACTTGGATGAAACATTTCTCCCATTGATGCTTCCTTGGAAAGAAGAGAATTCCACCAAATTTGCATTTTGTGTTTTGCTGACTGCTGAAGTTCAAGTTAAATTCACAGTCGAGAAAGCTTCTTTGTGTTATGCCCTAATTTCTTCATTATCAGCATCATGAACTACAGTATTATGTTTAATTAAAAAAAGACTGAATCCTATCTAATTATCAACAACATTATAACACCACTGCATTCCCTACTTTTCTAGCTCTTGTACTACTTTCATTCAAGTCACTAAGCTTTGGTTTCCCAGGTAGCTTGTTGCTACGTTTTTAAATGTCCCTGTGGATTAATCACTAGCTGAGAAGAAAAGAACTCTTTTTTTTCACAAAGTTCACCCCGGGACATGGTCCATCATGGTAATGATGTTTCTCTTTTCCTCTGCAGCACCAAGACTCTCTCCCTGGAGAAAATCACAGGTCATAGAGAGGTAGAAATGCTACAGTAAACCCAAAAAATGGAGAGTCCCTGGATCATACTTATTTTTAATGGGGAACAAGTTGCACGGATGAGTAAAATGAGTGGGAAATGCTACAATGGCCCAGAATGTGTTGGTTTAGTGCCTAATACACCTTGTTGGGAAATTTGTGTTATTTATGGTTGACTTTCTTTGTCCGCCTGCAACAATGACGTCGAGTTAACAGGTAATTGTATACTTAAAAGCTGATTTTGTTTTAGGATCAAAATCTAAAAAATACTAATATACGGCAGGATTGTGTGAGATTTAAATCTGGAAGCAATCAAACAGCATCTTCAACTGTGCAAATGTATCCCAGCCTCTGTGAGAGTGGCAACACAATAATTTCTTTTTTTCAGCGGGACGTTTTCTGCTATGCTTGTTATATGTAGCACAGAATTAAAACTGGGTGTTAGACATTAGGCAGACATGGGGTGCAGATTCAAGGCTATAAAAAAGAAGCAGGAAGGGAAAATATAGCAGGTTTTTCCTCTGTCACTGTTATGCTTACCGTTTGAGCTACTGTCCTGGAAAGGAAGGCATTTTAAATAGAAGGTATTCTGTGCAGCAGTGATGTACATAGAGGGCAACCTCATGCCCTTAGGTTATTTACATGACACAAGCATTTTTAGCTTTTTATTTTTTATTTGTGCACACACGCATCTGCAGGCATTTTGGAGGTAAACCTACATTTTTTAGGTAGACCTGTATAGATTCAACATGAGGCAGTATATTGGTTTTCAAATTTGCTGGCTGGATGTTTAAGCATGTGTGGACCTGGAGTCAGGTTATATGTCTTGTGTTACATGTAGGACTAAATAGTGAGGCGAGACAGAAAGACAGAAATACCAATTTCACCGCAAGCTTGAGAGCATATTTGTCTCAAACTACAATACAACACCATTACTACTAGTCATATAAGTCTAAAATTGGCTGGATGGAATTACGGAATTATTTCTGCAAAATAATCCTTTTTTAGATAATTACTTATATTACACTTAAATTGTTATGAAAGTGGTGGCTGTCACAATGTTTTTATGTCCAACTGATGGTTCCATTAACAAGAAATAGCCTTTAAACATGATACATTGAGGTCCTTGTAAGGTGTAGGTGAGATGATTAGATACATTTATGTAATTTGAACATTATTATGTGCATCTGGAACTATTGTAGTGGAGTCTTACAGCTATTAAAAATATATTTTTCCTTGCGTTCATCTCCATATCTCACTTCAAGCAACTCTGACAGGTGCAACATATGAAACTACTCAGGACCAGACTGTGCCTTGGACTCTTACTCTGAGATGGAGTTTTTCCTCATTACATCATATGATTTGGGTCAAAGGGCTGTCAGCTTTGGGAACTACAAAAGATAAAAATCCCCAATTCGGTTCATCTGTGAAGAACATTAGCTACAGATCTGTAGTGTGACTTATATTCTTATGATGAATGCTCCTTTGTAAATTGTATTAATGGCTAATATTTAAGACTTCTTAGGTCATAGCTAACATGGATGTTTTATACATAGCTTAATTCTGTTTTTCAGCTCTGTCATCTGGTCTTATAGCAAACAAGATAAACAGATGAGTGACAATCAGCTCGTCCTTTCTCCAACCCTGTGACTGGGTTTCTAAACATATTCACTGAAATTTACTGAATCAGTTCAGAGAAAATCACAGGCAGTGCGGGGACTGTGGCTTGCTAGAAGTGAACATGGATCAAAGGATGATGCTGTGTGTTTGTATCATTTTGAGATGGATGAGGTAAGTCACCCCAAAAAAGTGTAAGAGTAAAGATTCGCTCTTCAAAAAGGCTGTCATCCTTAAATAAAGGCCTGCCTGCAATATAAGCCATAATATCTACTCACACGCAGAGTGTGTTAGTCTGTGGTTCTTGTTTCCTGCTTTTATTATGTAATCTTGGTCGTCTCCACAGGGACGTAATAAGTAATGTATTATGAGCTCACCCTTGTGTTGTTAGAGTCCATAGTTTGAAATAGAAATTCATATTTAGGTAAGAGCAGAGAGAAATCTCTAAACAAACAATTAAACATTGATTTACATGTGAGGTTAAAGGTTAGCTAGTCAGCTGTAGAGCTCAGTGTCATGAGAAAAGAGGAAGCCAGACTTTAGGCTTAATAATAACTCTAGTGGGTTCTCTCTTCTATGGCTCACTGATAATTGCAGCATTGCCTTTCCTGCAGATTAAACACTATTCAACCAAAAGTTTCTGTGGTTTTTGTTACAGAAAACACAAGATCCAATTACAGAGAAGTTTCAGCCTGAAAGAGAACATTCACATTTCTGTTTTACTCAATGGGTTCTGTGCAGGACATGCTTTACATTTGCCAGATTAGAAGTGAATCCCAGCTTTCACCCCAAACATGAGGTTAAAGGACCACAGGTCATTGATAGGGATTTGATTCACACTACTGAACTCTTATTAAAATATTTCAATCATCTATCACATGTGTGTTTCAGTTTACACTGAAAGGTGAGCGCCCAGTGCCTTAAACTTGCATTCATTCTAGTGGCCAGTAGGTGGCGACTCCTCTGGTTGCAAAAAGAAATGTGATCAAATTCAAATTTTATTTGTCACACGCACAACCATACACAGTATGATATGAGGTGAAATGCTTAGTGCTGTGCAATGCCCGACTGTTAAATGAGAGTAAGAATTGACAGTAAAATTTACAGATTTACAGATTACTACAAAAATTTACAGAATTTAACTTAGAAATGTACAGTAAAAAATGTACAAATAACAGTTTACGTAAGAAACGATTAATAAAAAATAAATTATAAATTATAAGAAGTGTGCAAAAAGAAAAACCAGAGTGTGTGTGGAGATGTGATGTGTGTGAGAGAGTCCAGTCCTACACCTGGTTCAGGGCCCGAATAGCCTGGGGGAAGAAGCTCCTCCTCATTCTCTCTGTTTTGGCCTGAAGGGAGTGGAAGCGCTTCCCAGACCTCAACAGTGAGAAGAGTCCATTGTTGGGATGGGAGAGATCCATCATAACCTTCCTAGCTTTGGACTTGCACCGCTTGGTGCAGATCTCGTCTGTCCTGATTGGTGCTGTTCCCAGACCAGGTGCAGATGTTTCCCGTCAGGACGCTCTCGATGGTGCAGGAGTAGAAGTTCTTCTGAGGAAGAAGAGACGCTGGCGGCTTTCTTAACCAGGGCGTTAATGTGGCAGGACCATAACAGGTCCTGAGTGATGTGGACACCCAGATACCGGAAACTGTCCACTCTCTCCACTGGTGTGTTACTGATGATCAGGGGCTCATAATTCCTCGCCTGCACTCTGCAGCCGTTTGTTGTTTTAATTGCTGCAGCATGGAAGCGAGCATAAAACGTGTTCAGCTCAACAGCCAGTGAAGCGTCGGCGTTCATCATTGAAGAAGCTGGTTGTTTGTTGTTTGATCGTAAGGAAGCTTATAAGAAGACCTCCGATTCCTTGATCTGTGACCTCAAGTCTCACTGAATGCAACCTGGTGATTATTTTGTAAATTATGATCTTCATCAGTGTTCAGAACGATGGACTTTCTTCTGCTGTAAGTAAATGAGTCATTCCCTGTGTTTCAGCAAGTATTCAGACTGAGCTTGAGATAGAATCTTCAAAGATCATACTTTCTGTGACTGTTTTCAAAATAGCTCATGACTATATGGGTACCAACTCATATTTGGAGACCTTAAATGGTCATTAGAGGAACTGCAATTTCTTGCACTTTTCGTTTGGCGTAAAGTGCTGGAGTTGCTGCTTGGCCTTAACATATTTAACCTAGCATTGGTTTTCTCATCATACCAGTGAGGAGAAACTGAAGCCTCTTTTTTGACTTGGCTCGACTCTATTCTACTCAGTTTTGGTCATTTTCAAATACAACTGAGTACAACTGTGGGGTCGTTATAACAACGTACTCCACAGTTCTTGACATTGGGAAGCTCGTGTTAGTATTTATATCCCACCTCTGAGGGTCATTTTTAGATAAGTGCAGATTTTCTTGGTTAAAGCCTTTCAAAGTAAATGTAAAATACTTATTTATAGGCATATAGACAGAGCTGTGGCTTCCCAAAAATGATTTAATATATGGCACCGATTTGCTTTAAATGCACAGGTCTTTTTCAGAAACAGATGTGCTTTCTGTAACGCAATTCCACGATCAACCCAATGTTTGTTTAAGTTAAAGCGGTGGGATCGTTCCTATGTGACTGATATTCCGATGGGGCCATCTCGCTCCAGACTGGACTCTCTGTTCCAGCGGAGAAGTGCTGCCCTGTTCCCATTTTTCTTATCGAGTCAGCCCAGAGTGAGGACTGCTTACCCAGCGTAACCTGCGACCATGATGAATTGCTGCTTTACAAACTACAACTAAATCGGGTTTATGTTGGTCTGTGGTGACGTTGCGCGGCAGACAGAGAGACCAGCCTGTCAGAGCCTGTTTAGTGGAAAACAGTGTGTGTACTGTTTGCTGTGTGTATGGGTCAGTGTGTTGCCCTGTGGATGTTTCACTGTGCACTCCACAGGTATGATGTCATGTCTTTTCACAGGATGTTTCACTGGAGGTTGTTTTTACAGAATGATTGACAGGATAGCATTTATAACTTTTTACTCATAACTCATATATCTTCAACTCATTTTGATATGTCTGAATGAACAGCTGTTGTATCACATTATGCTGTTTACTATCAGCTTCCTAAAAACATGTAGCTGTATAGATCTTACTTGCAGTCATTTTCCTATTATTTGCTATTTAATATGAAAACTCCCCGAGATAATTGATATGTCCTAAAGCCAAAAAGAGTGACCCAAAAAGCCCATGATATAGTAAAACTTTTTTCTTATATTATTCTTTCAAACCACAGCAGAAAGTTAAGCTAAACACAAACAACATGGACGCTTACTTTAGCTTTTTGTAAAACTTGCCGTATTCACTCATTCTTACAAGCACTTTTTCTGTGCTTTTCTTTTTTTAAAACACACTCTGATCAATGTATCATAGAGCAACTTGAAGTTAGTATCTTGCCCGAGGATGTTTGGCATTCGGATTAGGAGCAGCAACATTCTGACCAGCAGATAATGATGGTATTAGACCAAATAGATGCAGCGATTACCAGGCAAGATGACAAATGTAAGGAAAGAGAATGTCGTCCCCCCCCCCCCCCCCCACTCATGAGGGATATTAACCAAGTAGTGAACCAGCTTTGGTTTAATAGGAGATAGGGTGAGAAGTTCAGCCATCCAGGAGGTGCTCAGAGTAGAGCTGCTGCTCCTCCACATCGAAAGAAGCCAGTTGAGGTGGTTCAGGCATCTGATAAGGATGCCTCCTGGGCGCCTCCTGGGTGAGGTGTTCCGGGCATGTCCCACCAGGATTAGGCCCCAGGGCAGACCCAGGACACACTGGAGAGATTATATCTCTCGGCTGGCCTGGGAACGCCTTGGTGTTTTCCTGGACAAATTAAGGAGGTGACCAAGGAGAGGGAGGTCTGGGCTTCTCTGCTTAGGCTACTGCCCCCACGACCTGGCCCCAGATAAGCGGAAGAAGATGCATGGATGGATGGATGGATGGATGGATGGATGGATTAGTCACAGTGTTATGGTCCCTTATTTAAATGCATCTCACCCAACTCAAATTCTGTAATATGAAAGCAGCTCTATATGCCTCATTGTTCATTGGCTGCATCAAACATGGGCACATCTGGTTTATTTTGGTCGTGAAATTCAATGATGCTAAAAAATTTCAGAAAATGTTAAAATTTTCAGCAATTTCACTGATCACTTTTCAGTAACTTTTTGGTTTAAAATGAAGTAAGCAATGCAAAAACTGTTTTAGAAACTACAAAAGCACGTGTTCAGACATCTCTTTGGTGCAGTTACAAGCTCTGTTTTCTGCTTAACTGCTGTCAGTTTCATGTATGGGGTAAATAAACTATTAAAGTGAGCATCCTTCATGTTACAAAAGGAACACACTAGGTTAAGTAGGAACCCATTATAATGTTCTCATTTACATTGAGCAAACAATGATGAAACATGTACAAAATCATTTAACTGGTTAGTTATGAGAAAGGAGTGTTGATGTTCAGCACACCTTTCTCATAACTAACGGCCCTGTAGTCCATGCACGCTCACAGATGTTGCTCTAACGTTAACTCTGTGAGGTCTAAGTCTTCATTGGTGATGAACTCACAAAGAAGGCTTGGGGTTAAAAATGTAGATAATTTAAACTATTTAAACCACGTTTAAGTAGTTTAAGTATGTTTCTTTTATATGGACTACTCCAAGTGAGGCGAATAAAGCAACACACAGAGCTAAAATAATAGATGTACTGATTCTTTCTATACCTAAAACTGCTGTTTTGGCCATCACTGTTAACAGGGGAGCTGTGGCAAACAAGTAACGCTATGAGAGGAGCTGAGGGTACAAATGCTGGAAGTAGGCACAAAAAAGGCATTTGGCACAGAAGCCAGGAGAGGAGAAAGAACAGCAACTTTAAGTGCAAACATATGTGGAACAATATGTATCACGGTGATACTGATACACAGCAGATTTGTGTGTGTGTGTGTGTGTGTGTGTGTGTGTGTGTGTGTGTGTGTGTGTGTGTGTGTGTGTGTACATCTTAAATGAGCCTAACTACGGGGGAAAGAACTGGAATGTTAGTGATACAGTGCAACTTTCTGGATCCTGGAGAACTTCTTTAGGCCAGAATGTAATTTTGGATTTCATTGTTCAACACTGCTGCTTGTGAGTGATTACAGGCCTGACCGAAATGATTGTAGGCCCTTGGCTTCGCCTCAGCTTGAGGTTTGCTGTATCTGAGTGCTGGCCACTTTCACCAATCACGTAAAGCCTCTAATGTACCAAAAATGTGCTAGTCATTATCATAAATGCAGCAAACATGTCAAATATAGGCTTGAGGCTGGAGATAGAGCAGATCAGTGCCACACACACACACAACTGCATTGCCATCCATATTTAAAAATTTGATCATTTTTGTGTCAGTTTAAGCAGACAAACAGTTAAACTGAAAACTGATGTAGGTAAAGCAGCTTCAGCCTCCAATCAAAAGACAACATGTCTTTTGATTGGAGGCTGAAGCTGCTTTACCTACATCAGTTTTCAGTTTAACTGTTACTTCCTGTCACATCACTTTTGTGCTGAAATGGCAAAACAAAGTTAGCAGGGGGAGCTTTAGCGTCCCTGCGAGTACAAGATCACATAGCCTTAACATAAGTACCTGCTAGCCTTCAAGCTAGCTTTGTATCAAAGTGAAAAGCCTGTGAATCCATACCACTAATGAGTCTCCCAGACTGGGTGAGGTAAACGAGTCAGTGTGGAGACAGGACAGGTAAGTCCTCTCAGTGCACAGTTATGTGAAATAGGAAGCCATAGCAGAGAAAGCCGCCAGCGCATGACTGCCTATGCCGCATAGTCATAAATCCACCGTGTGCTTCTGATCTAACAGCAGGTCTAAATTAACAATAACTCATTGCATTGGAGTCACACTGGGTTAAATATGTACACTTGGGTTTTAAGGGGTATTTATTATTTTCTTCTTTTTTTGGGTTGTATGGAAGCCCCAAACGCAATTTCATTGTTCTTGACAATGACAATAAATAAATAAATACTAAATACTAAATACTAACTGTTGTCCCTCTTTTCTTTGGCCTCCTCAAGGTTTTGACAAAGTGCTTCCAGAGGAAGCCTGCTAAAGGCTTTATGTCCCAGTGGCTCATTTTTATATTCAGAGATGTTAAATGCCTGTTAGAATCTGCCAGATTCTGTTTTACTACTTATGCTCCAGGCTGAGAGGCTGAGGGTTTGATTCTCTGCCAAGTAACTAATGTTCTGACGGTACATTTAAGCATGACTCTGCATATATTTCTCTTACAAACACACAGGTAGTCCACAATCCTCCACTTCAAACCTCATCTGAGACCAATTTTAAAACCTCATCTACATCCATAATGCATTCCATCATAATAATAAACACATGCTGACAGTGTGGCAAAGACAACAGGCCCCAGGTGAGCTGGAGAAACATCTCTGGTTAAATCGGGCACATGGAAAGTGTGTCTGGTTTTATGAGCTGTGCCAAGCAAATAAACAGTTTGGACACATCACAGCAGTAACGCCTGATTCAGGGCATTTTTCAGACCAGCCAGCAGTCCAAAAACGGTCCACAGACACATGAGTGAAAAGAGCCAAACACAGTCCAACGGTGTTATTTAAGGCTTGATAAACTCACCAGCCATGTGGGCATCATTTATTAAGCTTCTTTTCTGCATGTCAACACCAGCACAAGACTGGCATTTAAAGCATGGTGAATGGTGCTGCACTGGAATCACATAGACCTCAGTACATGATAAAGTGCAAGGAAATATAGAAAGCTCACACTGAGCTATATTTAAAGAGCTATAGAAATGAGTAGTCATGGCAGTCTACGAGATTTAATTAATTTCTGTCACAGAGAGGCGAGCTTTTTTGTGATTGAATAGACAATCACCTGTTTTCTTCATATCATTGTAGAGTCTTTACCTTACAATATAAAGCACCTTGAGGCAACTGTTGTGTGATTTGGTGATATATATATAAACCTGAATTGACAACACACACATGCACTGTCATGGCCCTGGCTCCCGCAGTGGATCCTCCTCGTCGTTCCCTTTTCTCTCCCTCTCCATATTGTTGTGTGTAGGATCATCTGTGGGCTGGACTCTTCTCCGCCCTATTCCTTTGTGGCTGTTTCCCCACCTGTGGAAGATGAGCAGTCATAGCTTCTCCTGAAGCCATTCTTCGCTGAAACGTTGGCCTGTATCGTTAGTGAGAGCCCAGCTCATTCTCTAGATGACTTCTCGTGTACCTTTGTGGCTTCTCCCAGTGACAGTCGTCTTCCTTGTGTGCAGGTTGTTGTTCCCTTTCGCTGTGTCCTGGAGCACGGTAACAGAGAGAGTTCTCCTCCTAAAGCTGAATGAGTGTGTGTGGATCCTGTGGGTTAACCTGCTGTTTGGACCCGCTGACTCCCTGGATCTTCCTCCAGGATTAACCCCTGTCCATATGAGTGTTTTCTGTGTGAATAAACGTTTCTAACATCTATTGAAAAGTCATGTTATTAACATGAAGTTTTACTGTAACGTCCTGAGGCAGTTTAAGGAGGCTGGTGTGAACCAGCATCCCAACCTACACTGAAACATATGCTGAAAACATGTTTCAAAGTTCATCACCTTCCATCTTATGAGGTTTACTCAACCTCACAACCTCTTCCTCGAAATCAAATTGAAGTTGGATCTGAATTTTAACATCCTGGAGAAAATCCAGCAAGCATCACAAATGCAATAGTGCTAGTGTTCAGAATAGGAACATGTAAATATAGTGGTCCAAAGATGCACAATCTACAACAGGATAACTAATTACATGCACTCACTAGCCACTTTGTACATCTGTTCAACTGCTTGTTTATTGAAATATCTTGTCAGCCAATCATGTGGCAGCAACCTAATGCATTTAGGTCTGTAGAAATCATGAAGACATCCTGCTGAAGTTCAAACTGAGCATCACAATCGGGCAGAAGGATGACTGAACTGAATTTGAACATGGCATGATTATTGGTGCAAGACAGACTGAGTATTTCAGAAACTGATTAACTGCTGGAATTGTGCATCCTGCATGTGACCTGGCAAATCTGCAACAACTCTATGATGCCGTTATTTCGATATGGCCCAGAATCTCTGGGGAATGTGCGCCATGAAGAACTAAGGCAGTACTGCAGGCTTAGTTTTACACCAAAAAATCATGTTTTTTGGCCAGCTAGTGAGGGAAAAAGCCAAGAACACTTTGTCCAGACCGCTACACTACACTCCAGCACAGCCACACAGAAAAGGTCAGCGGCTTGTCAGAGGTCATGTGTGAGCTGCTGGTGCCACACTGTGTAAACTGGCTTCTGCTTCTGTTGGTGTTTTGTTTTGGAACAGAGAGCCTGGCATATACACAATTAGTTACTGAAATCAAAACTCTTCACTTGTCCTTTTTTCCTTGCAGAGGCGTCTGTGTTGCAAACCAAAAAACCAAAAAACAAACAAAAAAAAGAACAGTTGTCACATGTCGTTCTAAAATAATAAGTTTATTAATAAAAATGTATCAAAAATGAATAGATACTCTACTAAAGTTAGAATTTGCTCACATTAAACACTCTTGCCCTCTCTTTTTTCCTACATTCCTGTGGTGGTTGGGGAAAAACTACAAAACTTTTGAGAAGGAGAGATATAAACACACTTTCATTTTGACTGTGCAAAAAAGAAGGACTGTGACTATATAATAGACTTTTTAAAAAGTTATCCCCTGCTGATAGCATACACCTCATTCTAATACAGAGCTAGAAACAAACTGGAAGACCTTCAGTCTCCCTTACATACTGGGTCCGAAACTCTGCCTGCGACACACAGTGTAATGTGACAGGAAGTAGAGAAAAATATCTCAAAAGCAGAGTGAGGTTTTTTGGGAGACGATGCTGCTGAAGTGAAAATTAAAACGTGCAAAGGACTGCAGTGGGACACCGTTAAGGAAGCCACGATTCATATAATCCTGCAGATCCATGTTTGCTATTAGCCGTTGTCAAAAGAGATTGCAAAGAAAAGCGTCTGGACTTCTTTAAGTTGCTTGAGGATGCCAACGTTCACATTTTGGACAGAGAGGACAGATGGTTTGAAAGAGGAGTGAAAGAAGCCATCTATGTCCACTGTGCGCGACAATCTTTGAACAGAGGCGGGGGTTTACGACACCAACTCTCTGCCATCTATAATCCAGTTTTGAGATCCCTCCCCAGACGCCTTAATGCCCACTCACATCCTGGGCCATCTGACCTCAGGAATTCGCATGATAAGGTGGGGCCAGGTTTCACAATGAACTCACCCAAAACTCTGGCTGATTCGGACCCACACCCGCTTTCACACCTTGGCTCAGGCGATTAGAGGATCATCAGGGGTCCTTTTGTCCCTCTGTGGGGGGAAACTCCCACTAGGTTTATATCTGGGACTCCCCACCATTTGACCTTAGAACTGAAGAAGCTTCTCGGATGAGAGGTGAAACGTCTTCAAGCAACTTAAAGAAGTCCAGACGCTTTTCTTTGCAAGCTCCTTTGACTACGATGACCTGGATGACTGAGAACCTTCACAGACCTATCAGCCGTTGTCACTTCCACAGCTGTTCCGTCACATTATTGTCGTTCCAAAAACATTTCGTTTTGTTTTGTGAGGATTCTTTGTGAACTTTTGTGTGACTAAGCTTTATTTTTTTTAATCCCTGGATGTGTTTGGAGGAGTGATGGGGCAACTCACTCCAATTTATCCAGGAAATCCCCAACAGCAAAGACTCTTGATTTTTGCTTTTTTTTTGTAAAGAAGTCTTCCTTGGTTCAGGATCATATTTGTAAACTGTGTCTAGGATATGCAGAAGTTTTTAATTGTTAAATTTGGAGTTTTCTATAAATCTGATTTAGTACCAGAGATGGGCAGTAACGCGTTACTGTAATCCGATTACTTTTTCAAGTAACGAGTAAAGTAAGGGATTACTATTGCAAAAACGGTAATTATATTACCTTTACTTTCCCGTAGGAACGCTGCGTTACTGCGTTACTAAAACCGTGATTTTTTTTGCGAGAATGTCTCATGACAGTGACGTAAGCGAGTGCTACGTCGTGACAACAGCTGTGTGCAGATCAACAATGGATCATATATCAAGTGCGGAAGAGAGTATGAGCGTGCAGCGAGAGTATGAACCCTAACCCTAACCTTAAAGCGTGGAAGTACTGACCTTACTTTGAGTTTGATTCCATAAAAAGTGACAAAAACATTCGCGTCCATTGTGCGTGGGAAGAAAACTTCTTCTTATAGCGAAAAAACCCCCTAAACTTCCGAGCAAGCACCGAGTGTATGGAAGCCCGTTTCCGCCACTAAATAAAAACAAAAAAGCTAGTATCCATAACTCGAAATTTCGAGTTACTTTTCTCAAAATTTCGAGTTAGCTCTGCCAATCAAAAATATACGTGAATGAGGTCGCTTTCTTGTTACCCGGAAGCATATGGCGCAGAGGACCGCGCACTCAAAAACGGATCCCAACAAATTGGTGCTTTCGCGAGTACGTTTGCTGATAGTAACACCATGTGATTCAGCTAATAACACGGGGATTTCATCATTTGTGAAGCCAGGCTGAAAACACTCAGCAATCTGTGCATTCACGACTGGATGTAATACCGGTAGCTTAGCTGTAGCATTTGTAGCTGAGGGCTTCAGCTTCCGGGTAACAAGGAAATGACGTCATTCACATAGATTACTGATTGGCAGCGCTAACTCGAAATTTCGAGTTACTTTTCTCAAGATTTTGAGTTAATAAATCGAAATTTCGAGAAAATAACTCGGAATTTTGAGTTATGGATCCTCTTTTTTTTTTTTTTGTGGCGGAAACGGGCTTCCATACCGAGTGCGCTACGACGTAATGGGAAATTCACAGAGAAACTGCCGTATCCTTCCACTGACCGCTGCGGCACACCTGCACCAGGGTAAACCTCCGCCTGCCCCACTCCTGCTTTACAGGTGAAAATAGAGCAACAGGACCGCTGAGTCTTTGACTTTATTTATTTTCTGCTGTGTTTTACTTGCATCTATTTGAAAGAGTGAGTGTAAACACAAAAAATATTTTATTTTATGTGCTGGAATGTGCAGAAAATAGGTTTCAATGTTAAACTCATTTCTTCCAGTCAGAGAATGTTGCAGATAATTAAATTTTTGCTTGATGCATAAAGTTAAAAGATTAAAACTGATAAAACAAGTTTAAAAAAGAGATAATTTTCCATTTGATTACATTTTGTATGATGGATTATGCAGAAAAAGTAGAATTGGGCTGAAAGATCTATCGCTTTATCACCTATTCAAGTTGTAAATCGTGTTTTTAAAAAGTAACTAAGTAACTAAGTAATTAATTACTTTTGAAAATAAGTAATCAGTAAAGTAACGGGATTACTTTTTGGGGGAAGTAATCAGTAATTAGTTACTGATTACTTTTTTCAAGTAACTTGACCAACACTGTTTAGTACTATCACCATGACTGTCTTTCCCCCCCAAAAAACTCAATAGTCCAATGGAATTTTTGCACAGTTTGACTAACCTTATTCCTGCCTGCCATAGTAGTGTAGGGGAGACCGGGGATAGTTGTAACATTTTTGACATTTCTGTCTGTAAATTGGAGCTCTTTTAAGGTAGTGGATTCAAAATGTAATGCAAAGTATTTACATGTCTCTGCTATTAAATAGTGCAGCTATTTTCTCTGCAGCACAATTACCCATTGCATGGTATGGTCTCAAACACAAAGAGTGAAATGTTACAATTAACCCCATAGTCTGGGTTAGTTGTAACATATCCTGGGGTAAAATGTAACACAATGAAATAAGGGTACTAACAAAATATTAACATGTAATCTTTGTTTATTCAACACATGAATGCACTTACATCCATTTATGTAGCTGTGTGTGTGTGTGTGTGTGTGTGTGTGTGTGTGTGTGTGTGTGTGTGTGTGTGTGTGTGTGTGTGTGACAGAATGCAGAAATCTAGCTTTTGAACATATTCCAACCCCCCAAAAAAGACAAATTATGGAATTTTCTGCAACTGAATATTTCATTAATTTTGGTTGGTCTTCCTTGAGTTTGGCCTCATTGGCTCAGTGGGCATTATAGCCTACAACTCTTGCACCAATTTTGAACATAACAATGAAGCTGAAAAAATGTAGTTGTTCACCAGCATCGCAATTCCATTACTTTTTATCATACCTTGGTGTGGTTTGCAGAGTGCTTCAGAAAGATGAGGAAATCTGTTTCTTGCACTCATCCTGATTTATTTCCACTACCAGTACTTCCTACTGGTCCATCTCTGACACAGTGGTCTGCATAATGTATGTGTGGGAACACAAACAGTGGAGGAATTGTGTTGCCAATGGCATTAACCACATATACAAAAGCGACCAGTGAACCTCTCTCTGCTGATGTCGTTGCCCCAACTTGTTTAATATAAGTTAAAGTAATAGTGTGGTAAGTTGTAACATCTGCATTATTGTTACAACTAACCCAGACTGTTGCTGTTACAACTGACCCAGACTCCTATAGCCATGAACTAGCTAACATTACAGCCAACGGCTAAAACATTAGCACTAAAGACCTACACAGAATATATCCCCACAGACATACAAATAACATAATTTAAGTTTGATGACTTTAACTGCAAAGCAGATAATGCTATTAAACATTGAAATAAAGTAGAAAAACTTACTTTTTGGCATACAAATTACTTTTTTTGGTGTTAAATTGTCTGTTTTTGACAAAATGTGCTGATTTTTCACATGTGATAGCAGAACTGAGTTGGGCATGCACAGGATGAGTCACATCATTTGAAACTTAGCCCTGATTGGAGAAATTGGAAGTGTTACAACTGACCCACGTTACAACTATCCCCGGTCTCCCCTACTTATATAACTGTGTTCAGGACATATAGAAACAACTCAATACTTTTTGTTCAATTAACTGACTCAGTTGTTTGAGCAAATCTTTCCTGAACCAAAATATAATGATGAGAGTGAGAGCTGCTCTTTCATGTGAGAGTGAGCTTTATTGGTGCACAAATGAGGAAGGAGGCTGCAATGATGGGATAGGAAGTATTTTTATCGTTGTCCCTAAGCAGCACAAAGGCCAAACATTTCATGAGCAAGGATCATGCAAGTCGGGAATGCTTGGCTGCTGTTTCTTCAGCAAGCCTCTGGAGAGCCAGACTGAGGCAGACGGCCCCTCCAGCAGAGAGGGGGTTACAGAGAAGATACAGTAAGGAGACATGATTCAGACTGAAAATGTTTTTATAAGACAACCTATCCTGTTCTTGGGGGAAAAAAGTATCTTCTACAGAAAAGTGAACCTTATAGGAATTCATCAACACAAAGTCTGGCTTTGTGTGCAAAAACAATCTGATCACCAGACCTGGTGAGGGGAAAGTCATAAAACGTGCATACAACCTTATATTAATCAGGAAAATTCAACATTTCCATGTGAAGCAACCGCTTGCAACAAAAGAGAAAAAAAAAACAGGAAGAAACTTTAAATCAGTTAAATCAGACTCAGGGAAGGTGGCCACATGTGGTTCTCATTTAGCAGGAGGGGAGAATGGAAAGAAAAGAAACAACCTTACATTGTAGATGAAGCAATAGATGCTCCCTGTGCATTATCTGTAGCCTTTAAACTTAGAACATGAAAGCAATGGGACACTCAGTGGCAATGGTAGGTGCAAGATGTTGTAGATGTTTATAGTTGCAAAATTTTCCAGACTGAATGGCCTCAAAAAATTAAAGCCACCTCTACTGATGCTGCACTCTGTCTGTCTGCCTGCTCATCCTGAAACTATTCTGAATGTAGGAGATGTTCCTTCAATACATTTTATCTACAAGGTATTTCTTGGCTTGGTCCTCAGGCGATAAGTAAATTGTGTCTAGTCCTTCCCCACAACACACATACAAACAAAATAACAATCAAAACAAAAGATGCAAGATGAATCTGATTTATACTGCTCTCTGATGTAAGTAGTGCTGCTCCAGAGATGTCAGATAACCTTGCATTCTCTGAACGTCTCTGGACAGTCTCTCCCTAACTTATGCAAGACGTGTTTTTCCCCAGGTAAGGTTGCCCAGTGCACCTGTGCAATGTGTGGGTGCACTGTTAGGAAGGGAAACACCTGCACAGTAATAGAGAAGAGACTTTGGATTGGTCACTTAAATTCAGGCTGCCAAAAAGGTGAGTGATGCATGCACATACATTATTTACTGGGAACTTCCAGTGTAAAAGTTCACACTTGGAAGAACAGTGCAGTTGATATTAGCTCATGAATCTTCAAAATCTCCCATCAGTAAAAATCCCAGTTTTCCTGATTTAAACACAGATTTAAACACAGATTTAAACTTTTGTGCATATGGTGGAGTAATGTGTAATACCTGGTTCCTATTCCCCCAATGCTTTCCAAGCCTACTTTAGAAATTGAGAAACAACTAAAACTATCTTGCATTTGGATGTTGCCCAGGTGAACAAGGTTGTTGGGAAGCAGGACGGGGACTGAGAACGTGGAATTGATAGAATACATAACACCTGTGAGAACTATGAATAAGCAGAAGACCAACATCCATGCTAACCAGGAACCTAGCAGCTCAATGCTAAAACATCAATAGAAAAATAAAAACCTTGATAACCAAAGGTTACAGCTGGAAGGATGTCAGCCAACAGAGGTACAGAAGGGCTCCATAAGAGACAGGTCCTAAATAAGATGCCTGAATAAGAGCCACAATAATATGTCCACAAGTGAGGCTCTAGGCTGAAGAGATACACCAGAGAAGCAAAGGCTAAGAAAATAAATGGCCTGTTGTCTAAAGATCCTTCCAGGCTGTACTCCCAGCTCCAAGTAAGAGGACAAATGTGCCCAGAGCTTAAACTGGATAATACTGGCAGAACATCTGGGTAAAAAGAACACGACACCAGTGCCAAATGTCAGTGCCAACACTGTGAACACCTGGCAGCAGTTATTTATGCAGGCAGTCATTGAGTGAAGAACTGCTCGGTGCGTCATAGATTGTTGTAGCACAGTTATGGATGGCTCACATTCACCTGATCCAGCCCTAACTATAAGCTTTATCAAAAGTTTATCAAAAGTAGAGAGAGTGTCTGCCCTGAATCCAAACTGGGAGCTGGTTCCACAAAAAGCTGAAGACCGTGCCTCCCATTCTACTTTTGAAAACTACAGGAACTACAAGTAAGGCTGCACACGCATGCATGCACACACCATCCAGAGGGGTGAGAGGGAGATTTATTTTTTTATACAATTTTTTTTAACTCCACCTATCACCCACTCATGTGAACCCTGTCTACATTTTCTTCAACTTACCAGATTAATGGCATTATGCAAGTCACTGGTCTGAAACCCTGGCAGCATCCTGGGGTTTTTATTAGCTGGGCTGTATTTTATTTTTATACCTTGTGATGGTGCCAGTACTACAATACCAGCAGTCTGATGGATGAGGCTTTAGGCAGAGAGCCACAGGACACACACACATTTAAGTTTACTTTAGTGTGTCTTCCCATTATCACCAGTTTTAGCACTTTAGCAGTTAAATTTGTGATTCTCAAAGCTATCAGTGCTTCATTCTGCTGCTGAGGAAGATGAAGGCAGTAGTTAAACTAGTTGAACTAGTTAAAACTGAAGAGTAAATTAAAGAGAACCTTTAAAATATATGTTGGTTTATTTCCGCTCAAAGCTGTATCTCCTATTATTCTTCATTAAGCTTGTGTGTGTTTGTGGGCTGGAAAGCAGGTGTTTCATCTTGTTCCAGGAAAGCTAATGGAGGACACAGAGTGTATTTATAGCCAGTGACTCTCAAGAAGTGTGGAGCCAGAGTGTGGTCTGAAAATACACTGTGCATACACAACAGTGACCCCACTAGAGAGCTCGCTGCCAATCAGGACACATGCATACATACACACAGGCTATAATTATAATCCCCATGATTGATATGTGCGGCTCCTATCCACAATGGAGAGTACGGAGCATCTTTCTCACTCCCGACACTCTGTATACACAGTAAACACTGAATATATGTACTCAGCTATAAAGAGACAGAAGAGAAACACAACCAATAACACGGATCAGATGATTGCTCTGTTTGAGTTTAAAAAAAGGGACATATTTCACCAATATCCTCTGAATATTTACACACCTCTAATGTAGTTACTGAGAAACACATCTGGGGTCATATTAAAATAAGTAATAACATAACTAGTTCAATTCAATTCAGTTCAGTTTTATTTAAATAGTCCCAAATCACAACAACAGTTGCCTCAACGTGCTTTATATTGTGAGGTAAAGACCCTACAATAATACAAAAACAACAGAGAAAATTCCAGCAATCCCCTATGAGCCCCTATGAGCATGTAGTTTTTCAGCAGTGGGACGGAAAAACTCCTTTTTAACAGGAAGAAACCTCCAGCAGAACCAGGATCAGGGAGGGACAACCAATTGCCCCAACCAGTTGGGGGTAAAGAAAGGAAGACACAAAGTTAAAGTTAAATAGACCTATTGCAGAGTAACTAAGGGAGGATTCAGGGTCATCTGATCCAGCCCTAAGTATATGCTTTATTAAAAAGAAAAATTTGAAGCCTAATCTTAAAAGCAGGAAGAGTATCTGTCTCCTGAATCCAAACTGGAAAATGGTTCCACAGAAGAGAAAGCTGAACTTCTCAACCTATCTCTGAGGGAGAGGACAGCCACCCTTCAGAGGAAGCTGATTTCTGCTGCTTGTATCCTCACTACCCACAGCTCGTGACCATAGGTGAGGGTAGGGACGTCGATCAACCAGTAAATTGAGAGCTTCGCTTTTACACTCAGCTCTCTCTTCACCATGATGAACCAGTGCAGCGTCCGCGTCACTACAGCCGCAGCACCAATTCGTCTGTCGATCTCCCGCCCCCTTTTCCCGTCACTCGTGAACAAGACCCTGAGATACTTAAACTCCTCCACTTGGGGCAGGAACTCGAATCTGACCTGGAGTGTGCACTACACCTCCAGGTCAGCTACACTGCACCTCCACCACAAATCTGAGGACCACGGCCTCAGATTTGGAGGTGCTGATTCTCATTCCCACCGCTTCACACTCAGGAGCAAACCATTCCAGTGCGAGCTGGAGGCCCTCACCCGATGAAGCCAACAGAACCACATCATCCACGAAAAGCAGAGATGAGATCCTGAGACCACCCAAGTGAAAGCCTTCAGCTTCCTGGCTACACCCAGAAATTCTGTCCATAAAAATTGTGAACAGAACCAGTGAAATGGGCAGCCCTGGCAGAGCCCATCACCCACCGGGATTGAGTCCGACTTATTGCTATATGGACATCTAGATGATCAGTAAATTGTTTTATAGGTACTCTTTCAAGAGTAGTTATTTGGACCTTGGCCTATAATTAGCTAAGAGCTTGGTCAACTGATGGCTCTTTAAGTAATGGTGGTGGTGGAGAGGTTTGTGTGTCCCAGGAATCCCAGGCCTATGTTGTCTGAGGGCATTTGCTCCCTGGTAGGGTCTCCCATGACAAATTGGTCCTGGTTGAGGGACCAGACAAAAAGCGATTCAGAAGGCCCCTATGAGTAGAACATAAAGGGGACAGTTCAGCCTGGCCTGGGATAAGGTTACCGGGGCCCCGCCCTGGAGCCAGGCCTAAGGAGGGCTCGAGAGCAGGAGTTTGGTCCCTTCGTCCATGGGGCCCAGCTGGGTACACCTCGAAAAGGGGGCACCATGGGGGTCGGGTGCATCGTGTCCCAGGCAGCAGAGGCCCTAGCGGACTGATTCCTGGCTACCAAGACTGACAGGAAGGAGCCTGAGTTAGTGGGTGAGGTTGAGAGGTACTGCTAGATATAGTGTGGCTCACCTCAGTGCATGGCTTGAGTTCTTGAACCAGTCTTCTGAAAAGGGATTGGACTCTGTCTCACTCTGAAGAGTGTATTCTAGGAAGGACACAGTTGGCATGCAAAACTCACTTTTCTCATTTCATACAGAACCCACTCAACCTGATGTTTTTGAGAACAGACAAACACAAAAATGTGAAGAAAATCTCAATGCATCACTTACTAATGGTTGGAAAACTGCTAGAGCATAAGCTATGCCAAAGGACATAACAGTCCCCTCAAAGTGCCCCAAAGGAACACTGAAAGCAGTTTTCCACTCAAGTCACACAATCTTCTATTATGCATACACAATGGTAAGCATTTCGTAAATCAAGCTTACTGAAGATGGAAACTCCATGTGAAGCCTCAAAAGCAGGTAATGGTGGGTTATTTGCTCTTTACAGCGATCTAATTTAATCCTCAGTAATCGATACATCGTTACAACATCTTGTCCTTTTCAACAAAAAAGAAGAAGCCTGCATCAAGACGGTTGGATTATCCCAGCAGTACGTAAATCCTTGTAGGTTTCCATGGCTTCTCTCTCTGGGCAGCAGAGATTGTAAAGGTGGCTTAATGGCATTATTCAGGTGGCACCAGTAATAAATCAGGTTGAGGGTATATTGCTGGATAAGTGGTTGGATTGGTTGGAGGTACAGCGGATTTTAAACAGTTAGACAGGCAAAACAAACTCCTCTGGCTCTCCCACCATAAATATAGTCTGAGGAGCAGAAAAGACAAAAAACTCCAGGTACTTACTGATTTCTTAGTGATTACTTAGAAATGACTAAGTGATTTCCAGAAAGCCAAAGATAAATTGCCTCAATCCGAAGTATACTCCTGGTGTATAGTTGACCATTTCGTGCAGTTATTGATACGCCAAGGAGAGTGTGTTAATTGAGATTTGAAATTGGAGAGCCGACTGGTCACGCAGGAGATTTTGATCTACTCCTCAGTCGATCAAAGCTTGCATGACAAACTGTCATTGCCGAAGCGTACTGCTGCAGGAAGCTGCGTGTGAGGAACATCATTACTTGACCCATCTACCAGTATCCCCACATTTACTGGCGGGCTCCTTCTTCAGGGTGCACGGGACAAAATGCTCCAAAATGAAATGAAACCTCCAGGCTTGTAATGCCTACCACTTGATTACCAAATGCATAGCAGGAGTAGGAAGGATTGCACCAATGGAGAAACTCCACCCAGGGCTGGAGAAAATAAGAGAAGTCGGCGCAACAAGAATTAATTAGAATTAATTTTATATTCAGCTCAAGCACTTTCTGTCTCACCTGACAAGATGTGTTGCTTTCTATAGAATATCTGATGAAGTATCAGCTCAGAGACTGATTAATCTTTTATTGTGTTTTTATTTTCATTATTGATGTAGCACTGCCACACTTTTGTTTTTGTTCTCAGGATATTCTGTGACCAAGAAAGTATAACAGCCCAAAATTTCTTTGGTGCTCCAAACACTCTGTAGTACACAATCATATACTCAGTCAAATATCTCAGAACCCTTTGACCCTTTACTATAGTTAGTTTTCTCTAACCTGTTCTGTGATAGAGTGCTGCCCCCTTGTGTTTGAAAAAGAACACAAGAGGTCTGTTGATTTGGAGTTTTTATGTTTAAAATATCCATAGAGCAAACTTTAAGGCCAAAGCAATCAAAACCAAATCAGTTAAATACATTAATAAATTAATGAAATGGCTTAGGTACGTTTCTAGAATTTCTGTGGCATTTTCTCCCTTTTCCCAACACAAAAGAAATTTATGTATAGAACTCATCTTTGTGCAAAAAAACCATTAATGTTGGGGATCATCAGAAGGAAAGGTGATGGAGATCCATGCTTTAAGAGAAAATGTAACACTGGTGTTGCAAATACTACAAGAAAGCAATGCTGGTAAAAACGGTTAACCTCACGGCTTCATAAATGGTCTGGTCTGGTTCTTGATTACTTTACTTGAGAACTCAAAGCACTGTATACAACATGCGTCATTCACCCACTGACAAAGTACTTTTATCTACGTTAAGTGTTTACTACCTGCTGTCACTAGTGTGCACTCTATAAGCACAAAAGTACCAGAACACTTACACGAGCCGCTTCATGCCATCAGTCTCACACTGTCCCATAACCTCAAAATGGAGACCACAGTAGTTTGAATCTACTTTGTGTTATGGGAATAAATAGGAAAAATAGACCAATCAGATTCCTATTGTGTGGCCACTTAGCTCTAATTCCTTTTTTTAATATAGCTTGAGAATAAGGAAAATCTTTTTTTTTCTGCATAACCAAATTCAGCTGACAAACGGCATTTTTTTGGCTATTGTAACATTACTAGATTACTTCCTTTTTTTGGAAACATGTGGCCCAACAGGCCACGTTATGTTTTCATTTTAGGAACTCTTTAAAATTACAGTCAGCTGGCGAGAAAGCTGAGTGACAGCTTGCTTGAGAAATCTATCGAGAGAATGATAGCTTTCAATAAGAAATCGAGGAATAAAGTTAGTTTGGTAGCACAATGTATGTATATGAGAAACTATATCAAGGAGATCTGTCGTGGAAATCAGATAAAATTCAGAAAAAAGAAGTGGATGAGACACTTGAGAGGAAACAGCTTGAACTGTGACCTGACACCGAGGCATTTTTCACATTCAGCAGATGACTTGACAGGAAAAACAAACTGAGCAGGATGAAGCGGTGGTGCTAAGCAGGATACTTGGATGGTGCTTATTACTGCTGATCAGTCCAGAAAAGTAGGATGTTATTTAATCTTTTATGAGAAAGTTTAATAACTTCTCCATTCAGCTTTCCCGCACGCTCATTTGTGGCCGTGCATATGATCATTGATTCAATGAAAAGGATTGACAGGTGGAGCATATCTGCATTTCACAGGCGCTACATTATTGAGTGCTAAAGTACAGACTATTAAACCTATTGAGTGAATTACTGATGTTTCCCAAATCTGGGTGCTGAGATGCACATTTAGGAGAAGAGAGCTGAAAGCCTGGGAGCTAAATTCTCAATAAAGATTTAGGACTGTTCAGTTCTCCTCTTGAAAGGCTATAAAGCCATGTAGAGAATGATACTCGGGCAGTGAATCAGACATGCAGAGAGAGCTTAAAGATAGGCCACAGAAGCAGAGTTTTAATGAAGTCACAGTTCAAGGTGTTGGCCACATCCCCAGCCCACAGACACGGACAGCAGAGATAGAACATGAGGGGATGACGACACTACCCACATTTGCCATTTCACAAGCCTTCATTACAATAAGAATGTGTTTTCGACGGCTTGCCTGGTTAACTGATGGTGCGGTCATTCGCCCATCAAAGCTCAGCTTCTGCAGTAATCTCTTCAACACAACAGACAGATCTTTTGTACATAAAGTCACAGCTAGAAAGCTTCACTAAATTTACTACATTTTTGAAGAGAGGACATTACAAGTAGCTTTAAGCTATTACGGCTGCCTAAGCAGGGAGAAGAGAGCCTCCTTCATGAAGCTGAAAACTTGACATCCAACACGCCTCACTACCCGATCGATCCCTCTTCACATTACACACCTCTGCTACGTTTTACTGAATTCATGCACCCAGACGTTTTAGTTTGGGATGGTAAACCTGCTAAACCTGACCTCACAGTAACTTTAACCAACTTTATCTGGAAATGTAATTATTAACTTCATGGGCAATTGCTTCTCTGTGTCCACAGAGCGTGACTGTGTAAACAGATTCATGTCCCCACAACATGAGTACACACACACACACACACACACACACACACACACACACACACACACACACACACACAAAGCACACAGAAAAATAGTGAAAAAGCCATCCAACCACTGAGTCTGTAGAGCTGGTGTGATGGTCAGGTTACTGTATACAAAGTAGATCATTAACTTCAGTGACTCCTGAGGACCAGAACCAACAAGTTCACGTTAGACTGAAGCAGACACACACACAGAGCTAGCAGTCAGAGTTTTAAAAAAGTCATGTGGCGGGCAGTCAATAATTAAATGGTATTTTATACTCGGCCATGGATCAGTGCAGATTATGCCCGGAGTTGTTTAGATGAATAATAAATGTAGAGTATTTTTGCAGAGCAAAGGAAAGGTCCAGCTCTCACTGCAGTCTCGTTCCCAGAATTTGACTTTGTTTGAAATGTATTAGTCAACATCCGAGCAGTTATCAAGGCCTAACTGTCTTTGATCCGGTTACTGACCTTTGACCTTTAATCCTGTAAAGTTGAGCATTTTCAGTCTGATGTTGCTGCTTTACATAAGATACAGAAGGAAGTGCAATGAGTGCGTCAGCAATGCTTGAAAGTAATGTGAGTAATGCTCTAAATGATGTAGGGGTGGGTGCAGAAGGTATGTACAGAATATTGTTTTAATGACTCACACATTTTGACCTTGCTGCCCTTTGACCTTTCAACAAAGAGCTTATCAGCTCCCACATTTGTTAGTGTGCTCTTCTTTCTCTGAATCCCTGATGGACAGGAATTAGAAACCAGTTTCAAACAACAATCAGCATCAGCGTGAAGATTTCAAAACCAAGTGAAGGACTGACGAATAGAGGAGTTTTTACTAATATATACTTTGTTACAAATTATTTTAGATCCTCCAATTTGATAAACATGTGAAGAAGATTTCAAGACTGATCCAAGTTAATTAGATTACACCCACTTCAGCAGCTCAGTTATTCGTTGATTCCACAATATTTCCTCATTTTTTATTTTGTACAACAGTTTGGTCACGAGCATCACCGTATATAACTAAGAATCTGACATCTTTATAAAATCAAGCCAAAGCCAGTTCTGCAGAGTTCTTATCATATTTTAAAGAAAATAATTTACTTAGTTTTAATTTATTTCTGTTTTCTTAATTTATTTTTCAAATGTATAAATATTCTTGCCCCAGATTATCTTTCTAGACATATTCAAGGGCAGGACAGTAATCTCATTACAAAGAGTGTAGTGAATGGCAGCTGTGAAATCTAAATAAATTAAATCTAAAGTCTGTCAACCAGCACAATGGCTTATCATCCATGGAACGCACTTCCAACTGAAACCCAGCTGATAATATTAAATGTACATATAAACATCGAAGGCTGGTTAAAAATAACTCAGAGCTGCAGTCATTTTAATTCATTATGCTGTACTTTTCTAATTATTCATACTTTTGGAAATAATTATTTATTACACTTATTTCTATTACGGAGCCTTTGTTGTATAACTGAGAGGGTCTGAGATCCCTCCATCTTTCTTACACTACATTTATACTGTGTGTGTATATTATATTTATTGTATATTATGTATATAATGTAAATAAATGCTATGAATTTAGTTTTTTTATTGTGAAT
Organism: Copadichromis virginalis; assembly: GCF_057382275.1. Taxonomy (NCBI): domain Eukaryota; kingdom Metazoa; phylum Chordata; class Actinopteri; order Cichliformes; family Cichlidae; genus Copadichromis; species Copadichromis virginalis. The sequence goes on from NC_140622.1 coordinate 5,740,384, forward strand.
GTAAAACCACAACATTGGACAAGGGTCAGAAATTAGAAATAGCCAAAAGCTCTATGTGCAGCACTTCTTCACACTGGAACTATGTTAAACTGTCGCTTTTATATAATAAATGGAATGATCAGCATCATCATGAAAGTTTCAAAATCAACTAAACAAATGAAGAAAGAAATATATGGGCTTCTTCTAATGCTTGTACTCCAAGGCCTCAAATGACAAAATGCAGCATTAGAAGAGTGCAGCTCAGTGCTTTTCTTCTTCCTCCCCTTTAATAAGTACAGCATTTCATAATAATGTAATATACTTTAGTACTTGTATGATATACTTCCTGGACAACTGAAAACGAGTATTACTCCCGTACAACAACGCAGCAGATCAGTTAAAGTTAGTTATGTTTTGTGACATTTTGTACCCTCTATATACAGTCAGGTTGGTGGTTATGCTGCATGTATTCATAGTTGCTGGGCTGATTGGCTGATGTGTTGATTTAAATACACAGAAATGTTTTGGGAGACTGGAGGTTTCTAAACAACCAAAGCAAGCTAAACGAGTTTAAGGCATTTCTCCTGTGGACACTTGGAGCTTTACAAAAGTGAAGTTACCTCAGTGCTCAGCTGCAGGCCGAACACTTGCGTTATAATTGAAGCGTGTGCTGGTCTGTCATAGTTGACAGAAAGCGGCAGCTGATTGGCTGCCCCGCAACCTCATTATCAGCCCCTGTCCAATCACTCTGCTGTGTGTGCATGTTATGTAAATGGGTCGCTGGAGTGTGAAGGGAGGAAATTAAAAGCGACGCTTTGCCTTCGGTCGCTCTTTCAAGCAAGCAGAGAAGCGCTGGGTCTGCAGGCAGCGGTAAGTGAAGCAGGATTTACTCTTAGTTTTTCAGACTCTTCAGACTCAGAGTGCACTCAGCTGATTGGCCTCTCGCCACTCACACGCATGTTAAAAACTGTGTAATAATAAAGTAGTACAGACGCTGCTGAGAGCTGCAGTTTGATTGCACGTACTGTAACAGTCTGCACAGCACTCTGTTTATTCTGATGAACGCATGTGTGCTCTTCACTTCAGCTGTCTGAAGTTGTCTCGCAAGTGTTCAACTCTTCTGCGCATTTGATTGGTCAACACCCGAGGCAATCCTCCATGCCCCGCCCTTTCAGCTCAAAGTCAATAAACTGTCAGAGTAGTGATTACTGAGTTGTACAATACTGTGCAGCGTAATGATCGAGTTGCACTGACACAAGTCTATATATGAACACAAACACGGACAAACTAGGCTGCTAATAGTTACTGATAGGAATCCAATTATAAAGTTACTACAACTTTGGATTCATTGACATTTCTTGTGTGTGCAATACTCTTTAGATGTCACAGAAAATAAGTAACGATACTAATGTGTAACATGCACTCAGCTGACAGTACAACAAGTGCAGACAGTACAACAACAGCTAAGACTAAAGCAGTGAAGTCATTTTTATTTATAGAGCATATTAAAAGCCATCAGGGTGTTCTTCATAGTACTTTTAGTCACTTAATATAGCAAACTAAACAGCACAGTTACGATATCTAGAAATTGCATAAGACTATGTGAGAAATGCAAAAACATTATGAAAATCACAAATTGCTGCGCTGGACTTTATGTGGGATAGACTGTTTTAGAGCCTTTGGTTTATAACTGAGAGGGACTGAGAAAGTGTAAGTAAGCCAAAACAGGAGTGGTGTGTTTTAATGTGTGTGTAAAGTCCAGCAGCTGCAGGATGAAGCAGTGGTGGTTAGAAACAATGCTTCTGGTTTCTGTAGAGGCTTTAGTTTATCATGCTGTTGAACCATTCTACATCATATTGAAAAGTGTTTCCATTATTTTGGCCATCCTATTTATTTCACCAAGAGGAGGTTAAATAAAACAGTGCACCTCGCTGTATGCAAACAGGTTCACAGAGGGACAAACTGAAGGCTAGAAATCGACTATGAACAAATCAGCACCTTCCTAATAAGTAAAACAAAAGAACAAAACATGACTGAAATTCTAACATTAAATGGTCCACTCAAAACTGCTGTTGTATGATGGCAGAAATGTTTGTTTAATAGGACTCTGTTCAGTCCATCTCTAATGCAATGAATAATGTGAAAATCCCATTCGATTTCATTTTTCTGCGTGCACATGTCTGCAACTCAAGAACACATAAAGGCGCCAGGATGAGGATTGCAGTGATTGGTCAGAGTCTGTTTGGCCAGGAAGTGTACAAGGAGCTAAGGAAGGATGGGCACACCATTGTAGGAGTCTTCACAATCCCTGACAAGGATGGCAAGGCAGATCCACTGGGTAAGAACTCACAACGTCAACATCATTTTAATGGGAATATTAATGGGAATACTGCCTTTCTCCTGTTACCGAAGCAATGCTGAAAGTGACTTTCCAAGCAAGCATTTTTTTGCACATCTGCTAGGAATAAACTGATGATGGTGTCAAATGAAACTGTGACTTGAAATCGGGCCACTGGTTTTATCTCTGCAGCTCGGTCATCAAACTTGCATTGTTGATTGCAGTGTGTTGTGTTTTCTTTATCAGTGAAAGTATCAAATGAATGCATTTTCATATCAGAGCAGTAAAATATCTGTAACTGATTTACATCACTGCAGAAGAATAAGGAACAACTGGAAATGAATTAGACTTTGCTTGACTGCATATACACACCAGTAAGGTTTGCTTACAAATGACTATACATGCTGTACACTATAATAAAAACAGAAACATAACCACTAGCCCACATTTGGAAGTGCTCAGAATCGTGTCGTGATCAGATATTGTCCAGGTGTTAATGCAGTCTGTGCAGAAATAAAGGACTGTCATAGACATCTGCTAATTAATGCTAAGTAAAATATTTAAAAAGAAATGCTAGAAATCCACTTACCAAAACTGAAGCACAAAATTCTTGGAAAGTTTTTACCACACAGAAGGCCACATTGTTTGTCAGATTATTCCATTAGAAAAACAAAACAAGAACAACACAAACATAGTTTAGTATCTTGAGAAATTATCAGGTGAGGTCACTATTTCAGGTGAGGTTGTGCAGTCATCCACAGGCAACACTTAACAAAACAGCCACTCCCTAACTGGCTGTCTGATTAGCTCCCCAAAAAGGAATGGACTCATTCGGAAACTTCCTGGGGAAAATCTGATCTTGTTGGGACATTGACCATCCCACTTTGGATGGAGCAGCTCTCATTTCAACAAATCTGGCCAAATTTATGAACCCCCCCCCCAAAAAAAAATGTGACTATCCAGAGTTGGGGCCAGGGTGCAGAGTTTTACATGCCTCTCTGCAATTTCTCCTATACTGTCATTCCCACAAAACCCCATCCCTATAGAAATTGTTATGACATGCGACATAGCAATTTTTTATTTTTTATATTTTTCACCTCTTCCTTTGTGTGGGTTATAATTCCAGATCCTTAATAACGACACAGACAGAATACACATTATATACAATGTAATACAGAAAGTTACCACCGCATGCTGGGCCCATAATCCAGAGGTCGATGGATTGAAGCCATATTCTGCTATTTGAACTCTATGTTGATAGCCTATCAGATTTCCACTATTTGAACATTGTCACAGAAACACACAAGTTTTAGTCCAGCCAGCGCTGTATGAGTCCAGTGCATTTGTATAATATACACCTGTAAATTTCAGACTCTTCTCTGTGCTCCTTTACTCTGGCATTTTCCTGTATGCTTGCTTTTGGAAGCCGACCCATGTAAACATGTAAAGCCTTAGCAAATGGGAAAATTCTGACTTGTAAAATTTGACATCACAGGGGGTAGTTCTACATGTCAGAGTTTATATACATATTTATAATATATTTATTATGTCTGTATTTATAGAAATACAGACATAACTGCAGTACATGAAAAAGAAAACAGAACTGTTGCAGGATGTGCAGCTTTTCTCATTTATTGTGTTATTTTATCATTTATCAGCCACAGAAGCGGAGAAGGATGGCGTGCCTGTCTTTAAGTTCCCCCGCTGGCGACTCAAGGGCCAGGCTATTCAGGAGGTGGTGACTCAATACAAGGCTACAGGTGCGGAGCTCAACGTCCTGCCCTTCTGCTCCCAGTTCATTCCTATGGAGGTTATCGACCACCCAAGACATGGCTCCATCATCTACCACCCATCCCTACTGCCTCGCCACAGGGGAGCCTCTGCTATCAACTGGTAAGTGATGTTCATGAGATCAAGTTGAAGAGAAGCAAGACACAGTGACAGCTGTTTTATTTCACTTCCTGTATCGGTCTTCACAGGACACTGATCCACGGTGACAAAAAGGGCGGGTTTACAGTGTTCTGGGCTGATGACGGACTGGATACTGGTCCCATCCTGCTGCAGAGAGAGTGTGATGTTGAACCCAATGACACTGTCAACACCATCTACAAGAGATTTCTCTTCCCAGAGGGAGTAAAAGGCACAGTAAGTAAAGAAAGAAAGTGTGGTACAAAGACACTTTTATTGTAAATAAATTTCATACATTGGAAGGTGTGCAATATAATGTGTGGTAGCTGTGTTTAATGTGACTGCAACACTTCACCAAGGCCTTCTACCACAAAGATGATAGGATGCATTCTCCCAAACAACTTTGTTTTGATCCTCATCCTCACATCTTAACATGCTTTTATTTTACCTCTTAATAGCTACCTGGTCATGTTAGCATTAGAGATTTTGTAATACTTAATTCTGCCACAGAGGCACTGCTATCCTGTGTTTTAAATATAAGTAAAAGCATTAATGCAACACTGTCCATGCAAAATAATGACTCGTGCATCGTCATAAGACATATTTCGTGTATGTACTTCCTGATCTGAAAGGTGATGCCGATGCAAAAATTCATTGTCCCTCATTCTTGTGGGCCAGTACTTTGGAAACTCCGTGGTTGTAAAAAACATAAATCTATAGGTTATCGGCCCTTGGGTCTGTCGCTCCAGAACAGGGATGTGAAACTCATTTTACATCAATGCAGGAAAAGTGCAAATCGTCATATTTTCCAAAGCCGTTCAGGAGGCCAGATTGGAGTGTTTGCAGGACTGACTCTGATACCTTGTGTTTGACACCCCTGCTCTACAGCATAAAAGGAATTTAGACAACTTTTATTGAATTCAGTTTTTTAGATAGCACCAAATTACAACAACAGTCACCTTAAGGTCTTTTTATTACATTATAAAGTAAAAACACTACAATAATAGAGAGAAAACCAAGGAGACTACCCACTATTGGCAAACAATCTGCAACAGTGGGAAGAAAAACTCCCTCCTGTTTTAACAGGACGAACCCTCCAGCAGAACCAGGAGGAGCGTCATCTGCCCTGACCTTTTGGGGTTGATGGTGCTTGTTTTCATAATCAGACTTCACTGAACAATAGGTGACATCATGGTGGCTATGTTCATCTTTTATACAGTGTGTATCTTGACCACGGTCACCATCCTGTCAGTTCCTTGGTTATGAAATGAACTGGTGATCATAAAGCTGTTTTTTATTTAAATGTGAAATCATTATTATGCTGTAGCTGCAGGACATACTTTGAATCAGTCTAGTCATATTGCTTTCTCTTGCAATGGTGTGAAGTTAATACAGTTTGCTATGCTAAAGGTAAGCTAAAGATCGCCTTGAAGTGCTGGAAAAAGCAACCTGTAACAGAAATGAAGTTTGTTTTATTATATTTAGAGAGTTAGTTATCTGTGTTTTATGTGACTGATCATTCTGCCTGTGTCCTGTGATTTGCCTGCTGCGAGTTTCCCAACATCGTAAATACTGTGATGACAAAGTTCGGAAAGATAGCTCATGCAATTTAAGATAGCGCAGCTTGAACTGCATTTTTCTGGTTCCAGGTGGAAGCTGTGAGGCTGATTGCAGAGGGGAAGGCCCCGAAGATCACACAGCCAGCGGAGGGAGCCACGTATGAGTGCATCCAAAAGAAGGACAATGCCAAGGTAAAACACAAGTGTAGCTACGCCACATTACATCCACAGACACAAACATGCAGAGTGTCGGTCACTGCTGTTCGTTCGTTCGTCGATTTACAAATATCATTAGTTATATATTATTTAGTTATAGTTATAATATTATTATTATTATTATTATTATTATTTTATGGGATATTTAGTTAAGCTTAAAATTAAGGGTTTTTTTCTTATGCTGATAATAATGTGGTCTTGATACGTTTATAGCACATTTTACAAAATGCAGAAATGACTTTTTGTGATGCTTTGCTGTGAAAACTGCAGAAATTAATTCCATCATTTAAATGAGCAGTCTCTCCTGTTCTGTCAAAGTCTGACTTGAATTGACATCCTTCATCTCAGCGCTGCCGTCTTTATCTGTCTTCTGATTATATCTTTTGTGAATATATACACATATAAATCTGTGTGCTGCTATTCTTTCAACTGACCATGATGTAAAGAGGCTTATCCAAAACCATAGTTGTAAATAAGAAAGCGTTCTTTTGCGTCGTTAAATAAAGGTTAGATTACCATCCTGTGGTACAAATTGGTATTACATGCAAACACTTTGGATATAAAGTCACTGTGATTATTACTTCTCATTCTCTTGATAGTTTTAACTCAGTTGTTGTTACTTAGAAAAATTCTCCTACATACTTTTAGAAATATCAGATCAGATTACCCAGACTCAGACCGACTCCCAAGGCAGTGGCAATGGATGCATCTCACAAGGTCACATGTACAATGAACCAGCAGTTCACTGTACATGTGGAGGGAAACATTTCAATTCAAACCTTTGCCTTTGAAAATGTGAGCTTTTTCTTGCTGCTGCAATACAAGGAACAAAGTACAGTTTCTGGATGTTACCTACATTGTAGTGATTTACACTTTCACCTAACACACAGTCCCACTTTGAGACAGGAAGGACATGCAAATCCCTTAAGAGGATGCATCATGAAGGACATGTGGTGTAAGGATCCAGTAGATAGAATATGTAAAAGGTAAACGGACTGGTACTTACATTGGTACACACACTCACATGGATGCATCAGTGCAACCCTAGGGTACTTTGACAGGCAGACTGGAGTGGCTGAGGAATCGACCCACCAACACGCTCAGTAGCAGACATCCCACTCCTCCTGAGCCGCTGTGGTGAAGCATTTAGATTTGAACTGGCAGTGATGACTGCTTGAAATTCTAACAGATTGACTGGAACCAGTCTGCTGAGGCTCTCCACAACTGGATCAGAGGAAACGACAAAGTGCCGGGAGCCTGGGCCGAGGTCGATGGACAGGTAACAGCTTCTTAATGCTTTCTGTCTGTATCCTGTACAGCTGACTAAATAAAAAATGTTTGACACAATACTTCTGAATTTTAACCGGATCAGAGCGACGGCTCACGCAGACATGCAGAATCAAAACATGATGAGCAACTGCGTTTGGACTGAGTCCCGTTTTACATCTCTCTCTGTAGAAAGTGACTTTCTATGGCTCCTCTTTGGTGGATAATGGGACCGCAGTTAATGGTCAACCCCTGGAAATCCCTGGAGCCAGCCAACCCGGTATCGTCACTAAATCTGGCCTGGTGCTGTTTGGCAATGACGGCAAGACTGTAAGTGAGATTATTAATCTCAGGAAACTGTTCTAGATTTCCAGAATTCACATTACAGATAAGTGCTGTACATATCTGAAATGATTGGCTCAGACATACAATGGCCCCATCACTGTGTCGATATAGCTACATCTTGTTACTGAATTAATTGAAGACCACCCTGACTGTGGTGGTGAAAACATCACTTGCAGATATTCGGGTGCTTTTCACTGGCAGGGACAGCAATTGTCAGAACAAAGCAAATACCTTCCTACTAGGCTTGACTTGTGTAGTAATACCAGAAGTATCACATTCAGTCCTTCAGCTATGAGGTGATTTGGTCTTGGAATGCAGCCCACAGCTCGTTATTCTGCATCCTTTCTTTCCACGGATGCTCAGACAAAAACTCTACACTCGTGTCACGACTGCAGAGAGAAGATTTTGAGACATTTACGCTAGAAAAACCTGACAGAGCAAAGGAACAAAGAGATCACTGTGAAACTGGATATATGACTTTTTTTAGCTTTATATTTTTATGTTCACATAACAGGATCATCGTGAAATAACTTTGGCAAAATATATACAGTATATAAATCTATTTTACAGTGCAACATCAGTAACACATGACGTACAGCATCATTTGATATTATGGTGCAATTTAGATTTAAAAACTATTTTTCGATCAGGTTGAACTTTGTCATCTGTTTAATACTCGTGTTTGCCAAATATGTTAGTGTTTATTAGAGGCTCTAAACAGAACAGGAATGTAGAGTTTAGTAAGTAGTCCACAGTACCAGAAAAGCAGTAGACAAACAGTCCTCCAGCATCCAGCTGTATCTACAGTATTGTGCATATGAAAAACAAATATTCAGCTGGCCAACGTGTGTTTTGTACGTAGTCTCTACAGGTGCTGGTTACTGAACTGTCCAAACCTGTATTTTCCAGTGTTTAAAGTCCTGCTCAGCACTGAAAGTAGTTAAGAATGCTTGGTTGAATTAAATGGGAATATTTTAAAAAGTACATTTTTAATCAGTATCTTTTTAGTGTCCGAGTCAGGAAGAAGTTAGCTTACCTCAGCAAAAACCCGGGATCGGTAATAAACTCTTCCCTCTATCATAACTTCATAGGCACTTGGGGAAATGTACTTGTATGTAAGTTAGATGGAAAAAAGTATTTTTGTCTTTTTCGTTTATGTTGTTTTTGTCATTATTTGTTCCCATCTTGTTTTGTTATAAATCAGTAATCTTTTAGCTGCTGGTTTGTCTTGTTACAACAACAAAGTGCTGCTTAAAAAACACTTTGTAATCGGAGTGTGACATTAAGCCACTGAAATCTCTGGGATATTGATGTTGTCAGCTAAGTAGCAGAAAGGGCTGTTAATCAGTTTCAGCTGAAATTACCAAGAGATTCACAAGAGGAGCAACAATGAGACAATCCCTAAAACAGGTTTTACAGGTGGAGACCACTGACCCCGCCCCCCAATGGAACCAGTCTGTGAGCACTGTCAGAGCCACAAAATGGACTCCAGCATGTGAAAGTCTCAGACCAAATAATCGTCAACAGACTTCATGAGGGCCTCTAGTGAGCCCTGTGCTCACTGCCCGACGCTGTGGAGTGTGACTGGAACTTTCCATGGAATACCAGAACTGGCAGGTACACCACTGGGACTATTTGCTTTTCCCATATGAGAGCAGGTTCACCCTGAGCACATGTGACAGACGTGAAAGGGTCTGGAGAAGCCGTGGAGAACATTACGCTGCTTGTGACATTGTTCAGAATGATTGCATTGGTGGTGGTCTGCAGAAGCATATCCATGGATGGACACAGAGACCTCTACGGCTAACCAACATCACCCCGGCTGCCATTAAGTATCGGAATAAAGTCTTTGGATCCACTGTCACGCCCTACACTGGTGCATAATTTGTAGTCAAACTAATGGTCTCTTGACTCCAGTCCAATAATTACTGCAGACACATGAGAGTTCATTTTCCATCCAACCTGCATATAAGTATACAACCCACAATTTCAAATTTAAAGCCAATTTCAGTATATTTTCTATCTTATTGCAATCTCTGGACAACATTTGGAGTTGGCATGAGTGTTTGGATTCAGTCCCATTTATGGCAGTCTGGCTGCTTTGCTGATTTTGTTGTGTACATGTTGAAAATTTCAAAAGACAAGCTCAGTTCTGTACTCAGATTTTCGACTACATGCGCCATCAGCTCTAACACCTCTCAGGTGGGACTCTGACTTGTGGACAGGTTAATGCCGTGAACCTTTCTCATATGCCTCTTCATCAGCAGCCGCTCTGTAAACAGCTCATCGCAGTCCCCGCATTTGTACGGCCTCTCCTCTTTATGTTTGGCTAGAACGTGCTTCCTCAGAGTAGAACCCCTGTTGAAGGATTTGTCACAGATGTGGCAGCTGAAAGGTTTCTCCCCTGTGTGAGTCCTTATGTGTTCTGTCATGTGTCCTTTCAGCTTAAAACACTTGCCGCAGTAATGGCAGCTGTAGGGTCTCTCTCCTGTGTGCACTCTCATATGATTCTGCAGGTTGCTCTGGCAGGGGATGTGCTTGCCGCAGATGTGGCAGTCAAAGTTGCTCTTGCTCTCCTGTGGCTTGCTTTCATGTGTCTTGAGGTGCCACGTTAGCACAGTCTTTTTGGTGAAAATGTAGTTGCATATGTGGCAGCGGTACAGGGTGGTGCTAGTCTTCTCTTCCAGAAGGTTTGGTTCATCTGCAGATGTTTGCCTCGACTCTCTGCTCTCCTCTGCTGCTCTGCAGTCCTCTAACTGCTGCACTGTTTTGATGAGTTCTTTTGTCAAGGCATCTCCGTCATCGCTGTCTTCCATCGTTGGTTGCTCCTCGCCTCCATTGAGCCACAGTTCCTCCCTCTGCTCCTCTTTAACCTCGGAGGGTCCCGGCTCATCCTGCCACACACTCGAGCTCCACTCTTGCTGTTTAGGTGGAATGTCCTCAGTTGGCTGTTGTTTGGCATCTGCAAACAAAGGAGAGAGAAAAGCATTACACTTCAAGTATTGTGCTGAGATCTAAGCGTTACAATTGGCTTCAAGTAAAGGACAGCATTTGCTATTAGAAGAGTGCACATACTAACATGTGTGGAGTATGTTATGACTTCAGTTTAGACAGTAAAAGTCTTTGGTAAGTTTTTTTTGTTTTGGTTTGTTTTGGTTTTTTTAAGTGAAGTGAAATAGCCACCAGCTTAGACTGCAAACTGCCCTGTGTGATAAGTCACAACCATGACCTTATGCTGATAACTATATACAGGTCAATGAACAGTGGTTAAGGAACTTCTACAAAGCTGTAAGCTAACAGTAAACAAAACAGGCTGACAAAATGTCATGTGTTCTGACACAGTGAATGACACAGAGCCAAACCAGAGCCAAAGTTACTCTGGAAACACTGGGTTGCATCGTGTCTATCAGGTAAAAATGGGCCAGTCTGCACCAAAACACCAGTTCTGTAAGCTTGTTCCATAAACCCCACTAACTTCATGAAGAATGCTAATTTTCCAAATCTACAATGTGATAAATTGACTGATTCTTATTTAGTGCTTTTCTGCTCTCTTCACATTATTACTCTGATGGATCCATCGGAGAGCAAGGTTAATATCTTGTCCAAGGATATGTGGCATGCAGAGTAGGAATCACCTTCCAAGCAGTAGATGACCTGCTCTAGCTCCTGAGCTACAGCTCCAGTGTGGGGAAACATGGCTGAACTGTTCAACTATTTCAGGAGTGGCCAACTCCAGTAGATTGTAAGGTAGACCCTACAATGACATTTATAGTAAAATAATATTTTCTTATACAAAATATATAACTATAGTTTGCCCTGTGCTTTGATGCAAAGTTTTTATGCTGCTGAAAACAAGATGGGTATAGTGTACACATTAATTAATATTAATGATAATTTGATGTCCACTTTAACAATGTTCAGGTCAGTGGCTCAGAGTTTTACTGGCCCATGTATATTTGTATTGGGTTGTTTGAAAAACAAAAAACAAATAAAAACCCCTTTTTTTAGAATTTCTATTAGTATTATTAATGCAGTTCAAGAAAATATTTTAGATTATTTCACTTTCAATCTGAAAAATGTTGCAAAAACTTTGGAATAAATATGCACCCCACGCCCCCTTTAGACACACCCCTGTTCGGTTCCATGTAAACTAAGACATCAGCCGTGAGCCGTCAACTATGGTGTTATTTTTGTGCCACTATTCACTATTCAAAAAAAACTTTTGAGCGCACGTAAAAAAAATCCAGGTGCAAGTGTTGCAAATTGAGGAGAAATTTATTTTGAGCGAAGAAAGGCTAAATTTGAGTGAACAAAATTCATTGCTGCGTGCAAAAAATGTATTTCAGTGTTTGCTATTATCCATACACACACACAATACTAGTGATGTGCGGATCAATACTGAAATATCGATTCCTCCGATACCAGTCATTTATGTTCTAGAATCGATTCTCACATTAAAATATTGATATTTTAGCAATTTAGTGTAAATTTGTAGTTTATCATTAACAGGAACACAGTGGAAAGAACCTATTTCATTCGGATTGTCTACATGGGAAGGAACTACTTCCTCTTCTGCCTTTCATAGTTATGTGCGAAATAGGGCTTTATAAATGTGTCGCGGCCCCTTGGCTGAGCGTAATTGGAGTTATGCGCGGACGTATTTTACCTCCACAAACAGCCGAGACGTGGTTTGCATACATGTGGCAAGAAAGTGAGGTGTTGTGGCAACATCACTAACCTTGTCAAACACCTCAGAGTAAATCATATCACAGAATGTGACGAGTGTATGTTGAGGCGAACTGAAGAGGAGAGAGGGACAGGTGCTGCTAGGGCGAGACAGACGTCTCTCACGGAGTCCTTTAGTGCTGCAGGCAGGCAAGGTGTTCAAATAGGCACAACTTCCGGTTTGTATTTCTATATGATGAATTCTGCATTATTAAGTGATAAGAACAAGTAATCTGATGTCCTGTAATCATTATGACGCTATAATTTGAGATACAATAAATAAAATAAGTTTTTGTACAAAGTATCGGTATTGGATAAGTATCATCGATACCACCCTGAATTTTACCTGGTATCGGATTGGAAAGGAAATCAGTGGTATCGCACATCACTACACAATAGCAGCCCCTCTCGCTCAGTTTTTGCATTTGCGCTTGCTCGCAATGTGTTGTTTGCAGTCTCAACAGTTCTGCTCGTGCGCGCTCAACTCTTTCTGTACGCCGTTATATTTGTGCCACAAAACCAGCCAATCACAGACTTGGATGCAAAAAAATCTGATTGGCTGTTTTGTTCTCCAATCAGCTCGAAATGATGAAATGCAATATCCCCGAATCCATTTGGCTGCAAAAATTATTTTTACGTGCGCTCAAATTTATTTTACGTGCGCTCATAATAGTGGCACAAAAATAACGCCATATCCAACAAGCTGTATAATTAAACATGTAGCACACCGAGTTCACAGTTCATCTGCATATTTTAATACAACTTCTGAAGACTTACTGCAGATTTCTCTCTGTGTAAAACAAACGGTGAAGGATGGAGCAGCTACAAAATGTGTTTCTCTTCACGTCTGAGTTTGTTAACCAGGAGCTCTGATGAAGGACTCGCTCGCTTTTCCCAGTAAAGGTTTTAATGGTGATCACAGGAACAGCGCCGCTGTTTTCTATCAGTCAACCCGAGCTCACCGTCTCGGTAACCGCTCCGCCTCTTTGCTCTTCGCGGTGTGTAAACAGGCTCGGGCTCCACGTTTAACGGTGCCAGGGTCATCATCACTGCTGCTGTTGTGCTCTCAGTGTTTTTGTTTCAAACTGGACCCCTGCGTGGGCTTAATGTTGTCAGACTTATAATCCACACGCTTCCCCTAAATACGTTTGTATCGCAGGTCTGTTTTTAGCCGCTAATGTGGGTGAAACGCTCGCGTTCGTGTTTCCATGGTGACAATGGCGCGCTACAGAGCCGTTCCTTAAGTGAAGCATCGAATCAAATAATTTGTATCAAGATTTTTTTAACAAAATACTCGATAAATCGTTGCAGCCCTTGTTCACTAGCATTATTGTAACATTTACAAAATAAATATTTACATTTTCAGTTTTGTTTCATTTTTACAAATGTATCAACATTATAATCCCGACACTTTCTTACTGGATCCATCCAAAAACAAGAGAGTAATAGAGTACTAGGAGTGATTCTTAGGGCAAACATAAGCTTTCACCAGCTTGTATGAGTTGAGAGTTTATACAAAACAATGCCATGATGTCACATCCTGCAAAGTGTGTTAAAATGTTACAATCATCATTTCACATTCGTTAAATAGGAAGGTAACACAGGTGTTTACATCGAACTGATCGGTGGTCAGATCGCTTTTGATGTATGTAACAGAAACATACAAGTACGAGTCCTGTCTGAGTGCTGCTTTTCCCCCCCAATTTATTACAATTACCTTTGATCAGAATAATTTGGATTGTTATCTGAAGATAATATTCACACATAAATATCTGAACTTGGTGATATTTTTAATATTTAATCAAATTTGAAGGCACACTGTCGGGCAGTGCAGACTAGTTGTGGTAAAGGGAACCTGCAGATGCAACATCTGGACAACATGAAGAAAACTCACCAGTTAACATGAAAACCAGTTACACTAGAACTCCTGTACAGAGCACAACTGACACTCCTGTACAAGACTGACGTTTTCATAAATAATACAAAACAGCTTATGACATGTGTGTGTGTGTGTGTGTGTGTGTGTGTGTGTGTGTGTGTGTGTGTGTGTGTGTGTGTGTATATATATATATTACATACTGTACGTAGCTTCAAAACAGCTTGTCCGTATCTATAATTATATACAGATGTGTTCACTACACCAAACAATGTTAAGAACAAGTGTTAAACTCGCGGGCTGATTGGCTCAAAGGGTGCAGGGTCATGTACGCTCAACTATAAAAGGAGGATTTAAGTTGCGTCCTAACGCGCACACGCTGAGATCAGAGTAACCACAATGAACGACGGTCCTCTTTGATATGATAAGTGCGACCTGCCGCAGTTTGACTGTCATTTGAACTCATGTTTCGATAAACAGCATCCTTACTGTACTGTTTTATTTGAGGACATTGGAAATAAGCTCACCGGAAATTTAACGCTCCTTTACTATATGGCTAACACTGCTTGCTAATGTTGCTAGCTAAATGCTGTGAATATAAATGTAACTTTCTGTCCGACGTCGCTGAATCACTTATTGGGTTATTAATAAGATGCTAACTGGCCGAAGTAACCTGGGGTACATACCTGCCCTGTGCAGCCGTATCTCTGGTTTGTAGACGAGGTCCAGCAGCCGCTGCAGCCTCTGGTTCTCCAGCTTGGCTCGGTACACCTCCTCCTGGTACTCTACCAGGGTCTTCTCAACGAATCCGTAGATGTCCACCGCAGCTGCGGTTAGTCTTTCCGTCAGGAACACGTTAAATGTCTGAAGGGTAGCTGTGGCCATTGTAAGGCTTCTCCGTTATTTTCAGCTCACCCTGCTTGCTACCTATGGATGTGTGACCGTCTATGCAGTGTGTAACAGGCGTCACAGCGCCCTCTAGAGCACTGGACTTTGTAGGACACTGTACCGTCAACATGCATGGAAATGCTCTCTAGGCACATTTAGGCTCGGATTAAACTAGTCAGTGGTAAAACTGACTGCACGCACTAGAGTTCAGCTAGTCTAGAGCTGAACTCTCATTCATTCTCGTTCATTTGTCTTCATTAATTCAGTCATTCACTGATAGAAAAGTTGACCATTTTTATTTGCTGACTAAAATAAAATCGGTGTTGGGATCTCTGATTTTTCTGCTTAAGTAGTTTCCAGCTAACATTCACGCTCCAGTGGATGCTTTGAAGAGCAACTTGGGGTTTCGTTACTTGGCCTTTGTGAGGACTTTCAAAACATGGAATTGACAAAAAAGTAAATTAGGCAGAAAATAAGTTGTTTAGTCAGAGTTCTTGTTTAATTTTGTTATTTTTCTTTCAATAAAAATGTTGCTAACTTACAAAAAACTGCATTCCATAGATCACTGATGAAGTATTGGACTTTGCTGTAGCTCAGGTGGCAGAGCAGGTCAGCCACCAATCATGGCCACGCAAATATCCTTGGGCAAGATACTAACCCCATGTTTGCCTACTGGTGGTGGTCAGAGGGCCCGGTGGCGCCAGTGTCCGGCAGCCTCGCCTCTGTCAGCGCGCCCCAGGGCAGCTGTGGCTACAATGTACCTGCCATCACCAGTGTGTGAATGACTGAATGTAGTGTAAAGCGCTTTGGGGTCCTTAGGGACTGAGTAAAGCGCTATACAAATGCAGGCCATTTACCATTTACTTAGTCTGAATTGCAGAACACACTGCAGTCACTTGCCTTGAAATTCCCTGTTATAATGCTGACTATTTTTTAGGATCATTATTTTTCTATATGACTCTGACTCAGATACTAGAGTGGGTTGTCTACCAATTGTAATAGTGTAGCACTTTTCTGTTCTACCTGAGCACTCAAAGTTCTTCATACAACTTGCCTCATTCATTTATTCGCAAAAACATGTCCTTGAGCAATATATTAAACCCTGAGTTGTCCCTGATGCATTCACTGGAGTGTGTTAAAAGTTAGACAACGAGCTTGGGCATATGAAAAAGTGCAATAGGAGTGTGTGTCTGTGTGTGAGTGATAATTTATTTTATACATAAACTTTACCTGTGCTTGTATGATGATTTTAAGAGCTATAACAATACGCAAAGTTGGCAAGCTAGCCAAATATTCCTCTTCTTCACTAAAATGCTTGCAGAGGTTTGAGGCATGGTGATGGTGGTGCTTCATGGAAACTTCCCATCCAATCTAATGGATCCTGATATACAAGAAGAATTGAATAACATGTTTAAATCATAATTCTGATTAAAATTGTGGTCCATTCAACGTATTCTGTTGACCTCAATGGAGACATTGAAGTGTGTTAGCAAAGTACAGCATTGATTAAAACAGGTGGTGTCGCATTTTGTGTTTCTCTGCAGCTGCTGGTGAAGAATCTGCAGTTTGAGGATGGAAAGATGATTGCTGCAGCGCAGTACTTTCGCTCTGGGAGCAGTGCTGCTGTGGAGCTCACTGAGGAGGAGAAAACCTTCGCTGTACAGATGAGGGTAGGCCCTCCTCTCCCACTGATTCAAGAAAACGTTAAGCTGACAGTTTAGATTTTGTCTTTGTGCTGACTTTTAACATCATGTCTTCCAGGCAGTGTGGCAGAGTATCCTGAGTAATGTGAGCCAGATTGAAGACTCCACAGATTTTTTCAAATCTGGTGCTGCTTCCATGGATGTGGTCAGGTGATACAGGGAAAAATACAAAACCATGTCAATTTTCTTTTTATTGTTCATCACTTATGTAACATACAGTTCCAGTCTGTGTTTATTTCGCTATGGTGTAGAACAAATCTTAATACATTAAAGTTATTAAACAATGACAGAATTATGTAACAAACAAGCAGCAGCTTTAAGTGTCAGTTTTGTTTGGGCTCAGTGAAACCAGGCACTGAGCGGGTTGCCTGTGCATAATCATTAATGTCCAAAATACTTTTTAACCAATTTCCATCAACATGTAACTCATTCTTTCTGCACTTGTGCTCTACCTCTCCACCAAATTTCATTGGATTTTGCTCGATGTCTATTATGTGGTACCCGTTATCTACAACTGAGGCTTTAGGTATTGTCAAGCCAGCAAATGCAAAGAAAGCCTGGCTAAACGCATAAATCCACCTCAGATAGCTACAATCCAATAATATTATGTATATGTGTGCAGGTTTATATGTGTAGGTTTATTTAAGTAAGTTTTTAGTTTAGGTCATTTTCTCCTTAAAGAGTATTTTACAACCTGATATCAGTGCTTTAATCCAAGCATTCCTTCTTTTACCACTATTTCACCTAATCTTCTCTTCTTTTTCTTGTCCCCCATATCTTTTCTATCCCCCATTTTCCATCTTGCCTCTTCTCTGTCTTCAGGCTGGTGGAGGAGGTGAAACTTCGAGCCAGCAGTTGCCAGCTGCAGAACGAGGATGTCTACATGAATACAACCTTTCAGGATTTCATCCAAATGTGTGTGAGGAAGCTCAGAGGGGAGGACGATGAAGAGGAGTTGGTAGTCGACTATGTAAGTGTTTGAAATTCCCTTTGTTAGTTATGGATACGTGGAGAGGAAACAGCTGTGTGTTAATGTGTATCATTTACCTGCTCAGGTGGAGAAGAACATAAACAACATGACAATAAAGATGCCTCATCAGTTATTCATCAACGGAGAGTTTGTTGATGCAGAAGGAGGAAAGACCTACAAAACCATCAACCCCACTGACGGCACGGTGAGAGAAAAAGAAATGACAAAAAATGCAAAATTCATGTCCTATATAATATTTTATTATATCGAGTAATGTCTTCTCTGTAATGTAATAACTTTGTGTCCTGCGTCATACACTGGCAGGGATCTATAATGAAAAGCAACCATTTCTTTTCTCAACTGATGATGGAAGCTGAAGCTGTTGATTCTTTTTCGGGTTACAAATATTAAAATCCCCTGTCTTTAGTGACCAACAAATGATGATGGCCAAAAATAGTGCTACAGTCTGTTTAAAGCTTATTTTAACAAAGTTTAGGGGGAAAAACTACAAAAAAGGGAAGTTCTCTTTCCACTGCTGAAGGTGATCTCATCAGGATTGGAGGCCATGTCTTCATAACTGAGGTTTGCCATCTTTAATTTCCTTGTCTGTCCTGTGTGTGTCCTGCAGGCCATCTGCGATGTGTCTCTGGCCCAGATCAGTGATGTGGACAGGGCAGTGGCTGCAGCTAAAGAGGCCTTTGAAGAGGGAGAGTGGGGCAAGATGAACCCAAGGGACAGAGGAAGACTCATCTACAGGTCAGATATATGACCCTGGAGTGTCAAAAAACTTCATCCATATTTTTTTTCTTAGCTTTATGGCCCATTTCTCTTTACGGTAAAGTGAGCATCTCCATAGCATGAACCGCTTTAATATCTTTGTTCTAAGGGAGTAAATGCCTTCAGTAGGTTTGTTTGTCTTTGATAGTATTAGTGAAGAAAAGTTGTTGTCTAAGTTGTGTTTCATAATATGTCTTCGCTGTTAACCCACCTCCAGGCTGGCTGACCTGATGGAGGAGCACCAGGAGGAGCTGGCCACTATTGAAGCCATTGACTCTGGAGCTGTGT
Organism: Copadichromis virginalis; assembly: GCF_057382275.1. Classification (NCBI taxonomy): domain Eukaryota; kingdom Metazoa; phylum Chordata; class Actinopteri; order Cichliformes; family Cichlidae; genus Copadichromis; species Copadichromis virginalis. The sequence continues at coordinate 5,759,222 of NC_140622.1, forward strand.
ACACTCTGGCCCTCAAGACCCACGTGGGCATGTCCATCCAGACTTTCCGCTATTTTGCTGGCTGGTGTGACAAGATCCAAGTAAGACAGCTGGCTTAAAAGCCTGCACCTGTCACGTTGTCAGTTGACAGTCTGATACATCTGTTACAGATGTGTAAATACATGCAAACAACATGATGTTGTTCTTTTACAGGGCAGCACCATCCCCATCAACCAGGCCAGGCCCAATCGTAACCTGACTTTTACCAAGAAGGAACCAATGGGGTGAGAATAGAGATTTGAAAAGTGTCATACTCTACACAGCATTGCAGTGGAACCTGCAAAAATAATTACATTTAGGAAAATATTCTGTGGACCTTTTGAAGGGTTTGTATCCTGTTGCATCTGATGTAAAACTAACAAAGCATTTCAGTCAAATGCTTTTTCACAGCACTGTACATTCACATTAAAGCTAACATGCCTTTGGTTCGAAAGCCGAACAAACTACTGCTTTTTATGAACCACATTAGTAGTTTAAGGGATATTTGTAAAGAACAAACTATATATGTGCTTGACAGAAAATCTTCAAACAGGTGGATTTCAATCAAGATGTTATAAAATGGGTGTGATAAGTATTTCAAATGCTCTCTATCTGTCCTCAGAGTTTGTGCCATTGTGATTCCTTGGAACTACCCTCTAATGATGCTGGCCTGGAAGACAGCAGCCTGCCTGGCAGCTGGAAACACAGTGGTCCTCAAACCTGCACAGGTCAGACTCCCATGTCACACATGCTACCCACAAAAGCTAAAACCACAGGGTCATTCATGTTGTTGTTTGTTTTCAGGTCACCCCACTGACAGCACTGAAGTTTGCTGAACTGGCAGCAAGAGCGGGACTGCCTAAAGGAGTGATTAACATTCTGCCTGGATCAGGTTGGATCATAAACATTCATGACATGAAGCTGAGGTCACCTAATGAAGCTCCGTGAGTTGCTATGCATCTTGTTCTTTATTCTAGGTGCCCTGGTGGGTCAGCGTCTCTCCGACCATCCCGATGTCCGGAAACTTGGCTTCACAGGTTCCACAGAGATTGGTAAACACATCATGAAGAGGTGAGAGATAACGTAAACCTTACACAAGGTGTTTAACAAAGTCTTATACACTGAACAAAAATATAAACGCAACACTTTTGTTTTTGCTCCCATTCCCCATGGGATGGACGTAGAGACCTAAAATTCATTCCAGATACACAATATAACCATCCCTCCCAAACAGTGGTCACAAATCAGTCCAAATGTGTGGTAGTGGGCACATCTGCTATATTGAGATAATCCATCCCACCTCACAGGTGTGCCACATCAGGATGCTGATCTGACATCATGAGTAGTGCACAGGTGTACCTCAGACTGCCCACAACAAAAGGCCACCCTGGAATGTGCAGTTTTGTCTCACAGCAAAATGCCACAGATGCCACAAGCAATGAGGGAGCGTGCAATTGGCATGCTGACAGCAGGAATGTCAACCAGATCTGTCGCCCGTGCATTGAATGTTCATTTCTCAACCATAAGCCGTCTCCACAAGCGTTTCAGAGAATATGGCAGCACATCCAACCGGCCTCACAACCGCAGACCTCGTGTAACCACACCAGCCCAGGACCTCCACATCCAGCAGGTTCACCTCCAAGATCGTCTGAGACCAGCCACCCAGACAGCTGCTGGAACAATTGGTTTGCACAACCAAACAATTTCTGCACAAACTGTCAGAAACCGTCTCAGGGACGCTCAACTGCATGCCCGTCGTCCTCATCGGGGTCTTGACCTGACTCCAGCTCGTCGCCGTAACAGACTTGTGTGGGCAAATGCTCACATTCGATGGCGTCTGGCACGTTGGAGAGGTGTGCGCTTCACGGATGAATCATGGTTCACATTGTTCAGGGCAGATGGCAGCTGAGAATGTCCCAGTTCTTGCATGGCCAGCATACTCACCGGACATGTCACCCATTGAGCATGTTCGGAATGTGCTTGACCGGCGTATACGACAGCGTGTACCAGTTCCCACGAATATCCAACAACCTCGCACAGCCATTGAAGTGGAGTGGACCAACATTCCACAGGCCACAATTGACAATCTGATAGACTCCATGCGACGATGTGTTGCACTGCATGAGGCAAATGGTGGTCACACCAGATACTGACCGGTTCTGGGTCCCCAGACCCCCAATAGCGCAAAAAACTGCACATTCCAGGGTGGCCTTTTGTTGTGGGCAGTCTGAGGTACACCTGTGCACTACTCATGATGTCAGATCAGCATCCTGATGTGGCACACCTGTGAGGTGGGATGGATTATCTCAATATAGCAGATGTGCCCACTACCACACATTTGGACTGATTTGTGACCACTGTTTGGGAGGGATGGTTATATTGTGTATCTGGAATGAATTTTAGGTCTCTACGTCCATCCCATGGGGAATGGGAGCAGTAACAAAGGTGTTGCGTTTATATTTTTGTTCAGTGTAGTTTCGCTCACAGTTGCGTGTCTGTTTTCTTGTATATTTGAAGCTGTGCAGTCAGCAATGTAAAGAAAGTCTCTCTGGAGCTTGGAGGAAAATCACCACTTATCATCTTCAGTGACTGCGAGATGGACAAGGCCGTGCGCATGGTGTGTTTATCTTATGGCAGGTTTTTGTGTTTTTTTCCAAAACAGAGTAAAAAGTTGTGCATCCACTATGTTGTTGTCTGTATGTTACAGGGCATGAGCTCAGTGTTCTTTAACAAGGGAGAGAACTGCATCGCTGCTGGCAGACTGTTTGTGGAAGACTCCATTCATGACCTGTTTGTACAAAAAGTGGTAGGTGTAACCCGCAGTAAACTTTACTTTGACCTTTTTTTCCTTTTTTACAGTGAAAATGTCATGTTGTGTTTTCATTCCACCTTAAAAATCAGTCTCTCACCTTCAGACGTAATAGGCTGATGGCTCACTGACTAATGCCATTTTAGTCAGCGGGCCAAAAGACATTTTGCTATAGTGCTGAGGTGTTTCTCACCAAACTATATGTCTTTCACTTAACTTTATCAGCTAGTTACTGTTTTCAGTAACTTTTTCACATGTGTTGAAAGAGCAAGGCCAGTGACGCACTGTCGGTGGTAGTAATGAAACTGAAACACATGCTCTAAGTCTTAGAAATGAGCACACTGAGCAGGTTGAGCAGTTACACGCCTTTGTGTGGATCTGCGTGTGTTTCAGCATGTCCTTCTAGTATGCAAATTGAGCCGCAGCGGTAAGGTTTCTCTCCCGTATGCTGTCTCATGTGAGTAATTAGTTCTTACTTCTTTAAAGACCACTTGGATCTCTCTTATCTTAGGTTGAGGAAGTCAAAAAGATGAAGATTGGTGATCCACTGGACCGCTCAACAGACCATGGACCTCAGAACCACAAGGCCCACCTGGACAAACTGGTGGAATATTGTCAGACTGGCGTCAAGGAGGGAGCCACCCTGGTCTGTGGTGGCAGACAGGTACAACGACCAGGTAAGGCAGCAGAAGTTTCTAAACAGAACTGGTTAGGATGGACTAACTCTGATATAACAGATGCCGTTGGATGTTTTGTTTTCCCTCCAGGTTTCTTCTTTGAACCCACAGTGTTTACTGATGTGCAGGACCACATGTACATTGCTAAAGAGGAGTCTTTTGGCCCTGTTATGATCATCTCCAAGTTTAAGAGCGGGTTAGTTAAAATTGAATGATTGCTCAAATGCCAGCTTGCTTCATATACCCAACATAAGACTGACCTTTTGTGTCTTCACTGTTGTGTTGGTCCGGTGTGCCTCCTCCATCTTCCTGAATTCAGTGAAGTGGATGACGTCCTGAGGAGGGCCAATGCTACAGAGTATGGCCTGGCATCAGGTGTTTTCACACGGGACATCAGCAAAGCACTGTATGTCAGTGAAAGGCTCAATGCCGGCACAGTTTTCGTCAACACCTACAACAAGACCGACGTCGCTGCGCCCTTCGGAGGCTTCAAGCAGTCCGGATTTGGTAAAGACCTGGGTAAGGCAAACTACTGCTTTTATTGTGTAGATGTATTATTTCATGTCAAGAAACACAAATTTTTTAAAAAAAGAAAAAATATATACTATTCAACCTATGTCAAAACATTTTCACATACAACACCAGCAGTGGGGACAAAGTCATGTTTGGAGGGTAAATGGGCTGGTTCTTATATAGCACTTTTTACCATGTAAGTGCTTTCTATCTAACATTCACACACATTCATACGCCAGTGGACAAATCAGAGAGCAACTTGGGGTTAGTATCTTGCCCAATGACATTTGGTGTGCAGACTGAAGCGGCAAGAAATCAAACCATGACCTAACTCCTGAACTACAGCCACCCCGTATTTAAACCATTAAATAAACAAATACTAATTTACTGAAACAGTGAGTGTAGATTTTATTTGCCAGAATTTATCACACCTGTATCTGAAGCAGTCTAGTACCGTATTTTTCAGACTATAAGGCACACTTAAAATCCTTTCATTTTCTCAAAAATCGACAGTGCGCCTTATAATCCGGTGCGCCTTCTTTATGAATTCTGGTTGTGCTTACTGACCTCGGACCAATTTTATGTGGTACACGGTGCTCAAAAATCTGTCAAAAAATGTTTTAGTACGACGTTGGTAAGCTATGAAGCCGCACCATTGATGCATTATCAGAGCATTACGGCTACCGTAGTCAGGAGCCTGGCGGAGTCATCTGGGTCCAAACTCCGTCCGCTTCAGGTCCCAAAGTCAAACGAACACTGCGGCATCACTGAGATTTAAAAACTAAAAATTTTCACCTTTGATAAAATTATCAGTGAAGGAAACGGTTTCCAGGGCCTAATCCGTGGATCGACTTCCTTCGAGGCGTGGACGTCTATCAGCAGAGAATGTACCTTCACCTATCAGCAGAGAATGTCCCTTAGTCTGTAACACAGTCAAATATATTCTCAAGTAATATTCAAGCATGCCATTCAGCGTGTTAGTACGAGCTCGGGAGCAGCTTGGGAGAACAAGAAAACAGAGACTGCTTTAGATTGTCTTCCCAAAGTGACTCAACTTTATTCACAAGTACAACAGTTTATATAGAGGGTAAAATTCATGAGACAGCAGATTTATCAGTTTAAACCAGTACAGACCAAGATAAGGCAGCGTCTTCCTGCCCTTGGGTGAAGAAGCATCCTTTGTGTAGTTTATCAGTTCAGCTACAATTGTGATTATCTCAGCGACATATTTTCAAGGCACAAAACAAAGAGTTCTTACATTAGTGAAATCTGAAACAAACCATTTGGCCTTCAACAGGCGTCTCCTAAAAGATTAAGAAACTAATGTAGCTGAGGGAGTGATCTCTGTGGTATTTCAACCTTGTACCAGCCTGTGATTCTCACACATCAATTCTTGGGTCAAAGAGAAAAATAACTAAAACAAAGGGGCCTTATTGAATGACAGAGTTTTCCTGTATAATGTCACTATAAAACAATATCCAGTAAATGCTACCATGGTACTAAAATACCTAACAATCAGTTTTGCTGCTTTACCAGGTGTAACAATTAAGTTTAACATCCAGGCATCCATGAAAACAGAATTTATTAAATTTAACAGAGTTAGAAGTTAGCAGGAAGTTAGCTCGCTAGTTTCCACCTAAACATGATATAGCATGTTCTGACTGAGAGATTTCTGAAAAAAATCAAACGTACAGCTCTGCTATCACTTCCAACATAAATGAAGACAGAAAACTAAACAGCAGTGACTTTTGAAGGGTTACTGAAGTTGGTCTAGCTGGTATATAATGATGCGCTACGTCAGCGGTCCCCAACCTTTTTTGCGCTACGGACCGGTTTATGCCCGACAATATTTTCATGGACCGGCCTTTAAGGTGTTGCGGATAAATACAACAAAATAAAACTAGTACCGGTACCGGAAAAAAGAAAATTTATTCATAACACACGTGTAAAGACCCAGGAAAACCGAGTTAACGATAAAAACGATGACAAAATAATGCTGAAAACCGATAAAAACCCTGAAAACTATACATTTCACACCTGAGCCTCAACTCTCGCGGCCCGGTACCGGTCCAAGGCCCGGGGGTTGGGGACCGCTGCGCTACGTGATCACTAGCGGCACAACTATGTTAGCATATGTTAGCATAACATAAACAGTGAAGCTGGAGGATGAACACTAACTTTTTTCCACTCGATAAAAGTTAACGTGAGGGTTCCCGATGGTTATAGACAAATGCAGTCGCATGGCAGGATGTTGTAAACGGACCAAACTTCAGTCAGGAGAACAACTGAGATAATCCATCCACAATATGAGGTTAGTCATTAATATACTGCAACAACATGAGAATAGAGCAGCTGCGAGAGAAATCAACATTAATGAATCAATGGTACGGAAGTAGAGGAAGCAAGAGGAATGAGCTGAGTTATCTGACTGTTTTGTTTCGCTTAATGCGCCTTATGTATGAAAATTCAATTCAATTTTATTTATATGGCGCCAAATCACAACAACATTCGCCTCAAGGCGCTTTATATTGTAAGATAGACCCTACAATAATACAGGGTGGGCCATTTATATGGATACACCGTAATAAAATGGGAATGGTTGATGATATTAAAGTCCTGTTTGTGGCACATTAGTATATGTGAGGAGGCAAACTTGGATACAACTTTTGTTTTTTCAATAGGAAGAGGACCATGTGACACATCAAACTTATTGGTAATGTCACAAGAAAAACAATGGTGTGCTTGGTTTCAACGTAACTTTATTCTTTAATGAGTTATTTACAAGTTTCTGACCACTTATAAAATGTGTTCAGTGTGCTGCCCATTGTGTTGGATTGTCAATGCAACCCTCTTCTCCCACTCTTCACACACTGATAGCAACACCGCAGGAGAAATGCCAGCACAGGCATCCAGTATCTGTAGTTTCAGGTGCTGCACATCTCGTATCTTCACACCATAGACCAGGGGTGTCAAACTCAAATACACAGTGGGCCAAAATTCAAAACTAGAACAAGGTCGCGGGCTAACAATAATATTTATTGAAAAATATCTTCCTCCAGATTTAAGAATGAATCTCTTCTTATGGACTCAAACAAGTTTTGCTGAAAAACTGAATGTGGAACAAGCAAAGCTTAATACTAAACAATGTATATATTAGCTGTATAATACCAGTTGGCCAGCTCTAATAGTAATTTGGTATGGCTTCGCGGGCCAAATGTAATTAGGCTGCGGGCCAAATTTGGCCCGCGGGCCAGAGTTTGACACCTATGCCATAGACAATTGCCTTCAGATGACCCCAAAGATAAAAGTCTAAGGGGGTCAGATCGGGAGACCTTGGGGGCCATTCAACTGGCCCACGACGACCAATCCACTTTCCAGGAAACTGTTCATCTAGGAATGCTCGGACCTGGCACCCATAATGTGGTGGTGCACCATCTTGCTGGAAGAACTCAGGGAACGTGCCAGCTTCAGTGCATAAAGAGGGAAACACATCATCATGCAGCAATTTCAAATATCCAGTGGCCTTGAGGTTTCCATTGATGAAGAATGGACCCACTATCGTTGTGCCCCATATACCACACCAAACCATCACTTTTATTGTTCCAACAGTCTTGGAGGGATCCATCCAATGTGGGTTAGTGTCAGACCAACAGCGGTGGTTTTGTTTGTTAACTTCACCATTCACATAAAAGTTTGCCTCATCACTGAACAAAATCTTCTGCGTGAACTGAGGGTCCTGTGCCAATTTTTGTTTTGCCCATTCTGCAAATTCTGTGCGCCGATCTGGGTCATCCTTGTTGAGATGCTGCAGTAGCTGGAGTTTGTAAGGGTGCCATTTAGCTAATATCTGCCGAAGGGATGTTCGACTAATGCCACTCTCCAGTGACATGCGGCAAGTGCTATGCTGTGGGCTCTTGCTGAATGAAGCTAGGACAGCCACTAATGTTTCATTAGTGAGTTTTCTTGCGTCCACGTTTTGGCAAATCCAACACTTTCATGAAACTTAGCAAGCAGTTTGCTAACTGTAGCATGGGAGATGGGTGGTCTCATAGGGTGTCTTGCATTGAAATCTGCTGCAATGACCCGGTTACTGCGTTCACCAGATATCAACACAATTTCGATCCGTTCCTCACGTGTTAACCTCTTCGACATGTCAATGGCTGTGAACAAAGAGAAACTTGTAAATAACTCATGAAAGAATAAAGTTACGTTGAAACCAAGCACACCATTGTTTTTCTTGTGACATTACCAATAAGTTTGATGTGTCACATGGCCCTCTTCCTAATGAAAAAACAAAAGTTGTATCCAAGATGGCCGACTTCTAAATGGCCACCATGGTCACCGCCCATCTTGAGGAGTTTGCCCCCTCACATATACTAATGTGCCACAAAGAGGACTTTAATATCACCAACCATTCCCATGTTATTACGGTGTATCCATATAAATGGCCCACCCTGTACATACAGAGAAAAACCCAACAATCATATGACCCCCTGTGAGCAAGCACTTTGGTGACAGTGGGAAGGAAAAACTCCCTTTTAACAGGAAGAAACCTCCGGCAGAACCAGGCTCAGGGAGGGGCGGGGCCATCTGCTGCAGTTGGGGTGAGAGAAGGAAGACAAGAGACATGCTGTGGAAGAGAGACAGAGGTTAATAACAAGTACGATTCAGTGCAGAGAGGTCTATTAACACATAGTGAGTGAGAAAGGTGACTGAAAAGGAAAAACTCAATGCATCATGGGAATCCCCCGGCAGCCTACGTCTATTGCAGAATAACTAAGGGAGGATTCAGGATCACCTGGTCCAGCCCTAACTATATGCTTTAGCAAAAAGGAAAGTTTGAAGCTGAATCTTGAAAGTAGAGATAGTGTCTGTCTCCTGAATCCAAACTGGAAGCTGGTTCCACAGAAGAGGGGCCTGAAAACTGAAGGCTCTCCCTCCCATTCTACTTTTAAATACTCTAGGAACAACAAGTAGGCCTGCAGAGCGAGAGCGAAGTGCTCTAATAGGGTGATATGGTACTACAAGGTCATTAAGATAAGATGGGGCCTGATTATTTAAGACCTTGTATGTGAGGAGCAGGATTTTGAATTCAGTTCTGGATTTAACAGGAAGCCAGTGATGGGAAGCCAAAACAGGAGAAATCTGCTCTCTCTTTCTAGTCCCTGTCAGGACTCTTGCTGCAGCATTTTGGATTAACTGAAGGCTTTTCAGGGAGTTTTTTGGACATCCTGATAATAATGAATTACAGTCGTCCAGCCTAGAAGTAATAAATGCATGAACTAGTTTTGGTAATGGTATGGTAATAGAAAGAGGCTGTTATTTCTGATTCCATTCAAACTGCCATTTTTTCATCTTCTCCCATTTGTTCCATAAAAGTTACAACATTATGCTGTATTGCCATCATAGACCATATATAAAAGCTGGACATTGTGATGTCATCCATTGGGTTTGAGCTTCACATACTAAAGACACCATATTAGCACAGTAGGGTGGAGTGCAATGTTATCAGCGTATACCACCATGCTTAGTTAGCTAGCCGCATCCACAAACTCTGTGTCTGTAACACACAGACACAAATCAGTACTCAGTAAGACAGTAGATAGTACTACTAATCATTCACATCCATAGTCTTCACTGGTATCTGCTTTGAGCCAGTGCACTCAACCCTGTGGTGACCAATAGGTGACTGGTGCTTGTGCTTACTATCAGTATCTTTGTCTCTCCACCAGGACAAGACGCTCTCAACGAATACCTGAAGACAAAGACAGTGACCATTGAGTATTAGGTGATATCACAGGAGAAACAAGACCGTAAGAGGGCAGACTCAGGTAGAAATGTGGACATTGCTAGAGAAACACACTGCGATACCAGGATGTTGGCATTAAAAGTGTACGTGCCTTAATATGCTAACTGATAAGTATGTCTAACATGTTGAATAATCAGTAACAGAGCCTTGAGCCACGCTGTAATGAGGATTGTTCTGATCTACACAAATGGTGAATGCTAGCTGGTAGCTCAGTGAGTGGACTGTGATTTAACTAAAAAGGTTTTTATTTTAATACATCTTTAATTTCTAATATGGCTTACATTAGGTCAGAAAAGTCTTGCAATGTAACATTTCCAATAACAATTATTGGTTACGAATTAAAACTGCTGCACAACCAACATCTGCAGATTGATGTAATTCTTCTGTGTTCAGTCTTTTTTTTTTTTTTTAAATATAACAAATGTAACGTCTGGATTTTGAGGAACCTTAGGCACATTACATTTATTTTGATTAATGCACTGTACATGATTGTCTACAGAAAACATGTCATTTTATTCAGCAACATCTTACATGCATTTTAATGCCTGAAAAGCACATATACACTTTCCTTCAACAAAATACATCATTAGATGTTTATTTAAAGGATCTCATTCACTCAAACAGCATCCCTGCATCATCTTAAACCATTTAATTACATTTAAATATGGTGTTTTGATGGCGTTATGGAAAGAGGCGGTTGGGATTAGGGCTATCGTTTGTTAGAAAAAGATAATTTTTGTAGTTTTTCCTCCTTATACCACCATGGTGGATTTTAAATCAATCAATATCGGATTTTGATTTAATAACAGACATTTAACAATGATGGATTACCTGTGTTTTTCATAGTCCCCCATTTTTAGAGGCAAAACTAACTTAGTTAAGGATAGGTCACTTCCCCCGATACTCTGTCACAAATGAGGAAAACATATAAGTTGATTCAAGGTGTTGAATTTGGATTTCATAGATTTTCATTATAATTTTAGTTCAAAGATGTGGTTTAAGAAACTTCACATCTAACAAACTTAAGAACACTCTTGATGAGGTAGGTGTGTCACTGTCGAGGTGATCAATGAAAACACAGAGCGTTTACCACAAAGTGCTAAAAGAACCAGCTCTCTATTGTGTGATGATGGGACTGCTGATAGAAGTAGTAGCTGACAGGATGCACTTTGAAGTGTACAGGGCTACAATCTGTGCTCAGATTCAGCCAAATGCTGCAAAACTGATTGTGTCACAGTGCAAATTGATAATGACCCAAAGTGTATCACTAAAGCCACGCTAGAATTTCTTATTAGTAATGTCTGACTACTTGTCAATTCTCTAATTACTTCTGGGCCTCAAAAAATCGGGGACTATGAATAAGAAAAGAAAGAAAGAAAATAAAAGGCTGTAATTCTTAAACAGTTAATGCAATACTTTTGTTAAACCCCTTGTTTTAAAGCTAAACGTCTGCACTTCAATCACATATTCTGACTTAAACAGCTGTGTATATCAGCAAAACTACAAAAACGGTGTATGCCCCCCAAAAACTATGGACCCAACTCTGACCACTAACTGTGGTGAAAGGGGAGCATGCAATTAAGTATGATAATGTTTTTATTACATGAAACGTTATATGTGGGAAAACCTGTAGAATATGGAAATCTACGCTACAGCAAATTAAGGTGCATTTGTGTCCTTATTTTATAGCAGTATAAGTCAAATGTAACTGCAAGTTTAACTGATTACAGTACTTTGAGAGGGATCTTCAAACTGACAGAAGTAACTCACAACAGACAGATGACAGCTTTGCTCAGGTTCTTATACAGGCTCAGGTTTAAGAAGATTCTTAGATCTTTACTTCATGTTATTAATGCTTATTTTCTGTACAGCACTTTGTTCCTGTGCTGGGTATTTTAAAGTGCTTTATAAATAAAATTGGATTGGACTGATATCATTTTTTCAAACAAATGCTGTTTACAATGCAAACATTTTAGCGATTGCCCATGTTCCATTCAGTCAATCATTGGACACACTTATACCTCATATACTGAGAGAAAAAGCATTGAGGTAGGAGCTACCACAGAGTTCAAAGAACTGCACTCATCCTCAGCTACACGAAAACATTTGAATTCTTCCAACAGCAACATTGAAGACTTTCCTACAGTCCATAAGAACCTACAGGCGAGAAGCAGGGCTCACACAGACGGTAAACGATCGCTTCGGTGACTTTGGGGGCTTCTCCTTAACGCGCTCCCGGAATAGAGCTCTGGAAGACCCAACCAAAGCCCTATTCTGGGAAGCATGTTTAGCAAAATCTGAGTTTAGAAATAAAGTGAGTTGGTTAAATTTGATGTCAATAACTCTGGGCTTCTCATTCCAGAAGAGCTGACCAGTTAGTTCAATACAACTGTGAGTATGTTCAGGATGGGATTGAGCACATTTATGAGTACAGAAAGAAAACCATCATCAGAGGAGCTCTGACACCAAGATTCTCCAAGAAAGCACAGCCTCACTTCGAATCCAGTGGACTGAGGAATATCACCGTGTCAGTGTGGATCACGATGGCTATGTTAAGAAGCAGGAGGGGAGAAGAAAATAAAATATATGTATCTCACAAAATTGAGTACACCCTCACATTTCTGTAAATATTTCATGGGACAACACTGAAGATATGACACTTTGATACAATGTAAAGTGGTCAGTGTACAGCTTGTACAACAGTGTGAATTTGCTGTCACCTCTAAATAACTCAACATACAGCCATTAACGTCTAAACCGCTGGCAACAAAAGTGAGTACCAGCATTGCTGCAGAGGGCGTCAAAGGTCAGCCTGACAGTGGCTCAGACACACGCCACACACTGCATCACATGGCTGTCGTCCCAGAAGGACGCCTCGTCTAAAGATAATGCACAAGAAAGCCCGCAAACAGTTAGCTGAAGACAAGCAGACTAAGGACATGGATTACCTGTGGTCTGATGAGACCAGTGGTTGCAACACAAAATATTGACACTTTGGGCACAGTTTGGACATTTTCACTTAGGGGTGTACTCACTTTTGTTGCCAGCAGTTTAGACGTTAATGGATGTATGTTGAGTTATTTTGAGGTGACAGCAAATTCACACTGTTGTACAAGCTGTACACTGACTACTTTACATTGTATCAAAGTGTCATAACTTCAGTGTTGTCCCATGAAAAGATATATCTACATCTATGGATAGATATATCCATGTGTATAAAAACAGAAAAACCCTTGGATTTATAGTGAGGAAATAACCCTCGTGACTGACTCAGAACTGAAGTCGACTCTGGAACAGAAACTCAGGGTTAAATAACTCAGAGCTGTTAGCTCAACTGAGATGTCTGACCATACAGACAGGTATGAATACATCCAGGCAGCAGCAGACTCGCTTATTTTTAATATTTATGAAATGTGGGGTTTGGGGTTTTTTTAGTACTGTTGGAAGTCGTAGTAGTAAAGGAGGTTAAAATGGGATTAACTGCCTAGCCCTTGCAATCTACAACAAGCATTTTGAAAATGCACTTTGCTCTATTAATACACACACTCACCATCTCTTTTTTCACACTTAACCAAAAGGAAAAAAATTTATAATAGCAAACAAGTTAAACTCAGAAGTACTAGACCAAAGCTCATCCCGGTGGACTGAGTTTTTCACGTCTTTGTGTGGATCTGCGTGTGTCTCAGCATGTCCTTCTTGTATGCAAATGGTCTTGAGCAGATGCCACAGCGGTAAGGTTTCTCTCCCGTATGCTTTCTCATGTGAGTAATTAGATTACTTCTCTGTCTGAATCCTTTCTCGCACACTCCACATGTGTACGGCCTCTCCACTGTGTGGATCCTCATGTGCACTCTCAAACACTCGCCTCGTGCGAATCTCCTGCCGCACTCCTTGCAGCAGTGAGGCTTCTGACCCGTGTGGATCAGCATGTGCCTTTTTAAATGGGTCTTTGTGGTGAATGTTTTGCCACAGACGTGACACAGATTGTCCTCCTTGTGTGTTTCTATGTGCTGCAGCGCACAGTCTCCGTGTGTTTTCAGGTGAATCATCAATGAATTCCTGTGGCAGAAAGATTCTCCACAGAGCTTACAACAGAAAGGACTTGTCCTTTTCTTATTGCTTAAGCTGGAACTCTTCTGCTTCTGCTTTGCCTTTGTTTTTGGCTGCACTGTCTTTGAATTGGATGCTCTGCTCTCCATCCTTTCATTATCACAGGCATCATTTTCAGCCCCACTATCTGAGGAGATGGGCTGGCAGAAATCCGATCCTCCACATCCATCTGCTTCCTGCTTAATTTTTCTAGACTCTGTTGAGGCATGGGGGAAAAGCACTACTCCCTGTGTGCTTGCCACACTTTGGCTCTGAAAGCATGAGGAGGGGGACCCTGCGCTCTGCTCAGATTTGAAACAAGCCACAGCTTCACAGTGTAACAGATCCTGCAGCTGGCCTTTGTCTCCTCTCGGCCAGTGTTCCTGATTTACCAGAAAGTCTGCTCTCAGTGTGTCCTGCTTCACCAACAGCTGACTGGCCTGAGCATATGTTGTCTGTGTGGAGACCTCTGCTTCGGATACACTCACCTGTTGGGAGCCTGCAGACATGACAGGGAAAGATATGACACTGGCAAACATTTACAAAAGGCTTACTGTTTAAAGTGATAGACATGGAAGCTTGTGGTAAATGTTTTAATTCATGGCTAAATATATCATTTTACTTACAAAACTTGCAATGTTGACAAGTGCTTAGGATGCACAGCATATGTCCATATCATAGTCCAACGTGTCCCATACACTTGCGAGCATGTCTGGAGTGACTGCTGTTGTTATGCTACCTACCAGTAACCCATGAAGCTGGTAGGCAGCAGAACAATCACGTGTTAGAAAGAATCCACTCTTTACAACAGTGCGTGTTTGAACTGTAAATGGCTGCAGACTTAAAGCCTTTCTAGCTCTTCAGACTACCAAGAATCTCCACACACATCTGTAATATGTCAAGTCTTTTTGTTCATCTGAAGTCACATTTATCCAATTTTAAGACCTGCTAAGTATTATTTTTATTATTTCCCTGGTACGTAAACGTTTTTCCAAACATATCTTATAACAGCTTTCTTTACAAGCCTTCTTTCTCTATTGCTGCTGTCCTTCAATCACAAATCAGACCCTTTAACCCATCTCCACCGACTCCACCCTGCCTGCACTCTCTTCTTCACCTCCCTTGTGAACTCTGTTTTGTATAGTTGACCCACATATTTAAACTTATCCATCTTCACTACAGCTATTGCTTGCACCTTCACTTTTCCACCCATCTCATTCTCTTTTACACACGGTGTTGCTTCTGTTGACTCTTACTCCTTTCCTCTCCAAAGCACACCTCCACCTGTGAACATCAACGTCCAGAGAGACTCCTCGCTGAGCTCATATGTCAAACTGTCCATCACCACTGAAAACAAGAAGGCCAATCTATGATGTAATGTCCCCTCAAAAAGAAATCTAACCAAACCTTATAGGAACTAAGTTATTTATTTTAACTTCTGTAAAGCCCCTAATACAGAGTCATAAATGCTTAAATAAATATATAGATAATTGCCTAAATTAAAATATGTTTACATTACAGCCTTTATGAAATTTGATATACAAATGAGGTTTATTTAATAGAGAACACCATGAACGCCTAAATATGTATTTGTGTCACTCTCTACTCTTCTGAACCTAAAACGGTGCATTTAACCGCTGCATGGGAAAAACGCTGTTTCTTATTTGGTTCGTCCGCCTTAAGAGAATCAGCTCTGTGACTGCAGTCTATGCTGACTGTAGTCCCAGGCTACACGCACATTAAACGGGTCTGATGGCTGACAGCAGCCTGCTTATCTGCATGGTGATAATAGACCAACCTGCCGGGAACACCTCCTCCTCCTCCGCTTTCAGAGCCTCGGCTAGCGTTAGCAGCTCGTTGGGCTTCACATCTTCTGACTGGGACACAAAAGCTTTGTCAGTGTGAAACTCTAATATGGTTCTCTCCACGGCGCCGAAGATTTCCTCCGCTGCTGCTGTCAGACGCTCATTCACGAAGAGTCTGAGCTGCTGTAACTTGGACATTTTGGAGGACAAGAAGACGCGCTGGTCCCTGCGAAGAAGCGAAGTCTTCTTCTCCTCTCGTAGACGGCGGCAGCCGCAGTAGCCGCTGTGGGGAGCTGCTGCCCTCTTCTGTGTAGTTGTTAAAAGCTTTATTTTGGAACAGGTGTTGTGCCAAAGTAGTTACCCCCGTCAAAAATTGTTTGACGGGGGTAACTACTTTGGCACAACACCGGCAATACTTGCAAAACAATGAGTAAATATACAGTAAATATTAAACAATTCCACGAGGAAAATAGTCGATACCAACTGAGTATCTGAGCTAAATATATATATTTTTAGTATTTACTAAAGTACATGTAACATGATGGACTAATGTCACCTCCATGTTTGTTGTGGGAAGTTGCACTGGTGGTTTTGTGTGTCACATTTGCTGTGATGGGGTTGGATTAATTGAAGGCAGGTGTATTTGAGTTCACTGATACTCTAGTCTACTTATAGTCCACACTACAAACACTGCTGTGACGTTTGTCTCTCTGTGCAGGTGTGTCATCAAGATGACTTGATTTAAATGTGTTATGATGGATAGTTTGCTGCTCTGTGAATTGTATAATGAAGATGTGGTGACATCTTGTCTCTGTGCAGGCCTGGGCCTGCTGCAGTCTAAAGGCAGCGTTGGGTTGCTGAGGCTGGAGTGATTACTGGCCTTCTACTTACAGGGTGGTGAGACTTGGGGGACAACTGCTGATAAAGTGTTTGACACGTAAAGTCCAACTGACTTGACGCATCGCTGTCTATGGCCTTATATTATTTTTATTTTTTTTTAATCTCTTTTGCAAGTGGGAAACTGAACTGTGTTATCCTTCCAATTTTTGATCATTGCACTAATAAATTATCTTTTAGAATTTTATTGGTTGTCATCTTTTTCCCACGGCCGAGACGGTTGGTCAGACCTAGAACCTCTGTGTGCGTTACATACATTTAATTTATTCTCTTGGATAAACTGTCTAATATAAACTCAGTAACCGGATAGCAGGTATCTGGTATGAACTGAGTATATTTTACATTTAGTTTAGCATATTTTATTTTTTTGTATCTTCATACACTAAGTTTTCAAGGAAGTCACAGAAGAAACAGTCAAATGCTCTGATCCAGGTTCCTGCACATCCCCCAATACATTTATTGATGTGTATTATTTATTGTTTAGCTCTCTGGTGTGTGCATTGGGTCCTCTCTCTTGTGAATCATTGAACTGATTGTCCTCAGTATAAACCAAAGGTGTCAAATTCATTCCAGGTAATGTAGAGCACAATTCATGTCGAGTGGGTCGGACTGGTAAAGCTGTCGATCAGCTCACTACATTTAGTTTATTTTAAATACACGGAGGCATTTAAGCTGCCGGTACATGTATGAACCACTCAGCACATTAACCGTGCGTGCTCCGTCTGTGAGCCCCACTGCCCTCCGCTGGGCGGCAGGTGAATCGCACACAGGGATCCATACCTAAACACAGTTGTGTTTGGTTCATTTCAGCCCACTACTCATTATGATCACAGCACCGTGTTTCGCGTGAACAGCTCACTCGCCCATTTCATTGGTGCCCGCTGGAAGCTGGGATGGGCACCATTCTGCAGGAGCAAGTGGCACAGCGGTGTGCCGAGAGGGTTTCCAGCAGGGAGAGGAAATGGAAGAAGGATCTGTGGAGCATCGCCGGGCCTAATGTGGGCAGGTACCGCCAGATATGCTTATTATTGGGGTTACACGGTGGTAACGGATGAAGACATGGCTGCTGTTTGTTGCCGTGTCCTCGGCGGCGCCACAGACGCTGGATGTCGGTGGTGTGTGACTGCACTTAGATGTGTAAATGCTCACTGTGTACGTGTGTGAACAAAGAAGAGCGCCATGTCTGCCCTGTGCTGCTGTTTCTACATTTCATGTGTTTCATCGGTCACATTTAACTCGGAAGATTTGTTTGTTTCTCTCAAGTAACATAATGGGAAGGCGGCAGTCTCAGAGGAAGCCCACACCGCCGCAGCACGCGTTCCCAAGTCAGGAAACTAACAGCGAGAAAGTGAGTGAACGGGCTCGGATCACTGTATCACACACAAGATCAGTCAAATTAGCTGGTGTTCCAGTTCTGTTTTAAATGATGGTGCATTAAATAGTGACTGCTTTCATACAAGATACAGAGCTGCTGTTAAAGTAACACCTACAATGTTTACATCTCGCTATTTTTTCCTTTATTCCACATAATGACACATTTCTGTGGCACAATAGTGCACTATTTATATCAGGCAAAATGTCAACAAGTCTCAATTTATTACCATGGTAATAACATTACCACGACCATGTTTAAGTGATAAGTTGAACATAATGTGTCTGTAATTGCAGAGGCTGCAACAAAGAAGAAAGCACAAGTCTAACAACTCCTCAGCTAAACGCAATACTTCTCAACACAGGTGAGGTTTGTGCAAAGTTTGTGTTGTTCGCTGCTGTCTCAGTGCTGAGATAATAGCTTTGCTTTGCCTTGCAGCGCTCACAGATCCACAGAGTCAAAGGCTCTTCCAGTGTCCCCCACAGAGGGCAGGATGGAGCCAAAGGTGCTGCCGGTCACTAAGCGCTCCAGCCACAGACAGCACAAGCATGCGGGGAGCAGAAACGGCAAACACACAGCAGCTGTCTCCTACCACTGCACGTGTGGTTGCAGCACTGAGCAGCTGGAAAGACACTCGCCAGAACTGGAGGTCAGACGCTTGAGTCGCCATGGAGAAGATGACAGCGACACCGATTTGTCTGAGTCAGAGAGACTTCCTGTGTCAGCCTGCAGTCGTGCTCCTCCTCGGCTCGAGCTCAGGCCAGAGGTCATCGAGGCCGAGGACTGCTCCTCTCGCAGCCACAGATCCAATTTGCAGGGCCATGGAGGTTTTGACTTCCCAGACTTCCTCCCTCCACCTTTTAATTCGTGGAGCCTGAGTCAGCTGGCTGTTTTCTACAACATGGAAGGCCGAGGTACCCCCCGGCCCAGGCCTGTGGGCCCTTTGGAAAGGTATCTGGAGAAGCTGCTGCAGCTGGAGTGGCGTCAGATCCAGACCGTCCAGGAGGAGAGCGGGAAGTCGGCAGTATCAGAAGTGATATCCAGCTGTCACAGGTCCCCTGCTGCCGCCACATCACGTCTCAGCTCTCCCAAGTGCATCCTCCAGTGTCAGCGTGCCTTCCCCCTCACTTTCCTCTCCTCCCTGGCTAGTCACTCCGCCCTCCTCTCCGGCTGCGCCTGCACTCTCTGCCGGATCCGCTGCTCCCGCTGTAGTGTGCCATGCTGTTGCTCGACTTACAGCCACAACCGCCAGTCCAGGCCGAGTGCTCCGCTAGAGCCCAAAATACTCCCGAAAAGGAGCTACAGCGAGAGCCGGGTGCACTCCTCAGACAGGGGCTCACAAGCCCAAAGGTTCAGCAGCCCTGTGCGGACCAACAGCCACCTGAGGAGAATGCAGGCATCAGGAAACATCCGCAACCCTGTCCAAGGTGCCGCCACCAGCCTTCAACACACTGCCAGCGACTGTAATGAGGTTGCCTGGAAGGGGGATGTGTGGGACTACAGGATGGGCGGGTTTCGGAGGAGGAGCGGCTCAGAGCAGAGGAGAGGTGGAGGAGACAGGAAACAGAACGGATGGGAGAAAAAACGGAGCGGCTCTGAGTGTAGAAAAGGAGGAGCTGAGAGGAGGAGAGCGGCTAACCTCAAAGAACAGGAAATAAAACCTGACGCTGTCACTGCAATAATAGACAATTTACCAGGATCCAAATATTCTCCTATACAGAGGCCAAGCAGGCCCAAACAGGTGGAGTTTGTCACATAACAGCAGGTGTAGTGATGAATGTGTAATCTGAATGTTACATACTGTCATCACCTTAAAGTTTTATTATGAATGTACAGTCAGCAATACTGTTCATTTGTTAATGTGATATTATTTCTCTGTGCTGTGGGGGATGTTTACACAGATATGGAAGAGAGCCGCTGGATGTCCAAGTTTGATAAGTTTGTGCTTTATTTAAAAGAACCCAGATAGCATCGTGTACTGTATGTGATCATATGATATGATTTTCAGCAATTCAGGTTTATTAGTCTTTTGAATGAAGCAGCAAACATCACCAAAAGTTATTAAAGAATACCAAACAGTCTTGTGAAGATGGTGTATGATGCTGAGCGGGGAGAAAAGGTGAATACTGGACTCGCAGGCTTACTTGTAGGTGGTGAGCGTGGGGTACAAGAGGTGTGTGATCGAGTGATGGTCCAACCTTATGTTTCCAGGAAACTGAGGGTGAGGGTGGGCAGGAGGGTGAGAGCGGAAAAAGGTTTAGTTTCCGAGAGGAAGGTAGCGATGTAGTGAGAATTGAGCCGCAGGTCACTTAAGCAGTGTTGTGGTGGAGAAACTGAAAACAGTTAAATCAAGGTTAGTACAGAACAGACATAAAGTTACAACGCAGTGAGGCTGGGTTACCTCCATGAGGTAGCTGATAAAATCGCAGAGAGTGCATGACTCCGCTGGCCTTAAGTATTACCTCGCTGACTGGATGGCAGGTGAGCAGAACAGGTAAGGAACCAAGGCTCCGCCCACAAAACACCAGCCACTCAGTCAGATCATGACAGGGACTTCTTCTAATCTGGATCAGACTAAAGGATAAACTGATCAGATTGAATAACGCCTATGAAAGAAAGTGACACAAATGTGTGTTCAGATCATTAAACATCAAATGAAAAAACACAAGTCTGGCCATAACGTGGGAACAGAAGCAGATATTTTGAAGATGAGTCACTTTTGGTGCAACACGGAATCGGTAACGCCTATAGACTGTACAGAAAAGATGGAGCTAACTTGCTCTGGATGTGAAAGGCTTACAGTTGTATGGATGTTAAACGTTATTACCTTGCACAAAAGGTAACGTGCACAATTCATTTTTGTTCTTAGCATCAATTTGAATCAATCTAAATCAACATGCTTGGCTTGCTGCTGCAGTCTGCATACTTCTACATTTCCCCATATGAGGAAACATGTACCTCAAGGTGAAGTGGAGAAAACAGTAAGAGCCTGCAACACTAAAAAGGAAGCGAGCAGAGGAAAGTCTGACTGATGAAAGAGATATTTGTGCCTGATGAGGAAGGCACATTTCCAAAGCGTTCCCTGATGATGGTTAAAAATAAGGTGAGCTGAAATACTTAAAAAACTTAGACTTAAAAACAACTTTTTCCACTGAGACAGTCGCTGTGGATTAAGAAAAAAAAAGGAAGAAAGGTCAGTCTCGCTAGTTTCGTTGGCCTTGAGGTTGAAAAAAGTTATCTCAGGTCTCTCTAACTTTGTTTCATGAGTGGCTACTTAAAACTGAACTGGATAGGACTCATGGCAAACTCTTCACAACTTTCAAGTGAGTAAGAGTTAAGAATGACACTGGCTGACATATGACCTGGCAATAAATATGGAAGAGAGCCTGGAATGACTGGAAGCAACCAGCTGTCAGCCTCAAAGTGATGCGAGATGAGCGAATCAATTCCAGACGGCTTGAATCAAGCCAAAGACTATGTCTGTCTGTTATGCACAGTCTGAGGTGACCACATATTAAATCTCCTCAAAGTTATTAATACAGATACGAGCTCTTTGTCCCTCTGTTTGAAATGCAGTGAATCCCCTCTCCCTCTCTAGTCTGCGCTTATGGACAGGGAGATTTTTGTGTTTCGTACAGTTCAAGTTATTCTGCAGCAGAGTAACAATGGTAATAGTGGTTTATAGTTCTGCTGTATCCTGTGAGGCAACTTATCTACTTACTGAGAGAAAAAAATACAAATGCAAAGCCCAGAGTCTACAGGGGTGGCTCCAAAACTGACCAACAGACAGAGAAATGTACTCAAAAGTGTTTCTAAATTTAGTGTTTAAATATTGCTGTTTATTGGTCCCCCTGCAGCTTTAGAGAGTATACGCGTGAGATGATTTTACCAAGCAGGTAAAGAAGTACAAAGAGGCGAAATCATCATCAAATCAAATCATTTCTCGCATTGCACAAGTACAGTTACTGAAATCAACTCTTCCACATAACATTTCTACACATGAGATGTGCTGCAGAACGAGCCACGTCTTTCAACTGAAACGTAGAAATGAACGTTCTCGTGAAACGGCTGGAAATGACAGAAACATTTGCGGCCAGTTTCCGAGCGGTCCTTGTAGTGTTCAGCTGTTGTTTCACACCGGACATATTTTGGAAGCGGCACTGCAACCATGGACGAGGTGTCCCAGCGTGTTTTGGAGTATTTGACAGAAGTCGAAGAGGCAGCTGAAGATGTTCTCACCACTAAACAGCAGGTAAGTAAATACTGAGCTGAGGACGTTCACACGGGAGGATCGTTATGTACGTTATAGAGGTATGCTAACGTAGCCAGTGACGTTAGCTGCTAAGCTAGCTAGCTAAGTTGTCAGCTCATGGATGAGAGAAAAACACATTTTTGTAATATATAATACATATATATATGTGTGTGTGTGTGAGAGAGAGGGAGACTTTAATAATATAAAATACTATATAATATAAAAATGTGTGGACATTTTTCACAGATACAGCTTTTTAGTCAAATTATGAAGCTGCTATTTACAATGAAAGATTTTGTATTCTTTGTATTTGTATTATATTTTGAATTCCGTATCAAAGCAAAATAGAAGTACATTCACTGGTGCTCTCATTGTTTTATCCATCTGTGTTTGTTTGTGTGTGTGTGTGTGTGTGTGTGTGTGTGTGTGTGTGTTGCTAACTAATGCCGTCTGTTGTTCTTCTAGATTGTGGACCTGGACACAAAGAGAAACAGGAACAGGGAGGCACTCAATGCCCTGAAACATGATGTGGCAGATTCAGGTGAGCATCCTCTCCCAGCAGCTGTGCCACTAAAAGAGTCAAACAAGAGAAGCTGTTAAAAACACAAAACCTCACAGTGATAGGAAAGCCAGGTGTAAAGTTTATTCTATGTGTGTTTATGCAATGAATGACATAAAACACTGCTCACATTTGCAGAGAAAGTCAAGGTTTGCTTGGGAAGCATGTTTATCAAATTCCCCAAATCCAAGACAAGAGAAATGATTCAGAAAGGTAAAACATTTCTAAGTCATTGATTCTTACATGTGCAATTTTATTAAGAACACATCACCCTAAACTCTTTTGATCTTTGTTGTGGTGTGTAGACCAGGAGCAGCTGGACAAAGAGATAAATGATCTTCGCAAAGGGCTGAAAGCAAAAGTGAATCGTCTCAATGAGATGCAAGGTAAGCTATGCTCTTACTATAATACATAATACTTATTAACAGTTAAACTGTTTAGCTGCAAAATGTTCATCCAGTTATTTCTTTTTAGTACCACTTAGATTTCCAGCCTTTTGTTGCCCCACCTGCTTTTTTTAAGATGTGTTGCTGCCATCAATTTCAAAATGAGCTAATATCTTTCATGAAACAGTAAAATGTCTCAGTCTAAACATTTGACTCTGACACTCTGACCAGATGTTTCTAATTTTAATAATATTCCACACACAAAGGAAAGCAGTATTAGTTTGTTTAATTTTCACCTTGAAGGACATCCTGGTAACCCCTCCCCCAATAAACCCCCCAAACTCACGAGTATTATTAGTTAAATGTGAAGAATATATGAAGAAAATCACTTTCATTCTGGTTGTATAGAAAAATAGAGGCCTCAGAAGCTCTTACTAGTCAGTACCCAGGAGGAAACAATCCAGAAAGTCTATTTGAAAGATAGATTTGATCACAAACTGCGATTGGGAAAGAACCAAACATTGCACACGATAAAGTTCAATCGATAAATTAGATTTATGAGGGTCCCTGGATCACAGCCTCATAAAATGCTAAACGGTTTTGGAAGGTGTGCAGTATGTTTGGGATCCTTCACAACCCCTAACAATCAAACCAGATCTGAACACAGAGACACTGTGCTGCATTTAATCCTTACATACTGGTCATATTTTCATACCTAGTCTGGTCTGGTCCAGAATATCTTCATAATGAGCGTCTACACCAAATTTTGAACTACAGATTGTTTTTGGAAGTATAAATAGCTACTAATGTGTTTTAGGAAAATCCATCAACAGAATGACATTTAGGTTTTTCACTGCTGTCAAACATCTAAATGGCTCAGATTTGGGTTAAAGTCATAGGTTTGAAGCAGCCATAAGTCAGTGTAGTAAATAGCAGGATGTGTGGAAAGTCTGAATATATAATGACATTTTTAAGTGTTTTATGTGGAGTCTGCTGTCTGTAAAAAAATAATTCCATGACATCTGGAATATTCCTGCAGCCTCCATAGCAAAAATGTCTTGTCTGGTCTCCAGTAACTTATTTGTACAGGAAGTGCAGTGTTATCTGATGGAGGTTTCATTGCTTTACATCATTAAACTCGCAGAATTTCTCCCAGTGGTTCTGTTGTTGGAAGCAGGAGAGGAAACTGAGTCCAATCTGCCTTCAGTCAGATACCTTTAGATTAGGAGGAATAAGCATAATGACTCAGTCATTATTCCTGTGGGAAGTCCTTCATATTATTATTGGGAAAAGTCCTCAGTCACAGTGATCTCTATTGTTCTGTTCCTACGACTACATTTATTTTAAGTCAGTCTTATATGATCTCTTAACCTTTTTTGTGTCTTACTGTTGCAGGAAAACCTGAGCTGAGAGGCTACAGTCTTTCTCCTCTGTCCACTGATGAAATCAGAGCTATTAACAGCCTTTTAAAGAGATGACTGGAATTCAACAAATCACTGCATCTGGGGACAAATGCCACATGCTGACATGTTGACTGCAGCACTCAGTTGTTCAGATGGGAGCACAATGTGCCAGAGCTTCAAGCCAAACCATCATCGACATGAGAACTGATCGCATTTTAAATGTGGGAGTAGCTAATGTGGAAACCAATACAACTCCCATTCTGTCTAATGGCTAGCAAGAGCTAACCTCACTGATTGAAAAGAGAATTTCAGTTGTATTGAAGTTTTTATCTGTGACCTCGGTTAACACTTTCCAGATGAATTTATGGTTTCAGTTTTTAGTTTTAACCTTTTTCTTTTCAACTATAACATGATTTTTTTTGTAAATTGAGTGAAGAGAACAGTTTACCCTTTATTGTTTGATCGCTCAGTTCGAGGAGTCGCAACAAGCATTTGAGAACTAGTAGTTGATGTCACCACAGACAACTTTTATATACAGTATTTGGCTGTGATGTATATAATCCATCCTTCGAGCTAATAAAAGCTGGTAACATACACCCAGGCTTTGTGTTATTCCCCTTATTGCATAAATAATTCAGTATCAGCTTAAGAATTCACTTGCTATCATGGACAATGAAAGGATTTCATCTGGGTCTTCCCAAGTCCACTTCACTATAACACTTAATGTCTAAACACAAGCAGAAAGCACCAGATCTGAAATCTTAGCTCAGGTCTCGGGTCCTGAGGAGGCCGTGGATCCATAATGTCTGTCTTGTTAGAATTCATCTCCTTATTCACACTGGACTTATGAAGATCTCTTTCTTATGCATTTTCAGGGTAGTTTAGTTTAAATGATTGTGGTCAAAGTCAACAGCTTAATGGAATAACAAATTCAGAGTAATAGGCTCATGTTGACACATCGAGAAGCATTCAGCAGTTTCTTTTTTGGGGGGTAATAGTTCATAATACAGCCTGGGACAAAAGGGCATTTGAAATTACAGTGTAATTATATCTACCCTAAAATACTAGGCACATTAAAATAAGGGGGTAACAAGTCAGGGTTTTTTTTTTAAAGGAAATACAGAAATTACTATAAATTAGAGTACTGTATCCGGTCTTTAAATGATGACGTGATGAACCCTGCTTCTGGGCCATAACGACTCTGCTTTTGTTAAGGTTGTCACTGTCGGCCTCTCTCGGTTTTTATTACCGCTAACCATTTTAAAGCTCAGTTTTTAAAACCTTATAATGTAACTACAGCCCAGTCCGTGCAACAGTACATTAATGACTAACCTCGTATTGTGGATGGATTATCTCAGTTGTTCTCCTGACTGAAGTTTGGTCCGTTTACAGCATCCTGCCATGCGATTGCATTTGTCCCTAACCATCGGGAACCCTCACGTTAACTTTTATCAAGTGGGAAAAAGTTAGTGTTCATCCTCCAGCTTCACTGTGTTTATGTTATGCTAACATATGCTAACATAGTTGTGCCGCTAGTGATCACGTAGCACACCATTATATACCAGCTAGCCCAACTTCAGTAACCCTACGAACGTCACTGCTGTTTAGTTTTCTGTCTTCTTTTATGTTGGAAGCAATAACAGAGCTGTATGTTTAATTTTTTAAGAAATCTCTCAGTCAGAACATGGTGGTTTATCATTAGATGGAAACTAGCGAGCTAACTTCCTGTTAACTTCTAACTCTGTTAAATTGAATAAATTCTGTTTTCATGGATGCCTGGATGCTAAACTTAATTGTTACACCTGGTAAAGCAGCAACGCTGATCGTGATGCTGCAGTGATCGTGTGACTTTAGGACCTGAAGCTGAGTTTGGGCCCAGGCACAGCTAATGACGTCAGACTTAAAGACCTGATAGGTGATTTTAAGTAGTGAACAGATTTCACCTATCGCTGGTTATTTTTAGAACATAACACCCGCGATAAACGAGGGAACTCTATACAAATACTGAGAAATTTCAATCCCTTCTCTCTTTTGCTCTGAGGCGCAAGGGAAAAATATCGACAAGTCGATGAACATCATCTACAGATATATTCGGTAAATGCCCAAGACATCTTGAGAAATTGCCACTTGATTCGTCCATTTGGTTGACTTTTTTTGGAAAACCCGACCGTAAACAAGACGTGAATATCACACCGGAAACGAAGCACACTATAGGAGTTTCCCTACCGGAAGTAGCATATGCCAAGGTGCACATAGTCTATTGTAACCTACATTGTAGGAGAGAGAAATATTGTGGAAGAGACATAAAGTGAGTAAAAAACACAATAAATGCATTTAGAATATATTTAGAACTACAAATTAAATTTCGTTTTAGCAATTGGTGGTTTTTTAATGTCACAATTCCAACCCACCTCCTTTTTCTAGGCTTGGTACCAGCAAAAGTGACCCGAAAAAGGCACTCTGGCAGAGTTACTTTTTGTGTGTGTGTTTTTAGACATCCTGGTGAACTTCTATCGTTGCACCATCGAGAGCATCCTGACCAACT
Organism: Copadichromis virginalis; assembly: GCF_057382275.1. Classification (NCBI taxonomy): domain Eukaryota; kingdom Metazoa; phylum Chordata; class Actinopteri; order Cichliformes; family Cichlidae; genus Copadichromis; species Copadichromis virginalis. The sequence goes on from NC_140622.1 coordinate 5,786,356, forward strand.
GTATAACAGTCTGGTACGGGAACTGCTCTGCCTCGGACCGGAAGGCGTTGCAGAGGGTCGTGAAAACTGCCCAGCGCATCGCCGGAGCACCACTTCCTGCCATAAAAGATATCTACAGGAAGCGGTGTCTGAAAAGGGCTGGGAAAATCATCAAAGACCCCAGTCACCCATCACATGGACTCTTCACCCTCCTGCCCTCTGGGAGGCGCCACAGGAGCCTCCGGACTAAGACCACCAGGTACCGGAACAGCTTCTTCCCCACAGCTGTCAGACTCCTGAACTCTGCCTCCTGACATCTGACCCACGTTAAACTCATGGACTGAACATACACACACCCACAATGGACAACTGTACCCTCAAACACAATAATAACATGGACTGAACCACCACTCACAACCACTAGCACTTTATATAGCCTCTGTAGAAACTATCTACACCCTCACTTATCTTAACTGCACTACTGTATAGCTCTGTGTAAATAATCATTCTGTACATTCAATAATCTTTAATCCTACAACTGTTTACAACTTGCATAGTTCCCATTTCTGTATAGCTGTATATCTCAGATTTCTGTAAAGTTATTTATTTCATATTCTGTATAGTTTTTCATATTTATATCCTGTTCATAGCCTGCACATAGCTTGTACTCACTACAGCCTGTACATACTTAGTTATAGAATATTCACAACATACTTCATACCGTGTACATTATAACATACCATAATAGACCCATTTCTGTAATATACTTACATATCTATACTATTGCTAATATATATTGTAATATATCTATATCACTAAAGCACTTCTGGATGGATGCAAACTGCATTTCGTTGCCCTGTACCTGTGCATGTGCAATGACAATAAAGTTGAATTCTATTCTATTCTATTTAAGTAGTTTTAAACCTTGTGATTCACAAAAAGTAAGAGTAAAAGAAGATCTGATTGTGCTACAGTCAGGGCAGGAGCAGCGGCTTCGCTCATGCACGATTCATTTGCAGTTTTGGAGGCGTAGGGGGTCAACATCTCCTGCTCTGACAGCAGCTGGGGGCGACTGCTGCGTGATGACAATCCGTCGCCTGTGAGCGCTTTGGCACAGGCGAGGTGCCCACGGCAGCACCCGCTGCTTGTTGAGAGTAAGAGTGATACGTGCTCTCACGTGGTCCTAAGTCTTCCTAATAACACCACCAAAAGTCGCCAGATTTGTCGCTAGTCACTTTTTAGAAAAAAAAGTCGCTAACGGGGTCTGAAAACTCTCTAAATATAGCAACAAAGTTGCTAAGTTGGCAACACTGGGTTAGTGGTGTTTCTAAATTACCCATAGATGTGAATGTTTGTCTATCTCTATTAGCCCACAGGGCTATCTCTGTTAGCCCTGTGTCAGACTGGTGACCTGACTCTCACCCTTTAGTAGCAGCCCTTAGTTATGCAGTACTTGAAATTACTTAAACAGTACTTAAAATTATTTACAGAATAATTTATGGCTCCATGTCCCATGTGCTAGTCTTGCTAGTCTTGGTAGCCAGGGATCGGTCCGCCAGGGCCTCCACTCCTGGCCGCCCGGCACACATTGCACAATGCGCCTCCTGCGGGTGGTGGGCCTGCAGAAAAATGGCCCATGTCCCTTTTTCGGGTGTGCCTGGCCAGGCCTTATGGACTAAGGCCCGGCCACCAGTCGCTCGCTTTCGGGCACCCTCCCCGGGCCTGGCTTCGGGCGTGACCCGGTAACCCTATCCTGGGAAGGGTGAACTGTTCTCTTGGTGTTCTACTCATACGGGTCTTCTGAATTGCTCTTTGTCTGGTCCCTCAGCATTCCCTTAGAGGTAGGGAGAGAAGTTCAGCCATCTGGGAAGGGGTCAGAGTAGAGCCGCTGCTCCTCCACATTGAAAGGAGCCAGTTGAGGTGGTTCGGGTATCTAACAAGGATGCCTCCTGGGCGCCTCCAGGGTGAGGTGTTCTAGGCATGTCCCACTGGGAGGAGGCCCCGGGGCAGACCTAGGACACGCTGGAGAGATTATATCTATCGACAGGCCTGGGAAGCTGGAGGAGGTGGAGAGGGAGAGGGAATTATTTCTTTCTTTCCTGTTAAATTCAGACTTGCTGCCCCTTTTTCTGTGTGCCTACATTATAGTATTTGTAGAGAAATATAATTATGTTGTAATTTCAAATAAAATACCATGGAATTCCATGTAATTACAGGGTAATTACACCCTTTATCTGTATTGTACAATTTTAACTCCTAACTGCTGGTGCTTTTTGATGGTGCACCTCGAGGTGGTGCTGTGGACCGCAGTAGCTGAAAAACAAAATCTCTAGAAATTTATAATGAAGTATTTTTTGGGTAAGAACTGTTTATTAGCCTTAGCCATCTTTGCCTTCTGAAAATGTCTAAAAGCCTTACAGAGCAACACACATAAATGGAGAAATGAGCAAATACATCCATGATGTCAATAAATCTGTAGTTGGTTAACAGCAAAACAGGAAGTTTAAACTGTGATGGATGTTTACAGCTTACAGTTTGGATTGTAGTGTTTATTTGGAAAAGAAACTTTGTGCCTGCGCACTGCATCCTGGGTCACTCGGGCTATAATTAAAGATCGTACAGTATGACTCATCTGAAGAGAGTTTAGATGTATTGAAAAAACACACATATACACAGCAGCTGTACAAACCTGCAGACCAGCCAAAACATATCCAGACAGATATACAAATACATTTATTAAAAGAATAATAATCAAGAGAAGGAGATGTTAATGCTTGTGTGAAGGCTTTAGAGACAGACAGTGAATATGGGCTCTGTCACTGCTTCTGATTAATTTTTTCCCAATAAGTAAAACCTGAGAGTTTGACACACATCTCCTATAAACAGCAGCAGCAGCACCATCAATCGTAGCTGCATGTCACAGTGAGAGCTGCTGTTTACTGGAGAAGAGCATCGGTGCAGTGAGAGTTGGGCTTCCTAATGCATGTTTGTGTATGGAGGCCGAGGCCTGCACACAATAAAAATCACAATACATAATAATTCTGAATATGTGTGACACACAGTGATTAAATAGTAAACTTGAGTATGTACTTTCAAACTTGTATCCTTTTTTTCTTTAAATGGTTTAAGCATAAGCTTAATTTAGTAACAGAACAGTCACTAAACATCAAACCTTAAAAGAACTATATTTATGCTGTGGGAAAAAATCAATCGAAATAAATTCTTAATAGGAATTAAAATGATCAACATAAAAAATGCTGTTCAGAAGTTTAGTATTTTTAACTGGGAATGGGTCAGAGCACCTGAGCATGGTCGCAGCAAAGATGTATTTCACAAGCAAAGATGCAGCATCCACCAAAATATATCCACTTTTGTCTTCAGTTGTGTTGTGAAGAGTCAAATGTCAAATACACTTAAGTAATGCCATTCCCCCCAGAAGAAGCCAGTCCATGAATCGAGGGGTTGCAGTAAGGTCAGAACAAAAGCAACTGATGTAGCGATGCCAGGACTTTTTATCCAGAGTGAGCAACAAAGGAAAGACTGAAAGAGAGATTATGAGTAGTTCAAATAACATGTCATGCCTTCCCTTCATTATAGAAGTGGGGACTATGAAGATACGTTAAAATAAAATACATGTTTGCATTAGACAGTTATCTTATGTCCTTTCTCTGTGGTGTTGATCAAAGTTATGTAGACTACTAAAATAAAATCAGTTCTTGAAGTTGAGGTCAGAAGGTGGCACTGCAGAGTCAGAGCCTGCACCCACTGCCTCGATCCATCGCCTTCATGCAAGTAATAACACGCCCTGTAATTACTGATTCACAACACAATGCTATTCAGAGTTTTCGTTTGGCAATTCTGTAACATTTATAATCATGGGTGGAAACTACAATGAGGATATGGATCTCCTTCTATTGTGTTCAAAAACAAAATGTTATGTGTATGTAATGTAAGTTAAATCATTCACATTCAAGAGCCTTTCTTTGGTTTTTGATACACTGATAGTGTTTTCTTATTTTCCATGAGCATACCCTGACTGGCTGTTGGACCTCTTCGTGAAAGCCCTTTAACTTCAAACACACCTGCCACTCCAAAAGGACAGGTGACAGCGCTCAGACAAAAATAAATAAATAAATGTCATCACTGCACTGATGGAATACGAATAAAAGAAGCCAAAACAGGAAAGGCTATGAAAATATAGTCTCTACTGCCTGCTTTTGGAAAATGGGAGGTGCAGATTAAGCCGAAACACAGCAAAGTGCTCAGTGATGTTACCTTTAGTACACGCAGCCTAGTAAAGCGTGGTCACTCAGTCATGTGTGTTCACACAGCACAAACACAAGAACACGGAGATGCCTTTATGTGTGCAGCACTCATTCTTTAGTGGGCACTGATTCTGTTTTCCTTCTGTATTTTGGTGGAAAGTTATTGTGCTCTTAAATCTTTCTTAGTATCCCGTCTTAGAATAAATGTATGCGCACACAGGTCTGAAGTTTTTCTACAGCTGCTGGGTTTTCAGGTGTTTTCTATTATCTTAGTTTTCTTCAGGTGAGACATAATTTACATCCTTAGATGGAATCTGAATGATAAACACCCACCGTGCTGACCTGAGGCAGAGGGAACAAAATGAATAACAGCATTGTGGTTTAAGTCCGTTGTCTGACATGCTGCTGAGTACGGGGAGGACACGAATAACTCGAGGGAAGAAGAGGGAGGGACAACAGCGGTCACGTGTGTGAGGAGGCAGAGGTGGTGGTTTCGGTTCACTCTCTTCTCTGACTTTGGTTGCGTGCCACCGCACTCAGGCCTGAATCCAGCTCTGAGTGATGAGTTTATGAGTCAAAGGATGGGAACCTGCTGATTGTCTCAAATGTGAGACAATTATACCAAACGAGACACGCGATGGAACCGAGAAATGAAAGTGACACATTGGCATTCTGAGCCGATGATTGATTATACAACCACGCTGTTTGCCTCCACCAGACTACAAGAAGAAAATCAATCACACCCGAGAGGAATGAAAATAAATCCATAAACTATGTGTAAATTATAGTGGCTTTGACAGTTCGGTGTGGAGCTGTATCAAAGGCCAACCCTATGGCTCTAATTGTGCCTTAGCTACACTGACATATTAATCACCGTTTGCAGGTTAGCTGCCCTCATGTGCTCCAGAAAGCGGCAATGTTGCTGCAACATTTGGATTAACACATTCAACACCCGTCACTCCCTGGGAGAGGACTTTAATTTATCTGCTATTGAATTCAAAATGTGAAACTGAACTACCCACGTGGAAATGCTACGAGTTTTCCTCGGCATGTTAATTGTGCGTGTGTGAGGCTACGGTTCCTTCCTGCTGCGAGCCTGAATTGGTTAATAGCTTTCTGGAGAAAGATCTCATTTTTCTGTCATTCCCACATCATCCTAACCTCCAGCGCTGCAGTGATGATTTACTGAAGGCTGTCCTTAAGTGTAGAATATGTCCCGTCAGAGAGGTGAATGTGCAGGCAAATCTGGAGGATATGAGTCAAATGTTATGTGTGCGGTAGAGATGCTTATTTTGACAGACTTGGCTCAGAGAGGTGTTGTTGACTTGGCAGAAGAGACTTCGTTGCTCAGCTGTCGCTCACAGAAGCGTCTATGCTGTATATTACAGCATAACATTTTTCACAAAGGCGATGAAAGCTCATCTTACAAAAGCACCGGCGAATAGATCAAAGGAAGTCAAAGCTTCACACACCTCATGCAGCATTTAGACAAAATGCTTAAAAGTGAGGGGAAAACCCCGCAGGTTTAGCCTTGAACATAACCTCAGATGAATTCGTATGTTGCATCAGTGCTTTGAGTCCTCTGCTAAAGCAGAAAAGTGCTATTTAAGAAACCAGTCCGCGTACCATTTACCACACACCACAATTCCTACCTGTCAGAGCAACAGTGAGAAATTATTATATTGTTGTGGTAGATGAAGTTTAGTTATATGCTATATATTATTACTAGCATACAGGGTTGGCATTTAAAGCTAATTATATCTAAAAAAGCTTGTCTTTGAAGCGCCACTCTTATCAGTGTGCAGTAGTGTTGGCTTTCTTCACATTCTCTTGTAACACCCTCTTTATTCCTTTAGCATTTTTCTCTTCCAGGCAACCTTATGACCCTCTGAGCTGTTTTCAGTAACACGTCTCATGCCAAGATAAATTAAAGTGATGAAAGATCTGCAAAACACTTCCTGCCGAAACAAGTTGGAAAGCTGGTGATGCCTGCCCTGTCTGTGGATTATTCTAAAGTTATCTACATTACAGTCACAACACAGTATTTTGCAACATGTAAATTATTTGCGACATACTGACATCATTCAGATCCTGTGTCACTAATAAAAGTCATTTGTATAAGTTACAAATCTATTTTCAGTCTGTCGATTGGTTTATTTGTTGCCACATATTTGTCTCATTATTGTGCATCATCGTTGTCTTTTGTGTGTGGCTGTTATCTCAAGGTTTATATTGTACTTAACTCTTTTGTTCCATGTTTTGCCTCACTGTTAGTTGCTTCAACAATGAAACTTTAACCTGACAAAATATTCAAACTAACCATAATACCATAATAATGCCATAACCATAATATCCTATTTTTCTTCTGCATTCCCTCCCAGCAGTGTTAAGATCTGAGTCTATGACATCATTGTGGCTTGTGTGATATAACTGTGGTTAATGCTGGCAGACAGTAATATTTTAAATTTCTCCTCCTGAGACACACTAAGACTTGTCGTATCCTGAATTGGGATAAGAAAGAAGAATCAGGACCTGTTTCCTTTTCCTGTGGAAGCTGTTTTGAAATGTTTTCACTTTTATGTTAAACTCCGCCCACCTCTGCTGCATTGGAATCCTACTTATTGGCGCTTACTTACCTGGCAGACCTCTTACACCTATGCACTCCTCAAACATCTCTCCGATCAACTGACCAGTCACTCCTCGCTGTCCCCATGTCGAGACTGAAGCACCTGGGGACTGAGCTTTCGCTGTTGTGTTGCTCCTGTCCCTCCATATTAGGCTGGCCCCAACACTTGAAATCTTCAAGTCACTTTTAAAAACACATCCTTTTCCCAAGGCGTTTTAGGAGTAGTACCCGACTCAGCTTGTAGTCAGTTTTAGTCAGTTTTTGGTTGCTCTTAATCTTCTGTGCTTTTATTTATTGTCTGTTTTATTCATGTTTTAATATTCACTGATTCATTTTTATCTTTTTTTTCATTTATTTTATTGTTATTTGACTTTCTTTGTTTAATGTATGGTTTTTAACTTTTGCCACTGATTTTTACTGGAAAACACTTTGGTCAACCATGTTGTTTTTAAAGTGCTCTATAAATAAAGTTGGATTGGATTAGATAACAACCTAAATTTTTTTTTAATTCTTTAAATTCTTATTCTTATTTTTATTTTCATGTCTATTTTAGCGTAATTTATGACAGTATGTTTGCACTGAAGCACCACAGCAATTTCCTAATGTTGTAAACCTGCTCAACATTTGGCAATAAAACCCTTTCTGATTCTGATTCTGATTCTGAAATTAGTGAAATTAAACTTGGACACCTCTTTGTACTTCCACCTTTTTGTACTTGTATTTTCTCCTGCATTGCAAGGACCGGTATTTGCACTGAACATTGGTACTGGACCTCAAGATGCAGAACTGCAGTGGCACAGAAACCTGAGCTGAACAGAGATGTCAGTCATAAGCACTTGGAGAAGTAGGAACATACTGTATCTGTCCTAGCATTACGTCCACAGTGCTGCAAAGCAACACAATTGATGATGAAAAGATAATGCCCTAGAGATGCAATGTAATGTAGGGTAATGTAAGGTCTGTGCATGGATTGAGTTAAAGCCCTTAGTGACAGTATTTTTAAACAAATGTGGTTTCAGTTTTGGGGCAGGCATCAAGCCCTAGGCAATTTGGAACTAGGTATCGCTGTTTTTTCTAGATTGTGCTGCAGTGTTGTGCCTTATGCTAAGTAGAGACAAAAATATGATTGTTGCGGCTACTCCAACCAATGGCGGCAGGCTAAACATGAGGACACCGATGACGCGCAACAATTAACGCACAGAACACTTCTGTATCATTTGCTTCTTTATTTACACATGCCACTGTCCAAACTACAAATCAGCACATGGGATCAACTGTCAAACAAACGCACAGAATATCAAATCATTCAAATTGCGATATGTTGCGATATGTTGCGATATGTTGCGGTCAACAGAAAGTTTTGCCTCATGCTCACCCTACCTTCTGCTCATCACATCAGGTGCTGTGCACAAGTGAGTGCAACCACATTTACCTTATACCACACCCATGAGACACGCCCCACACCCATGCACCAATACAGTGAGTCCATTTAAACCAACCCACTTAGTCAGACGGAAACAACTCATATGGCTCCTACAATGATATTCATGTGGTAAGGAAAGAAAAGATGAAATAGGTCATCTTTTGTGTAATGTATAACAAGGGACAAAAGAAAACTCTCCAAGACACCTCACAAATTCCAGACATACATTCAAAATATAATATGATAATTTTAACCGGTGATTTTAACCTGGATAATCCTTCTGACCCTGCAGCAAAAGAATTCTTAAACGTTCTTCACTGTTTGGATTTTACCCAGCACGTCACGCAGCCGACTCACAACAGAGGACACACTCTGGACCTCTGGACTCTCCACCAGCGTGTCCTCTGTTGTTGACTTGGCTGTCTCTGACCACTACTGTGTGTTTTTTAACATCACTGGTTGTATTCAGCGGGAGACCTCGGTGCGAACTGTGAGGAGGCGCTAGCTAACCTCTGAAGTGGCTGCAAATTATACCAGGGTTTTAGACGAATGCCCCCCTGTGATTTTACCTGCACCCTGCGATTTGATTTTTAATCATTTTAACAGCAAACTGAAGAAAAGCCTTGACTCTGTTGCTCCACTCACCACCAAAAAGATTAACGTAAAACATGCATCACCCTGGAGAAACGAAGAAGTCAAAAAACTCAAAAGAAAATGCAGGGCAGCAGAAAGGAGGTGGAGGAAAAATAAAAATACTATCAACCATCAAATATTTTCCGAGCAACTTAAAATGTACAATAATACATTAAGGAAGTCAAGAAATTCATACTTCGCCAAAATAATCAGTAATAACAAAAATAATCCCAAGGTCCTCTTTTCCACCATAGATCATTTATTTAACCCTGATTTTAACAGCTCCAAAAGAACCCCCACAGACTCGCTCTGTGAGCAGTTTGCAGACCACTTCAGGGGAAAGATCAGCGCCATCAGATCTGATATTTTATCTAATCGCGATATGATTTTAAACACATCTGAGGGCTCGATTGTACCTGAGGAGACACTGGACAGCTTTGTCCTGGTTAATGCTGAGAACCTTCAGAAAGTTTTCTCCACAGTGAGACCCACCACATGTCTTTTAGATCCAATCCCCTCTTTACTTTTTAAAACACTTTATGGATTTTTTGAGGCTGAGCTTTTATACATGATGAATTGCTCTCTTCAGTTGGGTGTCTTCCCTGCTGCCTTTAAAACGGCGGTGGTGAGGCCCCTTCTGAAGAAGAGCAATTTGGATTGTAATGATTTTAATAACTACAGACCTGTATCCAACTTACCATTTTTAAGTAAAATCTTAGAAAAACTTGTTTTTACTCAGATTACTGATTTTCTCAATGATAGACAGATCCTGGAGATATTCCAGTCTGGATTTAGGGTGAACCACAGCACAGAGACGGCTCTCCTAAAGGTTTTAAATGATCTTAGATGTAACTGGGACGCCCAAAAGCTCTCAGTCCTGGTGCTACTGGATCTAAGCGCAGCCTTTGATACAGTAGACCACGCTATTCTTTTAAACAGACTGAAACACATGGTGGGCCTCTCTGGTGCTGTACACAACTGGTTCACTTCCTATCTCTCTGACAGATCTTTTATGGTGAGTATGGATACATGCTCCTCTAAGATCCATAAAATGACATGTGGTGTGCCTCAAGGGTCGGTTTTAGGCCCTGTACTTTTTAATTTGTATATGCTGCCTCTCGGCGGTGTCATCAGGAGGCATGGAGTGAACTTCCACAGTTACGCTGATGACACGCAGCTGTACATCTCCGTGTCTCCTGATGACACCAGACCAATGGATGCCCTTTTTAACTGTATTTTAGATATACAATCTTGGATGGCAGAAAACTTTTTACAGCTTAACCAGGAAAAAACTGAAGTTTTAATCGTCGGTCCCGAGGCTCAGAGAGAGAAACTCTTGTCTAAATTAGAGGCATTTTCACTATGTCCTTCGCTACAAGTGAAAAACCTGGGTGTTATTTTTGACTCTGAGCTTGGTTTTATCCCACATATTAAACATGTAACCAAAATTGGATTTTATCATCTAAAAAATATAGCCAGAGTCGCCCTATTCTCTCTCGGGCAAACACGGAGATGCTGATGCATGCTTTTATTACCAGTCGCATTGATTACTGCCCTGCTCTCTGGTCTCCCCAAAAAGAATATTTCAACTTTACAACTTTTGCAAAACTCGGCAGCTCGTGTGCTGACGAAGACCAGAGGGCGGGCCCACATTACACCGGTTTTAGAATCGCTGCACTGGCTCCCCGTGTGTTTCAGGATCGATTTTAAAGTTCTGTTATTGGTTTTTAAATGTCTTAATGGTCTTGGGCCTTCTTATCTCTCAGATCTGCTTTTACCATATGAACCCTCGCAGACCCTGAGGTCCTCTGGTGCTGGCCTTTTGATTGTCCCTAAAGTCAGGACACATACTCACGGAGAGGCAGCTTTTCAGTGGTATGGTCCTCGTCTGTGGAACAGCCTGCCGGAGGAGCTCAGGGCCGCAGAGAACGTACATGTTTTTAAGAACAGGCTCAAGACCACCTTTTTAATTTAGCTTTTACTTAGCGTTTATTTATTTTATGCTTATTTATTCTATCCGGTTATTCTATTATTAATTTAGGCTTTAGTTCTGAGCGGTTGGCAGTATGCTAGTGCAGTTTCTCCATAAGATATAAGCTGAAAACATTTCCAGTTTTGTGAATAACATATGTCCAGCTGGTATTTTTCAATAATCTGATGTATATCGGACACAGAAACAAAAGCCTATCATGATTAATGCACCAGTTTTTATTTGTTTGACTTTGTTGGTGGTTGGTGATGTAAATGTTTGGAGGACCATATATCATGAATACATAAAAGCTCCAGAGGCCACATCAATCTGTAGCCTTCATATATCCATGACACAGGCATAGACCAGGGCTGAGGTCGGTTGGTGTGGAGTTCTGCTCTCACACCAGTGTTACTGGCTTGGCTCTACACAATGACTAGAATGCACCAACATGTGAAACCCCGTTTTAAGTTGAAACTTCTAGATATTAAGCATGTCAGATTTTGAAACAGAAAACATTTGCATAACAATGAAAATGCATTCATTTTTTCCAATAACTTTGCAGATGTGACGCATAAATAATGTAAAAAGAATTTGTCCCCATTCACATGAACAAACTGCAGTCTGCCAGATAGATTCAAACCATTGCAGTGCAGTTCCTTTTATACCAATGGTTTGCTCTAATTTCTGTAGTAAAAACACTGTGATGAACAAATGCTGCAGTGGGGGTCCACTCTCAGAGGCCAAAGAAGATCATTTTTAACCTTCACTAGTTCTCATTGTGTGCTATGATGAATACTGAATCCTGGCTGAAACGCTTCAAATAAACCATTACTTTGAAACTGATCACTGAGCTGTTTTACAACTACTCTTTCAAGAATTTTGGAATTAAAAGGAAGGTCTTGGTTTAATTACTGCCAACCTTAAAAGCCTGTGGTACTGTAATAAAAAATAAAATATTCATTCATTGTAAGACTTCTTTAAAGAATAAGAATGTGATCTAAGATGATACCAATGATTTAGAGGAATAAATTACAACAGCTGACTTGAAAAGATTGATGGAGTGAGTAAATATGTAAAGTAAATATGATCAGTTATTAAATTTGCTGCACATAATAACACATCTTACAAGGCATCTGCTTTAAGAAGCACGTTTGTGAGTTATATCTGTCAAGCATCTGCGATTTGTTGCCTTCTTTTTCAGAGGAGCCAAAGTAACCAGGGACTGAGGATCTAATATTATTAATGAGATAACCTCTGTGAGAGTAACAGTGGAGGGTAAGGAGCTTGAAAAGAAAAGCATCTGGACTTCTTTAAGCTTCTTGAGGAAGTTTCACCTCTCATCCGAGAAGCTTCTTCAGTTCTAAGAGCGATTGGTGGCGAGTCCCAGATTTAAAGCTGACCAAGGGGGTCATGGACCCCTATTGATCCTCTAACTAATCACACGAGCCAAGGTGTGAAAACGGGTGTGTGTCACAATCAGCCAAGGTTTCGGGTGAACCCATTGTGAAACCTAGCCCGACCCTATCGTGTGATTTATTGAGGTCAAATGGCCCAGGATGTGAGTGGGCGTTAAAGCGTCTGGGAAGGATCTCAAAACTGGATTATAGATGGCAGGCAGTTGGTGTCGTAAGCCACAGCCTCTGCTCAAAGATCACTAAGGGGTCCATGACCCTTTTGGGGACACTCCCATAGGACTTTAAATCTGGGACTCTCCACCAATTGCTCTTGTTCTAAGAGCAATTGAAGAAGCTTCTCAGATGAGAGGTGAAACGTCTTCAAGGAAACTTCCAGACGCCTTTTTTCCAGCTCCTTGAACTACAATGACCTGGATGACTGAGAACCTTCAGACATATAATAGTGGAGGAATAACCTCCTTCAGAAAGACATGGGGCTATCTCTTTAACAATATGGGGCATATCATATGGAGTAAATATACATTTTCATTCCTACATGGATAATACATGACTACAATAACCCTTGATATTATGGATTTCATATGTAGCCGATGGACCCTAAACAAGATAGTATCTCCTTTCTGACTGAAAAGCCTCCTCTGAGACATATTTTGTCCAGCTGAGACAACTAAAAACAATTCCACTCATATGAGATTCTGCAGGTCATGTATGTTTTTACCTCCCTAATGTATGGGCTTGAGATTGTTGGCCCATCATTTTTCTTATAAACTGTTATCTAATGAAATGATCTAACATACACTGTCCTGCAGTCAGTTGTTAACAACTGTTACGTGAAAAAAACCAACGCAGAGGAAGTTACGTTCTTAAATTATTGGACTTATGTTAATATCAACCCCATGACTAGTCTGTACAATGGACTATAATGTGCATGTAGCTATTTGAAGGTAGGATGTTGGAGCCAGTGAGATGCTGCTAATAGTTGTTCGAGGTCTTTATTGTTGTCCTCTGGACTCATATCATATGCTATGAGTTTCAAAAAGGGACGTGCAGTTGTGAATCTACAACAAAGTGGATCTAAGAAGATCTTTGGTTTTCTGGAAAAATTTCATTTGTGAGCTAGTTTCCAAGTTTTAAATATTAAGGATAAATAAAAACATTTCTGTCACAATCAACTTAAAACAGCTCGAATAGAGTTTCAGGAAGGTGCCAAATCATACGTATGTGTATGCACTGAAAGCACTTTCCATGGATTCAGAGTGCCCCTTCTCTCACATGCCTACTTATTCTTCTCTGTGTGCCTTCTGAAACATTTTCTTTTTCACACACATGGTGTAGGTGCTTAGTGTCACTAGTGTGCTTCACCCTTAACATTAACATTTAGCATTCCTTCAATATGATGTGTAAGTGGGAGGATGTGTGTGTGCACATCTATTTCCCACTATGCATTGACTTTTGAGTACTGCCCTGTGGCTCACCTTTCCAAGTGGAAAGATGCTCTGCATACCTTAAATAAAAGGGCGCATAAATATTTCGGCATCTAGTGCACAGAAATCACATTTCACAAATTTTGCCCAAGAGAGTTGGGCTTTCTGCCTCATAAATGATAGCATTCGGCAGATTAACGAGTCCCTTTAGAGACCCAGCGCTGTAATTTGTCTAAACATCGAGACACAGAGGTCAGGTCTGGTCTTGAAACACTGCTTCAAACATATCTTTTAAAGCAATCACTATGCTACTGCGTCCGGTTCGTATCTTTCATTACTCAGAGATTGTAGGTCACAGAACAGTGTCACCGGACTCCATCAATTAAGCAACTTGTGGAATGCTTAGAAATCCCACTGAGCTTTGAGAAGTTCAATTAAGAAGTCACAAAATGACAACGACAAATGAGCAACAGGCCTGGCTGTTTACTTTTGCTTAAAATCAAAGCTTGGTCAGTTGTAATCAAACCTATTTGGATAGGTGTAAAAATATTATGTTTTGGGTTTAAAAAAAATTAAAGACTATTCAAAGTCTTATCTACCAGCTCACCAGTCACCCGTCAAGGGTTATGGTTGTACTTGTATGGTTCTACTAAATAGACAATTTCTACTGATCCTAAAAACCATTAACTTGCAACTGAACCTTAGAATTAAGCCTAGATGGGTTGCCAATAACCTGGTGGATATTAAAATCTTCATACTAAAGTATACTGACGATTTGTCCCAGTATAACCAGAATGAAACCAGCCTCAAGGTCATCATCTTACAAGCTGGTGCACAACTGTGCAAGCAAAAATATTAAAAACACAAGGAGGAAGAATTTGACAGACTTTGGTTTTAGTCTTTCTTACATTAGAAACTGTTTCAACTGATGCCAGCTGCACGTTTTGTGCCACTCTAATTCAGCCCAGAAACGCTGACTCGATGCGTTGCAGGAACTAGTTGTGAATCTCCGGGCAGAACAAAAGCTGTGTGATAAAATAGGTCATGAAATTTAACCAGGATTTCTTTCACACCATGCTAATCAGCGTAGCACTGAAACATCAGTGAGGCTGACCTGCTCAGTTAGACTTTGCTTTGAAAAATGCAGTTAAACAGCCAGATAACGACCAGAACAAATTGGAGAGAAATAGACAGAGCAGTGTGAGTTCGATCAAATTCACTTTCCAAGCAGTCTTTCTCTCTCTAAGGAGCTGTCAGGGAAGAAAAGAGGAGCTGGTTATTTTCTCAAAGCAAAGTGATCCAATATTTTTTGTTGTTCAAAGTTGATTGAGTCCAGCTGCGATTCACAGGATCCAGCTACACTGAAATCTGCTGACAGCTTGACAGCTAACCAAAGCAGTAAACACAAACGTTATGGTGGATTATCAATTGAAAATAATCAGACAAAAAGCAAAAATCTTGGATTGATCTCAGCTGACCCTTTCACTGTTATTATATTTGTTAATTGAATGTTATGTTATGAAGAGATTGACAGTAGGGTTTTAGCTGTGAAATATCGAACACTATCGATTTTCGATTTAATACATTAAAACTGCAGGCAACCTAATATTAAGTAATGCAATAAAAAGGCTGTATACCTGTATAAGTCAAATCTTGTGTTTTTATATTAGCTTTCTTGTTGATGACAGGCTCAATCCTTCTCTACATGTGTTGAATTATCTGCCATTCTTCAAAGACACTTACTTACAGCTGAATGCGTGTCAGTGTGCTGTGTTAGTTTACGTTGGTTTTGCCTTTGAAATAACCCGAACCACTTCTGCTGGATTTAAGTCAGGCAACAGATGTTTTAGAAACTCATATGTGCTTTTGCACTTTGGATTGTTATTATGGTGGAATGTTTTTGTTTGTTGTTAGTTTTTGTCTGCCAGGTTTCTGAGAATTGAGACTTCTACACTGCAGACTTCTCCCACAACTCCAACCAGTGTTTCCTGCAGAAGTTCTCTGATGAGTCTGCAATAGTACAGAGAACTGACCCAAGGCTTTGTGGACTGCTACCTCCAGATCAACACTAGAAAAACCAAGGAGCTGGTGGTAGACTTCCGCAAGCACAAACATCCTCCACGGCAACCACTAAACATTCAAGGTATGGACATTGAGGCTGTGGACAGCTACAGGTACCTTGGTGTTCATCTGAACAATAAACTGGACTGGACTCACTACTCAGATGCTCCCCACAGGAAAGGGTAGAGCAGGCTGTACCTGCTGCAGAGACTCAGGTCTTTTCTCCTGAAGACCTTCTATGACTCTGTGGTGGCCTCAGCCATCTTTTATGGTGTGGTCTGCTGGGGGGCAGCATCTCTGCTGGGGACATGAAGAGACTGAACAGACTGATCCGGAGGTCCAGCTCTGTTCTAGGATGCCCTCTGGACCCAGTGGAGGTGGTGAGTGACAGGAGAATGGTGGCTAAGCTGTTGGACAACATCTCCCACCCTATGCAGGAGACTCTGACAGCACTGAACAGCTCCTTCAGTGACAGGCTGCAGCAGATACATAGAAATTGCTGTTTTCTATTTATCTACTGCCTCTTGGTGTTCTTTTATGTTCTTTTAATGTAACCTTTCATTGTTACGCTGATGACCTGCAGCTTTATGTTCCTCTAACCATTGGAAATTGTGCTGAAGTCTCTAAACTGCAATCTTGTCTATCTGCATTTAGGAGCTGGTTATTGGATAATTTCTTGCTTCTAAATACTGATAAGACAGAGTTGATGGTCATTGGACCACAAAAATCTCAGCACTTGCCCCAAAATTTCATCTTGAAAATTGATGACAATTTTCAAGATGGGGTGGCTGTAGCTCAGGTGGCAGAGCAGGTCAGCCACTAATCAGAAGGTCGGTGGTTCAATCCCAGGCTGCCTCCTGGCTGCATGCCAAATATCCTTGGGCAAGTTACTAACCCCGTGTTTGCCTACTGGTGGTGGTCAGAGGGCCCGGTGGCGCCAGTGTCCGGCAGCCTCGCCTCTGTCTGTGTGCCCCAGGGCTACAATGTAGCTTGCTATCGCCAGTGTGTGAATGACTGAATGTAGTGTAAAGCGCTTAAGGACTAGAAAAGTGCTATACAAATGCAGGCCATTTAAATTGCAGGGACAAGGTAAAAAACTTGGGCGTGTGGTTCGACATGGTGCTCTCCTTCGAGTCTCATGTTAAAGAGATAACAAAGACCGCTATTTATCATTTGAGGAACATAGTCAAAATCAGACAAATTTTATCAAGCGACACTGCAGAGGTTCTTGTCCATGCATTTGTGTCTTCACGTATTCATTATTGTAATGCTCTTCTTTCTGAGTTAACCAAAGAAAAGTTTCAGAAGTTTAACCAAAGAAGAGTTTCAGAGTTTCAGAGGCCTTTTTGAGCACATTACCCCTGTACTGAGATCTCTGCATTGGCTACCTTGTCAGGTTCGAGCAGATTTTAAGGTCCTGCTGCTCACCTACAAGGCTTTAAATGGATTGGCACCTTCATATGTCTCCGACCTTTTACACCTTCATGTTCCATCCCGTGCTCTACGATCTCAGGACTCTGGCCTTGCAAAGGTTCCTAGAGCCAGAAAATAGACAGTTGTTTACCCTATCCTGTCTCAATTAATAAACTTTTAAGAATTTTACTTTAGCTTAGCTGTACTAAGCTGCCTTTGGCTAACATACAGTTGAACCTTACAGCGTGTGAACACAACTAAAACTCAGTGGCAAAGGTGAACATCAGATTTGCAGACAGTGAACTGATGTTAACTGCTGCTAATCACTGAACATTGTGGCCATTCCTGGAACTAAAAATCTATTCTTCCTGCAGTGTTAAGCAGATGGCTGAACACTATTTTAAAGATCTGATGCAGAGTTGAGTCGCTGACTAGAATCCTGGAGGCAGAGAAGGAATCCCAACCATAACATTTCCACCACCGTACTTCACCAAACATTTGTAACTATGAATGTTATCCTAGAAATGAACTGTTGGTTTGCTCTAAGCTTGTCTAGTATTACTGGCCAAACAACTCTATCTTTGATTCGTCTGTTCAGAGCACACAGTTCCAATACTCTGCTTCTGCCTCTGTGTTCATCAGTGCACTTTTACTCTGTTCTTTTTGGACAGCAAGTACTTTTTCCTGGCACAACTCCAATGTAGCTCTGTAAATACATTACTGTAAATACATTACTGTATTTACAGTAATGTATTTACAGTAATGTATTATGTATTTATCCCTAACTCAAGCAACAGTTACCTACAGACTCTAGGACGGCATTTTGGGGTCTTCGAGACTTCTACTACTTCCATTGGGATTATAGCAAACTACTGTGGATGAGGATGGAGAAACATTAATTTCATGGTTCGGGGCAAAAGGTCGAGCACTGTTACTTTTAAAGAGGTCAGCTGAAATTTTATCAAACGCAGGTGAGATGTAACTTGGATGTACTGTACCTGCTCTGAACAATTTGATCACCCTCCCACTACATAAACAGCACATTTTTAACCGTGTTAAACACAAAGCCACAATCAGCCAAGCACAACAAGAGGAAATTAAAATTGTATTATGGAAATAAAAGCTTTTTTTCTTGCCTGAGTTTTTATCTTTCCCTCAGCATCTACTCTCCAAAGTTCTCTTTAGACAAGTAGGAATACATGACTTGCTCTCAAAAAGACTTGCGATATACTCTAGCATTACCATTAAGCATTATCTTGTAATTTTCTTGGTGTAAACATAAACTCTACAACCCCTCTTTTGGGGAATTTTCAAACAAGCATCTCTTTGATGTGAATGTAAGGTTCAAGTCAGTAAGGACAAAAGTGAGCTTCTGGAATCTAAATTGAAGTTATGGTCTCTCACAGCATCAGACAGCCAGCTCAAGTCTTCCTTCTCTGCACTGATTCTTCAGAAAGAAGGATAAAGCTTACAACACATTCATGAAAATTCAGATTGAAAATTAATGTTGAACTTCTGATACTTGATAAAAAAAAGAATGGGCTTTGTGCTAAAATCACAAGCATGAGCAAAAATAAGCAATTCTCACTTGCTGTATTTGAGTTTCTCAAGCTGGAATGTGGAAGCACACAAAGGGCTTTTTCAGCACAAGAGCATTCCTGGCCATATTCATATACAAAACACTGAGATTTGTTATAGATGTTTATAACATTTATAACATGTATATAACATGTAGCACAGCAGAAGATGGACACCTTAAAATTCAACATGTGTGAAATCAAAATATACTGTTCTTGTAATTCCTGACACCAGAAGGTTTACTCTAGGATTAAAGTAACCTTTGGGGCACATGAAGTTGATGAGGCTGTGTAGCATAGTGCAAAATGTGGTCACCATTTCTTCCATGCTGCATGTTGCAACAGTACATGTCATTCCTTACAGGGAGAGACAATTGTAAGTATTATGGTTATTTGAGACAATACAGTGTCGTAAAGTGCCTTGAAGGTAAAACTGTGTATGTATGTATTGATGGTAAGTCCAGGGTTAGTGACCATCAGTATTCAGAATCTTTTCAGGAGCATTAAGCTGTGTGAGTTTGGTCACTGAAGAGGGACTCTGAGTACAGCCGCTGCTCGTCCACATCAAAAGAAGCCAGTTGAGGTGTTTTGGGCATATCACACCGGGAGGCCCCAAGCAAGGCGCAGGACTCTCTGATTATATCTTTCAGCTGGTTTGGGAATGACTCAGTCTCCCTTCAGATGAGCTGGAAGAGACGGCCATGGTCAGAGATGATCCCGATGAGGGAATCTGGGCTTCTGTGCTTAGACCTCCCGAACCCAGATAAGCGCCAGAAGATGGATGGATGAGTTTGGCAACAGATTATCAAGCATAAAAAAATATAGATTTTCTGCATTTTTACCAATCAAATGCAAATTCCACTGCAACATACAGTTTGTGCTGCGGTACAGTATTTTTACAGCTGGGGTTCATTTGGTTGTGTTCAGCTCCACAGGGTGCATATATAACACATTCCTTCAGCAGAGAATCTATATGGCACATACCGGAAACTGTAAAAGAATTAGTGAAAAATGTGGCTTTTCCATCGCAAAACTCTGAACATAGCTCCAGCTGATCCAATCAAGCAGAAAGCCTCACCATCTTAATGAGTGAGGCTTGCAGAGCCTTCTGTTGCTATGTAACACAGCACACAGTGCCAAATGTGCTACCTGTTAAAACTTGCACACAACAGAGTAGCCTACAAGATGAGTACAACATTAGTTCACTTCTTTATGTTCATCCCTGGTACATTCCATGGACACTGCAGTCTTCAAAATACTTCCACATCATCTTATTGTCATGGTCCTGGGTCATGTGACCCAGCGTTCTGAGCAGAGATGGGCAGTAACGCGTACTGTAATCGTTACTGTAATCTGATTACTTTTTTCAAGTAACGAGTAAAGTATTGCAAAAACGGTAATTAGATTACCGTTACTTTCCCGTAGGAACGCTGCGTTACTGCGTTACTAAAACCGTGATTTTTTTGCAAGAATGTCTCATGACAGTGACGTAAGCGAGTGCGACGTTCGTGACAACAGCTGTGTGCAGATCAACAGTGGATCATATATCGATTGTGGGAGAGAGTATGAGCGTGCAGCGTTTAAAGCGTGGAAGTACTGACCTTACTTTGAGTTTGATTCCATAAAAAGTGACAAAAACATTCGTGTCCGCTGTGCGTGGGAAGAAAACTTCTTTTTACAGCGAAAAAAACCCCTAAACTTCCAAGCAAGCACAGAGTGCACTATGACGTAATGGGAAACTCACAGAGCAACTCGCGGATTCTTCAACTGACCGCGGCACACCTGCACCAGGGTAAACCTCCGCCTATGCCACTCCTGCTGTACAGGTGAAAATAGAGCAACAAGATCGCTAGTCTTTGATTTTATTTATTTTCTGCTGTGTTTTACTTGCATCTATTTGAAAGAGTGAGGGTAAACACATAAAACATATATATATTTTATGTGCTGGAATGTGCAGAAAATAGGTTTAAATGTTAAACTAATTTATTCAAGTCAGAGAATGTTGCAGATAATTACATTTTTGCTTGATGCATAAAGTTAAAAGATTAAAACTGATAAAACAAGTTTTAAAAAGAGACTTTTCCATTTGATTACATTTTGTATGATGGATTATGCAGAAAAAGTAGAATTGGGCTGAAAGATCTATTTATCACCTATTCAGGTTGTAAATCGTGTTTTTAAAAAGTAACTAAGTAACTAAGTAATTAATTACTTTTGAAAATAAGTAATCAGTAAAGTAACGGGATTACTTTTTGGGGGGAGTAATCGGTAATTAGTTACTGATTACTTTTTTCAAGTAACTTGACCAACACTGGTTCTGAGTTTCTTGATGTTTTGTTATTTGAGTCTAGTTCCATTTCAGTTTATCTAGTTACATTCTGTCATGCCTAGGTTACAGTTTTAGTTCATGATTTATCAAGCTTCCCTTTTGTCTCATCCCTGTGTTAAGTTTCCGGCTCATCATGTTAAGTCTACGTGTGTTTATCTGTCATGTTTCATGTCCAAGTTTTCTTTGTTTGTCAAGTTCGAGTCATGTCTGTGTCTTGTTATGTTTCCTGTTTTATTTTGAAAGAGTCTTGTGTTATTCGTTCATCGTGTTTCACTTCCCCTGTAGCATCATTAGGTTCATGTGTATCAGCTGTTTCCCCGTGTTTTTTCACTCCCCCTACTCACCCTTGTGTGTATTTAGTCACTGTGGTTCTGTTCAATTATTGTCAGGTCGTCCGTTATCCTCACAGATTTCACAGGTTTACCTCATTGTTTCACTGTGCTTCATATTACTCTTAGTTTACTCCGTGTTCATAGTTTTTCATAGTTTTTTCACTCAGTGTCAAAGTCTTTAGGTTAACACTAGTGATGGCCAAATGAAGCTTTCCGAAGCACTGAAGCTTGTATCGAAAAATGGTTCATTACTCGAAGCTTTTCAACACAGTCCTCTCCGGTGACATCTGGTGGCGAATATTTTGAAGAGCAGCTTGAATCTGCAAAATAAAACGGACTGCTCAATCATCACTGCTCACTCAAGAGTGGAGTTCTCTCCGATATTGGGCCACCGTTCCGTTGCTTTGAACATGTAATTGGTTTTGTTGTCTCGATTCGGGGGCTGAAAAAATGTAATGCGTATTTGCGTAATACATGTTGATCAATAAACTTTCCCTATTTAAACATGCACTATGGTGTGGCCTTTCTTTGCTCATAACTCCTTGATGTTGGTAAATACAATAAGTGAGCAATATATACATTATACATATGATAATGCACAGCACATTATGGAGTATGCCCCTGCTGTGAAGTCCTGCCTCCATCTACTTGTCGTTTAATCACTGGACAGCTGGACAGGTTCATACAAAATATTAGATTAGGCCAATTGTCCTATACATATTTTTGACCTAGGGGTGGGATTGATTGTGAACTGGAAAGGGAAAATGCTTAGGGAGCTGAGTACGGCTGCATCGTTACTGATTTGTAGAATCATTTTGATTCGATACAGGATCCGATTCAATATGATTGGAATCTGGAAAGTTTTGCCCCAGTCAGAAATATTACAATTCTGGTCATTTAACAGTATATATCCATAATTTTGTATCTATTAAAAGAAAGCTGACACATGTGAGACTTAATTAGAGATGTAAACAGAGAGTTATGAAACCTGCAGCTGCAGAAGCCAGCGGAAAAAAAAGAGGCAAACACAGCGCGGACCTGACGACACATCAAAATCTGACTCTGACGCGTCGGGTCCGCGCTCTGTGTTCACGTTTGTATGCAGAATCCGTAAACCTGCTCCCAGTTACTGTTTTAGCTGCATGGTGTTTGACGACATGTTGTGAGGTTTAACCTGAGATGCTGGCGTTTCAGGCATAATAACGTTAATTTACAAATCGACACGGGATTGTAATGAATCAATATCACTTTATTCAATTTAGCATGGATTGTAATCAGAAAGGCGATAATCAAAACCCACCCCTAATCAAGAACTTGCAAAGTAAAAACATGATCTATGTCAGGTAGCCCTTTTGTTAGTTACATTTAAAAAGAGGATTAGTGTTACTGTGCGCTGGCTGAGTCTGTTTCTTTTCTTAGAAATAGTTTCTCCTGCCCTGGAGAAAATCCACTTGCATGGAACAGAAGAGGCTGTGGAGTGCAGGAACTACATTGCAAGCTGGTAGATATGCAGGTATTCCTGGGTCCTGCAGACTATCACCTAACAACAATAAACAAAATGATTTTCTAAACTGTAGCAATGTAATGTACGTATAGTGTCAAATACATTGTTGTAGTCTTCATCAGCTTTAATTCACATAGAAGTGTTCCTAAAGTCATATGCTGTAATGGCATTTCCATTATGAAAACATGATTTTGGACATGTCAGGTTTTTCACTTCGGCAGATAAAATGAATTGAGCAAAATCAACTCAAAATCCCGCGAATGATTCACCTGCCTGTAAACCACTGAAACACTTGTGTTCGGAATGAAGCTTCGGACGTCACCGATCACGTGACTCTGGCCAAACGACACAGTGCTTCTGCAGTGTGTTGTTTTTTGGGTACACACCGGAGCGCCAGCTTCAAGCGGGCCATCATTAGTCTAATGGGTAGATGTAATCAATAAACCGTTCTTATGTAAACATGCATCATGGTGTGGTATTTCTTTGCCTGTCACTTCTTTATGTTGGTAAATAAAATACATGCAAAATACATATAATAACATACAACACAGTATGGCGCATGCCTCTGCTGTGAGGTCCTGCCTCCAGGTACTTAGCAATTAACCACTGGACACCTGGACAAATCTGTTTATAGATCATATGATATTTGCTACATCTCTGATATATTTTGAAACTGGGGAAAGAACTGATTGTGAACTGGGTGGGGGGAATCCTTGCGAACATGTGAAATACAAAAATTCAGATTCAAATTCAAATTTTATTTGTCACATACAAATAATCATATAACATGATGCATTCAAGGTTATCCTGTGTGGCTTCTATTCAAGAAAAGAATTTGTTCCACTGTGCGAGGACTGAGTCTGTTCCTTTTCTTGGATATGATTTCCCCTGCCTTAGAGAAGATCCTCTCACATGGAACGGATGATGCTGGGGTGCACATAAACTGCAAAGCAAGTTTATGAAGATGGGGGTATACATTCTTCCTGGTTGCCCAGAAGCGGAGCGGATCCTCTGTCTGGGGAATCAAAGGATCTGCCATGTACCTCTGTACTTCCACTGTGGCATCTGCTGTGGCATTCCTCACCTGCCTCTCCACCATATGGCTGTCCAGCAAATCCCACAGCCCACCACCTGAAAGACTAATGGAATTAAATAGCTGCACATTCTGTAGACTG
The DNA here is from genome assembly GCF_057382275.1 of Copadichromis virginalis. Lineage (NCBI taxonomy): Eukaryota > Metazoa > Chordata > Actinopteri > Cichliformes > Cichlidae > Copadichromis > Copadichromis virginalis. The sequence continues at coordinate 5,810,484 of NC_140622.1, forward strand.
ACATTTCCAGATGTATTTTAAAATGACATCACATGTGAATATTCAACTGTAAGTGTTACTAAAGATATCTAATGAAATTTATATTTCGACAAGCAGATTGTCGTTTTGTTAAGAAATGTCTAATAGTCACATATTTCCAATAACGGAATTGAAACTTTGGGATATTAAAGCATATTCTTACTATTGAGACATGTTTAGAATATGCTGGAACCCTGTCATTGTGTTATGGACTTCAGGTCAACAAAAGCCATACCTGACTGAGTTGCAGAACTGGTTGCTGGCTCTGGCTGTGACGAGGTAGATGGGATAGGAGGGACGGGCATGATCTGGTCTTTTTCATTTTCAATGATGGTGGCACATTCTGCAGTCAGACGTCTCACTGCAGCTTGAGCATTGGTCTGACTGCAAAACCCCACAGCCTTGAATCTTGGATCAAGCAGGGTAGCAATGGTCATGACACTCATTGTTTCCAAGTGAGACGAACATTCACCCAGCATTCTTGTGAGGTTCATGCACAGCTGGCGGGCTTTGTCATCCAGAACTTGAGGTTGTTTTTTAGCAATTGCATACCGCAGCATGCAGACAAGTGGAATGACTTTGGACCCAGATACTGTCTGCTCTCCAGAAAGTTCAGCAGTGGCTGTGTAAAAAGGAGAAAGCACCTCCAGGCACTCTTTAACTGAGTGGTACTCCTCAGCAGTGACAGGTGTGAGATCTGTTCTCATTGAGACAAGGGCAGCACTAACTGGCTCTCTCTCCTCATACAGACGCTGCAGCATGGTGTATGTGCTGTTCCACCTGGTATCAACCTCCTGAAGGAGCTTTAGATGTGATCTGCCCATCTGCTGCTGCATTTGGCAGAGCTTCTCCTTTGCTGTTGTGCTAGATCGGAAATAGCTTACCAATTTACGTGCCTTACCTCTGATCTCCTCAAGCCCAGGCGTGTTGTCAATTGATTTTCTCACAATGAGGTTCAGAGTATGTGCAATGCACTTTGTGTGGCGCACTTTCAATATTTTAGATGAGGCAATCATGTTTGGTGCTGCATCAGTGACGAGGCATCTGACTTTATTTTGGATGCCCCACTCCTCCATCAAAACCTTTTTCACCTCAGCAATATTTTCTGTTGTATGTGCCTTTGGGAAATGTCCCACTCCTAGCAACACTGTGGACAGTGTATTTTGTTCATTGACAAAATGACATGTCACAGCCAAGTAGGCATCCATATGAATGGATGTCCACATGTCACTGGTGAGACTGACAGCTGTAGCCTTCTCCACTTCTCTCTTTGCTCTCTCCTTTTCCTCCTTGAACTTTTCCGCCACCATTTCCTTTAGAGCCTTTCTGGTGGGGATTGTGTAGGTTGGGTCCAAGACACCAACAAACTGTCTGAAACCAGCATCGTCAACAATGGAAAAGGGCTGCGAGTCCTTCACGATCATGTTCACCAAAGCAGCATCGACCACCTGCTGTCTGGTCTGAGTGGGATTTGTGTGCATGATCCCTTCAATACACAAAAACATTTGAATGTGAGGATGGAAATAGGCTTAACTGTGTTGTATAAGTTGATTAGTCTTTAATGCCAGTATTCACAGGTAGTTCAATGGTTATTATGTGTTGTGGGATAAAGTAAATGGGCCTCCCATCTTACCAATAGCCTGCGGACATTACATAGGAAGCGGAAGAACCACCAACCAGTGCATCCTCTCACCCAGAAAGTGAAGTCAAACGCAACTAGAAAAATTTGCATTTCCTGCGAAAATGCAGTGTGGATGCCTTAACGGCTGAAGATATCTGCTGAAAAAAGCTGAAAAAGTTGAAACAAAAAAAAAAAAAAAAAAAAAAAAAAAGATGCCCTGAGCAGGATTCGAACCTGGCCCTCCTGGTCAAAGGGCAGCTATTTAGCTCACTGAGCCAAACACTTTCTCACAAAGAAAAGGTGGAGAGATTGACAATTGTGCTAGCAGAATTTGGGCAAAAAAAAGGGGGTGAAAATTCTGCTGAAAAGAGTTCAAGCAGCAGAATTTCTGCTGAAAAGAGGTGACTGAGCAGAATTCTGCTGAAAAGAGGTTTTTGCTGAAAAAGAGCTGAAAAAGTTTGGATTTGTGCTGAAAAGGGGTTAAAAAAACTGAAAATTTTGCTGAAAAGGGGTGAAAAAAATGAAATTTGTGTTGAAAAGAGTTTAAAAAAAGTTTAACTGTTAAGTGAAAGAAATGTTGCCATAAGCTGGATTTGAACCCAGGCCTCCCAGTCTGAGAACGGATGCTTATCTCACTGAGGTAAAACACAGCTCAGCCCATCATGCAAAATCAGTGACCACATTGATAATGTGTTCCATTCATTTCAATGGTCAAAAGTCATAACACACATCAGCAGAAATAGCAGAATTTTTTAAAGTTTAAACATAGCATTTCTGCTAAAACTTAGTATTTATGCTAAATAATATTTTTTTCCTGCCAAATCATAGCATTTGTGCTGGAACACAGAAAGTTCCACCAAATCATACAATTTGTACTAAAACATTATTTATGATTTAGCAGAAACATTGGGACTTGGTAGAAATACTATGATTTACATAAAATACTTTGACTTAGCAGAAGTACTACAATCTAGGAAAAAAGTACTAAAGCATAGCAGAAATTCTATCATTGAGCAGAATTACTAGGATTTAGAAGAAATACTAAGATTTGGCACAAACACTGATGTGGCTCAAGAACCTTTATTATGCAGTTATACTATGATTTGGAAGAAATACTATACTTTGGCACAAATACTATGATTTGGAAGAAATACTATGTTTTAGCACAAATACTATGATTTGGCTCAAATACTATAACTATCCTCGGTCAGAAGGAGAGGCTGACATCCAGGGATTAGATTACCACGAGGTGGAGTTTATTGCGGTCAGATGGATGGTACAGGGAGGTATGGCATACAGTAGGAGGATGTGGAGAGGTGATATGGTGTGGTTTCTATGATTAAGAACAGGGTATGCATTACAACATGCATACAGATTAAAGATTAAGAAAACTGGTAACAAATTCCTCCACTACAAATCAGTCTGATGCCACTTTTTACAGGGTTCCCGTTTACTAAGGCACTACCCAAAAGGCGCCACAAGAGGGCACTCCAACACAAGAGATGACCTATTTACACTGATGCACTTAGTAAACAGCCCCTACTTAGCCACTACATAATACAGTGATATTACAGTATACAAATTCACACAAATACTATGATTTGGCAGAAATACTATGACTGAGTAGTAATACTATAACATAACAGATTTCCTAAAAAAAACTATTAAATTGCAGTAATTCTATGACTTGGCAGAGATACTACGTTTTAGCACAAATACTATAACAACGCAGAAATACTATGACTTAGTAGTAATACTATAACATAACAGTTCAATGTTCTTGCACAAATACCACAATATGGCAGAAATACTATGTTTTAGCACAAATACTGTGATTTGGTATAAATACTATGATTTGGCACACATACTATATTCCGCAGATACACTATAACATAACAGATATTCTACAACTTAGTAGTAATACTATAACATAACAGAATTATTATTTGGGCACAAATACCACGATTTGGCAAAAATACTATGATTGGGTACAAATACTATGATTTGGCAATAATACTGCATTTTAACACAACTACTGAGATTTAATTGAAATACTATGATTTAGAAGAAATACTATTACTCCATACAAATACGATACTTTGGGACAAATACTATGTTTTGGTTCCAATACTATGATGTGCAACAAATACTATGATTTGGCACAAGTACTATGATTTAGTACAAATACTATGATTTGGCAGAAATACTATGCCTTAGTAGTAATACTATAACATAAGAGATATACTATGGTTTTGCAGACATACTATGTTTTTGCACAAATACCATGATTTGGCACAAATGCTATGATTTAGCAGAAATACTATGATTGGGTACAAATACTATGATTTGGCAATAATACTGCGTTTTAACAACAACTACTGAGATTTGATTGAAATACTATGATTTAGAAGAAATACTATGACTCCATACAAATACGATGCTTTGGCACAAATACTATGATTTGGCAGAAATACTATGACTTAGTAGTAATACTATAACATAACAGATTTCCTAAAAAAAACTATGAAATTGCATTAATTCTATGACTTGGCAGAGATACTACGTTTTAGTACAAATACTATAACAATGCAGAAATACTATGACTTAGTAGTAATACTATAACATAACAGTTCAATGTTCTTGCACAAATACCACAATATGGCAGAAATACTATGTTTTACCACAAATACTGTGATTTGGTATAAATACTGCGATTTGGCACACACACTATGATTTGGCAGAAATACTATGCCTTAGTAGTAATACTATAACATAACAGATATACTATGGTTTTGCAGACATACTATGTTTTTGCACAAATACCATGATTTGGCACAAATGCTATGATTTAGCAGAAATACTATGATTGGGTATAAATACTATGATTTGGCACAAGTACTATGATTTAGTACAAATACTATGATTGGGCAGAAGTACCATGTTTCAGTACAAATACTATGATTTGGCAGGAATACTCTGGTTTAGCAGAAATACTGTAATTTGGCATAAATACTATAATTTGGGATAAATACTATGATTTGGCACATATAATATATTCAGCACATATATTATAAAATAACAGAAATGTTTGGCCCCAAAACCATGATTTTGCACAAATACCATGATTTTGCAAAAATACTATGAATTGGCAGAAATACTATGATTTAGCAGAAGTACTAAGATGTAGTAGAAGTACTTTGCTTTAGCAGAAATACTATGATTGAGGAGTAATACCTAAACATAGGAGAAATATTGATACACAGACACACATACACAGACAGTAAAGGGAACAGGAGCTGTTGAGAGTCTGGGCTTGGTATATGTAGGTCAGTTAAATTAGCTGCACCTGCTGTAGTCAGCCCTTACACACGCAGGCACAGAGAGAGGTGTGAGTTTTCTTCAGTGTATTTCTGACATTCAGGATTCCCCTCGAACAAATGGCCATAATTTCCTAACCGTAGAGGCTAGAACGGTCATTCAGGCATCGTTTTATTCAGAAGAGATGGGGGAATCTTCAGGTCTTCATAATTCAGAGATAAAACATAAATTATTAAAGATATATGACTTGTAATACACTGTAACTGAGTAGAGGCGAAGCAAAAACTGCCTTGACTTGCGCTCAAACAACCTTTGGTAACTCTAAATCTATATGGAGCATCAAAATCATTCTTTCACCGTAAGAAACAGCAGGCTTTGGTGAACAGTCATGGAAATTTTCAGGGCTCTGTGGAAATCCATCAAAAAGATATGACGAGAGAAAAAAGTGGTTCATTTCCAGAGATTGAAATCTGATGAAATCTGAGCGAGGGACAAATTTCCTACCCTCAAACAAGTCCAACTCATTTCAGAATGGTAATAGGTGAGAAAGAAATTCTTGAATTGTGAACGTCAGGAGTGTCTGAACATATACGGGGACAAGCCTCATGTCTTAACTTCGCTTCGTTAAGGAGATATGACAATTTGAAAATGCCTCTCATTAGAGAAATCCAGCGGTGATTTTGAACAAACTCTCCATTGAGTTTATATGGAGAGTTTTCTGATTTTGTGTTACTCTGAGGAGATTTGCAAAATATCTATGAGTCCCACAACAATGATAGTGACATTTTCTGAAAGCCAGCAAAAATACCTACGTTTTGATGTATAATTTGTGGGGCTTGAGTGGAAATTGAGCGAGTAGCAAGAAGTTGTTTGGACATGAAGAGAAAATTCAAACAGTTTCACTGTCCCCTCTGAGTTAATTGCATAGCAACCATAGCAACGCATGTATTTTCTGAAAAATCACAATTTTGCAACTGAAAACTCAAAGAGGGATAAGATTAAAACGGTAGAAGATCTGAAAAAGCTGAATCATACAGGAATAGCCAAATCATTTGAGAACATTTTAAAGTTTGAATGGAGTTTCTAGGTGAAAGTATGAGGCAGTAGTTAAGTTTCAAAGACAAGAAAGTTTTAGCAGAATTGTGGAAGTTTCCCATTCATTTCAATGGGACAAATTAAAGGAAAAAAGTGTAATATTTTAAAAAGTATAATAGTAATAAACACCAAAAGTCATAGCCGGCATTAGCAGAAAGAGCAGAACAGTTTAGAGTTTGAACGGTGAAAATAGCACAAAAATTGTGGAAGTAGATCCACGGCAAAAAGTGTACGGAAACACCCGGAATAATAATAAAGAAGAAAGAGAAACAGGATCTCAATAGTGTGGATGCCTATTAAGGCATCCACACAATTAGTGACATTTTGTGCTAGTGATGTGAGACATGAATGAATGAATGACTGAATAATGGTTGATGTCCATACCATGAATGCTTGGATTCACTGTCATTGTACTCGTAGATGAGACCGCATTGTGCTTAGCACGGAGATGCCTCAGCATCGATGAGGTGTTGTTGTTGTAGGCCAGCTGCTGGTCACAGACCAAGCACCGAACCTAAGTAGTACATGGAGTGATCCTAGTGTTATTTATGCACACTACCCCCCCCCCCCCCCACACACACACACACACACACAGATAGAGCTCTCTCTCTCTCTCTCTCTCTATATATATATATATATATATATATATATATATACCAAGCTGATCTACAATACGGCAACAGTTATCAGTGAGATGCTTGGCTACAAGTTGAACAGCGACAAGGGGCAGTACCCTCCATGGAGAAGGAGGCTAGAGGGCAAGATCAAAGTAGCACGGAGGGAGGTTAGCCAACTAACGGAGTTGCAGAAAGGTGCGACAAATAAGGTGCCTAAGAAATACAGCAAGCTGTCCATACCTGAGGCCTTGGAAACTGCCAAGCAAAGACTCACAGCCTTGGCCAGCCGCTTGAGGAGGTACACCAGAGAGATAGAAGGCAGGAGAATAAACCAGCTGTTCTCCACAGAACCAGCAAAGGTGTACTTTCAGTGGCAAGGGAACAATAAGAGAACAGCACCACCAAGGCTGGAGACGGAGCAATACTGGAAGAGCATATGGGAGAAGGATGCAACCCATAACGGCAATGCTCAGTGGCTAGAGGATCTGAGGGCAGACCACAGCGACCTCCCTGAACAGGGTCCAGTAACCATCACAGTGGCAGATATCCAAGAAAGGGTCTCCAGTATGAAGAGTTGGACAGCACCAGGGCCCGACATGGTTCACGCCTACTGGCTGAAGAAGCTGACTGCACTCCACGAGCGTCTGGCAACACAAATGAACCAGCTGCTAGTTAACGAGAGACACCCGGAATGGCTAACTGAAGGCCGGACGGTCCTGATCCCCAAGGACCCCAAGAAGGGACCGGTCCCCTCCAACTACCGACCAATAACCTGCCTCAGTACTACATGGAAGCTCCTGTCAGGCATCATATCGGCTAAGATGAACAGGCACATGGGTCAATACATGAGCGGGACACAGAAAGGAATTGGCAAGAATACCAGAGGCGCAAAACACCAGCTACTGGTAGACAGAACAGTCAGCCGAGACTGCAAGACTAGGCTGACCAACCTGTGCACTGCCTGGATTGATTACAAGAAGGCCTATGACTCAATGCCCCACAGCTGGATACTGGAATGCCTAGAATTGTACAAGATCAATGGGACCCTAAGAGCCTTCATCAGGAACTCAATGGGGATGTGGCGTACAACACTAGAGGCCAACTCCAAGCCCATAGCACAAGTCACCATCAAGTGCGGGATCTACCAAGGAGATGCTCTGTCCCCACTGCTGTTCTGCATAGGCCTGAACCCCCTCAGTGAGATCATTAACAAGACTGGCTACGGATACCGACTACGGAACGGAGCAGTTGTCAGCCACCTCCTGTACATGGATGACATCAAGCTGTATGCCAAGAGTGAACGAGACATCGATTCACTGATCCACACTACCAGGCTATACAGCAATGACATTGGAATGTCGTTCGGACTGGAGAAGTGTAGTCGGATGGAAACAAAGAGAGGGAAGGTAGTCAGAACTGAGGGGATTGAACTACCAGAAGGCAACATTGCAGACATAGAGGACAGTTACAAGTACTTGGGGATCCCGCAGGCGAATGGGAACCATGAAGAGGCCGCTAGAAAAGCTGCAACCACCAAGTACCTGCAGAGGGTCAGGCAAGTCCTGAGGAGTCAGCTGAATGGTAAGAACAAGATCCGGGCCATCAACACGTACGCCCTGCCCGTGATCAGGTACCCTGCTGGGGTAATAGGCTGGCCAAAGGAGGAGATAGAAGCCACTGACATAAAGACAAGAAAGCTCCTTACCATGCATGGAGGGTTTCACCCCAAATCCAGCACCCTGAGGCTGTACGCTAAGCGGAAGGAAGGGGGCCGGGGACTGGTGAGTGTCAGCACCACAGTCCAGGATGAGACAACGAACATCCAAGAATACATTAGGAAGATGGCCCCAACTGACCGAGTGCTCAGTGAATACCTCAGGCAGCAGAAACCCAAGAAAGAGGAGGGAGACGAGGAACCATCATGGAAGGACAGGCCCCTGCACGGTATGTACCACCGGCAGATAGAGGAGGTGGCTGATATCCAGAAATCCTACCAGTGGCTGGACAAAGCTGGACTGAAAGACAGCACAGAGGCACTAATCATGGCAGCACAAGAACAAGCTCTGAGCACAAGATCCATAGAGGCTGGGGTCTATCACACCAGGCAAGACCCCAGGTGCAGGCTGTGTAAAGATGCCCCAGAGACAATCCAGCACATAACAGCAGGGTGCAAGATGCTAGCAGGCAAGGCATACATGGAACGCCATAACCAAGTGGCCGGCATAGTGTACAGGAACATCTGTGCCGAGTATAACCTGGAAGTCCCGAGGTCAAAATGGGAGATGCCCCCAAGGGTGGTGGAGAATGAACGAGCTAAGATCCTGTGGGACTTCCAGATACAGACGGACAAAATGGTGGTGGCTAACCAACCGGACATAGTGGTGGTAGACAAACAGAAGAAGATGGCCGTAGTGATCGATGTAGCGGTTCCGAATGACAGCAATATCAGGAAGAAGGAACACAAGAAGCTGGAGAAATACCAAGGGCTCAGAGAAGAGCTCGAGAGGATGTGGAGGGTGAAGGTAACGGTGGTCCCCGTGGTAATCGGAGCACTAGGTGCGGTGACTCCCAAGCTAGGCGAGTGGCTCCAGCAGATCCCAGGAACAACATCGGAGATCTCTGTCCAGAAGAGTGCAGTCCTGGGAACAGCTAAGATACTGCGCAGGACCCTCAAGCTCCCAGGCCTCTGGTAGAGGACCCGAGCTTGAAGGATAAACCGCCCGCAGGGGCGTGCTGGGTGTTTTGTTTTTTATACATATATATATATATATATATATATATATATATATATATATATATATATATATATATATATACATATATATATACATATATAGATTAGATTAGATAGAACTTTATCAATCCCTCGGGTGGGTTCCTCTGGGAAATTCGATGTATATATATATACATATATATACATATATATATATACATATATATATGTATATATATGTATATATATATACATATATATATATATATATATGTGTGTGTGTGTGTGTGTGTGTAAAGACAAGGTTTGTGAACTTTTCAGTCAAAATAAACAAATGCAAAACAGAGGCAAACAAGAACAGAAAGCTGGCAAACCTACCCGATTGACCGAAATCAACTCAAAATATTCCCACACGCCAGAACGTCCTCTCTTCCTTGCTGGTTCCATATCTGTCAGTGGAATGGTCACCTCTTCGCTCTCTGTCACCATCAACACACTCCACGAATCCCGTGGATGATTCACTTCCTTATATCCGTTTGAATAAGGTACCGAAGCAGTTACGTGCGTAATGAAGCTTCGGACATCACTGGTCACGTGACTTTTCCCTAGTTTCATGTTTTTCTCGTGCCATCAGCCACAATAAAGGCTCGCTTTATTTTTGAAACTTAGTTTTGTCTCCACCGTGTCTGCGTCTGGGTCCACCTCACCCCGCCGTGACACTTATGACTAAATAATCAAACTGGTTGACTTTCTTAAAAATAAAAAAGTTCCAACAGAATACTGGGTTAGACCTACTAACATGTTTTCAACATGACACATGAAAACACATTACGACTAAACAGATTCAGTCGTAGTAGTCTTATGCTCTTTGTGAATTACCAAATGACCACCTGTTGGAATTTATTTAAGGTTTTCCCTAATCCACGCAGCGTAAAAAAAAAATCATTAAAAGCCTGAACTTGCACTATACTCCAAGATCTAAGCCTACGTATCCTTTGTGAGTCTCAGCCTCTCAGCTCCCCTCTTTCACATACATTCATACAAAGCATTCTTGCAGAACACAATGAGGTTTGTGATTTTATAGTTTGATTTGGACAGTTCTTGGAAGCAGTGATACACTGTCCTGTCACATACCTTATTAACTGACAGTGAGTTTTATCGAGGTGGCTATATTTAAGGAAGCATTTGAGTGCTTGGGAGTGATTAGCAGTCTTGCTACATGCTCGCTGTGCCTGATTCGGACTGAATCTGTGTCCTGAAATAACTCAAGTGAACTCAGTATTTAAAAGTTCCTTAATAATTTAATGAAACCACAGCTGTAACAAGCCTTGCATGTATGACAAAAATGGGACTTAAATGTTATCAATGTTATCATTTTATAAGGTCAGCAAAATTACCTATTGTGTGAAAAGGATTGTTGTTAGCAGCCTATGGTTCAGGACATAGAGTGAATTATTTGTCAGTATACTGACAAATTCAAAAGTGTTAAATGTTTTGGTGTTAGTAGTCTTCTTGCAAAAGTAGAGTTAATTTTACTCTAAGTAGAGTCACATTCTTTTAATGTAACTCTGAGGTGTAAAATGATAGTAGTTAAAATCGAGTGTTAAAAATGAGTGTTTCTCTGTCAAATCTGGAGGTGTTACAATGGAAACATTAACTCTTGACCTCTTAACTCTGAACTCCTAGAGGGGCTATGACACCAACAGAGTAAATTCACAGACTCCGCCCCCAGCACGGCTCCAATCGAAGCTGAAGTGAAGCCGTTTCAGAACATTTTGCTCTACATATTTGAGTTGTTTGCCATGCTTGGTAAGTAATTTTTTCAAAGATTGTTTCAATTATTTCTATTAGCTTTTACTTCTGTGGCTCTTTGGAGTTGAGACAAAGCTGTGTGAAAGGCATTAGCCATGTTGCTCGCTGATAGCATAATATTCTGTTTTAGCTAGCTGAAAGGTATTGTTTGCAGGCAAATACCACACAGTGTCAATAGAAAATTGTACTTAGTAGTCAGTATAATCTTTTAATGATATAAGTTTGCATATGGTAGAATACTGCATGTAATCATTAGTGTTTAGAAGTATATAGTTGGTGGCATATTGAAAGAATGTCTCATCCTAGGGGGTCTGTGACATTCCAGGGTGTTCTGGCGTTCACCCCCACATCCTGGGAGTATGGGAGAGGTCGTACCTTGTTTTATTGTTTTACGGTACGATTAACGTAGCTATGTCAGTTTTAGTCTAAGTGCCTTTTTTACATATAGATGAACTGTTGGATTTTCCAGACCAGCAGGTTAAGGGAAGTCGTTTACGGGGTCACACTCTGACACACACACACACACACACCTCCACATTCCAATGTAAGGAACAAACGCTCACTGAAGCATATAAATAAAGACCAGGGCAGTCTCTGTTCTGGAGGCTGCCCTTGCTAGCAAGAAGTTCTGTGTGTTTCTCTTCTCTGATTCTCTACTGAAGAAGGGTTTTAGAATATATCTCTTAACACACAGCCTTGAAAAAAAGCTTGCATGTGAATTTTCAGTCAAACTTTTGGTCAAATACACCTAAAACAATGTCTAGAATGTGAAATGTTGGTATAATGGTGCTACTTGAAGCCTGAAAATGATCTCCTATAAAAAAACGAGCAAACAGCAGTAGCTGACGTCCTGACTGGATTCTACGTTAGTATTTAGATCCCTCCAGAGTTTTGTGCACACGGTTTAGGTAAAAATGAAAAAGGAAAATACTTTACACAAGTAATGGCTCAAAGAGGATTCCTTTTTTTTTTTTACTGTGCTGCAATTGTTTACTGGATTATTTGTGCCATTAATTAGTGTCAACTAATTTTTATTCAATCTCTGCACAGGATATGCTTGTGAAGATGGAATATGGGGGAGAGCAGAAGTGCGTTGAAGTTCCACAAAGGGATGAATGAAGGACATGCATATTGTATTGAAGAAATAAGTGATGAGAATGCTGTTATTTGCATTTACCATGTCAGACCTTTTGATAAACAAAATTCTAATGAAAGTGAGAACATGTACACTGTTACATCTTTCAGAAAATGTCTTGAAATTGTGGTGCACAGTTCAGAATAAATGTTTTTCAAAAACCATTGCGTCATTTTAGTAAATGTTTATTTCCAAAAGAAATTTCTAGAAGTTCAGAACAGGAAAATTCCCGCTTTTTAGAATTAATTAGAAGATAACTCTTACGTAGTTAAACTAAAATACTCTTTGAGAGTTAATATATAAACTCTTAACACCTAGTTAGCATTAGTAAGTGTTAAATTATCAACTCCAGACAGATTTGGTGTTTAACACTGAATCAGAGTTAACGTACCAACTCTCCAAAAAGAGTTAAATTAACACTCTCTGGTGTGGACCCATATAGACACTTTAACAGTGTTGAAATCAAATCTGACAGTGTTAATTTGGACATGCTGGATTTGCTGTGTAGTTACTCCTAGCTCCTCTGGTCTGGTCTCCAAGTGTCCTCAGGAAAGATGCTGAACCTCGGATTGTGTTTTAAGACAGAAAGTATCACACATGTTTAAATGCACAAAAAAAGTGCTGCATGAATGTGCATGTAGCTTTGTGCAAAAGCTGTTGATTCCCGAGGCAATCTCAAACTGTACAGGTGGTGGTGTCATGACATCTGATCAGACATGTGTCTGTGTGATCTTTTATGGGACTTTAATCCCAATTGGAAACATGAATGTATGGCATTGTCATGGTCCTGGGCCATGTTGGCCCAGTATTCTTAGTTTTCTTGTATGTTTGTATTTTGTTCCCTATTTAGGCCATGTTTCCTGAGTTGCCCTGTTGTGTTGTTCCCTGAGTGTTTTCCCTTCGTGGCTTTTACCCCCTGTGTGCCCCTCTGTGTATCTGTGAGCCCTCGTCTCTCCTTATGTTTTATTCCATGTTTTCCCCAGCCCGTTATGTCTGTGTTTTCCCCGTGCTCTCTCTCCTCCTGTCTGAACCTCTGTACTTCCTGTTTGACTGCCCGGCTCCCGTCAGTGTTATGTTCACTCCGCCCTGTCTCGTTATGGTTATCTGTGTCAGCTGTGTTCCCCGTGTGTTCCCACTTTCCTCGTTAACCCTCTGTGTATTTCTGTCTGCGTCTCCCTCAGTTCTGTGTCGCGTTCTCCCTCATTGCTGTGTGGATTCCCTGTGTCTCCCTACGAGTGTTAGTTTATTGATTCCCAGTTTAGTTGAGTTCTGTATTTCCTATGTTCTGCCTGTCAGCAATAAAGCTGCTTTTGAGTTCATCCCCGTGTTTGTGAATCTTGCGATTGGGTCCTCCTCCCGCCTGCCACACAGCCGATCCATGACAGAAGAACGCGACCCCGACATGGACCCAGCGATTCACAACCCCTCCGCTGACCTCCGGGAGGATCTGATTTATACAGTGGAGTATCACTGTCAGGAGTGGGTGGCGCTGCCCGAGGGTGAGTACCGGGAGACCGTAGCCGTCCGTCTACAGCGGATGGTGTCCGGACTCCCGTGGCTATTCGGCGCGCTCCGCCCCCACATCCAGGACTTCCTCGTCTCCACTGTAGGCGTCCTCCCGGAGCAGTCACTCCTGTACGAAGACCCGGAGGATGTTCAGCCCGGCCTGCTGACGGATTCGCGGCCCGGCTCGTCTCCTCCCCCTTCCCGGAGAAAACGGCGTCCCCGCCGTCGCCGTTCCCGAGCAGCGGAGCAGTTTTCACCCCTGGGAGAGTGACCGTGTGTCACACTCTCAGCCCGAGCCTTCGGATCCCGGACTCCATAACTCATGCACAATCGTGAGTGGCGCTGTTTTTTTTTGACACCGGACTTGGATAATTCTGTTCCCTTTTTTTTGGACTCCAGGGACACTATACAGCGAGGCACCTCCGTGCCCGATCATTCACCGGTTGCTCTCGCTGGTAACCCCTGTGTTTTTGAGCCCTCTGATTCAGGAAACGCTCGCAGCGTTTCCTTTGGTTTAGCGGACATGACGGTGTCACCCGTGGAGGTAACTGAACCTAAGACTGTTATTTCTCACCAGACTCATCTACACACTGCTACTAGCATTGTAGCCCCGCAGAACTGTGTTACTCCGCCCTTGGACTCTAGGGTTTCCCGGTCAGAGTTCAGCCATACACCGGTAGCATCATTAGCTCTAGATATAACGGTGCATGCTGAGGAGCACAAACCATCAGAGACTATGTGTTCTGTAGCTGATGCTACCTCTAGTAACTGCTTCATGTTCCAGCCTGTTTTGTCTTTAGACATTGATATTTCGCAGCCATTTCCTCAATCAACCATTGCTCTCTCAGCTCCTCAAGGAGTTACCGAGAATGAGACCTGGGTAGCTGAGAAAGCCAACTTAACGTCTGCTCCTAGCGTTCCGCCCGAGCCAGGTGACACAGAGGCTATTAGCCATTCCTCTACTATGAACAGTTTAACCTTTAACCCAGCTCTTGTATCTGTGACTCCCAGTGTTGCTCCTTTAGTTTCTCAGGTTGTGGTTTTTTCTGTGCCTCAACTTGAAAGTGTTAACTCGGACGTTACCTGTGCAACCTCACCTTTTCCCATGCCTGCTAAGGCCAAGAACCGCAAGGTTTCGTCTGCTATAGACAGACTAGCAAAAGATTTTGGTTTGAGCTCTACCGAGCTATTTGCACAGGTTCACTTTTCTGTTCCCCGGTTAAGTTGGTTTAACTCTGTGCACCATGCTTTTCAGCCAGGTTTCATGGACTCTGTGTGCACTACGTCTCAGGCTACGTCCCGTACAGCTGCGAGTAGCGTGGTTCCACATCCAGGTCATCCGGACGCTGCTTGTATGAGTTTTCCTGTACCTGTGGCTGCCCCTAGACCCACTCTTTCCAAGACTGCTAACGATGCCCTGGACAACTTAAACACAGCAGCGATGCTAGTTCCAGCCCACCATAAGTCTCTGTTTACTGACACTGTATTTGACTCCAACAACTTAGTTCACCCAGTCACTGTTTCTGTTCCTATGTGTCGCTCTCCACCTCCAGTTCCTATAACCAGGGCAGCGCGGGCCCAGCTTTCCCTTGCACCCGTATCAGCTCCTCGGGTGAGGGTGGCTGAGGTCCAGCTGGTCCCTGCTTCTATCCCCAGCCTGGCAGAGGCTCCGTTCATCCCGGCACCCGTACCTACCCCTCGGGTGGTGTTGATGGACATTCAGCCGTCACCTCAACCACAAGCGCACCTACCACTACACCTGGCATCTCTGCCCACAACGCAGTCTGTAGCTCAGTCATTAGCACAGTTTCTTGTTTTGTCACCAGTCCAGACTTTAGCACAGTTAGCAGCTCATTTACCCGCTCAGTCATCCGCTCCGTTGTCACCTCAGTTTCTTCCATTGCTTGTTCAGTTCTTAGCTCAGTTAATAACTTTGTTTCCTGATCAGTCGGTAGTTCAGCAACTCGTCCAGTCACCGCCATCCTCTGCTAGAAGCTCTTGTGAGCTCACTCAGCCAGTTGAGGACAGCGTCGTGCTGACAAAGCTTGGACAGACTGTTAGCCCTGCACAGCCCCAGCCGTTGCCTTCTAAGCCGACTGCGCGCCCTGTGCAGCCACAGTTAGCGTCCCCTCAGCCAGAAGTCTCTGCACCAGCTGGCTCCGCATCTGTTTCCGCTGGGGGTTCAGGAGGACCTCTCCAGCCGCTCCTCGTCTCCGCTGGCGGCTCTGCTCAGCCCGGCCAGCACCTCCTCGTCTCCGCTGGAGGGTCCGAGGGGCCCGTTCAGCCACCAGCTGCTTCACCGGCAGCCTCGTCCTCGTCTGGCCCCGCCTCAGAGTCTTCGTCCTCGTCTGGCCCCCTGAACTGCTCCGTCGTCTCCTTCGCCGCCGCCGCTGCCTTCCGCGCGGCCGGCCCCCTGAACTGCTCTGTCGTCTCCTTCGTCGCCGCCGTTGCCTTGCGCGCGGCCGGCCTCCGGACCAGCTCTGTCACCTGTGCCACCCGCCTGGTCGGCCCCCCGACCGTGTGACCTGTGAACTTTTGTGCCGGTGGGCTCTGGGTCGGCCCGCTGAACTTTATCTGAACTATGGTCTTGTGCTCCTGTGTTTTCTGTTTTTTTTTTTTTTTTTTGTTTTGTTTTTTTGTGTTTTGGTTGTTTCCTGTTCTGGTCCCTCCGTCCTGGTCCCCCGCCTCCCGCCCTGGGTGGGTTGTTTTCTGTTTTTGTCTTGGTTCTCGGGTTTTGGCTGTCGGGTGCCAGCCCTTGTGGGGGGGGGTACTGTCATGGTCCTGGGCCATGTTGGCCCAGTGTTCTTAGTTTTCTTGTATGTTTGTATTTTGTTCCCTATTTAGGCCATGTTTCCTGAGTTGCCCTGTTGTGTTGTTCCCTAAGTGGCTTTTACCCCCTGTGTGCCCCTCTGTGTATCTGTGAGCCCTCGTCTCTCCTTATGTTTTATTCCATGTTTTCCCCCGCCCGTTATGTCTGTGTTTTCCCCGTGCTCTCTCTCCTCCTGTCTGAACCTCTGTACTTCCTGTTTGACTGCCCGGCTCCCGTCAGTGTTATGTTCACCCCGCCCTGTCTCGTTATGGTTATCTGTGTCAGCTGTGTTCCCCGTGTGTTCCCACTTTCCTCGTTAACCCTCTGTGTATTTCTGTCTGCATCTCCCTCAGTTCTGTGTCGCGTTCTCCCTCATTGCTGTGTGGATTCCCTGTGTCTCCCTACGAGTGTTAGTTTATTGATTCCCAGTTTAGTTGAGTTCTGTATTTCCTATGTTCTGCCTGTCAGCAATAAAGCTGCTTTTGAGTTCATCCCCGTGTTTGTGAATCTTGCGATTGGGTCCTCCTCCCGCCTGCCACACAGCCGATCCATGACAGAAGAACGCGACCCCGACATGGACCCAGCGATTCACAACCCCTCCGCTGACCTCCGGGAGGATCTGATTTATACAGTGGAGTATCACTGTCAGGAGTGGGTGGCGCTGCCCGAGGGTGAGTACCGGGAGACCGTAGCCGTCCGTCTACAGCGGATGGTGTCCGGACTCCCGTGGCTATTCGGCGCGCTCCGCCCCCACATCCAGGACTTCCTCGTCTCCACTGTAGGCGTCCTCCCGGAGCAGTCACTCCTGTACGAAGACCCGGAGGATGTTCAGCCCGGCCTGCTGACGGATTCGCGGCCCGGCTCGTCTCCTCCCCCTTCCCGGAGAAAACGGCGTCCCCGCCGTCGCCGTTCCCGAGCAGCGGAGCAGTTTTCACCCCTGGGAGAGTGACCGTGTGTCACACTCTCAGCCCGAGCCTTCGGATCCCGGACTCCATAACTCATGCACAATCGTGAGTGGCGCTGTTTTTTTTTGACACCGGACTTGGATAATTCTGTTCCCTTTTTTTTGGACTCCAGGGACACTATACAGCGAGGCACCTCCGTGCCCGATCATTCACCGGTTGCTCTCGCTGGTAACCCCTGTGTTTTTGAGCCCTCTGATTCAGGAAACGCTCGCAGCGTTTCCTTTGGTTTAGCGGACATGACGGTGTCACCCGTGGAGGTAACTGAACCTAAGACTGTTATTTCTCACCAGACTCATCTACACACTGCTACTAGCATTGTAGCCCCGCAGAACTGTGTTACTCCGCCCTTGGACTCTAGGGTTTCCCGGTCAGAGTTCAGCCATACACCGGTAGCATCATTAGCTCTAGATATAACGGTGCATGCTGAGGAGCACAAACCATCAGAGACTGTGTTCTGTAGCTGATGCTACCTCTAGTAACTGCTTCATGTTCCAGCCTGTTTTGTCTTTAGACATTGATATTTCGCAGCCATTTCCTCAATCAACCATTGCTCTCTCAGCTCCTCAAGGAGTTACCGAGAATGAGACCTGGGTAGCTGAGAAAGCCAACTTAACGTCTGCTCCTAGCGTTCCGCCCGAGCCAGGTGACACAGAGGCTATTAGCCATTCCTCTACTATGAACAGTTTAACCTTTAACCCAGCTCTTGTATCTGTGACTCCCAGTGTTGCTCCTTTAGTTTCTCAGGTTGTGGTTTTTTCTGTGCCTCAACTTGAAAGTGTTAACTCGGACGTTACCTGTGCAACCTCACCTTTTCCCATGCCTGCTAAGGCCAAGAACCGCAAGGTTTCGTCTGCTATAGACAGACTAGCAAAAGATTTTGGTTTGAGCTCTACCGAGCTGTTTGCACAGGTTCACTTTTCTGTTCCCCGGTTAAGTTGGTTTAACTCTGTGCACCATGCTTTTCAGCCAGGTTTCATGGACTCTGTGTGCACTACGTCTCAGGCTACGTCCCGTACAGCTGCGAGTAGCGTGGTTCCACATCCAGGTCATCCGGACGCTGCTTGTATGAGTTTTCCTGTACCTGTGGCTGCCCCTAGACCCACTCTTTCCAAGACTGCTAACGATGCCCTGGACAACTTAAACACAGCAGCGATGCTAGTTCCAGCCCACCATAAGTCTCTGTTTACTGACACTGTATTTGACTCCAACAACTTAGTTCACCCAGTCACTGTTTCTGTTCCTATGTGTCGCTCTCCACCTCCAGTTCCTATAACCAGGGCAGCGCGGGCCCAGCTTTCCCTTGCACCCGTATCAGCTCCTCGGGTGAGGGTGGCTGAGGTCCAGCTGGTCCCTGCTTCTATCCCCAGCCTGGCAGAGGCTCCGTTCATCCCGGCACCCGTACCTACCCCTCGGGTGGTGTTGATGGACATTCAGCCGTCACCTCAACCACAAGCGCACCTACCACTACACCTGGCATCTCTGCCCACAACGCAGTCTGTAGCTCAGTCATTAGCACAGTTTCTTGTTTTGTCACCAGTCCAGACTTTAGCACAGTTAGCAGCTCATTTACCCGCTCAGTCATCCGCTCCGTTGTCACCTCAGTTTCTTCCATTGCTTGTTCAGTTCTTAGCTCAGTTAATAACTTTGTTTCCTGATCAGTCGGTAGTTCAGCAACTCGTCCAGTCACCGCCATCCTCTGCTAGAAGCTCTTGTGAGCTCACTCAGCCAGTTGAGGACAGCGTCGTGCTGACAAAGCTTGGACAGACTGTTAGCCCTGCACAGCCCCAGCCGTTGCCTTCTAAGCCGACTGCACGCCCTGTGCAGCCACAGTTAGCGTCCCCTCAGCCAGAAGTCTCTGCACCAGCTGGCTCCGCATCTGTTTCCGCTGGGGGTTCAGGAGGACCTCTCCAGCCGCTCCTCGTCTCCGCTGGAGGGTCCGAGGGGCCCGTTCAGCCACCAGCTGCTTCACCGGCAGCCTCGTCCTCGTCTGGCCCCGCCTCAGAGTCTTCGTCCTCGTCTGGCCCCCTGAACTGCTCTGTCGTCTCCTTCGTAGCCGCCGTTGCCTTGCGCGCGGCCGGCCTCCGGACCAGCTCTGTCACCTGTGCCACCCGCCTGGTCGGCCCCCCGACCGTGTGACCCGTGAACTTTTGTGCCGGTGGGCTCTGGGTCGGCCCGCTGAACTTTATCTGAACTATGGTCTTGTGCTCCTGTGTTTTCTGTTTTTTTTTTTTTTTGTTTGTTTTTTTTTGTTTCCTGTTTTGTTTCCTGTTTTGATTCCCAGTTTAGTTGAGTTCTGTATTTCCTATCAGCAATAAAGCTGCTTTTGAGTTCATCCCCGTGTTTGTGAATCTTGCGATTGGGTCCTCCTCCCGCCTGCCACACAGCCGATCCATGACAGGCATGTGTCACGAAAAGAGGAAAAATATGTATAGTTGTTTCAGCTGGAGCCTTTAACACACAGATATTGTACTAGAGACATAAATCAAACCCATTATGTCATAGACATAAAACTGTACGGTGGTCTGTGTGAAAAGATGTTACATAGCTTCTGCCATTTTCCCCACAGATGTCTCTAGGAAGTAAGTTTAATTGGAAACATGTAAAACTACTGTTCTGTTAATTTGAGTATTCACTATTGGCTTTGTACGAGTACGAGTATTTCAGCCCTTTGATGTTCCATATAGTTTTCTTAAATACTCCTTAAGATACATCTGCAACAGAACTTAAGCCACCTGGAATGTACCTGTGGCAAAATGAATGGACTAGAGAGAGCTATTTTGTATAAAAAGCCCCATAACTTACAATGTCAAGACAAGCTATGAAGTTCAGGGATTTCAGTGCAGACTGCCGAGACTGAATTATGCTGAGAAACAAGGCCTGGTTATAAAACTATCTCGAAAGTTTCCGCTGTTCTTATTGGCCTCAATAATTCAGTTTTAATTTCATTTCAGTATGGCTCCAAACCACAGCATTCATCTCGAGACACTTCATGTTTTAAGGTAAAGATCTTATAGTAATAGGTTGGGGAAAAAAACAACAATCAGACAAGCAAACACTTTCAAACACTTGGCGACAGTCGGAAGGAAAAACTCTTAACAGGAAGAAACCTCCAGGAGAACCAGTCTCAGCCATCTGTCATGACCAGTTGGGGGTGAGGGAAGTGAGATGGGACAATAACAATAACTAATGATTAAATGCAACGTGGTGTTGTCATGGTACCCGGTTCATTTATGCAGAGTTTTAAGTTTTGGGATGTTTTGAGGGTTTTCAATTAATCCTGTTCTACAGATTTTTGGGTACACTCTTGGTTAACATAAGTTTTTGTGTTTGCAATCCAAAATCTCCTGTTTGTTTTTAATTCCTAGTGCCTTTATGTTTTATTATCTGTATTTCTGGTTCATGGTTTCTTGTGTGATTATGTTTAGTCATCATTTTTTGTTGTTCCTTTATTGCTTCCCAGTCATTTCTCTGCCTGTTTATCCCCTGTCAAGTTCACATGTTTCAGTCTGTGTCTCTGTGTTTAGTAACAGCAATAAACCTGCCTCTTTCAGTTAATCATTTCTGTCTCTAGGTCCTGCATTTAAGTCCTGCCTTGCCTATCACACAGCACACTATGACAGGTGTGAAGAAAGGTGATTGAAGAAGACATGCTCACTGCATCATGGGAAGGCTTCTCTTCATCTCAGTGTGGAGTCCATGCAACTCTGGCCCACAATAAATAAAAAAAACATGAAAACATGAAAACAATGGTGTGGTTTCCCTCAACAGTCACTTCAAAATCAGATGTAATAGCAGCGTAAAAGAGACAAATATGAAGCAAAGTATACTCAAAAATAAATACTGATAATCACTTATAATCAGTGATGGGAATAACGGCGTTACTAACGGCGTTACTTTTTTCAGTAACGAGTAATCTAACTAACTACTATTCCTATCGTTACAACGCCTTTACAGTTACTAATAAGAAAATGCGGTCCGTTACTATTTTTCAACAAACAGACGGTTGAAGCTGTGTTCAGCTTACCGCATCTTATATCAGCTGCATGGAAGCAGCTGTAAGTAATCTGGACGCTACAGCTTTAAGCAGCTGTGCGCTCCCGCGGACGGTAATCACGATCACTGTCTAGCACAACACCTGGAGCTCAGGGGGCAAAACAATTGCATGAGTGCTGCTGTTTGACCGATCACATGACGGCTTATAGACAAAGCAACAAGGTGACATATACCAGTTTTTAAATTGTGTTGATAGGCCACGTAAAACCAGAGTCATGATAAACAATATCTATGCAGCGTTTTTCCCTAGTTTCGTCACGTTTACTGTCTAGCACTCGCTGCTTATGAGCAACCCCCCACCCCCCCAAAAAAAAAAAAACAGGGGAAGTTTTAGGAGTGAGGAGAGAGAGACAGAGAGAGAGAGCAAGTTTTGAGATGTGAGAGATTTGTGACGTTTAGCGTGTTTGGAGTGTGTAGTTAATGTGTTGTCTTGTGTAGTTAGTGTTGTGGACAATTTTCTGTTGTGTGTCAGAACAATGAGGCGACTGCTGTCTCCAGGTAGAAAAAGCAGTGATACACCTGCTGCTGTCAGACCTGCAGGTCAGGCTGTGATGTTCTCCTTTATAGTGGACAGAAATAATTTTTTGGACTGGCACTAAATTGACATTGAATTTTATATTTGGAAAATGAATTCATTTGCTTTGAAACTGTATTTTATCCCTTAAAAATGTAGCTCTCGAATAAGTTCAGTTTCACAATTCAGTTTTTTCGGACTTATATCCGGTTCCGGTTCCCGAGTAATCAAGCACAGATTAATTGAACTCCGTTTTACCAGCGGATTGAAAGTGTACAGACAGGAATCTACAGCATGTTGAGCTGGAGCTGGATTAAGACCTAAGAAGTCATGTCAAATGACCAGCGGATAAACTCTCAGGTTGGTAATACATGTATGGTGAATGGACTGATTCTTATACAGTACTCAAAGCACTGTATACAACATGCACATACACCCATTCATACAAGCACTTCTAAACACAAGTACAAACTAATCTACATTCACACTCCGATGAACGCATCGAAGGGCAACTTGGGGTTAGTATCTTGCCCAATATGCAGAGTGGGGAAGCCAAGGATCGAACCACCAACCTTCCAATCAGCTCTACCACCTCACTGCCACCCCAGTGAGAAGAAGCGTCATGTACAGTAACTTTTATGCTTATTGTAGCTATTAGCTAAAAACGCTAATTTAGTGTAGTTTGTCCTGGATTCAGCGTTGACAAACAAATATGATCAACTGTTTCTAGTAGAATTCCAAAGTTGTGATTTTGTACCCTCTCAGAGCCCTGTGTGCTTGCAGAGACCGCTACAGTAGGTGAAATGTGCAAAAAAATGTCCAAACAATGGTATTTTAGGTTTATTTATGTCTTACACAGCATCACAGCTCTTTAGCTAACTTAATAACTTGAGCTAAAGTGAATAGTTAGTCTAAAAAAAATAAAGGAGACATAAAGATTCAATCTGAGCAACTCAAATTAGAATTTAACTTATTCAAATTCTGGCACAAAGTTCTGCCCATACAGATTCCAAACTCTTCACCATGGCCAAGACCAAAGAGCTTTCCAGTGATGTCAGGGACAAGATTGTGGACCTACACATGGCTGGAATGGGCTACAAGACCATCGCCAAGCAGCTGGGTGAGAAGTTGACAACAGTTGGTGTGATTTGCAAATGGAAGAACCATAAAATAACTCCCGGTCTCCCTCGGTCTGGAGCTCCACACAAGATCTCACCTTTCAATGACAATGATAATGGTGTGGAACCGTCCCAGAACTACTCAGGAGCAATGTTATCTCTAATTTTTCATGTGTCTGAGCGAACACACAAACTCCCTGAGCCGTCCCTTGGATCACTGTGAGCAACAGCAGACGTGTGCACTGTGGTCACGCCGGTATCGAATCCATCCAAGTTACATGGTTTATTAAAATAATCAAATTACAGCATTTACATTTATGTTAGACTACTTTTAATTAACTTCTTTAGCCCATTTACAATGAAAATTTAAAAAATCTTGTTCATGACCTGTGTAGGATGTTAACACTATTGGAAGTAAAAATAACTTGAACTCCAACCTTGAAAACAACTTTCTTTCTTTTTTAAATAAAGCTCTGACTTGTATTATGAGTATGAGTCTGTGGTCTTGGAGAGAGTCCTTTAACTCTCTCTCTGTAAAATACAGTAAATAATGACCAATGTTGGGTAATTAATTATATAGTTACTTCTTCAAAAAAGTAACTGAGTTATGCAAACAAAGATTTTTGCAGCTGTTTACCTAAAAATGCAGCCAAGGCGTTTTTATTAAACAAACATTTCAAACTATTTACAGAACAATCAGCTGTTCTGCATCAAATCTGATGCCACACAAATTATTTGTTCACTCCAAAAAATAATTTCTGTCCACTATGAGATGAAGGAGAACAACAGCCTGATACCTGCAGGCCTGACAGCAGCAGATGTATCACTGCTGTAACACCTGTAACATTCAAAAGTCGCCTCATTGTTCTGACACACACAACAACACTATTGACTACACTACACACTAACTACACACTAACTACACAAGATTTGCGCTAAACCTCGCAAATCTCTCACATCTCAAAACACCGCCTTCACTCCTAAAACTTCCCCCTTCCTAAACAACTAAAGGCAATGTTGCCATATCAGTTTTTGATTGGTCGACATGGTACATTTTTCCACCAATAGGAAAGGGTGGGGGTTTTTTGTTTTTGTTTTTGCTCACAGGCTTTCGAGCGTTTTCCTTATAAAACGCTGTTTTTACCGTTTTTCCTGCAGTAAATATAAACATAAATATATTCAGGAAGAAAACCAAACATTGCACATATTTTTATCACAACTCTGGTTTTATGTGGCCGATCAACACAATTAAAAAACTGGTATGAAGTCCACACCAGTGGTGGAGCGGGGGGTGGCTTTCTGGGCTTAAGCCGGTGTTGTCTTTTCAGAAGCCCGGGGTTTTTTGGTGTGTAATTTTTTTCATAGTTAGATGCCTGGCTGACAACTGTATAAAACAAAAAACTACACACAATATTCGAAGCACATAGTGCACACTGTGGGAATTTACGACTGTGCGTAAATCCCCCCTAATATTGGTATGATCCGAACTCAGGCACTAAGCGGGGCGGGGCAGCTGCAGCCTGCGAGTGCGCTGTTGGGGAGCTAGGCAGACAGAAGAGAACTGAAGTTTGACCAGGTACCAAAGCAAATCATTCATACTGTACAAATAATGTAAATATGACGGTGTATCAAGAAAGACTGATGTCAAACTGATCACTTGACCCATATTACGTTACTTTCTCTTCAATGATATAACAAATGGCGAAATGAAAAGCCGAACAACAACAATGCTGTTTTTTTAGAGAGTCTTAGCTTACATGTGTGTTTATTTCATATTTTCAGTTGTTTCCCTCCACGGCTAAATAAATCGGCTTCAGTAATGCACTGATATACAAGAATGGACATAAGGAGCTTCTTTCAAAGAAAAAACTCTGGTAGTATTTCATATATTATGGTTTGTATGTTGTTCAGTATATTTCTATGCAAAACAAGAGGAATTTCAATACACAGCAGTATATTCACAGTTTAAACCAGATATTTACATACACTTTATGGAAAACACAAGAACATTTTTTACTGTTAAACATCAATTTAAAGTAAACCTGTTTTGTTTTGGATAAATAAATATTGAAATATCTTTTGAATTAGTTAAATGTCAGAATAAAGAGAGACAGAGCTGTCTATTTTTTATCACTTTCATCAAATTTAGGAGCACATGTACACTAAGTTTATTGTTAATTAATAAGAAACTGCAGAAGATTCCATTCTGAGCTGAAGAAGCTTCTGATAGGTTAGTAGAGTCCATGTGAGTAAACTGGTGGCACAGCTGTGGATGCATATAAGGCAAAACACAGAGCCTGTTTCTGTGACATGGGAACATCAAGAGATGTCAACCAAAACACCAGGAACAGAACTGTGGAGCTCCATAAGTGTGGCTCAGTTTGAATACAATTTGGTGCCATTTACAATTAAGAAATACAGATAGTTTCTCTCTTTACTCTTAAAGTTAACAAATATGTTTTTTATATTTATCAATCTAAAAAGATAAACATTTAGTCTGATTTGATGGTACAATTAAAAAAGTGTTTGTGTTTTGATCTGAAGAGTACATAAATATGTGGTTTCAACTGTATATTTGATGATTGTCAGCACAAAGAGGGAGAGAGAGGAACAGAGGGGGAGAGAGAGGGAGATGGAGAATGAGGACAGAACAGAGATGAACAAGAGCAGGTGAGACACACATGTTAGTCAAATGGTTGTTTACCAAAAGTATCACCGTATCATAGGTCCTCATGTATCTCGTACCTAGTGTTTCTTTTTAGGTTTGTTATTTTTCAAGTTGTATATTTATCAAGTTATGCAGGCTTGTTTGCACAACAAGGATAAATAATTATATAAACTTTTCTCAATCTAAATATTGTACTTTGGTAGAATTAAAAGATAAGTGTAGTGCAGGTCTATGATGATTTTTAGTGCTACTATCATGTAGTTCTGATTCTGGTTCTGTCTTGGTTAAATCCTGATTTTGAACTGTTGTAGTCCTGTTTTAATTCCGGATCAGTTCTGGGTCTGGTTGAATTGGGGTTTAGTCCTCGTGTCTTGATACAGCCCGACTTTGTTCTGCCTTGATGCATATGTGATATATATTTTTCCCTATATGAAGTCATTCTTTTTTGAACAAAACTCAAAACAGAGCCAATTAATCTTTCAGTCATTTGTAACCCCCCCCTCCCCCCCCCAAAAAAAAAAAAATAAATAAAAATCCCACATGCATACTACCCTTTAGGGCTAAGCCCCGGGTGTTTCAAATGTCTGGCTCCGCCTCTGGTCCACACTTTTTCCATCAATTGTTCCGCCTGTCCTCCTCACATCTCCAGTGGTTGTACACGTTGTCATTAACGTGGCTTCACTCCACATCAGCCACGCCGCTTTGCTCGCTAAAACACCGGTGTCGGCACATAAGGACGCTGTCATAGCCTGTCAACGACGTGGATTAGCTGCGTATATACGAATGTGAATCGCATCATTGGCTGGACTATGGGATAAGGTGGCATCGTTCTAATCCCATACGGGAGCAGCCAGTCACTGACTAATACTGCAAAACAGAATTGTTAAAGTTTTAATTTTAATTTCAATTCAGGTTAGATTTTTTTTGTGCGCAACGCAAATTTTCTGTGCGCAGAGACGTGCCAGCAGTGCGCAATTGCGCACGTGCGCAGCTTAGAGGGAACATTGCTCAGGAGGAACTGATGATCAATGATCTCAAGTCAGCTGGGGCCATAGTCACCAAGAAAATGGTAACGCCGTGAAGGACTGAAATCGTGCAGTGCCTACAAGGTACCCCTGCTCAAGAAAGTACATTTACAGAAATGTTTGAAGTTTACCACTGTACATCCCAATGATTCACCATGTTTGGAGGAGGAAGAATGCTCCCTGTGACTCTAAGAACACCATCCCCACCGTCAAACATGGAGGTGGAAACATTATGCTTTGGGAATGTCAAGGGGACAGGACAACTGTACTGAATCAAAGGGAAGATGGATGGGGGCATGTATCTCCTTCCCTCAGCCAGGGCATTGAAAATGGGTCGTGGGTGGGTATTCCAGCATGACAATGATCCAAAACACATAGCCAAGGGAACAAAGGATTGGCTCAAGAAGAAACACATTAAGATCTCGGAGTGGCCTAGTCAGTTTCCACATTAATGACTTGGAGAGGATATGCAAGGAGGAGTTGGACAAAATTGGAGGATTTGCCACCAAGTACTAAAGCATGTTTTGCAAATACTTATTTCATCCATGAAAATGAGAATTAATTTACCATTTTTATGAAATGCATTTTTCTGGATTTTTTGGTTATTGCTCTGACTCATCCTTTGATCCCTGGAGTCCCCGTTTCCCCATCATCTGTTGTATATATCACTTTGGTATTATCACTGTAAATGGGATGAGATGAGAGATGAGATAGCCTTTATTTGTCAGTTGCAGGTCTTTTGCCCACAACCGAGATGACAGACCTTGCCGACCGTACATACAATACAAACATCACATTGGGGAGACAGGTCAGGCCAGGTAGCGAGGAAAAAAAACATTGAAATGTGCAACACAAAAGGATAATCAAATCAAATCACTTTTATTGTCACATCACATGTGCAGGTACATTGGTACAGCACATGTGAGTGAAATTCTTGTGTGCGAGCTTCACAAGCAACAGAGTTGTGCAAAATACAATAATGTAAACAAGCAAAATACAAGAATGGCTACATCTGAAACTAATAAATATATGTACAATATATAATAGTATATGCATTTCTGAATGTGTATACTAAATATTTTTCTACGTGTGTGTGTGTGTGTGTACACATATTTTACAAATTAAATAGAGTAAACAATAAATAGAATATATAAAATAAAATATACAGAGTGAGACATGTGCAAAACAGTGGCATTACTGTACAGTATGGAGTGCATAATGTTAAAGTTCCAGTAGTGAAGCTGAGGTGTCTATGACGTGTTCAGCAGTCTGATGGCCTGGTGGAAGAAGCTGTCTCTCAGTCTGCTGGTACGGGACCGGATGCTGCAGAACCTCCTTCCTGATGGAAGCAGTCTGAACAGTTTATGGCTGGGGTGACTGGAGTCCTTGATGATCCTCCCCGCTTTCCTCAGGCACCGCTTCCTGTAGATGTCTTGGAGGGAGGGAAGCTCACCTCCAATTATCCGTTCAGAGCACCGCACTACTCGCTGGAGAGCTTTGCAGTTGTAGGCGGTGCTGTTGCCATACCAGGTGGTGATGCATCCAGTGAGGATGCTCTCAATGGCACAGTGATAGAAGGTCCTGAGGATGCGGGGGCTCATGCCGAATCTTTTCAGTCTCCTGAGAAAGAAGAGGCGCTGCTGCGCCTTCTTCACTGTTTTGTTTGTGTGTACTGACCACGTAAGATCCTCAGCCAGATGTACTCCAAGGAACCGGAAGCTGCTCACTCTCTCCACAGCAGCGCCGTTGATGGTGATGGGGGTGTGTACTTCTCTGCACCTCCGGAAGTCCACTATCAACTCCTTTGTCTTTGCGACGTTGAGGGTGAGATGGTTGTCTTGACACCAGTGGGTCAGGGCGCTGACCTCCTCCCTGTAAGCCGTCTCATCACCGTTGGTGATAAGACCCACCACTGTAGTGTCGTCCGCAAACTTCACAATGATGTTGGAGTTGTTAGTGGCCGTGCAGTCGTAGGTGTAGAGTGAGTACAGGAGAGGGCTCAGTACACACCCCTGTGGAGCACCAGTGTTCAGTGTGATGGGGGATGAGGTGATGCTGCCCAGTCTGACCACTTGGCGTCTGTCAGACAGGAAGCTAAGGATCCAGCTGCAGAGGGAGCTGCTCAGTCCTAGATCCTGCAGTTTCCTGTCCAGCTTCGAGGGAACGATGGTATTGAATGCTGAGCTGTAATCTACAAACAGCATCCTCACATACGTGTCTCTCTTCTCCAGGTGTGACAGGGCAGTGTGTAGTGTCAGGGCTATGGCATCATCAGTGGACCTGTTGTGGCGGTATGCGAACTGTAGAGGGTCCAGTGAGTCGGGTAGTGCAGAGCAGATGAAGTCCCTGACCAGCTTCTCGAAGCATTTGCTTACGATGGGGGTCAGGGCTACAGGTCGCCAGTCGTTCAATGAGGAGATGGTGGAGGATTTGGGTACAGCAATGCACAGGTATCAACACACCATAACACAATAAACACAGACAAGCAACATGGGAAAGAGTTCCAGTGTGTACATCTGATCTGGGACCGCTACAATCTTTCGACTGCGCCTCCAGCTGACCCGATGTCCACATCATGGGGGAGGTAAGCGTTGGAGGTGGCGTTGGATCCGGGGTAGAGAGGGTGATGCGTCAGTGAGTGCTTATCAGTATCAGTATATGTATGTGTGTGCGTGTCCATAGTTCAGCTGAGACAGTGTCTTTCGCCCTGCCAGGCTAAGTAAACAGTCTTCCAGCCAACCCAGGTGGCCTTGTAGGGAATGGGAAGGAACAGACTCAACACAGTCGTTATCAGGGAGTTGTTGTTCAGCTCCAGCCTTGAGCTGGCGCCGAAGGGGTAGCCGGGTTATGATGGTAATTGAGAATTTCAAGCTGTTTTTTAACACTCCGACACTGAATAGAATAGAATAGAATTCAACTTTATTGTCATTGCACATGCACAGGTACAGGGCAACGAAATGCACTGGTCTCTCAGTCTCCCGTTAATAGCTGCGAGCTTCTCCGTGATGTTATTAGCCGTCGATTCTGTGGTCTTGTCACTCTTTTTTGCTCACATAGCAGATTCTGAGACCTCACGACCGCAGCCAACTGATCCGAGGTGTAATCCAGCTCCACCCAGAGATGTTGTTCTGAGTTGATTCTTTCCTGATGTAATCCAACATACATACGCTCAAAGGTGTTATTCTGAGCATTCACTGCAGTCGTAAGCGCCTCCAAGCTCTTAACCATGCTGCCTTCAGTGAGCCCTTTCTGAGAAGTCGCACCTGTCGTTCCAATCCCAGCGGGCAGCCTTGTGGGGGTTTGAACAGCCGGTTCCGCTCTCTTAATTATCCGATAAGCCAGGGCCAAGCCAGCTCCGATCAGCAAGAACCCTGTTATCATGGTTCCGAATAGGTAGATACCTTCAGCGTCCTCGATCGACAGTCCCGCCAGGCACACGATCCTCTGCCACCCGTCCATCGTGTATCCAGCAGGGAAAGTCCCTCCAGGGCACTCGGGTTCTCCCGAGCCCAGACTTCTCGTTAAAGGGTGTCAATAGCATTCAGAGACCAGTTGATCAAATCCATAATTCTCTTTTAGGTTTTAGACACAGACTGTGAGAGAGTGTTCCAGGGAAAGTAATACAAAAAAGACACGAGACTAGACAAGGACATAAGAACTAGCAGGAAAGATAAGGGAGAGGAGAAAAGTGCGTCCACCTCCTCTGAGAGCTAAAGTAAAATAATAAAATAAACTCACTACACCTACCATTACCCTGAGGTTC
This sequence comes from Copadichromis virginalis, assembly GCF_057382275.1. NCBI lineage: Eukaryota > Metazoa > Chordata > Actinopteri > Cichliformes > Cichlidae > Copadichromis > Copadichromis virginalis. The sequence goes on from NC_140622.1 coordinate 5,841,234, forward strand.
AGCAAAGGACACATGAATCGTTGCGACCAGTTTTGTTTAGAATCCACCTCTCCACTTCACACCCCCTTCACTCTCTCCAGACTCACCTGACCTTATATCTGTTCCTCCTGTATGTCATGATCTGGGTCTGGATCTGGATCTCTTCCTTCACATAGACTGTATGACTGTGCGATAGATCTGCTCTGGGCGCTCCCATACCCTCTAGACACCTGCATAGTTTACCCAAACCTGAACGTGAATGCATGGAGAACTACATTAAGGATTCATTAGCTGCTAGCATAATTCAACTCTCTTTCTCTCCACTTAGTGCTGAGTTTTTGTGGGGGGGGGGTTTGTTGTGGAGAAGGATAAAACTCTGCATCCATCTGTTGATTTCCGGGTCTCAGCACAATCACTGCAGAAAATAAATATCCACTGCCTTTGCTGATGTCTGCTTTTCAGCTTTTGCAGAGTCCCATCTTCAGAAAACTTGACCGCTATCTCAACCTGACCTCTACCATCAATTTATTATGGAGATGTCTCCGACTCAAGCCTGGGGGGTGTTCTTTCTCAACAACAGGACAGTACTGCGCATTCCTGTGCTTTCTATTCTTGTCACTTCTCCCCAGCTGAACACAACTATGATGTGGAGGATCATGAGTTACTGGCCATAGAGGAATGGAGGCATTGGTTGTAAGGAGCTGAGCATCCCTTTATTGTATGGACTGACCATAAGATCCTGGCTTACCTCCAGTCGGACAAGTGGCTCAACGCTCGTCAAGCCAGGAAATTAAATTCTTCACACAATTTAATTTCACAATAACTTACAGGACTGTGTCCTGGGATGTCAAACCGGATGCTCTCTCCCAGCAATTCACCACCTCTGATAATCTCTCAGATGAGTCAACAGTCCAGCTTCAGTCGACTGTCCACTAAGTTCAACAAGCCGAACCCAATCCTGGAAATGGTCCATCTAGTTGGCTATCTATGTTCCGTCCTCCACTCATTCCAAGGTAATTCATCATGCACACATCGCCAAATTCTCTTGTCACTCTGGAATCAACCAAACCATAACATTCATCCAGCACCTGTTCTGGTGGCCTATACTAATCAAGGATGTCTGTGAAAATGTGTTAGCATGCTCTATATTCGATTTTGTCACTGGACTTATTGGTTCACCTAGGCTGCACATTTTGTTGCTCTGCCTAAACTCCCTTCATGCCTAGAGACCGCCAAACTCCTTACCAATCATTTATTCCAGCTTCATGGCATACTGTTGGACATCGTTGTTGACCGGGACCCCAGTTCACCTCACACGTGTAGGCTGTGTCCTGCTCGGCCGTGGGTGCTACGGCTAGTGTATCTTCCAGGTTTCATTCCCAGACCAATGGCCAGGCAGAGCAGCCCAACCAAGAACTGATGACTGCCCTTCACTGCATCGTCGCTACTAATCAAACACTTGGAGCTCTCAGCTGTCCTGAATTGAATATGCTCACAACATTATGACCTCTTCTGCTACCTGGCTATCTCCATTTGAATCATCTCTTGGCTATCAACCTCATCTCTTCCTATCCCTCGAAGGTGAGCTCTCTGTTCCATCTGTTAAACGTCATCTCCGCAGGTGCCACCGTGTCTGGAGGGCCATCCAGGCTGCTCTGCTCTGCACAAAGGAAGAGAATAAATGGTGGACTGCAACTAAGTCCCTGATCCTGTACAGTCCTGATCAGCAAGTTTGGCTTTCTACTCGTGTTATTGCCCAAAGATTTTCTCCTTTATTGGCCCTTTTGTTATTGACTCTATTATTAGGTCCCGCTCTGCCCATCTTAAATTACCCCAAAACATTACAAATCCATAATGTCTTCCATGTGTCTCAGCTGAAACCTGTCAGCTCCAGTCCTTTTTCTGTGTGTACAGACCTTCCTTGGATTTCCCTCCCTGGAGTGTTTGGTGAACCTCCCTGAGCTGAGTGAATGTGGAGTGTTCAAAGTGTCTTGGATATTTGGCGCTCCCTCCTCCCTGGATCCCTGGAGGCCCAATTTCCCATCACCATTTGTAAATATCACATTGGAGGGAGTGCCAAATATCCACAATACAAGACACTCCACATTCATTCAGCTCAGGCAGGTTCACCAAACACTCCAGGGAGGGAAATCCAAGGAAGGTGTGTACACACAGAAAAAGGACTGGAGATGACAGGTTTCAGCTGAGACACATGGAAGACATTATGGACTTTGATGTTTTGGGGTAATTTGAGACGGGCAGAGCCTGTCAGAGACACAGCCCTGTGTCCTCACATACTGTGGGGGCTCAGTGAGGTAGTCCAGTATCCACTGGGACAGGTGGTGGTCCACTCCTGACAGCTTCAGCTTGTCCCTCAGAAGTCCAGGCTGGATGGTGTTAAAAGCACTGGCAAAATCAGAGAACATGATTCTTGGAGTATGTCCAGGCTTCCCCAGGTGGGTCAGAGCTTGGTGCAGGAGGCACCTAGCTCACAAAGCCAGGCTGGTTGGTGAACTGCAGCGGATCCAACGAAGACCTCACCGTGGGGTGGAGATGTTTGAGGACCAGCCTCACGAGGGTCTTTATCAGATGCAAGGTCAGTGCTGACCTAAGCTATCAGTGTCATCCCCGTGAGGAACAGGGCTCTTCCAACACAGTGGAACTGAAACAGTCCCTCAGAAAGTCTTCAGTCTTCAGACCATCAAATGCTTGCCCTTGTCCAGCAGCCAGAGAGTGAACTTCAACAGGTAACCAAAGAAGTGATGAGCAGTCAGGCTTGTAACCTCCATTCCTACCTGTTCATGTTTCTAAAGTAGAATCACTGCAGTCATCACTTTAAAGATTCATTCTGCTGGTTTTCATCTTTGCTTTGTGTCGTTGGCTTTGTGTTCATATATAAACACTGAAAGAAAGACTGTATGTTTGTTCTCATTACATTAGGGCTTAGATGTTGTGCAGAGCTGCAGCCTAAGATTTATATTGTTAACTGAAAGCCATGAGACAATGAGTTTCAGGCCATTTTACGGAATGGTAAATGGTAAATGGCCTGTATTTGTATAGCACTTTACTAGTCCCTAAGGACCCCAAAGCGCTTTACACTACATTCAGTCATTCACCCATTCACACACACATTCACACACTGGTGATGGCAGCTACATTGCAGCCACAGCTGCCCTGGGGCGCACTGACAGAGGCGAGGCTGCCGGACACTGGCGCCACCGGGCCCTCTGAATAACTTTCTTGAGTGAGTAATTAAGTAATGTACTGTAATGTAATTGTAGTAACTCCATGGCAGACCGGTCCACAATTCAATGCTTTTCAGCATACTTTTATTGACTCGCTTCTATACACGGTTGTCGTTCCTGCACAGCTGCAGCTTTTCAGCCACCAGCCGAACTTACAAACACCAACAACAACCACATTTAACAGTCACAGACTTTTACGCCGGTGAGGCGTGATTGCGGATTGCAGGTGCATCCGCCTTCCCTGCAGCGAAGGCCACCCAAGTGGCGAGCAGCGGCGACGCAGCACTCACGACGTCCATCTTCGGCTGCGCACGCCTAGTCCTCCACCTCTGGCTGGGCCGGTAGTGGGCCTGGCTGTTGCTCAACGGCCCTCCTCTGGGGAGCAGGAACGGATGCCGACCCCTACCGGGCACCAGCCACTCCCACCCGAGGAGTGAGGATGGGTGCGCCACAATAATGTATTTCTGGGTTAAAAGGAAAACATGAATACCCCATCTAATCAAAAAAGTAAACATTTCCAAATGTGAGAGGGTTTCTGTTAAGTGTGTGCCATCAGTATTGTGCAAACACAATTTAGTTTGCACTAAAAACTCATAGTCTTATTCTCACAGTTTTATTTGAGAACACAACATCTGTCCGTACCAATAGAATACATTCCTCAGAGCTATGTTCATTAAATCTTCAAAGCAATGCTCATACCATGTATTATTAAAAGATCAAAACATAATGAAAAACGCTGAAGAATAACCAACATGAATGAATTTACTCCATGACTGACTCCAGCATTTTCCCAGGTGTCTTAACTTGTTATTTGGCTTGAGACTGTCCTCTGCCAATATCAGGAACAACCACAAACCACAAGCTTTTTTTAAATTTAGTCACATAATTGTTCTATTTATCACTCGTACTTGAATGGTTCTGTCATTACAAGCCCGTGTGGGCAAAGAAGTGGGTACTTTAATTTATGTGGAACATTCTTGAATATGTTGTGTTGGCAACAATCCTGCAGTCACAAGTTACAGACAATACGAAAGAACTGGCTCTTATATGCTTAAGGTACATTCCTCTGCCATAATGAGGAAAATTGTCCAGATATAATTAATGTGGGGTCGGGGGGGGGGGCTGTAAGGCTAATGCCCTTGGGTAAGGTCCCATGTTGTTCAGATGGCATGCAAGTACCTTGAATTACCACCGTATACAAGTGCAGACCATTACTGGAACTGTGTAATGCAATCCCTGGATTTTAATTGCATCTCCAGTTAAAACACAAACTGCCTTATTTTGTTACTACATGTTGCTAAGAGTGGCATATTGGCAGAGATATAAAATTTGGTTGATTTTTAAAAACTTTTATTTCAGAAACCAGGCTGTAGGCGGTCAGTAATCACTGTCATTCCACGGTACGTTTAAGACTGTGTTTATGCCACGTAAACCATAATTAAGGCTGGGCAAAAAAACAACAAAGATTAGGAGATCTTTGTGGTCATGGTTAAAAACCAAGTCTGAAGTGTTTTTGACAAAACTCTTGTGTGCGAAAAAGTCACTGCACACCCATTTAATAGCACTTACTGATCCAAGCCATCATCCAACAGGACAACAAGTACACATTGTCTGCTGGAGTGTGACACGATGCAAATCCTTCTTTACTCTTTTGCAGGAAAATTGCAATACAGATCCATCTTTCACAAACATGTGCAGTGTTCCTAGTTTCACACAGTGTTGACTGCTTCTTACACTGGCATGGAGCAATGCCCCTTACCCAACTTCATGTTCTTCAGAATTAGTGAAATTCTTTACGACACAGTATGAACGGTGCTAAGTTCTATTGACGGGTAACACAAAGGTTTTTTGACTACTCTTGACTGATGCCTAAATACATATACGGCAAATACTGGCACTTCTTTGGGATAATTTTATATGCATACTATATAACATTAATGTTACCCTGTCTAGGAATCATCGGCATGTACAAACCATGCACAGTTTTAATATTTTATCTTTATTTATTACAGAGACATAAATACAGCAGATTTAATATGAATGCTAAAGCTCTCTGAAGTTATGCTGCATAGCTCTGTATGTCAGTTACTCAAATGCAGGATAATATTTATAATAGTGCTGACCTCGCTGTGCAATACAATAAACATGGTGTGCTGACTTTATCAGAACAGATACAACAGCTAGTTGCAACAGTTTATTATCCCTGTGTAACGGAGCCTCTGATCAGACATGTTAATTAGGTATCAAGTTTATTTTAAATATCTTTAAATAATCCTGATGTTCATCAGAATGTTTCAAACATGAAGCAAAGAAGTCTTCCATTTGTCCGAGTTCATCTGCGTTTTAGTTATTTTAACATCCGTCCTGCACAGGTGGTCAGCTGTTTACTCCGTGGTGCAGTCATTTACCTTTTAACATCCACCAGACTGCCAGTTAACCACGTAGTGGTAGAGTTAGTTAGTCGACATTTAGCCACGGGGTAAAAAAGCATAGTTTTAGAAAGTGAAACATCTTAACTTTGAAATCAACTCTCTTATATGCACTTTGGCTTTAGAGATCTTCTATTAGATTTCCATGTGCTATGCCAGAGAGGTAAATATAACAGAGTAGATGTGAATCTAACCTTGCCAGTACTCCCCAAAAGATTACTGCCAGTATGATGGATGTTAAGAGGTTAAGAAAAACAGACGAAAAAGAAGTGGCACCTTAAATTTACTTTGTGGTACAAACTTTTGTACTTTTCTAAATTTTTCAATACAGAGACTTGCTGGCTAGAATAATCAGATATATCTATATACAACATCTTATCACACACTTTTACTATCGTATTTGGTTTGTATGAAAAATAACTTATAGCCTTTATATATTGGAACACATTTCACACACACACGACCGTGGAATGGATTCAGCTTATAAAACAGACTGCTAACTTTTGTTTTCAGTTCTGTTACCTCCAAAAATCTCAGACGTGCTTTACAATAAAGAACATCCTTAATGTAATGATACAAAGAAAAAAAAAAAGATATCCTGACTCTTTCAGTAACTGTGACAAACTGAATTTGTAAAAAAAGAAAGTAATGCTGACTTCCTGGCTTTGATGTTGTGCCAATGTTGCCATGGAGTTTCAGTGATGTCCCTGGAGCAGAGGCGTCCACATTGTGTGTGAGCAACCAAATGTCTTATAGTCCGCACAAATCAGCCACTAGCTTCAGTTGTGTCAGAGTAATGGAAACCATCATGCACACCTGCTGAACAGACACAGGCAGCAAGTTCTGAAAGATGAGCAGAGGTTGGCAGGAGAGAAGAGGGGCGGAGATTCTGTTAGTGGAACGTGGAATTGCTGGCTTTTAGATTTGTGCAAGCACCTTTGGTGTTACACATCCTTCAGTCTGATGACAAGACACTACAAGATATCCACCTACAGAAACGCAGACATACACGCTATGTCTTAGAATGTGTAACCACTTTTCAGTTCATAGGCCTGCCGCTTTTAATGCACTTATTTCACAGCAGGGCCACTCCGCTGAGTTGCTGTCCTCTCGTCTGTTTTTGGCAATGCTGTGTGTGGTCTCGTCTGACTGTGGAAAAACAACACACATCTTAAAGTCAAATTCAAAGAGGATCATTTCTGAAATACTGAAAATAATTACAATCATTATTATTGTTTATATGTCACCCTATTAGAGCACTTCGCTCTCGCACTGCAGGCTTACTTGTTGTTCCTAGAGTATTTAAAAGTAGAATGGGAGGCAGAGCCTTCAGTTTTCAGGCCCCTCTCTTGAATTATATATCTGTTAGTTGAATAAGTTTAATTAGGTAACAGTAAGGTTGAACTCCTTTGCACTGGAAAAGAACGATGTCATGATCCTGGATCTCTGACCCCGTGTTTCAGTTTGAGTCTTTGTTTGGTTGCAGTTTAATTTTTCACTTTGTGTATTTACTTTATATTTATGCCCAGTAAGAGGTTTTGGCTGTTTTGCACTCCCAGTCTAGTGTTCAGGTTTTTCAGCTCTCCACTTCCGTCATGTCCCCTGAGCTCCTTGTGCTGTAAAGTTAGAGGTGTAAATTTGATGCATCCCCAGGATGCTCACTAAATACAGGAGGCTAAATCATTCATCCGCTGATAGACTGGCCACCTATAACAACTGCAGTAGGCTTCAGACCCCTTGTGATGCTAAGTTGGACAAGAACAGAAAAGGATGGATGGAAATATCTGTCACCGAATGTGAACAAAGCTGATGATTCAATGCTGTCTTTCAAGTATATCATGTGTTACTTCCTCTTTATGCTGTCTCTGTTCCGGCATGCTAGAACCATCTGGATGCTGTGGTGAAGTTATTTATGGCACAGCAGAAGAGGATGAAAATTGTGCTGTTAGGTAGGTTATTGCACTACAGCAACATTTTGGGAAATGTAAGACATTTTAAGACCTTTTAATTTTTTTTTAAAGAAATAGAATAATACTGGCATACAACACATTCATTTGTTTTATTTCGTATCACACCTCTACCTGATCTTGCAGAAGCTGATGCAGTCCACGTCGCTGTATTGTGAGCACGCGCAGCGCTGAGCCTCCACCCCTATCCTCACCCGCTCGGTCCTAGTGGAGCGTCTTAAACGCAGGGAACCCTGGTAACTGGACATACCAAATGGTACTGTGTGCCTAAAAGAAGAAAAGCAGACACAATGCACTTACTGACCACAGAACTATGAGTTTTACAGCTGGAAGCATACATCAGTGTTACAGTTTCCACAAGTACACTTTACTGGGTGATATGAATTTTGTCATCACCTGCCCCCTGTTGTGACTGCAGAGACACTACACTACAAAGCACCAACATGCACCCTGAAGGATGGAACAAAAGAGAACAGCTACTCTGTGGCTTCCCCAGCTGCCTGTGTGCATGTCCACAAGCAAGCATAATCCTGGCCTTGGGATGTTTATTCTCTGACTCTGCATCAAAGGGGTGCAGCTTACACTCTGTTGTGGTTATATGAGGGTAAAGGTACTCTGTGGTGGTTCTAATTTTTGTCTTCCAACTCTGTGATAAAAAATGGGGGCAGAATATATAAAACACCTTTCGGAACAATTCAACCCAGCACATCACGACCACAACACGACACTGCTGCCTAAAAATATCCCTGTTATTCACTTCTTAACATCAAGCAGGTGAGCCATCTAAGTTGAGGATTCAGTTAATATCCGTTCCTTTTCATGAAATTTTCACCTGATTAGTTTAGACCAGGGGTCTGCAACCTTTAACACCCAAAGAGCCATTTGGACCCGGTTTCCACGCAAAGGAAAACACTGGGAGCCACAAATACTTTTTGAAATTGACATGAGGTTGTTGTCTGATTTGCTGAGCCAGAGGATGGATGTCAGAGAAATGAAAGAAGTGTAGTGACCCTCTTTTTTTTTTTTAGGATGAAAGATAACACTATATTGTTTTTTTTACCTTTATGCTTTGTTTGAACAACTACAGTTTGCTGCTTATGAAATCCATGAAGTGCTACAGAGAAAATTACATTTTATTTATGTAATTAACACATTTTGAACTCTTAAAGAAATATAACAAAAGGAAAGCTGAACTAAAACGATCCAGCAAACAAAAACTGTTATATCGCCTTTGGGCTTTTGGAGCCTTGACCTGACTTTACAAAAATAATTGGAAAAAAAAAAGCTGCACCCATGCGTGCAGCCGCGTGTGAAAAGTGGTCAATAAAGAGATGCTGAAAAGCGTGTTCATGCAAACATCGTCAGGTCTGTTTACAATGGGACTTCTGCTCCTGAACCTCTGCGCACAGCGTCTGCAGGTCGGGGCTGTACGAAGCCAGTTTCATCTTTACGCAGGACTGTAAGCTGTTGTCTGTGAGGCGTGAGCGCTGTTTGTTTTTAACATAGTTCACGGTGGAGAACAGCTGCTGACATAATGTGGATCCATAACTGCCCTACCTGGGGTTGAAAGTCTCGATAAATGCGCGGCGTTTCGGCGGGTACACCGGCTTCCGCGAGTGTGACGCTTATTTTGATCGATGAAAAAATAATAGAATATAATTTTATTTTTATATTTCAAGATCACAATAATCTTCCAATTTAGAACTACAAGGTAAAAAAGAACTAAACACAAATAAAATACACTTCAGCTAAATACTTCTAATTTATTTTCCCAAACCACCCGGAGCCGCAAAATAAAGACTAAAGAGCCGCATGCTGCCGACCTCTGGTTTAGACCAAACAGACAGTAATGTGAAAACGTATAGGACTTCATTTGAATTGTAACATTTTCTAGTTTCTGGAAATGCTTTTTGAGCATATGTATAAAACAAAAGGCAACACCACGCTAGCTTTTTGGGTTTTTTTTAAATCATCCATGGCTATGACTCCAACCTCAGTCCCAAACGTAGCTCCAAACTCTGTCTGTTTTTGGAGAAAAGCAAAAAGGAGAGAAACATAACGACTTTTTCCTGGACTTGAAATGAAACAATAAAGATGCACTAACGTCTCAGTTTCTACAAAAATGATATATCAGCAAGTACAGAAACTTTTGCACAGTTTCTCTGTTTTCATGGACAAATTAATGTAAATGGAAACAGAGATCTTCATGCAAGTTTTGGCTTCAGTCTGGAACAAATGGACACTGCCAGATGCTTAGTTTCTGTTTTCATGATGTTTTGTCAGGCTTTAACTGCAAATGCCCTCAACTGCTGCTTTTTCAGGCGTTTTTCTATATATATATATATATATATATTATATCAAAAATCTAATAGATGGCAGCAAAAGTAAAAGCTATAACTTTTAATGCATTTTTAAATGATTTGAACCCAAATTCCATGTTAGTTTTCTCTTTTGTGGGCATTTTTTATACATTTAGGATGACAGCCAGAGATACTTAGTTTTTAATTCCTTGAGCTTGAAGTTATATTTTATGTTTTTGAACTTTCACATAAAAAAACATTCAAAAGTCAAATAGTACGATGTCCTACGAGTCCAAAATAAAAAATTCATATTTTTACTAATCCCTAATAAAAACTGAAAAACAGATCATACCTTTGAAAAATGAGCGCACTAGTGATTAGCCATCAGTGCCAAAGAATGGAGGCAGTGCTAATCCAAAGATGGAAGGAGATTAATTCTTTCTGATATCAGGCAAATTTATTGCAGTTTTTTGTTAATATATGTTTTGTTTTTCTTTGTTAACCGTAGCCAGACAAAAATGGACTGGTCAAACGAACAGGCCCATATAAAATGCTGATATAAAAGATGTGAGGCAGCTACACTGCTATGCTGCTGTGGTTTGGGTCCATGAAACACCTCAGAGGAAAGGCTCATTGCAAATCCAAAGTTTTTGTGACTGATCACCGTTATCCTACAACGACTCCATCTAGATGTCGTGAAGGCTCACTGAATCAAAAACAAGCTCAACTTTGTACACTTTCTAATCAGAGTCAGTTAATCTTAACTTTAATCACTTTCAGCTGCTTTGGTATTAATAAAATTAACAGGTGCACTAGAGGGGGAACAATGAGACGATTACAAACAGACTTCATTAGGGCAGCCTGAGGACCCGGCGTCCTCTAGTGGAGCCCGATCGGCATTTGCTTTAGAAGACCAGAGTTTGATGGTCCACTACTGGTGCCCTGTGCTTTTTATAGTAAAGTTCCAGAGATATAAAGTCATTGAGGAATAAGGGTGTCTTGGCAGCACCCTAATAACATGTTTTTTTTTCATGTTTTAAATTTATCATCTATCGATCAATCGTTCACTTTCTTTTCTTTTCCAAATAAGTTGACTAACGTAACAAATTTTTTCACTGAGATTTTAACTTCGCAACAGGCAACCAGGTTTCTAGGTGTGGAGTCAGTGTTAGAATGCACATGATAAAAAAGCATTTCACATTTCACAAACTATGGTCTCCTACAGGCTTTTTCGCCCATCGCTTCCAGTGTTACAACCCTAAACTGATGTCCTCCATCTGGTGGATGGCCAAACTAGTCACCAAATCCCCTCTCTTTCTTCCCCTGATATGTCAAACACAGATCTCCATAATTAAGTTTGTCTATCAGTACTACAACAAAAAATGACAAAAACCAGACCAGTTAGAACCACGCTGTACATGTAAACTCATCATGTTGACCTTGCTGTCCAGTCTTGTTGGAGTCTCCCTAAATAGCTGTAAACTGCTATAAAGTGTGAGCTGGAAAAAACAGATCACTTCACAGTGAACATGTTGTTTCCTTTGAACTTCAGAAGCGGGTCTCTTGAACAATATAAGCTGTGGTGCTGCGGGAGGGGCGTCACGCTGACCACGAACCTCCTCTTCTCTACTCTTACAAACAGAAACAGCATGTGGGTGATCCTTTCTCTTACAAAATGTTTCATCTACTGACTTCCGAAAGGAGAGACGGTCTGTCCACACAGAACTCAGTCAGTATCTTCACATGCATCTGCATCAGGGTTTTAAATCAGAGTCAGTGTAGAAGACATTATCCATACCTCTGTATGAGTTTAATGATATGGCTTTGTCACATGTCTGGGTACAGATCTTTGTCATTGTAAGCTTTCTTTTATTAAACATATACAGTATTATTTATTGCGATGGCTGTGACTCGGGTGTTGCAGAAGGTCGATGCACCGATCCTCTGCTCCTCCAGTCGACCTGTCGAGGCGGAGAATGCTGAACCCAGAGTTGCCCTCAATGTAACCATCAGAGTGCGAGAGTCATATGACTGTGTGTGTAACTGGGTGAATGATATTTTTAATTGAAAATGCTTTGAGTGTTGAACTTGAGCAGGAATGCTACCTGTCAGTGAAATTTCTGAAATTCTCTGAGCTGCCTGTCTGGCACCAACTACACTGAAAGTTACTTAAATGACCATTCTTCCCCAGTGTGATAATTAGTTTCATAGGTCATCTTCACATGCAAGCGTGCGTCTCCATAGTTATCTAGAGGTCCAAAAATGAGCCCTGAGGGTAAAATCAGGTAAACTCTACCTGGAGAGAGAAGTGCAGTCTGACTGATTGTTACTCTAGTTCTGAGTATTTAACCTTTTTGCATCCACCAGATTACTGGTGACCCATCGTGAGTATAAGGTTGTGGTAAGGTAAAGCCAGGCCTGTCCTGCAGGTTTTATGTGTCCTTGATCCAACACAGCAGATTTAAATGGCTAAATTAGCTCCTCAACATGTCTTGAAGTTCTCCAGAGGCCCAGTTGTTACAGATTTGGTGGTATTGCAAAAAACAGCTTTTTCGGGTGACTGAGTTTTCATAAAGTCAGCCACATACATAAACAAGCTTGTATGTATGATTATGTAGAGTAATGAACTCAGCCTGAAAGTGCCCCCACATGATGAGACCTCATACATTTAGGAAAATAGCTGTTCCACATAGCTGATTTCTATCATTAACCCTCTGAGGTCAAAGTCATCTTCACCGATGACCCTAACCGCGTACGATCACAACATTTCTTGTTTGTTTTTTGTTTGTTTAAATTGTTCCAAGTTCTGGAAATCGTGGGATGAAAGAAATAGCCGGCTAATTAATCTACTGACCTTCCAGTTGGTAGATGACCCACTCTATCTCCTGAGCCACAGCTGCCTTAAGGGAAAAAAAACACTATCCAAACCTGCCTGGCCCTTTGTTTGTTTTTCTAGCATGTTAGCAGTGTAGCATCCACAGTTTTATGATGTTATGTTCAAATTTTGTGTGATGGTAGATAACAATAACATTTCGAGTGGATTTAATTTTGGTGAAAATCAGGTCAAGGATAAAACCAAGTGTGAAAATCTGTCAAAGCTTTACTTTACCTGCAATTTTTTATGGACAGTCTTCAAAATTTACAACAATATACTAGACCTTTGAGGCTATGCGTACCAAGGTTGGCTAAGCATTTGACCTTGATCTTTATTGTTAGCGCCCGAGGTCACTTTTCAAATGAAAGTGCCTGGAGATACCTGTACAACAAACTTTTTATTTTCTCAATATGATGGCGTCACGGTGACACCATAACAGGCTGAAGTCATCATATTTTGAGATACAAACAGGCTGACATCAGGATGTTGTAATAAAAACACAAGTATAGCCCTTACCCTGCTGAATTGTGCTCTCTTGTTAAATCATGAGTTAACTTTCCAAAAAACTTAATTAATTAAAGTTCAGTTTCACTAGTCACACTCAGGGTGGATTACTGACAGACCTGTTGAATCAAGAAATAACCTAAATAAAACCTGTCTGACAAAGTGAAGTAGGCTTAAAGATCTGAAAAAGCAACACATCGTACCATGAAACAACCTCAAGAACCAAAAACAAACTGTCATCACTGACATCTAATCAGTCTGGAAAGGGTGAAACACAGTGAGAAACACTATCCACTAATGGAGAAAACGTGGAACAGTGGTAAACCTTCCCAGGAGTGGCCAGCAGACCAAAATGACTCCAAGAGTGTACTGATGACTCATTCAGGAGGTCACAAAAGAACTGAGAAGTAATCTAAAGAACTGCAGGCCTCACTTGCCTCAGTTAAGGTCACAGTTAATGATTCAACAATGAGAAAGAAACTGGGCAAAAATGGCATCCAAGAGTTCCAAGGCAAAACCCACTGCTGTCCAAAAAGAAACAAAGGCTCATCTCACATTTGCCAACAAACATACCGATAGTCCCCAAGACTTAATATTCTGTGGACTGACAAGAGAAAAGTTGAACTTTTTGGAATGTGTGTCCAGTCACGCATTTCATAAAAACAACATCATACCAAAAGTCAAACATCGCAGCGATAGTGTGATGATAGGACATAGACTACCTGCCACAAATGAAAACATCCTGAAAGAGAATGTCGAGCCATCAGTTTACGCCCTGCAGCACAAGTCGCACTTGGGTTGTGTAGCAGGACAGTGACCCTAAACACAACAGCAGGTCCACCTCTGATTGACTCAATAAAAACAAAATGAACGTTTTGGAGTGGTTAAAGTTAAAGCCTGGACTTAAATCAAACTGACATATTGTGACATGAGCTTAAAACATGGCATTCGGGCTGAGGTGGCTGGGTTAAAATTCCTCTGTAGAAATGTAAAAGACCCACAGCCAGTTATTGCAGTTCTTTCAGTTCTACTTTAGGTAAACCCTCTACAAAGTGTATATCTTTATAAACTAGTTTTCTGATACAGTACAGGAAAAAATGTTGAAACATTTACATGAAAAAGGATGAGCATCCATGCTTAAGACTGATGTTAGTTTATATTCTGAACATCCATAAATCTGGAGTGCAATGTTAAAAACATAACTGTGATTTATTTAAGCGAGCCCCAACAACTTCACCCCCTATAAACACATTAATTACACCTAAACCTTTAAAGTCACCAGATAATCTTACACTTCTGACAGCATGCATACCTCACACTTGTTTGATCTTTGCCTTTCAACTTGGGATGGAGGTCGGTCTTACCATGCATCATACACATTTTCACATTAGTAGTAACAAAAATGATACATGACTGAGACAGACAGAGGCACGCACCAAAATCTAACTCTGTTATTACAGTTAACAAGATGGTGGCATAAAACCTTAGGAAACTAATTTTAGTCCAATCACTTATGTTCACCTTTTCAACATGTGAAATTTCACCCAAAACATAAAATACTGTTTGCAGACTACTGCCAAGTGATATGTTAAAAGTAAACCCCAATGCCTGATGTCTAAGGATGACCCTTGACCTCCTCAATGATATCCCCATTTACGGCTGAGTTCGTTTTTATGTTTAGCGAGTAGGGCTGCCACGATTAGTCGACTAGTCACGATTACGTCGACTATCGAAATCGTCGACGACTGATTTAATAGTCGACGCGTCGTTTGAAGCTTTGTAAGATCACAAAAGACGCAGGAATGAGTAGCAGGATTTAAGAGTGTAATAACGGACTGAAACAGAAGATGGCAGCACTGCATGTACAAGGATGCCAGCTGCCGTTAAACCCCGAAGAAGAAGAAGCAGCTGTGTCCCAGAATTCATAGCACAGCCCTGCTCAGTTTCCAACAATGGCGGCAGCTAGTTAGTTTTAATATTACTCTTATTATTCTTTCTGGGTCACAAAATAAACGTTTAACATATTTTCAGGTGAGAATGTAGCTGTGTAAACCTCAAATATCGGCTCAGTTTATCAAGACACCGCATATTTTCAAAAGCGCTCCGATGTTTTCAGTAGGGTTGCCAACTCCCTGAAAAATAAATAAGGGACACCTCGTGGCCAGGGCCGGGCGACCCAGTTGTCTTCACCCTTCCCAGTGTGGTGAATTTTCTAGCTCTTTTTTTGTGTGTGAAATTATTTTTTTAACCATTTGACTTGAATTTGATTTAAGTAGATGTTTATTCTTTGTGATATGAACACATGTGAAACAAATGATCATTTAGCCATTTATTTTTAGCTCAAAATGACAACAAACAGGTCTCCTTCTTAAACAGAAGCCTGTCATGCTTAACTTTTGAGAATATAAGTAAATCTTTCTTTAAAAGAACTTTGTCCTGCTTAACTTAAAATAATAGAAAACAATAGAAAGAAAAATATTCTTGTAACAGTGCACATTTAGTGCATTTAGTACAATTGGCTTCAGTTGAGGTATTATTTCAGCTTTTCTAATGCTAATCAGCTGCTCCCGTTTGAAAACCCGCTTGTTCCCATGATTACGCATCATAACTCATCATCATTATTCATCTATGTATTACTTTTATGTATTAGTCATCTATTTGTTGTAATCATGTTTATTACACAAAATAAGTTATATTATCACACTTCTGGCCACATAGCGCTGATATTCACTGCACATGCCCATCTTAACTTTTTCCAGCCAGGTGTTTTCCTTTTCCCATTCTTCCCTTTCTCTGAGGGGAACAAACATTGCTGCTCTAATGCTGGGCTCACACTGTGCGGTTTTAGGCCCATTTTGAGCCGATTTTTGAGTGATCGGACCGATTTTGGCCTTCATCGTGCGTCGTGTAGTATACGTGGGGTAACGAGAAGTGATTAACACCTCACGACCAGCTCCCGATCATCAATCGCTCGTGAGGGTGTCACCACAGGCGCTCACACTGCTCGCGCGCAAACACGTAAACGTCGGTGAAAAAGACGGAGCAGCACGGCTGTGCAGCGTGTGATCTGGACACAAGCGATGGAGGCACAACTTGTAGAACTTTGGAAAGCTCATCCGAGCCTTTTCGATGTGGCATCACAAAATTATCACGACCACAACAACCGTGAAAATAGTTGCATTTACACTGCTGCTCAATCACAGCTGCCTGATCAATGTTTTTCATTAGCAATTTAGCAAAGTTGATGGTGGTGGTGGTGTGTCTGTGTGAGTGAAAGACAGAGAGAGAGAGCGCGACAGATTTTCTGTTATAACCTTCATTTTATGGAGGCACAGTGTGAGCACTCAGGTCGCATCAGAGCATCGGGCCGTATAGTGTGAGACCTGCATCGTGACCTACCAACTTCTAACCCCTGCGAGTCAATCGTGCAGTTTGAGCAGGAGCTGAATAACGTGACTGAAAAAAATCGCAGTGTCTGCCCAGCTTTAGGTGTACTGTCGTCCGAGACTTGCACCGCAGTGTCTGCGTTTGTTTCCCTGTTGGCCATGCTTCTTGTTGTGGTCATTTGTTGTCTTCCGGTATTTTCTCCGCAAGCGACCTTTCCTCGACCAATGAGATGAGTGGTAATCTGAATTGTCATACTCGTAAGTGTGCTGTCAGCTCATTGGTCACAAAGCAGGAGAGGGGCTGGGAATTATGTTTTCAAACAAAGCGTTAATTCCATTAACATTTATAGACTACTTTTGATTCTCACTGTATTACGGGACAAAGTGCGTCCCTTATTAGCTCAATACGGGACGTGTACTTTTGTTTCTAAATACGGGACGATTCCGTATTTTAAGGGACGGTTGGCAACCCTAGTTTTCAGAGACGTCTGTTACCCACTAGCTCGATAGCTAGCCGGGGGCTAGGCTCACTAGAGCCGTGAGAACACCGGACTCCCACCAGATCATTTTCAAACCCACCGCCGTCTTTCGCTACTCAGGTAAAACATATATAAGTCACTTAGATAACTTAAAAATTTTATTGTTTGGCTTTTTTCAGTATTTTATTTGTTCCTGAGTAAATCGTCTGAGTTTATTAAACTTCACCGAAACAATCTGCAAATTTAATTAAAATTTAATAAACTACCATCTTGTCTTTATTTTTAGTTAGCACAGACCTTAAACACTTAAAGCTGTAAGCTAATGATAGTTATATAAGAGCAGATGCTGCTGGTGCAATAAGCTGTACGTTTTACGTCCAATGGATGATGATCTGATTAGTCGACTAATCGCAAAAATAATCGGTGACTAGTTGACTATCAAAATAATCGTTTGTGGCAGCCCTAGTAGCGAGCAAGTTAACCGTTGATATTTTGCAAATTAAGTGTCACACATGCATGCATTTTGGCCTTGCAGTTCTTCTGTCATAAACATATTAATTTGGGTAGATCAGACAGTTGAAATTTCATAACATGAGTGAATGTTATCGTAACCCTACCCGTAATCTATGCATCTAGTCTAGCCTACTTTCCTCTGACCCAAGACAGGTTGCTTGTGACTGGAAGGAGACAATGGAAATGTTGATTTGAGACTATGTTGATTTATACTTAAATAGAAAACAAATTGAACAGTAACAGATGCTGTACATGTATGTAGAACCAAACCTACCCAATAATACAAAATGCAACAGTTTTGTAATCGAGAAACTTGGATACTTGAAGTATTATATTTTATCAAATCCCTTCAGAACAAAAACCACAGTTTCAACAGTTTGGCCTGTTCGTCCACACCTGGTCACATTTCTGGCTGCACCACTGCTTAAAAATTGGGAGCTCTGAACCTGCTGTGCCAGTATTGATTAATATCTGCAATACATGTGAAGAGGAAAGACATCTTGATTCACTCCACATGGCACAATGCCCAGGTACCAAAGGAAGAAAGCCGACACACAGAGGCTTCATCTGTAAGGTGTTACTGCAGAGAAAAGGAGCTTCTTTGATCTCATCGCAGATGTTCGCTATTGATCACATGTACTTCTGCATGTGGTTACAGGACACAGTTGCTGCTCTGCACTGAAACCAGGCTGACAGCTTTTACTCTGCTGCTGATGGCCACACTTCAAGCAAAAATCTGAGAACTGATAGTAGATGGATGACCAGATACCATTCCCCTCCTGGCTCTAACCATCACCCCACTACACACATTCTCATAACACATTACGTCTGGGTACTGCTAAACTTGCCCTGAGGCCTGTTGTTTGAAATCAGTAAAGGCAGCTAAATCTACATACTACTCTGCAGATAGGCATTAGTTAATGTCTTCTGTTGCAGGTGAATTAGCTTTTGCTTTGTCTCTCACTTATCAGTGATGAAAAGGTTCAAAGCGAGTTCAGCTGTGGAAAGAAAAGCGCAATATTTAGAGATTTCAAATTGAAGACTGTTAAGCTAATATAAAGGAACAAGAATGCCGAATGAGTGAAAAACAGACGAAGGAAAACAATAGTCTCGGCTAGTCAAACCTATGTGATTGGTGTTGGACAACCCGTTTCTTCTGTTTTAAGATTCAACTTTAGAGTAAATTTCCAAAGGGTTCTTTCTATCTCACATTCCAAGGCTACCTATAAACAATCCAAACATCCAAGATGGCCAAAAGGTGGACACAGCCCTCCCCTGCTGCCTGCAAGAAATCCTCAGTGGAATTAAAATACCAGAGGGCTCAGGGTCTAGACCTTTACGGATTATATGGAATCGCTACACTTCACAAAGACACAGGAAATACTGACATATGAGAAAAAGCCCGTAGCAATGGGCCAGACACCCCATACTCCCGCATATATATATATATATATATATATATATATATATATATATATATATATATATATATATATATATATATATATATATATATATATTAAAATAAATATATGGTCATTTTGAATTTTATGCTATCAACATGTTTCGAAATAGGTGGGGCAATAAATTACTGGAAAAACCGTCACCATTGGGGGGAAAAAGTACTCTATAGAACATCTCATAAAGCAAAGGCATAATAAAATCCCAGAGAGATTCCTTGTTTTCTAAGTAAATATGGGGAGGGGTCCATCGTACTGTTAAAGTCTGTTCTAAACAGAATTTAGGAATTTCATGATCTATGGCTACTCAAGAAAAATGTTCACAAAGAACAAAACGGAAAACTTAATGGGAATGAGACAGCAACCAGCCAGTCTGATTGGTCAGTGAATTGTCAGAGTTATACAAATGGAAGTTAAAACTCTTCCATCCAAAGAGAAAATATACTGTAACCAAGATCTGAGGACAATGCTGTTGTCTCTGGTATTAAGCTCTTTTAAATGCACTGAGGTGAAGTGCAAACTTTGCCTGGCAGCTGACCAATCAAAATTTTCAATTTCATCAAATCGAAAGAGGAGAAGAACCATCAATCTTGTTAGCAGTGCACATTTCTTCGCCAGCATCCATGATATTATGACACCAAATCACAACAACAGTTGCATCAAGGCACTTTATATTGTTAGCTAGACCCTACAATAATGCATATAGAGAGAAAACGAACAATCACATGACCCCAATTGGCAACAATGTTTCAGTTTTTCACAAATACACAAACTATTCACCCAGCAGAACTTATCTATTGGACCTTCCTTGCATTCACTAAAGTCATTGCCAACGCTGCTCAGATCCAAAGTATTTACACTATCTTCATCCTGCTCTCTTCCTTCCACTTTTTTACTTTGCTTGATAAACACAATTTAAAACTGTTCTATAAGATACTTTCCAAAAAAATAATTCCTGCGTAGTTGACATCAAAAGGTTTGTGGGCATTTTGCACAAATTACAGGGAGGAAGGTCATGAAGTACAAGCGTTTCCCAGCATGCCTCTCTGCCTGCAAAGTTTTTCAGAAAATGTGCTTAATTTAATCAGTAAAATGTGAAATGGCTGAGTAAATATTTGCAGTTGAAATTTAATTCATAAGGAAAATGTATACTGCATTCAAGCAATGTTTGGCTTTGGTTCACAAGATAAAATCTTATGTGTCCAAATTGTGTGAAGCATCCAGTATAATGTAGACGGGGAGGGGCCCACTTTGAAAGACATTTTCACGGGGTGCCTGCTACCTTCTGGGCCCGGCTATCTCACCACATGTTTTCCAACAGCATTGCTAATATGAAAAAAAATAAGGCCAGCTAACCTGGCCTGCGAAAACATTCAGCCAATTAAGAAGCAAAACACGAGACAAAGGAGGCCTTGAACTGTTGAGCCGCTGAAACCCTATATCAAGAAGAAATGTTCGACTTTTAAAACTACAGCACCCGGCCTCCCCAGATCACAAAGACTCTGAAAATGTAGCTAAAGTAAGAAGTGATGCAGATCAAATGATCAAAGAAATCTAATTTCTACGTTTCAACATCTGATTTCTTGTCTCTGTATTATTTGTGTACAGTGCACACTAAGAAACATGATGCCCAACACATTAGTAACCTATAGTAACCTAATAAGACATTAGCTACACACATCACTTGCTTAAAAACTGGTGCAAACTGAGAATGCCTGGAGAAGGACACTTACTCCGGTGTGTTGATCCAGATGATATCCAAGTGGCAGTAATACACACACTCCTTGTCTTTGTAAGTGTAACATGTGCACCTCTTGGATCGCCTCCTGGCTAATGGTGGCTCGCAGTCAGAACACGGCTCAACGTGGGAAGCAACAGTGGCGAGATCCTCCACCCCGCCAGGCAGACGTGCGCTCTGCTCGAATGCTTTCACCTCCTTCCTCTGGCTCACATCTTTCTTAAATGAAGAACCTGCAAGATTACAGCATATGAGAGCTTCCTCTCATATTCTTAACATGAAACAGCGTTTGGTAAAGCATGGAAAAGCTCTTTATAGATGCATGTATATTACATTTCTGCTTGAAAAGGTTACAAAAGATCCAGATTCTAGAGTAGTTAAAAAAAAATCAAGCATAAATAGTTACATATTTTAGTTTCATAACAGTAATTGGTCAATTCTGTTGAGAGTAGAGTTTGTCTCAGAGAGAAAATATATGTATATATATATTTAAAGTCCCAGTCGGAGTCTTTGATGGAACTTTAAATAGTGAATTTCTTGTTTTAGTGATTCAAAACAATAAAAATACCGAACGCGTTGGAGTCACAAAACACCGACGAGTTTTCAAAAGATCTAAGACATAACATGTGCTCACTTTTAGTGGGATTTTTTTGGTGTTTTAAAAAGGTTAAAACTGTATAGATATCATGACGTCAATTGCAATGTTATAATAATCATCGGTATAATCTTATACCGATGATTTCAGTCTAATTGCATGTTTTGATCTATCTGTTGTGACCTGTCAGTCACTGCTGCACAATAACGCACACCAGCTGGTCTGTGTGATCATTGCTTCATTAAAACACAAACACAACAAGGACCGACCACTACTCACCGTTGGTCAAAGATGCTGTCACCACGATTAGAAACAAAACTCCCACATCAAGCGATGATGATGCGTTAGCCATCACACGTCAAACATTAGAAATGAATAATCAACTTAAAAAAAACAAACGAAAAAGTCGAAATGTGAGAACAGGTGAATGAAAACGTCCGAAATTCTCGAGTATCTTATCTCAGTGAAGCGAGTCAAAGATGTCCTCATAGAGCATCATGTGTCTGATACAACTCTGCACCGCTGCGCTTCCACACTCCGTTTGCCTTTTACAGCCACTGGGGTTCGTTATGAGCTGACACCGCTGTGACAAGTGAGCATGGATATCCCGCCAGCTTCCTGAGACACTTTTCAAAATAAAAGACCGTGCTGAACGCTGCTGAAATCAAAGGCGCGTTACACCCATGTTTGTGCGCCAACAGCACAAACATGACACAGAGACCCAGTTTAGTGACTCCAAATAGTGGCCTAGCACACAGATATCAAGCAGAGCGACAAGGTTGAGCAGTTTAAGTGGCAAAGTTAGAGAGACAAGGTGGAGAATAGTGGGTGGAGAAGGGATGTTGAAGTTGGAGCTGTCAGGTAGGAGGACAAGAAGAAAACCTCAGAGGAGGTTCATGGATGCAGTGAAGGAGGATATGCAGAGGGTTGGTGTGCCAGAGGAGGACGCTGGGGATAGGGCTTATCCTCTTAGTGCAAGAGGCGGGATACACTCTGGACAGTGATGCAGTGATGCTAATCTGATGCAGGGCTTATATATCTGTGTAAATTTCTTAATTATAATTAAGAAATCATATGTGTATTTTGTATTGTTGTTTGTGTTGCTTTTATGCTTTTATGTTGAAAGTAAGTATTATTCTACCTGTAGTTCTGGTTTGCCAATTTGACAGGGCTGTGCCTGCAGAACACCAGCAGCTGGGTGTTTTATGTGATGCATGAGGGCAGAGGTCAGGATCTCTAAAAGGATGCACTCCCTCACAGGGTTCTCTCAGCCATGAGCTTCAGGCAGCTGCAGTGCATCAGTATATCATACCTTTGTATTCTACAAGTGAAGCAACTAAGAAAATATAAACAAACTAAGATGGTAAAAAAACGAACTATGATACAATACAGAGGGTTGGTATGATAGAAATGGATGCTAGGGTGAGATGGAGGCAAATGATCTGCTGTTTCAACCCCTAAAGGGAGCAACGGAAAGAAGATGTGGTTAGTAGGTTTGAATTGTTACAAGCATGATTACTGGCTTTTTTTCATTACAACCTCACTCTCATGTCTCACCCACTAAGTAAAATCATTATCCTTCCTTGTACTACCCTACTACACGTCAGTCACGTATCCTCTGCTCACATTGGTAATCTCAGGTGCTGAATGTGATTGACCTTTTATGGTCTCTGGTTACCACATCACCTTGAATCACTTCCTCTGTGGATGTTTTGTAAGTGATGTCAGCAAAACTTAATTTTCAGTATGTGCCATTAAATACTCTCAGTGAGTCTTCCTACTCAGTCAGATCCTGCCTATAAGCACAGGATGATGAATGATATGGTTAATGAATAATTTGACAGTTATTCCCATTTGTTAAGGGTGTGAAGCAGTAGTCAGGACTTAGTCACTGTGAGGAATGATAGAATTGCAGTGAAGTCTGTTATTGTTGTGACATCTCGCTACAATTCAGGAGGTCAATGTGGGTCTTACATAACTTTAATGTTTCTGGTGCTTTCATGAGACACGTTACCATCAATCTGTCAAGTTTTAATCTTTGATTTCTGTTGATCATGTCTTGATGCATTCTCAATCATCCAGGTAAGTAAACTTCCTGTTAAATCCAGAATTGAATTCAAAATCCTGCTCCTCATATACAAGGTCTTAAATAATCAGGCCCCATCTTATCTTAATGACCTTGTAGTACCATATCACCCTATTAGAGCACTTTGCTCTCGCTCTGCAGGCCTACTTGTTGTTCCTAGAGTATTTAAAAGTAGAATGGGAGGCAGAGCCTTCAGTTTTCAGGCCCCTCTTCTGTGGAACCAGCTTCCAGTTTGGATTCAGGAGACAGACACTATCTCTACTTTTAAGATTAGGCTTCAAACTTTCCTTTTTGCTAAAGCATATAGTTCGGGCTGCACCAGGTGACCCTGAATCCTCCCTTAGTTATGCTGCAATAGACGTAGGCTGCCGGGGGATTCCCATGATGCATTGAGTTTTTCCTTTCCAGTCACCTTTCTCACTCACTATGTATTAACAGACCTCTCTGCATTGAATCATATCTGTTATTAACCTCTGTCTCTCTTCCACAGCATGTCTTCCTCCTGTCTTCCTTCTCTCACCCCAACCAATCACAGCAGATGGCCCCGCCCCTCCCTGAGCCTGGTTCTGCCGGAGGTTTCTTCCTGTTAAAAGGGAGTTTTTCCTTCCCACTGTCGCCAAAGTGCTGCTCATAGGGGGTCATATGATTGTTGGGTTTTTCTCTGTATGTATTATTGTAGGGTCTACCTTACAATATAAAGCGCCTTAAGGCAACTGTTGTCGTGATTTGTTACTGGAAGTAACAAGAAAAAACAAATTTTAAGTGAATACTGTATATCCAGAATATCACTCTGAAACATGTATTTCTCTAGACATTGCTGTGAATCTGCAAAGAGGACACATTTTAATCAAAAGTTCCTGAAAAAAGTGTTTGATGATAATAAAAAATGTCTTTTTTCTAAATAAAGCACAAACACTTGATTATACAGTGTTTGTGCTTCTCTCCCTTCCCCTTCTTCCACCAACAGCCCACATCCCCCTACACCCACAAAGCGAAAACAAACGCAAAAACTCCAGGAATGAAGGTAAAACAGTTTAGGAGGTTGGCCCAAGGGTAAAACAAAGCAGAAGGACAGTTTGGGTGGCCAATTACGAAGTGGTGCAAAGCCAAGCAATAGCTGAGGGGGCCGGCCCGAGGCCAGAGCAAAACTGAGGAACAGTTCAGGGCTACACTGGAGACTTTGGTAACACGGGACATGTTGGCTCAGGCTTCACAGACCGCACTGGACCTTGTGGATTGGACACTCTCTCATAACTCTAGCAAGACACAGGAACCAAATGTGTGACTCACAGATGGGCTTGAAGTTAAACGCAACAAACTAAACATTAACTAAGAAGTACGCGAAGAGCATGAAACAATAAAAACAGAAACACACAAATCAGGTAAACAGGCACACCAACAAAAAGCAAAGGAGAGACAAAACTTTAAATACACTGAGGGCTAATAAGGGGGTTGAGACACAGCTGGGAAAAACAAGGTACAGACGAATCAATGGAAATAAGATGAAGGAAGTCAAACTGAAAACAGATACAAGAGACAAAGGCCTCCTAAAACAAAACAGTAAGTCACATAACATGGAAATAACTTACATAGAGTAACAATTATGAGAAAGAAAAGGTTTTCACAATAAAATAAACACAAGGAATCAACATAACTACAGCACAAACAAAAAACCCATTTCTAAAATATCAACAAGTCGAATCCTTATGGAAATAAACAGAACATCGTAGATAGTGGCTTTGCCTCCTGGTGTCGTTCAGCCACATAACAAAGCTGGTTAGGTTTAGAAAGATCAGAGTCTGGGATCAGTTGGAAGACCTGTGATGAGATAGTTAGAAAAAAGAAAAAAACACTGATTCATTTGGGCCTTTCATCACCCTAAACTCCTCACTCGACTCTCTCCTGACTGTATAGACATAAAACTTACCTTATACTTTCCCCTTTGTGTAAAGGGGAAAGTATAAGGTCTTTTACAGCACCTCCACAGTGCTGTAAAAGACTGTAGAGGTGCACTGCAGGTTATTGCAAACACTTGAGTAGAGTTGTTGCTGCAAAGGCTCGCCAAACAGTTATTAGGTTTTAGGAGGCGATCGCTTTTTCACACAGGACCATGTAGGTTTGGATATTTTGCCTCTTAATAAGAAGCATGGCATGACACAGCTTGCACACTGGCATTATTTTCACCTTGCACAGCCCTCTGTGTTGGTATCTGTATAGGCTCTCTAATGGACAAATATGCTAATTTGAAATAAACTAAGCACAAATACTGTGTGGGGAAGTTTATCAGTTATGTCTGTGGACAGATTTTTATCAGCAACATAACAACACAAGGTCACCAAACTTTCAACATTCAGATGAGATCAAAAAGCAGCTTAAGTTTGAAGAAAGGTCTGTCTGTAGACAGATCGCAGAGAGAACCCATATGGAAAAGATAAATATAAATCTTATAAAGTTTGTATCTGTCTTGTGTGAAACTTGTATGAAAAGCATATAAGAGTGAAAACAGATATAAGATCCCCTGAAAAATTATATAATGAAACTTGTATGTTTTGGATACTTCCTAAAACAATATATGAAAGTAATGAGAAAGTGGCCACTTTCATGAGTAAATCATATAAGTTTTTACTATTTCTTTTCCATATGAGAAGACACTGAACAATCATCATTACGGTCAACGTGAAATAAATGTTGGATCAGTGTTAACAAACTGATGAAACCTGGGACTGGTTAATAACCAAGAGTGCAAAAGTGATTAACGTTAGAGTTCATGTTGATTGACAACATCTTTGTCCTAAAATAGTTTCAGCTATCGTTTGCTATCTGTCATGCTCCCTGTGCCTCCCCGGCCAGCCCAGTGTGGCCACAAGTGTTTGTTGTTTTACTCTCTGTCTGCTCCCCTCGCCTTGCTCTCTCTCTCCTACCTGTCTGCCTGGGCGGAGCTCTGATTGGGCTCCCGCCCTTGGCCCATGCACCTGCAGCTGATGTCCGGTGATTTGCAGCTCTTCTTAAGGCAGGGGCTCTGAGCTACTCGTCGCTGGAATATTGAGTAACTCTCGTTAGCGTTGCCTGGCTTCATTGCGATTCTGTTGTTCCCGTGCTTGCCTTTGACTTACCCTCGTCTGTGTAAATAGGTTTACCTGGATCAGCCCTTTTGTGACCCCTGGACCCCGTGAGTGTGAGTGGGCTGCTTGTGTGGAGATTGTTTGGACAAGGAGCGGAGCAAGTGCGAAGAAGTGTGTTTCCCCAGCCTATTGATCCCCGGGACCCTGGTGTTTCCCCCCCTTCACGTGTACATAGCGCACCAGTGTGATTAATAAAGTATTGTTGAACCGTGCTTTCTCAGTCTGCGCCTGAGTCCGTTCCACCACCGTGACACCATCTGGGTTTATTTTTTTATCAGCACAACAATGTAAACACAGTGTCAGCACAACTATGCCAAGTTCAAAGATGAGTTACAGATCAGTGTGGTGGTGACAATGAGTTCTTAGTCCACACCCTTGGAGTGTGACCCAAATACTTTTATGGAAGATAGCTTCAAGTAAAAATGATGTTATCACAATGTTCATTTACATTTTTAACAAATTAAAATTAAAACACAAGTACCTGCAGGTGGTGAGACTAACATGTTATTTTAACTGTATAAAAGCGCACAAAAAGGACAATTACACAGTTATCTACGGTGTTGTTTTGTTTACAAGTTCATTTTTAAGCATTACAGCTGTCATCAGTTTGCAGTTATTATGAAACCCATAAATCAATACAAAATTTAATGTTAATATCAGTAATCAACCTACGCAGATGATGATTTAGTTTAATTAGACTCAACCCTTCTGTTGTTCTGTTTTTTATTTACAGACCTGCTGACAGAAGCTGTCATAACCGTAATCTGTGCCAAACATCACATGATTAGCGTCCAAGTCTGGAAACATCTGTGTGTCAGTATAAGGTCACACTCACAGCGCCACGTAGTGACTTGGCGATACACATTTGATGTACATGACATTTCATTTGACATATAATTTTCTATGAGTCTGTGGTGGCCAGTGCGATCCTCTATGCTGTTGCATGCTGGGGGAGCAGGCTGAGGGTCACAGATGCCAACAGACTTAATAAACTGATCCGTAAGGCCAGCAATGTTGTGGGGATGGAGCTGGACTCCCTCAAGGTGGCGTCGGAGAGGCGGATGCTGTCCAAGATAAAGACAATGTTGGATAACACCTCCCACCCACTCCATGACATGTTGGTCAGTCACAGGAGCACGTTCAGTGAGAGACTGAGATTACCGAAAAGCACCACTGAACGACACAGGAAATCATTCCTGCCTGTGGCCATCTCCCTGTACAACGCATCCACTTAACACACTGTTTGCTGCTACAGCTACACATGTTTCTTTTCCAACTATTTATTTATGAGTGACTTATGTATGTATGTATGTATATATATGTATATATTGTACTATTCTTAGTTAGCGTATTGTCTGTCTTGTCTTAATGTTGGTTTAAAATGGAGCACTGTAACAAAAAATAATTTCCCCCAGGGATCAATAAAGTATTCTGATTCTGATTCTGATATAAGTACTGTGTCTTCTTTGACGCAGCCTAGAGGAAGTAATAAGGAACTATTATACTATATATACTATACAGGGAGTGCAGAATTATTAGGCAAGTTGTATTTTTGAGGAATAATGTTATTATTGAACAACAACCATGTTCTCAATGAACCCAAAAAACTCATTAATATCAAAGCTGAATGTTTTTGGAAGTAGTTTTTAGTTTGTTTTTAGTTGTAGCTATTTTAGGGGGATACCTGTGTGTGCAGGTGACTATTACTGTGCATAATTATTAGGCAACTTAACAAAAAACAAATATATACCCATTTCAATTATTTATTTTTACCAGTGAAACCAATATAACATCTCCACATTCACAAATATACATTTCTGACATTCAAAAACAAAACAAAAACAAATCAGCGACCAATATAGCCACCTTTCTTTGCAAGGACACTCAAAAGCCTGCCATCCATGGATTCTGTCAGTGTTTTGATCTGTTCACCATCAACATTGCGTGCAGCAGCAACCACAGCCTCCCAGACACTGTTCAGAGAGGTGTACTGTTTTCCCTCCTTGTAAATCTCACATTTGATGATGGACCACAGGTTCTCAATGGGGTTCAGATCAGGTGAACAAGGTGACCATGTCATTAGTTTTTCTTCTTTTATACCCTTTCTTGCCAGCCACGCTGTGGAGTACTTGGACGCGTGTGATGGAGCATTGTCCTGCATGGAAATCATGTTTTTCTTGAAGGATGCAGACTTCTTCCTGTACCACTGCTTGAAGAAGGTGTCTTCCAGAAACTGGCAGTAGGACTGGGAGTTGAGCTTGACTCCATCCTCAACCCGAAAAGGCCCCACAAGCTCATCTTTGATGATACCAGCCCAAACCAGTACTCCACCTCCACCTTGCTGGCGTCTGAGTCGGACTGGAGCTCTCTGCCTTTACCAATCCAGCCACGGGCCCATCCATCTGGCCCATCAAGACTCACTCTCATTTCATCAGTCCATAAAACCTTAGAAAAACCAGTCTTGAGATATTTCTTGGCCCAGTCTTGACGTTTCAGCTTGTGTGTCTTGTTCAGTGGTGGTCGTCTTTCAGCCTTTCTTACCTTGGCCATGTCTCTGAGTATTGCACACCTTGTGCTTTTGGGCACTCCAGTGATGTTGCAGCTCTGAAATATGGCCAAACTGGTGGCAAGTGGCATCTTGGCAGCTGCACGCTTGACTTTTCTCAGTTCATGGGCAGTTATTTGGCGCCTTGGTTTTTCCACACGCTTCTTGCGACCCTGTTGACTATTTTGAATGAAACGCTTGATTGTTCGATGATCACGCTTCAGAAGCTTTGCAATTTTGAGACTGCTGCATCCCTCTGCAAGATATCTCACTATTTTTGACTTTTCTGAGCCTGTCAAGTCCTTCTTTTGACCCATTTTGCCAAAGGAAAGGACGTTGCCTAATAATTATGCACACCTGATATAGGGTGTTGATGTCATTAGACCACACCCCTTCTCATTACAGAGATGCACATCACCTAATATGCTTAATTGGTAGTAGGCTTTCGAGCCTATACAGCTTGGAGTAAGACAACATGCATGAAGAGGATGATGTGGACAAAATACTCCTTTGCCTAATAATTCTGCACTCCCTGTATATGTCCAACAGTCTGATTAGTCCCTCAGCTGCAGCATGCAGCACATCTCAACGGATTGAAAGGTGCAAGGCCCCTATAATTACTGCTCGTATTTTTAATTGCTATTATTATTATTGCTGCAGTATGAAATGTCACATTTCAAAAGCAGCAATGTTAATGCATGATTAGCACACCTTCCAGATGTGTAGCCAGTCTATTATTTTAGTTAAAGACACTCTGATGAACAAGCTAAACAATTTTTTAAAATTATTAATTGAAATGTATCATATTTATTTATTGTTTATTTGTACAGTTTAACTGTCAACAGCCATCTTAACAGTTAGCTAAATTGTTTTTCAATCTTCCACTGCAGAAGTTCCCATTTCTTATTGTACTCAAAGAAATTCAAAGTAGAGATCTGAGAATGCCCTTCTGGTTAAGGTGTTGAATGATGTCGTAGATAAGCAGGAACGTCCATGGTAGACTTCAGGACTCAACTGACAAGCAGCAGCTCTAACAAATGATTTATGGTGAGATTGTGATGGTGTGTGACAACTCACATTAGTGAGGAGCTGAAAACGACTGATTGTGGTTCAGTGTAATATTCACTGTGTCTTTGTTGACTGTAACTAAACAATAACTAAAAATTAAGAAATAATTCACGAGGTTAACTTTCTCACCTCATGCACCCTGAGATCATACTGCTTTAAGCAAGCTTCAGCTTCTGTTAATGTTTTGTTAGAATATGTTTCATGCTCGTTGCCCTGCTTCTTACACAGGTTTACTTGTGCAGCTCCATCGGTAAAGTGTCCTATGTGCTATCTGTGCCGTTACTGGATCAGCATTAGTGTTGAAATGGCTGGTGCCGATTGTGCATTAAAAAAGAAGCCTGACCAATCTTTCATAAGGGGGACCATTTACATGAACAAAATAGCTGCATGACTGAGGGACGGGGAAGATGCAAAAAGCACAACACAGCATCTTTAAATCAGTTCGTCTTTGGATGGTGGATCAGTTTTGAATCACAGTTTTTGTTTAATTTGCTACCATGCTGTTTCACATTTTTCTGACTGCGATAGTTGCCAAGAACCGAAGTGTTTACAGCTGTCTGCAACACTTGAATTATAGGACAATCATGATTTATTGGGAAAAAATAAAAGTGAGTGACATTACATTATTACCTCTGGAACTAGAAGTTTCCAAGAAAGAAGACTGCTGATATGCTGGATGCATAAACTAGCAACTGTTAACATGAATTAACAAGCTAATACATGAAGATTTAATTTGATAATAATGTGCTAACACGTGTGTCTGAGTGTGACAGTTATATGCTCGATATAATTACAAAGAAAAAAATGACTGGCCTGATGCAGCTCAGGCTAGAGAGAGCACGCAGTGAAAACAGGAGAAGTATTTGGGGTAAAGTTTCATTTACTTTTTTCAAATAATTGAAATCATCAAACAATATGCAAATAATTGGAGATGAAACAAGAATATAAAATTAGAAAATGAAAACACATTGAGAAATCTGCTTGAAACACGAACAAGGATAGCTTTCCTTTGTGTCAAACCAAACAGGAAACACAACTGAACACAAGGTTCCCTCCGTCAGGTGCAAAAGGGGGTTTTTATTATTAACGGGCTGACGAGTGACAAGCGAGTCAGCGTGCAGCCGAGTGCAGATTTATCTACAAAAATGTTACACACATGCACACTTCCTGTCTGTCCCAGGTGCCTTATTGTAGATGCTGATTCATTACAAAACCCAGACTAGGAAAAGGGTCACGGCCCTGCAGCCAGTGTCTGTTTTACCTGGGTGAGCTGATTGACAGCAGAGATCAACTTAATAGATACTTGGCAGCATGTGTACATGATTCACACAAGCAGGTGTTGTCTGGGAAAGTTACAAAGTGCAATTTATCAGGGAGAGTCATTGTGGGGAGGTAGACACTAATTATGGCAAAGTTTGTTTGTGTGTCTGTGTATATGTGCATGTGTGAGAGAGCAGAATGGAAGTCGCACAACATTTCTCAGAGGCAGAAGAAAACTCAGTGGCTGGGTTAAGCAAACTGAGTGATAGTTGAGAACTTTCACAGCGCTAGGTTCGACTGTACTGGTACAGTGTACCCCCGAGAGGCAGACAAAATGGTTTTGGTCATTTTAATTAGCTTTGGTGTTTTGGTGTACTTAAGCCTGGGTTTGAAGTCTTGCAACTTAATAAATGATTAATGTTGTTTGCAAAAGCATGTTTAGTTATTAATGTATCCACCTACAGCAACTTCTTGTATCAGAAAATGTCTTGTTATTGCTACTAATTTGTCTTTCTGTAAAAAACATCACGTGCACAACAATGATGTAACAATTGTCATAATTGTCACACAATGGTGCAGTGGTTAACAATGTTGCCTCACAACAAGAAGGTCCTGGATTAAATCCACTGGCCAGCTGGTGCCTTTCTATGTGGAGTTTGCTTTCATGGTTACTCTGGCTTCCTCTGACAGGCCAAAGACGTGCATCTTAGGTTAACTGGTAATTCTGAATTGGCTGTAGGTGTGGATGTGAATGCTGGTCTCTGTGTGTTATTCCTGTGATAGCCTGATGACCTTTCCACGGATTACCCTACCTCTTGGCCTATCACAACTCACACAGACTCCAGTTTCCCACCATCAGGAACCAGATAAGTGGTTAAGAAAATGCAAGGTTGTGTATTGGCAGTTCCAAATACTATGGAAATATTTTTGGACTTTAAACAGGTCAGACTTTCACTGAGCTTGAAAAAATGTTCCAGTAGCTATGACAGAGCTCAGGAGCTCAAACTGAGGGCAGATGCTACAAAAGAGCTGATTTAACTGTAAAAAGTGTTTCTAATAGCTCACCTGTCTGAGGTGAGGAAAATAATTGTCATACGAGTGAACATGAGTGCAATGGACACTTTGGGGATTCCTATGTGGAGGGTTTGAAGCTGAGGCAACAAAACACATTAAGGACCAATTCATGCAAGTCTAATGAATAACCTCTTATAGTATGACCTGCACCTCAGGTTTGTTTGAGTGCTGGAAAAGCCAGAAGCTCAGAGTTCACTCTCTGTGCAAAAAGAAAGCCTTACTGTGAAGAAGAGAGTTTGAAGCTTCGTCTTGTTTGTTGCGTTTGAACACTCCCCTACTTTTATATCAACTGTAAGATTTCCAAGCAAGCCTGGAGGCCTGTTAATGGCATTGCAGGCTTGCAAGCATGTCGCTACATGTGTTCTGCTGTTGGCAGAGTGGGAAAGAGGAGGAAGAACTCCAGTTATTCTAGACTGTCAGTGTTTTCACATGAATCAACGATGACTATCTCAGTTGTTACTCTGTATTAATAAAGTGACAACAAAGCTAAACACAAACACATATGTTAGATACTGTGATTGAACTTCCTGTTCAGTCAAATTAAGAGAGTGGTACAAAATTACAGGACTGTAGCATTACTTTACCTTGATGTATGGCCCCATATTGAAATATCGTGACTTTTAATTAAACAAAGCTCTGCCACTGAGTTAACCCAGTCACTGACATTACTTCTGCCTCCTGAGCAACTTAACCTCTGAACAAATATCTACAGCAAATAAAATTAAAATAATAGACTCTATGTATGCTTTACTGTCTGTTAAAGTTCAATGATAAGCTTTCCTTCATCGTCACTGCTGCTCGTGTCTTCTGTATACTCCTGGCAGCTCT
This sequence comes from Copadichromis virginalis, assembly GCF_057382275.1. Classification (NCBI taxonomy): domain Eukaryota; kingdom Metazoa; phylum Chordata; class Actinopteri; order Cichliformes; family Cichlidae; genus Copadichromis; species Copadichromis virginalis. Next base: position 5,874,687 of record NC_140622.1, read on the forward strand.
GCACAGGCCTCACTCCACTGTTCAGACACTCAGCAGACTGGTAGCCATGAAGTGGGCCAGCCAAGTAAAAAGAATGATATTTGCTGGTAATGTCAGCTCTTCCAGAGTCACTGGCTGTAGTGTCATGCTTCTCGTCAGCGTATAGAAATGGCTTGCATGGAGACCCAGTATCGTGATACATCTTTGATGGTTGGATGTCTCCTCTAGCTCCAGTAACAACTCTACAGGCTTGAGAAACTTGATCGGCATGTGTGGAGGGTAATGTCCCAACATTAGAGTTTTGGTGACCTGTTAAGTTGAACTTCTTACAGCTGCTTATTGTTGTGCTGCTGTTACCTGCAGTGCTATTTCCTTGTTGAATGGTCAGACTGACGCTGGTTTGCTTTTGGTCTGGGACTGAGAAAGTTTGTTGAATAGTGGGCTCAGTTCTTGAAAAAATATGTTGTGTTTGTGATAACTGAGCTCCTGCACTGATATGTCGACTTGAATTGAATTCAGGTAAGACCTGTGTTGGTTGGTTATGAGTGACACCGCTTTGCCAGTTGTGTTGCGAGTGATACGAGTGGTTAATTTCCAGAGGGAGTTTTGGAGAAGTGAAAAGGGTCGTCTGAATGCTGCACGCAGGTATGTTGAGATTACTCGATGTATTCAACGCTTGCTGACAGCTCAGTTGGGGGTATTCAGACATTCCTGAGTGCATCTGGGAAACATGCTGAAGGTGTTCCTCGGGTGGCCAAGGGTTTTTAAAAGAATCATTCTTGACCTTTTGATCTTCTTCCTTTTAATGAGAGAAAAATATGAGGAGTGTTATTACCACTATACCATCAAAACAATGGAATCATTTTATAGCCACTGAACCCTCTCATTATCTTTCTGGATTGCCCAAATACTGCATAGACCTCATGCATACTCACCCCTCAAAGACAGCAGTTTGAGTCATCAGTCAGACTACAAAAGCACAATATAAGTGCTGGTTCAATTCCAAGAGTTCTTTTGTTCAGCACAGCCTACCCAAATGTATTTATTCATTTTAACCACTTCAGTCAACTGACCACAACTTATAACACATTCAGAAATTTAAAAACATGTCTATATACACATGATTTTTTTTAAATTATTTAATAAAATACAGGAATATAACTTCAATTAATTTTGATTCTGTAGCTCATAACATTTATTCAAACTTCAAAATTTATTCAAACTTGGACAGAGAAGCATGTACATAAACAACTACCATGGTCATGCACACACACAACTGTTGTAAAATGATCTTACAGGAAAATCCAGTTGTCGACATGGGCTAGTCTAGTATCCTGCCAGTGTATTAAGTATTTACAGCAATTTTTAGTTTCAATTTTTATGACCCAGCAGTGTTTGGATATTGATCTTCTCTGGATATACCACCCCCATTACCATTATCACTCAAACCACTGAGCTTGTAGTGGTACTGCCGCAGTAATCCCAGGAACACTTGGGTATAAAAATAAAGAATGCATATAGAGAACGCTCCACCCAACTGAGGTGCAGTAGGGTGTTGTGAGTGAGAGGTCCTGGATGAATAAGTACAACATGATGGCCATAACTGGACAAACAAAGGCCAAGATGGCAATGCCAAGAACCAGTTAACATCACAAAGGCAGACATACAATGAAGAGGTGGACAGCGCTAGGATCTGACACGATCCATTCTGGCTGAACACGCTAACAGCACTCTATGATTACCTGGCAGCACAAATAAATGGGCTGATAACAGCAAGTACTCATCCAGACTGGCTAACATGGGACAGAACAATTCTGATCACATAGGATCAACACAAGACACCATCAAACTACGGACAGATTAACTTCCTCTGCACAACATGGAAGCTCCTCTCAGGCATCATAACAACCAACCGGAGTGCGCACATGGGTGAGTGCATAAGCATAGCTCAGAAGGGCATTGGAAATAACACCAGAGAGTCAAAGCACCAACTACCGGTGGATAGAGCTGCACACCAGAACTTTAAGACCAGCAGACCAACCTGAGCACCACATGGACTGACTAGAAGAAAGTCTTTAACTCAATGCTCCGAACATGGATACTGGACGTGGCTAATAGTGCACTGAAAACATTCATTGGGAACTCAGTGGGATTGTGGAACACTAGAGAGGCCAGCTCCAAGACAGTCGCACAAGTCATCACCAAGTGCAGAATATACCCACGCGATGGAGAGTCTGTACTGCTGTTCAGGATATGGATCGACCCCCTGAACCAGTTCCTCACTACCAGTGGATACAGATATAGATTCAGGAGTGGACCGACCATCAGCCACATCCTGTCCCTGCTGGATATCAAGCTGTATGCCAGGCACAAGCAACACATCAACTGACTGATCCACCTCACCAAGATTTACAGCAAGGACATAGACATGTCATTGTGATTGGATAAGTGTGGCCAAAGGGTTGCAAAAAGAGGAAAGATCTAGACTGAATGTCAGAAGGTAGAATAGCCAAGATACAGGAAAGCTACAAGTACCTGGGTATTCCACAGACCAATAAGAATCATGGCAAACGTGTCTGTGAAGGTTCTCAGTCATCCAGGTCATCATAGTCTAAGGAGCTTGGAAAGAGAAGTGCCTGGACTTCTTCAAGTTTCCTTGAAGACGTTTCACGTCTCATCCGAGAAGCTTCTTCAGTTCTAAGAGCAATTGGTGGAGAGTCCCAGATTTACACCAGCCGCCTTAGCACCCACTCACATCCTGGGCTATTTGACCTCAGTAAGTCACATGTTGGGCTAGGTTTCACAATGGGTTCACTTGGGGACACTCCCATAGGGAAGAAGCTTTTCGGATTCAAGGTGAAATGTCTTGAAGGAAGCTTAAAGAATTCCAGATGCTTTTCTTTCCAAGCTCCTTAGACCATGGCAAACATGCAAAAAGGGCAGCCACAGCCAAATTCCTCCAGAAGGCAAGGGAGATGCTGAGAAGCCATCAATGCATACACCCTCCTGGTCATCAGATATCTAGCTGGAATAATAAGCTAGCCAAAAGACGACACTGATAATTCATAAATCCCCAACACCCTTTGCACCACATGCTGGACATGCAGCTGTAACACTTTCTGGAACATCTGTATCAACATTACTGCACTCAACATTCACTGATACCAACACACTTTGATTTGTAATTGTATTGCCTGGAGCCAACTTAATACAAATGAGGAGTGAACAACCTAATTGCTAAAGAATACCGAGCATTGCTTTTTACATAGACAAGGAATGTGAAGTGAGATGACTGTCGTTGTGATTCGACCCTGTACAAATACATTTGAACTGAAACTTAATTGAATGAAAATGGTGGATCTTGTTGACATTTTGCATAAAGGTTGATGTGACCCACTTCTAAATACTATTGAATTTGATAGAGACCTGCTGTGACAAAGACTCTTCTTTATAATAAGACTTGAAGTTCGAAATCCAGAAGAAGTATTACTGCCATAAAAATCTCTTGTAATTGCTGTCAGCTGCCTAATTCTAGTATTAACATACTGCGGAATTGAATTTATTGCTGTTGCTTCAAGTGCAAATGCCCCATAAATTCTCACAAAATATTTGCCCCTGTGTGTGGCTTGGTAGTATACACTTTTTTGTTCAGTATATTTATAAATCTTTTTTTTCTTGCACCACTCTCTTCTGTGTTGTGACACATCTTGGGAGGTTTTATATTTGTGGTGCTGCAAATATTTCATAAGAATGAAAGAACACAAATTCTGGCTTGGCTGTTGTGCTTTGTTTGGTAAATGTGTTAAAAAATGAAAAACAATCATGTGATGTAACAACCCAGTGTGCCTCAAACCTGCTTTTATATGATCCCCAAATAAGGACGGCCTTATTGCACCAGGGATTTGTGGCAAACTTTAGTAGATAAAGAATAAATTAAAATGGTAAAAAGTATTGCAAAAGACTGCTGGATTGGAAAGGATTGTGCACAGTGTGAGTGTTTTTAGTGTGTAGATTTGGGTGGTGACTTTGTTTTGAGAGGGTTTATATTCAAACAGCAGAGGAAGAATCACCTACCTCACGCTCTTTGGTAAAATAAGAATACAGCAATAATAAGTAAATAAATAAGTATCCAAAATAATGTTTGGTACAGAACAAGAACAAGCTTTGTTCATGTGTCTGAGTCAATGTGGGAAAGGCTGTTTGCCTTTGCAGATTACCCACATATATATAACCAGTGTTGGTCAAGTTACTTGAAAAAAGTAATCAGTAACTAATTACCGATTACTCCCCCCAAAAGTAATCCCGTTACTTTACTGATTACTTATTTTCAAGAGTAATTAATTACTTAGTTACTTAGTTACTTTTTAAAAACACGATTTACAACCTGAAGAGGTGATAAAGCGATAGATCTTTCAGCCCAATTCTACTTTTTCTGCATAATCCATCATACAAAATGTAATCAGATGGAAAAATCTCTTTTTTTAAACTTGTTTTATCAGTTTTAATCTTTTAACTTTATGCATCAAGCAAAATTTTAATTATATGCAATATTCACTGACTGGAAGAAATTAGTTTAACATTTAAACCTATTTTCTGCACATTCCAGCACATAAAATAAAATATTTTTTGTGTTTACACTCACTCTTTCAAATAGATGCAAGTAAAACACAGCAGAACATAAATAAAGTCAAAGACTCAGCGGTCCTGTTGCTCTATTTTCACCTGTAAAGCAGGAGTTGGGTAGGCGGAGGTTTACCCTGGTGCAGGTGTGCCGCGGTCAGTGGAAGAATCCGCGAGTTTCTCTGTGAGTTTCCCAACATGTCGTTGCGCACTCGGTGCTTGCTCGGAAGTTTAGGGGTTTTTTTCGCTGTAAAAAGAAGTTTTCTTCCCACGCACGATGGACGCTAATGTTTTTGTCACTTTTTATGGAATCAAACTCAAAGTAAGGTCAGTACTTCCACGCTTTAAACGCTGCACGCTCATACTCTCTCCCACAATCGATATGTGATCCACTGTTGATCTGCACACAGCTGTTGTCACGAACGGCGCACTCGCTTACGTCACTGTCATGAGACATTCTTGCAAAAAAAAATCACGGTTTTAGTAACGCAGTAACGCAGCGTTCCTACGGGAAAGTAACGTAATCTAATTACCTTACTTACTTAGCAAGTAATTACTTAGTTACTTTTTTAAAACTTGATACACAAACTGAATAAGTAATAAAGCAGCAGATCTTTCAGCCCAATTCAATTTTTCTGCATAATCCATCATATAAAACTGAATCAAATGAAAAAGTCTGTTTTTAAAACTTGTTTTATTAGTTTTAATCTTTTAACTTCATGCGCATTGCATCAACAAAAAATTTAATTATATGCAAGAAGAAATTCTTTAACATTTAAACCTATTTCCTGCAGATTCCAGCTTATAAAATAAAATAAAGTTCTGTGTTTACACTCTTTCAAATAGATGCAAGTAAAACACAGCAAAAAATAAATAAAAGATTGAGCAGCACTGAGTCCTGTCGCTCTTAAATCTATTTTCACCTGTTTAGCAAGAGTGGGGCGGGTGGAGGTTTGCCCGGTGCCACAGCGTTCATGTCAGTGGGAGGATCCGGGGGTTTCTCAGTGAATGTCACATTCCCGTGGCAGCGTGCTCGGTGCTCGCTCAGACTTGAAGTTTAAGTTTTCACTGTAGAAAGAAGTTTTCTTCCCACGCAGAGTGAACAGCAGACACTAATGTTTTTGGCACTTTTTACAGACTCAAACTTAAAGTAATGTGAGTACTTCCAAGCTTTAAACGCTGCATGGTCGTACTCTCTCCTGCACACCATATTATCCATCGTTGATCTGCACACGTCTGTTGCTGCCACGGACGTCGCACGCTCGTACGTCATTGTCATGAGACACTCTTGCCAAAAAAATCACGGTTTAGTAACGTAGCGTGCTTATGGGAAAGTAACAGTAATCTAATTACTTTTTTTTGCAATAGTAACCCCTTACTTTACTTGTTACTTGAAAAACATTACAGTAACGCGTTACTGCACATGTGTGTATGTAAATCTTATAAACTAAAAACATCCCATTTCTATTATGTCAGTGACAACATTCCTTACATGGTCTTCTTCATCATTTATCCTCACAAAGAAAAGCAGTGATACAACAACAAATTTTAAAACAGCCCATCTTGAAATATTAGAGAAGCCAGCTCCATGAGCCTTTAACCACTGCCCCTGTCTGAGGAAGTAACAAGGCTACTGCAGAAGTGCAGCCTCAGCAGCTGATGGATTTAGAACCAGCTCTACAGTGGCTGAGGAGGCGATAGAACAGGTATGATAAACTGATTATATCATTATCAGTGCTATGATTTATCAATATTGTACCTACCCTATAAGAGTTTTGCATAGACTAATGTAATGAGACTAATAATCCAAGTCATGGTGTTTTCATTATTCTGTCTAAAGGGACTAAAACCAGTGTAGCTAAAGCCAGAGAGATGAGCTCCTGGGGATACGTTTAGTTAACCTCTTACCTCAACGGTTCTAGCATTAGGCTTTTGTTTTAGCCACGTGTTAAACAGGACATGTTTGAAGAATAAGACTCTGTATTTAAATAAAGTCTGATGATTTGTTTTGGAATTTCTGCAATTCCAGATTTTTCAGCCGGGTGTTCCAAACAGACTGAGGGTCTCTAAAACTAAATCCTAATCCTGACTCTACATTTGAAATGAGAGATGTTAAAAGCTTAATAACCTTGCAGCAAAGTGCAAATTAGAGAGAATACAGTGGGGTCAACTCCAGGACTGTTAAATTCTGATTTGATCCTTGTCATCTTATTTTCCTAACTCATTGTGCATGCTGGTGACGGCTGGAGAGAAAGGTTAGTGATAGTTGTGCTGTTTACCATCTCTAACTGTAACTTCCTGCTTCCTCTCTCTGTCTTGTGTTACGTGGTTTTATACTTTTATGTTTTTCATTTTTCTATTTTCCAGCTTGGCTTTTTTACTAAGAGCTTGAATTAATTAACTAATCCAATAAAACTGACTCAACTTTAGAAGTCTAAACATTCAAATTCTCCTGAGTTTGAGTTTGATAGTTTTTATTTCCTTTGCAGATACAAGTCTTTTATATGTAAACTCTTAAACATTCAGTTCCCAAAATGCAGGTCATCAGGTACGCTTTTTAGAAGCAAGAGTACGGTACATTTCAATAACCTCTCATGCATTTATTAGCGTGAGAGGTTATTATTTATTATTTATTAGCGTTTCATTTTCGGAAAACTGTAAATTTTATATAAAACTTGGATGTTGGGGGTTAAGCGGCTCTGAGGCTTTGCTTTTGTTGTGTTGTAATTGTTCTTGTAAATCAGCATGTGTGTTGTAAACACTAAGACCACATGAAAAAAAGAACTGTATAGTAAACACGGATCCTGATTAGATGCACTCTCTCTCACCTCTGCCTTTGATAAAACTGTGGATCTGCAGTCTGACTCGGCCCACAGTCCTGGAGCTTTGTCTGCTTTGATTCCTCTGTTCTCCTCCTCCTCTCCCGTCACCCCACTGTCACCTCGCTCTCCCAGGCATTGGTGGTTTTTCTCTTCAGCCCCTCGGCTCTGCTTCTGCCTCCAGTCTGTGCTGTCTGGCTGCCCGGGAGTCCTTACATGTTCCTGCATCTGCAGCTCCTTCTGGGCTGCACACCTCGCCAGGGAGGCTCCCTCCATAAGCCCTCCAGGAAGAAAAACAAATGAAAAAGCAGTTGTTTTCTTTAGGAACTGAATCCACAGTTTTACTGCTTATCAGTCATTCTGCATTTTTTTCAAGCAGTAGTCAGCCACACATGAACACTGAAGCGGATTGCGTTCACTGTAATTCTTCATATTATTCATGCTGGTTGTTGAAAGAAGCTTTTACTCTGATCTTCCTTCTGGTAGGTATTTAAGTTTATCTGGAGCACACATGAGGCTTCAGATGGGTCGGTTAGACAAAGTAGGTATCTACAGTGGTGAGGCAGTAAACAACAGTGGGATTTTATACTAAAGAGGCAAGAATTTTGGAGGATAACAACATGAGTCTGCTACAGCCTGAGTTACATCAGGATAAACTTTGAATGGGATACTGCTTGGAACGATTTGTTCCCTTTTACTTATACTACACAAGAAATGCACAACAAAACATTCTCAAACATTCTTCTTCGACACGTCAGAAGGAACCTAATTTGCAGATACTGTTCTGGCTGCATGCGAATCAGCCACCTTAACAGATTTTTTATTAAAAAACAACTTTTATATAAAACCAGGTGAACATAAAGAGGTCCCTGTTCAACATGAAGGGGGAGAGGAAGGGTTACAGGAAGTGAAAGCTGGTTCATAAGGGCACCTGAGATTTTACGATGTGAGAAGAAGCATAAATGTGGAAACCAAAGCTCTTTATTCCAGCTAAGTAAAAGCAATAAAACAAGAATTCACTGGGCGATAAAAAGATATTTTTCCAGTGGGCGTGCCCATTCTTATGCCACACACAGATAAATGTGCACATCTGTTATATGCATTTGAGGATATGACTACAATTGAAATGAAAATGTTTTTAACCTGGCAAGCTCTGTGGTCCACAGCTACCTTTTTTATCAGTGCCACTAGCCTGGTAGAGATGATAACAAACTACAAGAAAATCCTATTAGCAGTAAACAGATGCAGACAGCTACCATGTGTCTGAACCTCTGTGTCAGCGATACAGGACAGGTACAAACCCCTTTACCCAGGAGGCAGTAGCTGGAGGTCAATGAGTGGCAGGCATTTTGTTTATCCTCTGCTCTCTGGGGTGACCTTTAACCCTGTAGCTGTCTGAAATCCCTCAGTCCTTTCATTTAAAAAGCGTGAAAGTATGTGATCAATGCTGCGATGGTGATCAAATGACACTTTCAAACACTGTGGGACACACACGAGTTCTGCATGAAAGCCTGAGAACAGCCCACACGTCACAGCGGAAAAGGACAAAGATGATCAAAAACTGAAGCCATATCGAGTTCTGCTACAGAAACATTTCCAGATGAAACTCCACTGGATTGTTTTCCCTACAATTCAAATCCCTGCTCGCCTAAACATTTGATTCCCAGTAAGTTGTAGGTTTGGGTAATTGTGCGAGCACAGACCAGAGCTCCATATTGCAAATCTGTGAATCTTTAGTGCCACCTAGTGTTGAAAGAGAAAAAATGCAAAAACTGCAATAAAGCATGCGTATGTTCTAGTATTTGTATTTCACCGTATCAGTTCACCTTGTTTTAAAACAATTTGTCAGTTTAAGACTATGTATGACGATACATAACAGAAGGAAGTGGAATATTTTAACAGAATCTTAATTAAATATGACTGTCAAATAAAAGATACTAGTTATACTGTATCCTAATGCCAGATGTTTATCATTTGCTGAGTGTATGTCTGTCAGCTAACCTATATTTTGAATTTAATATTGACTGACATGTCAGTGTCAGCACATTACTTTAAGTTGACTTTAAAGAGATAGGGACAGGTGCAGTTTGGGGACAGCAGGCACTCCTTTCTCATTCCATGTTGTATTTAAATCCACTGTACTGCAGTACGGAGCCAAAAATGATGTCATATTCTTAAACTGCACTGTAGGAAGCAATAATAACATATATGTTACGTAATACATTTAAATAGTGAATTGTACCTGCTGTCTGGCTCTGAATACTTGCACACACAGATGTGTTGTCTTTGCATCTGTCCACCTGGATGTTCGAGGACGCTGAAGCAAAGTGAGTCGGTCTTTTTTCTGAGTGGCGTGAGCTGATTACATCCTGTGATCCATGAGGGGTGATTTCCAATAAAGTTTTGGAATCACCTACAGATCCGACTCTGTCACATCCCATGTTTGTATCTTTGGATGGATTCAAAGTCTCAGATATTGTGGGCTCCACTTGATTACTGCAGTAGATGGATGCTTGTGGGTTTGGCTGTCCCACAGCTTTGCTTTTATTGACAGAAAGTGAAGAGACCGACCCAGAATGTTTATCAGAGCATGCAGGAGAGGGAGAATGGCTGCAGTGCTCTCCACTTTCTAACCTGCTTCCTTTGTATTCGGAGGCCTTGCCCTTAGTTTTCATTATGCTGACATTACATGAGTCGCCCTGATTATTAAGCTTATGTTGGCCTTCTTTGCACAGCAGTTCACTTTTCAAGTTATTGTGATTTTCTGTGCTGGAACAGGGAGAGCTCCTGCTGAGCTTGTGTTGGCCAGAGAGAGCTTGCAAGACGGTTGCACCTTGGCTGACCCTCCGGTCCAGCAAAACCTGCTCCTCAGCACAGCGGTTCAGAGAGAGAGTTTGTTCCTCCACTGAAGTTTGTCGTCTTCCTGACTTTACACCTCCAAGCAGAGCAGAAGTTGACATTACATCACCCGCAGTGCTCTGAGTCTCTGTGACCATGTTTACATGACTGTTTTTGTGTGGGTGTAGTGGCGGAGGGAGAGATTCAGCTGATGCTGCAGCCTGAGTGGAAGTGCTTTGCTGAGCCAGGTGGGAACTTGGCTCTGCTTTCCCAAATTGCAAAGGCACAGAAGTCATTATTCTCTCAGTGGTAAGTGCAGGGAAAGACTCATTTTTGTCCATTTGTTGTCTGGGTTGTGCACTCTCTTTTGCCTCACTGTTGCTTTCAGCAGCAAAAGAGCCCAGAGTTTTGCTTTGGACACCTTCTAAGGTCCCACCTTCAGCGTCCTGTCTCTGGGAGACACTGGTACCCGATAGACGCTCTATCTGGGGTTCGATGAGGGCTAACTGCTCATCAGATATGATCTGGAGGCAGATCTGGAGGTCTGCTGTGTGCACATGGAACACGTTCTGAGCAGCTGGCTGTACCTGGTCAAACGGTACAATGTGACAAGGCACCACGGGGGTGTTTGTGCTAACGTGTGGTACGCTAACAGGATTCAGCAGGTTTGATTGTGCTGAGAGTTGTATGTGAGAGAGTGGAGGGTTAGACTGATCATATGACGCAGCTTTAACGGCAGTGGCAGATGTCTGACTGCTCGCTGTGGTTACGGTAAGTGTAGAAACAGCAGGTGCAACAGGTCTGGGTTGCTGTGCAGACGTCGTACATTTCGAAGGCTGGATCAAAGTGCTGCATAATCCTGCCTGATAATCTTGCAGGCAGCTTGTGGTTATTGTGGTTGCTGCAAATTGTTTGTGCACTACAGCTACGCTGCCTGGCAAATTCTGACTGAGTCGTGATGTTGCAGCATGACAAACTGTTGAGACAAGCTGGTCCTGCGCGGAGCTGAAAGCATTCGTCTTCTTAAGATCACAAGTTAGCCCCAGCTGTGAAGCTGTGGGGTCTTTGCAGTTCTTTACACTCGTTGTGACCGAGGTCACGCTGCGCTCGATGTGAGGAGATGACAGAACTGAGGTGAAAGTGTGGGCTTCAGTTCCTGGTGGTTTATCCACAACTTGTGGTGAAAAAGTTAAATCAGGTTCAGCAACATTGGGTAACTTGAGTTGGTACTTGGGCAGGAAGCTGTTCTTTGCAGCAGGGGGACTAGAAGCAGTTGCTGAGGTGCTAACAGAGGTTGTGTTTGCATTGATTATGCCCGACTTGAATAGAGGCCCTTTGAGCGGAGTATGTTGTGGATTGTTTTTAAGATTGATGTAAGAGAGGTTCGCTTCCTGCTGAGTGACAGAGGGTGTGGGATGAGCAAGCATTGTGTTTGGGTCAGTCTCCATCTGCAGAGGGCAAATTATTTTGTCATCAGTTCTCAGCTTTTTCCTGTCTGAAGGAATATGGGCTCCGCACAGCTGCGATGTGGAAACACTATGTTTTTTGTCTTCGTTCATCAGTCTCCCAGCTTCTGGTCTGTTCACACAGTCTGTTTTGTGACTAACCAGTGAGCCGATAGAAGGTAATGGCAGTACTGACAAAGACAGATTCCTCCTGAGTGGAGCTTTGAGAGCGAGGCATGATGAATTAAGCGAGTTAGTTTGTAGATTAAAATCCACAGCAGGGACAAAGGAGAGATTGGCAGGAGGGCCAACTGTGGTACCGTTGCTTGTCGAACCTGTTGTCGTTACTGCCAGCGGTGCCCTTTTCTGCAGACCCTGAACAGGCTCATGCTCAGGGTTTGCTGAACATTTCCTGCCTTTGATAACACTGTTATCGCTACTTTTCTCAGCATTGTATAGCTTTTTAAATGTTCCACCCCCGTACATGTACCACTTGTTGTAGGCGAACTTCTGCGCTTTCTTCCTCCGGAACTTTCTGTTGCTCGGTTCTCCACAAATGTCACCGCCATCCCCGTCACAACTGAGGCTGCTGCTCCACGCCTCCTCCACAGATGAATTCCTGATGAGACCGTCTGTTGCGTGGTTGCAGTCTACGGCTGTCTGCCGGACCAGTGGGCGGTGGGTGGATGATTGCTGGTTCGCAGGCTTGATCGTGAAACCTGTTGGGTTGATCTGGCCAGAGCTTCCCCTTCGGACTAGCGTTACATAATCCCTCTGATTGGAGGAGGTTGGGCTGCTTCTCTCGGGCTGCAGGAGGGTGACACTGAAGGGGAGGGAATTGCTGCGAGTCAAGGGGGCATGGTCCATGGTGGAGGAGCGCTGAGTGGGCACAGAGCTGTAAATCCCTGGCTTCTTGTTTCTTTGTGACAAAACATTCTGAGTCTGACCTAATTTCATGTCAAAGTGAAACGAATCCTTGTACGTGTATGGCATGGGAAGGTCGATGCTTCCCTGCTTTGATAAAACGGTCTTGCGTGGCCTCACATTCTCCAGCTGTTTGTCCTCCACAACAGCTGTATTGTCTGATATCAGCTTAGATATGCGCTCCTCTAGGGCCTTCTGCTCCTGCTCCCTGGCAGAGTCTTTGGACTCCTGTCTGCCGTGATCTGATTCTGTAGGTGTGCGCCTGGTGGCGGGTTCTTCAAGATGCTCTTTGGTGGATTCTGCGACTGAATCCATACTGTGATCGAGCAAAACACTGCCAGGGCTTGGATAGTGGTCACTAGTCTCGCTGAAGCCAGAGTCTGTGCTCTCGTGACTCTGCGATTTCCCTCTTGACACTGAGCTTTCCCACTGTTTGGAAAACAGCGTGGCCTCTTGTCTCTGAAGGGGAAGGTGTCTACTAACACTCGGTGGAAGCTTTTCACTTTCCTTTATTACCGTTTCGCTTCCATTTGGTTTTGAGTTTTGAACTGTGAGGCTCAGCTCGTTGTCTTCCTGCACACAGCGCTGTGTCTTCACAGAGCAGACCTTTGGAGTACTGGCTGGACCGGTGCTTTCAGCAGCAGATAGTGAGGAGTCCTTCTCTGTGCTGCCTGGCTCTTCGACGCATTCCTCCAGAGACAAACTGGAAGTGCAAGTCTCTCTTGAGCCAGACATGCTGTCTAAGCTGCTCTGCTCTGACTCCAGTGAAAGGCGTGCATGTGCCTGGGTACGTCTGTGTTTGTAGAGGTTGCTCTGAGTCTTAAATGAAACTCCACAAGTGGTGCAGGGGTAGGGCCGCTCCCCCGTGTGGCAGCGCAGATGCTTCTCCAGCACGCTGGGCTTCATGCAGTCCCGTCCGCAGTGAGGACACACGTGCTTTCCTGCAGACTTGGGTTTGGCTGCGGGAGCAGCAGCTGCCAGGCTCAATCCCGGCTGAGACTGCAACCCACCAGCAATATGGAGCGTGAGGATGGGAAATGTCTCCTTGGTGTAGAGCGGCGGCATGCCCAGATGGAGTGTGGCTGCTTCTGGAGCAGCTGCAGGCGGCTGAGGGTAAGGCTGCGCGGGCAGCGCAGGTACTGTGTGGATGTAAACAGCCGTCAGGGGAGCCTGGACATCCATCCTTTTCTCTGCCTGCGCTGTGACGGAGCTGATGTGCACTGGAGCACTCACCAATCCTGGCTTGCCAGTCTCCATGGTAACACTGCTGCTGTCGTGATGTACCAGTGGCAGGTCTCTAATTACCTGTAAGATAAGAACAGTTTGCATTAGACCTCAGTTTGCGTTAGATTAAAAGGGGGCAGGAATTTTGCTACAGCTCACTTAAAGAGGAAAATGTGATTACTCTTGGAGTATGTTTTGTTCTTTAACTGGTGACCAGCCCCAAGAAATGAGCACAGTACTGATGACAGATATGCAATATTCTCCAGGACAGATGGCTAATAAAGCAATTAATCCAGTCTGGATTTTGCCTGATAAAAATCCAGGGAGATGTGTTTTGCAATATAAAAGAAAAATGAAAACACACTTGGTTCTGAGTAATATCATTGTGATAATGAGCAATAATATCCACAGTGGGAGCAAAGGCATTTCAAGCTCTCCTTTTTCATTTCAGTGGCAGGTTAAGATGTGCACTGCGTGTGGAAATGTTAGTCGAAACCGTGGAGAGAAATGTGCACATACGCGCATGAAGTGTCACAGTGGTGTGTGTGTGTGTCTGTGTGTTGGGGCGGGCTTTTATCTCGCCAAATCAAGTATGTCTGCTGGCATTAGCTGTTACCTCTGTCACCAGTCTGCATCAATTATAAAGCAAACCTTTGATGTTCAGAGTATCATGTGGCAGCGTTCGGTCCTGACTGACTGTCATATTGGTGCAATAATCAGATCAAATCAAATCAAAGGGGAGCTGTGCATTAGAGTGAGAAAATTTCATTTCCTGTTGCTGTGATGGTGATTTTGCATAATTCACCCACAGAAGTACAGTTGGCACTCGACACGTTCTTTTGTTGGTTGTACAGCATGAGCACGCCCACGTCAGAGACTTTTTCTGGTGCTGTGAACTGAGGAAAGTTGGTCTCTGCTCACATTCGGCTGAGTGAGCGAAGAGCCCCTTGTGAGTGTGTCTTACTTCATTATTCATGGAGCTCGACCCTCCTGCTGTAATGTGCTTTCACTTCCTTACCGTTATGTAAATATGTCATATGGTGCACATGCTGCAACTTCATGTAGGAAGAGAAATGAAGGGAGCTTTCATCCTATAAGCACGCTTAGTCTAAGTGAGAGATAAAGGTTAGGGTTTAGTGAGCATCCACCTTTCTCATATCTGGAACACCAAGTGGAAAAGCTTGCAACAGCCGACTTAAAACTTGAAGAGTAACAACTTGTAATTTTTGGATATTTCCGTATTTATTATGATGTGTCAAAAAAAAATTAAATTCCAGCCCTAACCCTGGATGGGTTGTTACTGACCAAATGGTTGTTAAGAGGTTAAAGATGTGCGAGTTAGTTTTAAGAAGAAGTTGCGCTGTGCTGAAACACCAGCCTGTGCTTGCACTAAGAACAAAACATCACAAAAATCTCTCGACATGGGGACATAAAGAAGACGTATTAAATGTTTCTGTGGAAAGTGAAAATGTCATTTCCAGTTATGGATGTGACTTTATAAAATGAAAGTTTGAAAAGAGGAAATATCTGACAGTGCTGCCAGCCATCACAGTGTTTAGGTAAGAACAGCACTGCCAGAAACCAGAACTTAGTGTGTTTAACTAGGTCAAAACTCAGGCGCAACAATTGAGAGAAGAAAAAACAGCAGAAGACAATAAAGCAGAAGTCACTTACCGTCTCGCTTTGCACTCCAGTCACTGATAGTTATCCAGTCTAAACAGCCGTTCACAGTGAACCGGCCCATCCTCTGTGTACCTGCTCCTTTCGTGTTGCTCTGCCATCTAGCACCTCTCCAATCTGATCTTCTCTCACGGCTCTTTGACATGAACTGTTTCTTGTCACGAGGAAGCGGAAGAAATGCAAATGAGAGAGAAGATGCACTCTGAAAGTGGTGAGGCAGAGAGGAGGGGAGTGAGGGAAGGAGAAGGGCTGGCTGGGTGTGTGTGTGTGTGACTGTCAAACAAAGACTTCCGGAGGACAAGTTGAAAACATAGATTATACAGAAAGAGATCAGCGGGAGTGAATGAGCGGTGAGGCCCTAAGCACAGATGGAAGGATACGAGGCTAACACAGTTGGACAGAAAAAAAAAAGTGAAAGCAACGGGCTAGGACAGAGGAAGTGCAGTGACAAAGGCAAGCTTACCTTCAGCGGCTGACTTTACCGTCAACAGTTTGAGGCAGTACCTGACTCCTGGTTCACTTATATGATCGCTGCCCCCCACCTACTTCCTCCCACACATCGTATTTCATACACCCACATACACAAGGGTGCAGCAAAGCTAATGTTGATGTGGCTGCTTGGCTGCACATGTGCTGCTCTCACTCTCTCAAGCATAGAACAAATGGATGAGTTGTGAGAGGTTGGAGTGAATTTCCCTCCTCCAACAACAGCCCCCGTCAGACAGCATGTATTATTGTGCAGAAGTACATGAGTTCACATGCATGTGCTTGTAAAGCAATGTTCGTTTATCCCATTTGGACTCACATAGGTTTGCTCCATATATTGTTACTGGTTTGCTGAGACTGACTGCATATTAAGAGACAGATTGTTGACTGTATTGATCTGTTTCAGACAGAAAATAGTGAGGACAAGGAGTTATTTTTGGCAGTAGCTCTCCTTAGCTTGAACCAGAGTACACTGGCAAAGATAGAATGTGGTGAGTTTGTTCTCAAACAATGCAGTGGAAAACAAGGAGAAATATCTAATGGTGAAATTTCTACCATCGTTAAAGACTCAGACAACAAGCAACACATTAGATCATAGCTCTTTTCCTGTGGCTACACACCTACCCTTCAAATTCCCTGCCAAAAGTATGACTCAACGCATGCATCCTTAATTTCTATTATTTTTCATTTGAGATGCATCACTTTTATACATTTATTTATTTATATTTATTTCTGCATTTCGAATAATTAATTTCAGGGTTGGTGACAAAATGCAAAATGCAGGTGGCTTCACACTACTGTACCTATGCTAACAGCAAGAAAATGTCGTTACCATAGCTACGGCACCAGATGATGGAGATGGACACGTACTGCATTTTAAAGGAGCAGTCCAACAAGATGTTAACACAGCCTTCAGTATGCCCACACTCCCTAACAAAGCTGATATGACAGTGGCAGACTACGGACCAGTCATCATTTGGATCCAATCAAACATTTGACCTAACAATAAATGATTTATACTTTTTAACATTAGTATTTATTTACATATATATATTGCCTTAAAATGTTAATGGCAAGCTTATGTGTTCACACTGTGCATGCAAGCATTTACTAGTTCTGCCAGTGCTCTGCAACTGGGCTAACCACAAAAAACATAGGTAAAAGAGAGATGCTAGGAAATTTGCAATTGTGGGTAAAAACAAACTAAATGTGGACAGGTGAGAACAAAAACAGAGTAATGTGTAGTATTTTTAACATCCAGATATCAACAACCTTTTTTTGTATTGTGAATGCTGACAGCACAAACATCTGAATTCACTTCCCACTAAATAATAAGATGCAGCTGATCAGACTAATACATGTGATTTGAATTCATGGTTTTATATTGTTTAAACACTATTGGATGCTGTGATCGGATAAGTCAAACCTGTCCTTTATTAAAGATTGTTCACTTGTCCTCTTTTGTTTCATTCTGTCTTCACTTTACAGTTCTGTATCTTTGGTTAGGTTTAGTTAAAACAATTCAGTATAAAAATGCAAACTAATGTTGTTTTATATGTTTAAGTTGTTCTCAGGCGTCAGATTTTTATGAGTCTACTGGCCAGTTTCACAAAAAGTGACGATGCAGCCCATGTATTTAATTACAGGCCGTGTTGGGCCTTTCATGAATTTGTTACTATGACGATGAATACACACAAGCAAATCGATCCACTGTTAACACAAAACTATTAACTACACATATATTCAGTTTCTCTATTTGTATCTTAATATATATTTAAGCAACCAAAAACATCTCTAATGTTGCCAGTTTGGGCCCCGCCCACCAGCTACTCAAACATTCTGTTTGCAAGAAGCAGCCAAACAGAACAAAGTTGGCCTTAACAAAGTGGGAGGGAAACGAAAATGGCATGTTTCATAATATATAACATAATATAAACTACATTAAGGCCTGCTATAAGACAGACACTTTTTTTTTAAATGGGAATCTTA
Source organism: Copadichromis virginalis (assembly GCF_057382275.1). Classification (NCBI taxonomy): domain Eukaryota; kingdom Metazoa; phylum Chordata; class Actinopteri; order Cichliformes; family Cichlidae; genus Copadichromis; species Copadichromis virginalis. The sequence continues at coordinate 5,892,691 of NC_140622.1, forward strand.
TAGACTCCAAGAATAGAAAGATGGAGTTGGAAATTAGCAGAATATGTCCCCTTTAATGAAAATCTTTCTTTAAATGCTTTAATTTTGCTGTCAAATCCTTACTGCTGTTATTCTGAACATGATGTCATCACGTGGGATCAGCCGTGTAATTATCAGATGACATCTGCTGTTAAAAAACAAAGTGTTTTTCTATCATTCCACCGCCACAGACTCTAGCTGGTCTCCAAGGCAACTAGAGGCCAGTCTGCTAAGAGCATGGTTTGTGTCGACATGGCAACAAGACACCTCCTACCACGCATGTTTTCTACAGTCTGCACACTGCCCTGTAGGGCGGAAGCACAGTTTTAGTGCATGGTTTTAAAGCCCCAGTCAGATGAAACAAAATCACAGTGTGTGGATGTGTGCAGGAGTCTGCTGAAAAAAAGTCAGCAGAGGTCTGATGATGTTGATAAATTGTTATTTGGCTGTGTTGCTCAGGTTACTAGGATACAAGGTTGAGTCGAGTTTTACAGCTGATGGTCAGCAGCGACAAGAGACAAACAACATGTTCCTTCTGCTCCTGCTGGCCTCTCAGCTGCCGACGCACAACATAGTTTAAGAGAGATGGTTGTTTGGTACAATGTAGACTTTTATCCATGTGCGTCCAGCTGCTCTTGGGAGTGTCTGACACATGCTGAGTCACACTGTGGATGTTGGCATAACCACAGTAGTACTAAATACTTCTAGAAACAACATCAGTAACAAAAAATGTTCTTATGCAGCAAAACGTTAAATAGACATTTTCAGCCCCATGTCTTAGTGGTTGTAAACAGCAGATCTGAACAGCAGGTAGGTGGGGCTTTTGTGCTCACAGCATGACCTTTGTGCCTGAGTTGACAATATCAGGGATACCTCCTCTCACAGCATACAGAGAGAGTAAAAAACCATCAGAAAGTGTTTCGATCAGTGTGAAGCTCAGACTTCACTCTGAGCTTTGTTATACATGCACCGATTTCATTATTTCAAGCTCTTGCCATGTTAAATATGAGCATCCACCACTGGAGCGGTATAAGAAATGACAGAAAACAATCAGCTTCCTTCAAAATGTACCCGCACTGCAAGGACTGCAAGGTATTCTGCCTATTTCATCGGTGTTTGATGGGGATCATTCAAAAAAGTCTACCTTTTCCATAGCAGGTTTCCACCATCATCCCTGTAATCTGAATGTATTACAGTGCATTTTGTCTCTTTGTTTTTGGCCAGCACTAGCAGTGATGAACCACATTACAGGAAGTGGTAACTGAGCATTAATGTGTGTGCATCTGTACGTGGGTGGGATTTGCTGCAGGCCTATAACCACTTACGTGTTCATCTTCCCAGTAGCTTAAGCACAGCAGCCTCATGTCCCACTCTTGTCCACAACCAGCTGCCATCACTGACACTTTTCTTTCCCTTTGTGTCTGAGATGGTGCTCTTTTGCGCCCTCTCCTGGATCATGGCTGACAAAAAGTCTTGAACCCATAAATAGAACGTATTTGCATTAAAAGTGTTAGAATTGTGTTAATAATATTATTGTTGTTGTTTTTGTTGTTATGCAGAGGGCGGTCAGGATTAGCCATGATGGATGACCTCTTCTCCACCACAGTTTCAAAGTGTCCAGCCAATCACAGAGCCTGCTTTTCTAATCAGTTTATCCAGTTTCCTCGTGTCGCCACCTTTGATGTTGCTCTCCAGCACACCAGCACAAATTAGAGACAGAAAATCTCATTTCACTGCAAATTTGGAAGAATCTCACCTTCCTTATGAAATACAGCTTGCTCACCCGTCTTGTTGTATAAAACGTGTTGGTGTTCCAGTTCAGCCTGGTGCCTGAGTGGATCATCAGGTACTTGCATCACATCAACATCCTGTCCCAGAATAGAAACAGACATGTTATGAACGTGCTCACCATCTCTCTCTGGTCTTCACTTGCACCTTCAGAAGCAATAAAAGTACTAACTATAACTTTTGATTGGCTTTTAAAATTTTGCTTTGTTTTTTTTTTTGCAATATTTCTTTTTACTTACCAATGTTACTATTGGTAGTAGTGATATTTTCTCCTCTGGTTGCTCCCTTTCTCATACCAAGTCTCTGAATGTCTTCCTTCATTACATCCATTAAACTCTTCTCAGGTCTTCCTGACTCTGCATATGTCCAAACCGTCTCCGTCTTGCTTCTCTAACTTTGCCCCCAGACTGCTCAACCTGAACCTGAGCTGATATACCCAACTCTGCCACCTCCAGCTACACCTCCTGCCCTGCTGTTAGTGTAACTGTCTCCAAACCACACATAACAGCAGCTAATCTTGTGCATATTTCCTTTCAGTCTTGCTGTTATTCCTCTGTCCCAAATCACCTCTGGAACTCGTCTCTACTGACTCGTCTCTGCCTACACTCTCTTCTTCACCTCTCTTGTGTACTGTCTGTTGCTTTGAATGGTAGAAACCAGGTATTTAAACTCATCTAATTTCACTACCTCTACCCTTTGTATGCTCATCTTTCTATCTGTCTCCCCCTCATTCATACACATGTATTCTGTCTTGTTCCTACTGACTTTCAATCCTCAAGCCCAATATAAACTCTTTTTTTTCATTGGCTTCTATCCACAAATGTCTTCTTTGAGAATCCTCACACAAGTCCATCTAAAGCCTATACCATAACTTTCTGATGCAACCCCAACGGGATCTTTGTCTATTAAAAACGGAGTTTGGGGTATATATAACTGTTAATGTATAAGGCATTAGTGAAATGAGAAATATTTTACAATGTGCTCATTTTAATAATTCATAATTCATTTCAATAATTTGCAGGGCACAATGTCAGATATAGTGAACTGACAAACTTAATTTTCAACATCTTTTCAATACATTACTTTATATGTTCTTTTTTATTTAACGTATTCTAATCAGCATTACCTTCATTTGGTTTCAGGGGTCAATAAACCATTAGCTTAAAAGGATTTCTAACTATGATGTATCAAATTAAACGGCTTTCACTAGCTGAACGTTATTCTATTATCATTTTCATTTGAACAACAAAAAGCAGCATAAAGCGTGGTATTTTGTATCGGAATAGGCCAAAACCTTAGCCAGAGCCCCTGAGCAAGATGGCGGCTCCAGAAACGCGTCGCGCGGATATGACGCTTTTCTGTGCGGTGACGTAGTGCGCATAATACGTATTACGTAACGGACGTTCGGATCAAGAAGCGCACTTGGAACTTTTAAGAGGGTTGGTATGTTTTATGTGTTTCAATGTTAAAAACAGATAATTTTTTACAGTTATGTTGTTAAGTAGCATGTGCCGCTTCTTTTGGACAATGCACAGGCTCATGGTTCACAATGGACACATTGTTCTTTTTTAGTTCTGTCATCGCTGTAGCAACAAAGCTAACGTTGTTAGCTGCAAGGCTAACACATCCATTCATTCCTTATAACTGCCACACTGTTAGCATACCTACAGCTAACGGTGTTCGCTAATATTGTGATTTGACATTAACCCAATCCGCTAATATAGACCTGGGGCAGGTTGTTAACATTTTGTTTTCGACTTTAGTTCACACAGTTGTCACGACCCGGTTTAGGTGACAGTGGCCCAACATGTTTCGTCCCAAACCGACTCTGAAGGACCGACAGCACCTGTACAAGCTTATCATCAGCCAGCTGCTCTACGATGGATACACTAGCATCGCCAACAGTCTCATCAATGAGGTGAAGCCACAGAGCGTTGTGTCTCCCTCTGAGCAGCTCATGCAGCTGGCAAAGATAGGTAAGAGTTGAGACCATGTTCTGATCTTGAAAACAGCATCTTGGGGTGGAGGGTGGGGGATACCTAAAAGTATTTTGTGCAATTAAAAGAAACAGCCGACACCGACGTCATAGCTTTTGCTTAATTATAAGACGAGCTGTTTTTGAAGTGAAACAAATAATGCTAATTCTGACTTGCTTGAAGAATGCACTCTTCCACTTCAGTAAGACCTTTGGGATCATCTATCAGTCACACTCTTCTCTGCTCTGCATGCGTTGCTTGTTTGCACTGGTCTCTTTTTGATTGATTTGATTGAAAGTGAGAGTCATTAGTGTGTGCCATACTGCAGCACCATTTACAGTTGCAGGACTTTTCCCTTTTGCATCCTCCGAAACACTCATGTGGCATAACCACAGTTTCCAGTTAAGTTAAAACTTTTGCAAAGATATGAAAAGAGGCTGACGTAGTAGACATAGCAGTGTGAAATGCCTCCAAACTGCTGACCCTTTGCTTTTAGCGTCCTCCTAATTTTTCTGCTAGGTTAGCTCCAGTCTGCCACCTCTGACTGACATATACACGAAACATGTGCTAAAAAGTCAGCTGTGTCGTAATGGATGCAGCTCACCCTGGACACTGTCTTTTCCCCTCTGCCCTTAGGACAAAGATTCAGGACTATGAAGCTCAGACCGAACACACTAAAACAGCTTGAAAAAGAAAAACATGACTGATTATAGAGTGACTGACTTTCTTTTAGGGCAGATTTTTCAAGTCTTCTACTGGTGCTACTTTTACTGGCTTTATTTATTCTGTCTATCTAGTTATCTAATCTCCTCTATCTGGGGTTATAATCTCAGATTCTCAGGCCTTTGTAGCAGTTGTTTCATCCACATCTTGGTTTTTGTACTGTATGTCTTCAGATCCTAACTACAACCTATAATCCATTACAGGGATGGAAAATGACGATAGTGCTGTTCAGTATGCGATCGGTCGCTCCGATACTGTAGCCCCGGGTGTTGGCATCGATCTGGAATTTGACGCAGACGTCCAGACCATGTCTCCAGAGGCGTCAGAGTATGAGACCTGCTACGTCACATCTCACAAGGGCCCTTGCCGCGTTGCTACATACAGTCGAGATGGTCAGCTGATCGCTACAGGCTCTGCTGACGCCTCCATCAAGATCCTGGATACTGAGCGCATGCTGGCGAAGAGTGCCATGCCCATTGAGGTGAGGCAGCTCAGACAGCACAGGCATGCTGGATGTTTTTAAGCCAGTGCACTGACATTTTTTCATTTCTACATACATCAGGTGATGATGAATGAGACGGCGCAGCAAAACATGGAGAATCACCCTGTGATTCGGACGCTGTACGACCACGTCGATGAAGTCACCTGCCTTGCCTTCCATCCCACCGAACAGATTCTGGCATCTGGCTCCAGAGATTACACCCTCAAACTGTTTGACTACTCCAAGCCCTCTGCAAAAAGAGCCTTTAAATATATACAGGTCGGACATATTCAAATCCAAAGTGCCAAAGCTGATGTATATAAATGCAAATCTTTGTAATCCAGTTGTCGCCTTTCGATTTACCCACAGGAAGCAGAAATGCTGCGTTCAATCTCCTTCCACCCCTCTGGTGACTTCCTGCTAGTGGGGACGCAGCACCCCACCCTGCGCCTCTATGATGTCAACACTTTCCAGTGCTTCGTGTCTTGCAACCCACTGGACCAGCACACAGACACCATCAGCGGGGTCAGCTACAACCCCACAGCTAATAGCTATGTCACCTGCAGCAAGGACGGCAGCATCAAGCTGTGGGACGGTATCTCTAACCGCTGCGTGACGACCTTTGAGAAGGCACATGATGGAGCGGAGGTGTGCTCCGCCATCTTTTCCAAGAACTCCAAGTACATCCTGTCCAGTGGGAAAGACTCGGTGGTCAAACTTTGGGAGATCTCAACAGGCAGGACTCTGGTCAAGTACACAGGTAGGGAGGATTTGCTGTTATTCTAAACTATGGCAGTTGAAGCATTCACAGTCACAGGTTTGCTGATGCATAACTTACCTATAGTGAGCTACTTGCAACATTTAAAACCTATAAAAAATAAATATTATAACAAGTTTATGGCAAATTCATATTTAAAATTCTAACACTCAAGAATTACATTTATCTAGTGTGCATATTAGCTGTTCATGCTGAGACATATGACCAGAAATATAGTTTATATAAATGTATTGTTTCTGTCACGAGTGTATAGACTATGAAAAGAGAAAAAAATGCAAGAAATAAAGTAAAACAACACAAACTAACCAACTAAAAAAGTCAGCTCTCTGGCTGTTTTAACAAAAGTTTATTTGGCACGTGCCTGTTGTACATCTATACAACATTCAGCATGGATGTCATTTCTGTTTTTAGTCCAGCACAGAAATAAAACTTTAAAAAAAGAACTGAAAGCATCCACACAGCTTCTGACTGAAGCCCAGCTGTTAACACTTTGCTATGTTACTCAGCATCTATATTTCTATATTTCACACACGATTGTGTATCATATTGGCACTATTGAACAGAATTTCACATGGATCATGTGTTTGCCGTCCCTGTGTTGTTTTTTTGTAATGATTTTTAATTCTTAGTTTCATAACCGTGCTGTGGATGGAAGCAGTGGCAAAGCTTACTGTTCTCCAGCTGCTGAACAGGTGGTTTGATTAAAAATTCTTATTAGGATTTAAATGACAGAGGTTGGATAGTACTTAAAGTAAGGAGCTTAGCTGACGTCAACGTAATTAAAATGCGCTTTCTCCCACATTGTGTGTGTGTGTGTGTGTGTGTGTGTGAGAAAATCCAAGAGTGTTATGTTTTGCATTTGTCCCTTAAAATTCCTAAATGGATATATGCAGTGTTTCATCTTGATAAGTGTTAGCGTGCCATGCTTGAGTAAAAAGGGTTTTTACTCCTATTTATCAGCTTTTAGGCACTGTTCTGTAACGTCTCCATCAAGCATGATCATAATGCAGTGGTAATAAGGATCCTATTTGTCAGTCAGCACTAGAGGTCGCCTTAGTTTAAAAAAATCACTTATGATGCCATTTTATCCGCCTTTTAATTTTTTTATAATATTGAAACATTTAATAGTGTTTAATTAAACAAATCAGAAGGAAATAATACAGGAAAAAAGAGACGTGGCGCTCAACACTGTAAAAACCAGAGGAATGAGCTGCAGTTACAGGAGAGACACTAAGATGATACAAACATGAGCTGAATGGACTTAAGCTGGGTGTCACTTTGTCACATGGATCCACAATGCTTTGTAAATTTCACGTGTTATTCTACAGTTTTATGACTTGTGTAATGCTGTGAAAGAGACAAAGCACTTATGGTAGCAGTATTGTAGCATGGGAACTATATAATGTTACAGTAGATCCACAGTCAGTGGAAGTGAGCAAGTGTGCATGGACTTTCAAATCAATAAAAATGGCAGTTTTTTAGAAGTGGCGTCTGAAACTCTTAAGCATAAACTCTGTTTACGCTTCCATATGTGCAACAGTTCATGCTGCAACACTGCTATCTGCACACATGACCCTTTATATTGCTACATCTCCTCACTCTACTGTCATTTCTCTCAACGCACTCTGCAGATACCATCTACACGATGTTATAAATATCTAATCTATAGAGGTTTTGCAGGCATGTGACCCCTTATCACTTCCCAACCATTTTAGATGCGTAACATGTCAAGTGAGTAAAAAACCCACTAAACGTCATGGAGATGAGATAAACTATGACAGTTATAAGTAAACAAACAAATGCCACACACTTTATATCATTATGTTATCAACAGTTATACTGGACGAGATCCAACATGGGTGACAGAGTCACTGGACTCTGCCTCTGCAGTCACTGCCTGAACAACTGAACCACGGTCACTGCAAATTTACCTGATGTTTATCATATTAACATATTACCATCTAACATCTGTGACAGTGATACTGAGGCAAGTTGATTGAGGATATCTTCAATTTTCCATCAGTAAGCACTGCTGATTTTACCTTTGTTCACTGCTATTCATGGCTGTTACTGAAACTATATATTTATTCTCAAAATGGTCATTTTGTAAAAATGTCAATTAAAACTTCAAGTATTTTTTAAACATTTTTAAGAGATTTAAAAAAAAAAAAGTGCCTTCTTGTAAGTGCTACCAGTGTCGGCATTTCAACAGGAAGTGTGTCAGCGTCCTCGTGGCTTAGTGCTGCTCTCTCTGCTGTGTTATCCTGTTGCTGTGACAGTATAACACCGTCTGTGGTGGGCTGTAACATTCTCCCTCTGATAGAGTCACAGGCTGCATGCAGCTTTATTTGGACACTTTAAAATCATGGAACGTTACAAGCATTCTGCTCCTGATTATTTTCATCAGTCAGGAGAGAGACATTTATGATAAGTTTGTGTGGTTAAGTGCGTTTAGTTGAACGTGCTACAAGCACAGTAAAAAGTGCATGAAGTGCTCCTGGATGTGGTTTATGTTGGTCATGAAAACCATTTCTGTAGCATAGAAATGATCAGTGCTGTCATCAAGGAGTTTTTATCACGAGATAAGTTATGCTTTATTTACATTTTTAAAACCACCAGTATCTGTTTCAAGTAATATTTGGCCATTTCACATTGATCATTTAGAGAATAAATATATAGTTTCAGTAAAGCAGTGAAAAGGAGCTAACAGAGGCAAAAACAGCAGAGCTTACTGATGGAAAATCAAAAAAAATCCAAAATCCTCAGTAACTCACGAGAGAAATGACAAGTACAGTGAGGAGATGTAGAAATAAAAGTGTCATCTATGGATGGTGGTGTAGCAGCATGAGCTGTTCAAGATTGTTTAGTTGACACGTGCATAGTTATACAAGTACAACACACAGTGAAATGTGAAGTGTGTGTGTTATTTATTTTTTCTCTCCTAATCTGCCGTTGTTAATGATTTGAAAGTCCATGCCACACTTGCTCCCTTACAGCCTGTTTAGGTTTGATGCTCTTTGGCTTGTGAAGACTACACTGCCCCCTAGCAGAGCAATGCTGAGTTAATGTTTCTAACTGCAGTGAAGAACTTGTTGTCAGCTGATTGGATTACATTTTACTTTATTGCAATAACCAGGTCATCGTGCCTTCACTGGTTTATTTTCTGTGATGCTACATATTACCTGCTGTTGGGACATCAGTGTGATCGAGGTCCACGCTGTGTTTTAAATATACAGTAGCTTTCAGCTGGCAGTGCTGGATCTCAGTAAAAAAAGATTTCATTCCCTACAATCTTCATCACACTGAGTCAGATTATGAGTAATCGTGACTGTTCCGTCTTCAACTGCTATTCTGATAAATGTTGCAAAAACTCCTGCCAAATCAAGAGCCTGATGACGCTATGTTGGAGGGTCTGCAGACGTGTTGCATTGCCACTTCCTTCCTCCTTTGTAAGAATGATCATAGTTTCAGATTTTTTTGTGAATGTTTATCTGATAAGAAAACCCTTGTGGCGTGCTTTGAGAATTCGGGGGTGGTGGGTGCAGACACAGTGATGTAGTAATGCGTTGTGCTCAAAGACTGGGGGGATTTTTTCGAAATTGTTAATGTGGTTTTGATTCTTTTCTTAAGGAACCTGTGGGCTTCAATGCCCTGCTTATTTAACAGTAATTAATAACTATAGATAAATGTGTGGCCTATGCACAGGCTACACATTTAAAAAAGGGTTACCCAGGAAACCAGAGCTTAATTGTATAATTTAGTCTACTAAGTACTAATTGGAAGGTTTCTGTTCGATCCTTGGACAAGATAATAACCCCAAGTAGTTTTCCGATGCATCCAGTGCTGGATTTAGGTGCAGAAAAACATGCCTGTGTGAATAGTTGTGAATGAGGTGAGTTCAGTTAGACTAGACAAATGCTGTATAAGAAGAAGCAGTCCTAACTACACAGCTGCTCATTCACATGCTGGTAGTTATAGTTTTGCTGTCATATAGCAAGTATATTATCTACAATGCTGCCTGCTAACATTCAGCACTTATGCATTTGATATTAGCAGGGAATCAACAACACTGCCGTGATTGCTCTCTGTGAATGTCCTAAGTCTACAAAAAGGAGAAAATTGGGTAACCTGTATCTCAGTATGAGAGAAAAGTACTGTTATTCTTTGTGAGATTACTCTGCAGGCAAAGTTTGGACAAGTCATCACTGCTGGAGATCTTAGTGTTATAGAGATCACATTGATTTCTACTGGTAACGCTCTAGGTTGGAGATGTGTCTGCATCTGTAATGAGATCTGCAACACACATCATCCCTGCAACTTCTAATCTGACCCATAAACACGCTGTCATTTAGCCTGTGGAGAAGATTTCTCCATCTTTGTGATGTTCTTACGGGTACAGGGACAAACCAATAGCATTCATGCATGCACAAGATTGCAGTGTGGTTCATTTTTAGAGTTATGCAATCACCATTCTTATGGTGGCAAATTAACATACATCAGGCAGCTGTAGGCACACAATCAAATGCTGTACTACACCAATAGTTCCTAAAGTCACCAAGTCATCTCCACGTCCACTTCCATCAGTCACTGGAGACAAGAAGAAGAAAAGTTCCCGGCTGCTCAAAGACAAATAGCAGCTAAGTGAAAGTAAACTTTATTGCCATGTACACAGTGTACACACAGTGCAAATAACAAAACATGCTCAGATGCCAAGATTTACAAATATGAATGCAAAATAAATATGTAATCCATAAACCAACTGGAAAATATAAAATATGCAACATATAAATTACATTAGAAAAAGTGCAATAAAGAAGAAACAGCTGATTAAGCTGACTATAATGCCTTGCCTTTAGAGATATGACCACGACAGGTGTCAGGTGCGTTCTTCAAGAGCAGTATAAGACTGCCAGTCTGTCGTTTGGATATAGTGTCTGTGCATTAGTGAGTGTTTCTATCAGTCGGTTATTGGAGGGGTGTGGCAGTAAGGAGGATTCTGGTAGGCAGCCTGGTGTTGAGAAGCCTTTCGGCCTTGGGATAAAAGCTGTTGCATAGCCGCTTGTTAACTTTAGCCTTCTCAGGAAGTGTAGTTTCTGCAACAATTTTCTTTGTTGAGGAGATGGTGTTGTTTGTGTGAGACGTCTTCAGTTATATGGACACAGACGAACTTGATCCTCCAACAATCTCAGTTTATGATGAGTGGGTCAGGTCTTCCTGAAATCCAACATTAGCTCTTTAGTTGTGTTATGTCTGTGAAGGTTCTCAGTCACCTTGGCTCAGGCGATTAGAGGATCATCAGGGGGTCCTTTTGTCCCTCTGTGGGGGGTCACTCCCACTAGGTTTATATCTGGGACTCTCCACTATTTGACCTTAGAACTGAAGAAGCTTCTCGGATGAGAGGTGAAACGTCTTCAAGTAACTTAAAGAAGTCCAGACGCCTTTCTTTGCAAGCTCCTTTGACCTTTAGTTGTGTTGACGTTGAGAGATCGTTGTCTGTGCACCAGTTTGACAGCTACTGGCTCATCGGCATCTGCGGAATCATCGTTGTTGCTTATCAGTGCTAATGCAGTCGTGTTAGCAACAAACATGATAATGTGGTTGGTGTTATGTGTTGCTGTGCAGTTGTGAGTCAGCTGAGTGAAGAGCAGAGGAATGGGTACACAGCTCAGTGTGATGATGTTAGAGGTGTTGCAACTCATCTGTACTGCCTTTTTTGTGAATGGCAGTCAATGTGACAGAATCATGGCATTCTGTGTGTTGATCACATAAATAACATGTGTACTTTACAAGCCACAGCTGATATTTTGGTGTATCCGTGCAAGCTTAATTCAGTCAGGGCCACCGTAGTCAGAGGTGATTATTAGAGAGCCGTAAAACCCACTATTCTATGTCCACAGTGGGAAAGCAAAACAGTGAAGTAGTGAGCACAGAACAGAGCAGGCATCATGAAAGGAGGAGCTACGTTTGAGGTGGGTTGCAAAGTGGCTTACGGTTATAGTCTGCGCTTTTGGTTATTATTATGCAAACTGTGTTGTCATCATAGTTTACACAACTTGAGGCAAGCTTGACTTGCTGCTCTCTTCTCCTGTGAAAGATTTAAAAAGCTTGCTGAAAAGTTTTCTCTAACTATTGCAGCTCTATTGCTCCACTTCTGCAGTGAGTCATCGTAGAAACACCTGTAGGATCCAACCTGTTCAGTCTCAACAGTTTAGCGGTTCGCAACCAACCAAAATGATAACAAAACACACCATCCGCCAGCACTCACAGTATCACTTTTGACACTCGCCACATGCATGAGGGCAGTAGCAGTGAGCATAGACTGGCTGGAATCCAGCTCAACTGGCATAAGCTATACAATTTATCAATTACACGTGTTTTATGGTCGCATGTCTCTGAGAGCTGCCTACTCTCAGGAAGGGATGTGCTGTGCATCTAAGAAGATACATACTACAGTGTGTTACACAGATACCACACATGCACAGAGATGCTCATTATTAAAGGCCCAAAGGAAAACCTGTTTGGAATCAGTGTCTGTGATTTTAGGCAGTAATAATATTGTCTATCCTCAGTTCACTTTGTTTCACCATGACATCATTTCACCAATGAGACAGTTTTTTGTTATGTGAGTAACTCGCTAACACACAATCTGGCCTTCACTGTTATAATTTGAGCACTTTAGTTTTTGGGTATCGGTTGTTAGTACACATGATAGCTGATAAACATGGGAAGTAAGGACAGCATTTATCAGCTGATATTTACTTGAAAGTACAGTGAAAATGATTACAGCATTTTTTTTAATGCTCAGTTACTTAGACTGACCCGTCGGGCTCATCTGTTGCAGGCGCAGGGCTGAGCGGCCGTCAGATGCACCGTACGCAGGGCGTGTTCAACCACACGGAGGACTACGTGCTGCTGCCTGACGAGCGCACCATCAGCCTCTGCTGCTGGGACTCCCGCACAGCCGAGAGGAAAAACCTGCTGTCTCTGGGTCACAATAACATTGTCCGCTGCATCGTCCACTCACCAACCAACCCGGGCTTCATGACCTGCAGTGATGACTTCAGGGCCCGTTTCTGGTACCGCCGCACAACCACAGACTGAGCCACAGGAGGATGTCTGACTCTTGTGAAGCCTTCCCTGACCTCAGCAAACACTCAGTCTTCTTCAATCATTTTCAGTTCAATGGAAAGAGGACAGTGGAATCAGAGAGACAGTACTTAGGAGGAAAAATCAGTCATGTGGTTTTCTTTTTTATGACCTATTAAAGAGTGTAGAAACTTCAGTGGTAACACTCTCCTCACATTTCGTAGATATCATTCTGCAGGTTTGATTGGTTTTCCACTTTTATATTTTGTGTATGTCCTTATGTTGTAATTCTGATTTTTAATAAACAACCCAAAGGAAAAATGTCTGTCCTATGAATTTGATGGCGTAAAGTCCCCCTCAGAGCTTATAACACAGTCTCAGTGATATCCTGTCGATATTTTAAGAACACAGTTGTTGCTGCAAAAAGTGAGCAGCAACCTGTCAGGAGCACCAAATGGACACAACACGCAAACAGCCAGAGCCATTTCGCACTTTCTGTCACAGTTAAGCTTAAGAGATCCCTCTACACTTTCTTGGTCTTATCTTCAAAAACAGGAAAGAGGGAAAAAAGAAGCAAACTTCTCAAAGCTCCTGGTTTCCCTTCTCTGGTGTGGCCTTTCACCTCTGCCTGGAAGGTCAGGCTGCCCCATCGCCCCTCTGCATTCCCCGACCCCGCCGTATGTCATTCAGACAACAATAAGGAAAGTCCCAAGAATTTGTGCTTTCAACAGCCACCGTTTTCTTGGCTAACCCAACCAAACCAATCAGTCACAAATATAGAGAAATGATCCATATTTAAACATAAAGAGGAAACGCAATAAAAGGCAATGAGAAAAATTCCCTCAGTTAGTTGGAAGGGCAGACTAGTGGTGAGCAGGGTACTTCTGCTTTACAAGAAAAATTGAGGGTAAAAGAAGTGCAGAGTGCCATGAAGATGGGTTAAAACAAAGAAAAGCAGTGGGTGGGGCACAAGTTTGTGTGAGTGTGTGCAGGAGTGTCTCTCTGACCAATGGGGCTGCGGGAAAGCAGCTGAGTTTCTCCGCCCTGTGTAAAACAGCCGGGCTCGCCGTGACAGCTCAGACAATATGCTTGTGAGGCACGGAGGAAGAGGACAGCACGCAGACTTTCCACATACACGCGCTTCACTGAAACTGCGACCCTCGGCAGACGGATTTATTTCTCTGTGTGGATGCAGCTACTTCCTTAACGATCATGGTGAGTGCTGCAGCTGCTTCTGCGCTTCAACAGTTACTCAGCTTTTACTTTGTAATGCAGCATCCACCCTGTTGTGTCCTGCCGTCAGAGGAATGTGCCTGTAGACCACCTGCTCGGCTTTCGCTTTAAGCCGCGGTGTCGGCTACCACCTATTTCTACACACACCCCTGTGACCTGCTCTACTGTAGGCTGTAACCTGAGTCCATCCTGACGCAGCTGAGAGGGAAACTCTAAGAGCCTCGTTAACACAAAAGCCTTTAGAAGTTGCTCAGCCGCAGATAACTGAGGATGTGAAGCTGGATATTTTCAGAATGATAAAACCAACAGACACAAGCTCTTAATATTCAAACTATCATCTGATCACCGAAACTTTACGCACTGTGGAAAATCAACTTTCGTGGCTTGATTGCATTGCAACCTCAGCTCACTCATCCACTACGTGTTACAAAAATAGTTACTGCAGCAACTAATGCAGTGGTTTCTAGATATGTTTGTGGTTTTCAAGCCCAAACACTATGATTGTTTCGAATAGGGCTGCTGCAGCTTCAGAACTTAATGATTATCCTCATTTTAAAGAAAATCCCTATAATATTATCCTAATATCGATAGCAAATTACAGAAAATAAGTGTTAGTCAAGTTGTTGATTTGTTTGTTGTCTTTTTTGGAAACTGATTAAACTCCAAATACAAGTGAATGATGAGTCAGTAACCAGAACTGTCATACGCACAAAAAGAACAATTACACAATCATTTATTATTGTAACAGCTCAGGTTGAGCAATTTGGAGGCAAAGTTAGAGGAAAGGCTGAGATGGGTGAGGATGGAGCGGTCAGGCAGGAGGAAGACCACAGAGGAGGTTCACAATGTAGTGAAGGAGGGGATGCTGGGATAGGGTGAGAGGGACGCGGACGATCTCCTGAGAGGATCACATGTGCATTATGACACAGTGTCCTCCATTATCATTTTATTGGAGCCTTTATTTTGTGTGCCTTTATTGTGAAAGGCAGTCACTGTGACATTTGGGAATATGCTGAAAAAGTCTACAGAAATCAAACTTGGTGGAGGGCTTACGCACACTTTAATACTGTAATACCTTTTCTGACGCACACCCGTTTTCACACCTTGGCTCATGTGATTAGGTAGAGGATCAATAGGGGGTCAGTGACCCTCTTGGGGACACGCCCATAGGGCTTAAAATCTGGGGCTCTCCACCAATCGCTCTTAGAACTGAAGAAGCTTCTCGAATGAGAGGTGAAACATCTTCAAGGAAACTTAAAGAAGTCCAGATGCTTTTCAAGCTCCTTAGACTACGATGAGCTGGATGACTGAGAACCTTCACAGTCATTAATATAGGCCACACCAGTTGGGTAATGAATCCTACCATTTCCCACCGTATCACGGTTGTCACCGTGTATTTTCACCATTCTGCCTCCAGAAACGAGTGTTTGTTGAAGCACTCTGAGAGTCGCGGATCAGGGGAGCACTGCGGCCAACAGCAGATGTGGAAAGCATTAAAGTGAGCTGAGAATTCTGCTCCAGTTGCTGCGTTGGACAGTTCTCAGGCCAGTCAGTGTGTAAGGTCGGGTGGTAGAAAAAGTTTAGAAACCTCTATATGATGAATGAAACAGCAGAGCGCAATCTTCCCAAACCCTATCTGGAGTTACCAGTGGTGGGAAAGGATATGCATCACTCTGACAATCCCCAAGCGAAGCAACCAGTTTGACTGTGCTCATCTTATTCATTTTCCCTTTAAAAATACTGTCTGGCTTGGCTGATGACTAACTCTGTTTAAGCAATCGAACCTTACATGAAGGTTGTTTTATACCCGATCCCTGCCTTTATCAGGATGCAGAAAGCTATTTTGGGCCGCCTAGTGTGTTGCTTAGTGTCTGTTTTTATCATCTGAGAGCAGTAGTCAGTGCACAGTCACAGAGGTTTACACAGCAGGAGGCTGGTGTGGAGAAGTGGCAACAACATCACCCACAAAAGGAAGCTGATCTAAGTTTCTTGAGCTAATTTAACTCCTGTGATCTTCAGTCGTGCGTTTAACTCCTGAGGACTTTTGAGGAAATCATTAATAAAGTGGGTAACTGGATCCTCCTCAAACAGACTACAGTACTTACTAATTACTACAGTAATGATAAATGAGTGGATCCAGCTCATTTAGTGGGAGGTTTATCTGAAAACCATAGCTAACAGATCAAGTTGTTCAAGTTTGTAATAGCAAAAAGGTAATTGTGAAACAAAAAGCAAAAAAACGAACCCATCAGCTACAAACACGAGGAGAATGCTCACGCTCGCTCATTCCTTACATGGCTTTTTTTTTCACATGTGAGGGAATTTTATTGTGTCTTCCAGCTTATTGCTTTGGTTTCTACTCCCATCAGTGAGGAGCAATAAATAAAAGCTTCACTGAGCGCACAGTGTGTTACTGTATGAGCTAAAGAGTTAGATGTGTTTATGAAGTCGTTTGAGGCCAAATTAAGTTTCTCTCACAGCTTGCTGAGCTCCCCCAAGTGACCAAAAAACAGCTTATGCCACTACTAAAGAGATATTATAGTAGCCAATGCAACAGCCCTACCTAGATGCACGTACTGTAAATTGCAATGTTAAAAAATAATTTAAAAATTTCCGAAATGAAGTGAAAAACAAAAGAATGTGAAGAAAAAGACGCTAAAGCAGACGCTCAGATATCAGATGTGTTAGTGTTGGGCTGTACTTTCATGTAATGGAAATTTATACCACAAGAGCGTAACTGAAGCATCCTAAGTCGGACAACAAATAGTTGTTTATATAGAGCCTGACTGATAGAGAATTTCCAAGGCCAATACCAATATTTGGTGATTTCAATATTCAGATATACTGGCCTACATTTCATTTATCTTTAAGACACAGAGAGTATAAATGTCTGCTGTCATAAATGTCAGCAGATCAGCCAACATCTAATATCAGCCTGCCGACAAAACAGCAATTTCATTTTTTAAATCAGACCTTTGAGTTTCTCTTCAAAAGTTTGTTTTGGCTTTTTGAAACATTATCATCTAATACAGGGGTCTCCAACCCCCGGACCAAGGACCAGTACCGGTCCGTTAGTGGTTTGGTACTGGGTTGAGGCTCGGGTGTGAAATTGATGGTTTTCAGGGTTTTTATCGGTTTTTATCGTTAACTCGGTTTCCCTGGGTCTTTTCACGTGTGTTATGAATAAATTTCTTTTTTTGTACCGGTACTGGTTTTATGTTGTTGTATTTATTTATCTGCGACACCTTAAAGGCCGGTCCGTGAAAATATTGTCAGACATAAACCGGTCCGTGGCACAAAAAAGGTCGGGGACCGCTGTTCTAATGAACTGAATATAATGTTAATTTCATAGAAGGTCTCATGAACTCAAGATTGTATAACCTTTGAGGTAAGTATGTCAGTAGCATAGTGAGCGCCCCCCACATGCTCCCTAAACCCTGTGGCTTCTGTGGCATAAAGCTCATGTTAAAGATATATTCTGTCATTTTAGTCCCCCGGTGGGGATTTTTGTAAATAAACTGAGCTATGTTTACTTCCCAGTGGCCATACTTGAGCTCATTCTTGATTTAGGAAACAATATTTTAGTTCCTCAGTTATCAGTGAAGTTACATATGAAGTTTACTACATTTCTGCAAATTTCACCACCAAAGCACATTTAAGTAATCCCTCTGTTTGCATGCACGTCTTTCCCTTTTCGTACTCGAGTGCAAAAAGTAAAGAAAACATGTCGATAACATGAAATGTGAATGTTTGACACCCAAGGGCTACTGCAAAAATGAGCTGATACGGTCGCCTTGCTCTTCACTACTGCAACTGCACTAACGCATCAAAATGATCCCAAAGAAAAAAATATGTTGAACAATCCCGTAGTGAATATCTGTAGTGAGAGAAAATGCAGAAGATGAGCATGAGGAAGTGTGACTATAAATAAAACCAGAGTGCAAGCAATGAGATAAGTTCCTGTCAGGGAAACAGTGGGCCTGCAGCCCGAGTGTTATCTGTAGAAATACTCCTCACTTTGACCAGTCTGTCAACCACTGTTCATGCTACACCTCTGCAGATGAAAGATGCTGTAGTGCATTTGTAAAGCGCTATACAAATACAGGCCATTTACCATTTGTAGTCTGTATCACAGGCGCGCCCTCGCTGATTTTGAGCACAGCCCCACTTTTAGCGTTTTGGTCATTTTAACACTTTGGTTTTTCAGATCCACAAGTGGTTTAGACATGAACTGCTAAGTTATCAGGTCTTTAACTTTAAGCTTTCTAATTAGAACGTTTGGTTTGCAAGGTACATCTAAAAACTGCGTCTTTAGACACAGATCGGGAAAAGCTGTTTGGTCACAAGTAAGGAAGGCGCTGCTGGAGAAGCATGATATTCTTGATAACTTTGAATCGCGTTTTAGGAAGTTGCACTCCACAGAAACGGCTCTCCTTAAAGTCACAAATGACCTTTCGATGGCCGCAGATAGCGGTGACTGCTCAGTCCTTGTTCTATTGTCCATATGAGGCTTACTGTTTGTACAGCATGTTCTTGTGTAGACCGTAGCTCAGCCTTTGATACCGGGTTTCCAGATCTGTCGTGAAATGGTTCATTTCAATTCTGGCGAATAGAACACTTTTGGTGTCAGTGGAAACCTTTTGGTCAGATGTAGCTGAATTTTCATGCAGTGTTCTGCAAGGATATGTTTAAGCCCCTTGTTATTCTCATTACATATCCTGCCATTAGGCCTTATTATTATTAGTTTTAAAATCATTTCCTATCATTTGCATGCAGATGATATCCAATTGCACCTCTCTTTTAAACCTTGTAAACTGGATAAACTATCTGTTCTAATGGACTGACAAACGGTTTTCTGCAGCTTAACACAGACAAGACTGAGTGTTGCTGCAGAGAGCATCAAGCCCCAAATTAGACAACGTCTGGGTTCTTACTCGTCCACAAACAACAACTACAGGGAGTGCAGAATTATTAGGCAAATGAGTATTTTGTCCACATCATCCTCTTCATGCATGTTGTCTTACTCCAAGCTGTATAGGCTGGAAAGCCTACTACCAATTAAGCATATTAGGTGATGTGCATCTCTGTAATGAGAAGGGGTGTGGTCTAATGACATCAACACCCTATATCAGGTGTGCATAATTATTAGGCAACGTCCTTTCCTTTGGCAAAATGGGTCAAAAGAAGGACTTGACAGGCTCAGAAAAGTCAAAAATAGTGAGATATCTTGCAGAGGGATGCAGCAGTCTCAAAATTGCAAAGCTTCTGAAGCGTGATCATCGAACAATCAAGCGTTTCATTCAAAATAGTCAACAGGGTCGCAAGAAGCGTGTGGAAAAACCAAGGCGCAAAATAACTGCCCATGAACTGAGAAAAGTCAAGCGTGCAGCTGCCAAGATGCCACTTGCCACCAGTTTGGCCATATTTCAGAGCTGCAACATCACTGGAGTGCCCAAAAGCACAAGGTGTGCAATACTCAGAGACATGGCCAAGGTAAGAAAGGCTGAAAGACGACCACCACTGAACAAGACACACAAGCTGAAACGTCAAGACTGGGCCAAGAAATATCTCAAGACTGGTTTTTCTAAGGTTTTATGGACTGATGAAATGAGAGTGAGTCTTGATGGGCCAGATGGATGGGCCCGTGGCTGGATTGGTAAAGGCAGAGAGCTCCAGTCCGACTCAGACGCCAGCAAGGTGGAGGTGGAGTACTGGTTTGGGCTGGTATCATCAAAGATGAGCTTGTGGGGCCTTTTCGGGTTGAGGATGGAGTCAAGCTCAACTCCCAGTCCTACTGCCAGTTTCTGGAAGACACCTTCTTCAAGCAGTGGTACAGGAAGAAGTCTGCATCCTTCAAGAAAAACATGATTTTCATGCAGGACAATGCTCCATCACACGCGTCCAAGTACTCCACAGCGTGGCTGGCAAGAAAGGGTATAAAAGAAGAAAAACTAATGACATGGCCTCCTTGTTCACCTGATCTGAACCCCATTGAGAACCTGTGGTCCATCATCAAATGTGAGATTTACAAGGAGGGAAAACGGTACACCTCTCTGAACAGTGTCTGGGAGGCTGTGGTTGCTGCTGCACGCAATGTTGATGGTGAACAGATCAAAACACTGACAGAATCCATGGATGGCAGGTTTTTGAGTGTCCTTGCAAAGAAAGGTGGCTATATTGGTCGCTGATTTGTTTTTGTTTTGTTTTTGAATGTCAGAAATGTTTATTTGTGAATGTGGAGATGTTATATTGGTTTCACTGGTAAAAAATAATTGAAATGGGTATATATTTGTTTTTTGTTAAGTTGCCTAATAATTATGCACAGTAATAGTCACCTGCACACACAGATATCCCCCTAAAATAGCTAAAACTAAAAACTAACTAAAAACTACTTCCAAAAACATTCAGCTTTGATATTAATGAGTTTTTTGGGTTCATTGAGAACATGGTTGTTGTTCAATAATAAAATTATTCCTCAAAAATACAACTTGCCTAATAATTCTGCACTCCCTGTAAATAAACAGATACAAGTTGTTCGGATGCGTCACCGCTTTATTGAAGACTCACACCTGATCACGCTTGAAGGGAGTCCAAAATAAATTCACACTTTCATCACCCAATTCTTGTTTAGAGTCATTTAATGGTTTATGCTGTACAAACAGTTAGCCTCATACAGACAATAGAGAAACTGCAGTTTTTGGCACTCTGGAGTTGGCTTCAATCTTCAGCCACAGACGCTGCGCTTGTCAAGTGAAGTGTAGCAGAAAAACCACATCAGCAGCATCGAATTTCCAAATGGTGTCGTTTGTTTCTTATGTATCCGCTTTTAATTTGTAAAAGGAAATATTTTGTTTCTTACTAGTTTTAATCCTGAGATCAGGTTTAACAAAAGAGTCCAATAGTTATTCCATCAGTAGAAAAAGAGTATTGAAACTTTAAATGTCTCTTTTCTTTAGTTCAGTCATAGATCCGTCCACCAAAAGCTGCTTGGAAGTTTTCATTAGTTGAGTTTTTGACATAGTTCTCACCAGTTCCTGTACAGGAAATACCAGGGCAGCTGCAGCGAGTCGGTGTCACTGCCACAGAGTCTGTGTTGACCTCCTCTTGGGTTTGTTTGGGTTGGGGGAAGGTTGACAAAAGTGATTTTCCACGAAGCACATCTGAAGATCATCTAAGATTGAAAAAGTGATTGACCAGAGACAGATTCCACACGTGTCAAATGATAATTTATGGGGATATTACACTTTGCTTTTTCCTCCTTCTGTCTCCATCTGCGCACACACACACAAACACACACAAACACACACACCGCCCCCACCAACACTGTCTTTGTTTCTGTGGGAAATTCTAATATGTCATATTTACAAGCTGACTTCCGTCACACATTAAAGACAGGAGTTGATCTCAGCTATGTCTCATCTCCGGCACTGCACTCCCACCACTCTGCCTGGGAAAAGAATTTTTGTTTCTTAAATCCTAGTGCATCTCTGGTCCTGTGTGACAGATGTGCATTGAAGGTATAATGGATGAGGCTTTGACCTGACCCCGAGTTCGTGTCTTGGTCAACCAAAAGGGGGATGTTCCCACACTAGGAACTGATCCTAAGCTTGTTCATGTTCCACTGGCTCTAAAGGTACACACTACCACATAAATACGACTTGCACGATGCTCTTTGGCTATACAGGAAGAAGAGTTCCAGTTATCTTCCCAGTTTGTAGTACAGTTACAAAATACCCGCTGAATGTGCGTCACTGGTTACAAAATACTTTGGCAGTAGAATTGTGAATAAACACAAGAAGCAACGAGTTTCTATGTGAACTCTCTCACAGCCTGTGACGGACTGCATTTTGACCACCGTGACCTCACTAACAGTTTCTAATAGTAATGAAGATTTGTATCTTCATATGTAGGAAACTTTTACAAAAAGTAAATGGATCACATGAAAACATTGGCCTTGTTAGAGAGGTGAGTTTCGAGAAGTCCAGTAATGGGGCATTGGAGAGCTCTGAGACAGGCCGGTCTTTCTGAAATCCCCTCACTGCTGCAGATGACCCGCCTTCTTTGACTTAGTTTAGCAAAAGACCACTTCCTGTTAAAAAAGAGTTTGTCCTTCCCACAGTCACCATGTGCTTGGCAGCCAAAGACTCAAAGGCCCAATCAACATGACTACAAAAATAAGCCCCTCCCTCCACATGGCACAGCTTTAAGTTCAAGTTGGACACATCATAAGAGCTTCATTATTTGTGTAACTCATGGTTCTACTTTGTGAACCTAAGCCTAACTTTATTGTGCAGTACAAATTTTCACTATGAACCAAATTTTTACCCAGTTGTTTTATACTCGGCTGATTAAAGACAGGTTTGGGTTCAGATATATGACCTGTACTTTTTGACCTAGCTGTCTGTCATTTGTGATTAATCAACCCGGTAGCATCAGCTATGCAACGAGTTGTTTTCCGCATGTGTCTTACAGAGTACTTCAATGGTGCAATGGTAGTACAAATTATGGTTAGCAAGCCAAACAGAAAAAGAAGGGAGCTAAAAAGGGGAAGGAAAGAACAGAGCCGTGTACGCCAAGACCTTTAGCAGTGTCGTCACCGACTTTGCAGAGTGCAGAGTCTGAATGATGACGTTATGATGACCGAGCAGTCTGTGCTTTCGTTGTTAGAAACGACTGAATTGTTACCACCTATGCAGTTTATATGTGCTCATATTTTAATACGTGTGTGTATACATGTAGAAGCTGGTCGATTATAAATAAATGACTGTGAAATTCTATAACTGATCTGTTTGTGAGGACTTGTGGTTTATGAGTTTCTCTCTTTTGTTCCATACTTGCAGTTGTCTTTGTTACATTAGCAAGGCTACACCTGTTTTGGGCTTTTGAACGGCATCGTTGAAGAAGAGTCCATAGCGTAAGCTAAGATCAACGTCCCCTCCCTGACCGCTGACACCGGTTGTTGTCCGAGCTCTGTGTCCATCCTAAGGCCCATCACAGAGATGTGAGCATGTAACATTTGTGTCATATATCTGTGGCGTAACATCAAGAAGTTTCCTTTCCTTGAACTACTTCAATCCTGGACACCAGGCTGTTTGCTTAAATAAATCTAACATGATACCATTTTGAGACAGTGGCACTGTTTCACATTTAGTCATGATGCTTCCTGGCATGACAATGACTAAAATAAATGCGGTATTTTTGTGCATTGGTATTGCTGTTGTTGACCTTTTAAAAGAGGTACAATGACATCAGTGTTACCAATTCACTTTCACCTTTTTAACAACACATTAATCTATGCAACTAATATAATAGAAATAAACACATCATGTGAAACGTGTCAGATTTGTTTTTAATCCAGGTCGCTCCGTGAGGTGAGGTTTGGAACAAGACATTTTATCTTTAGAGCGCACGATGTACAACCGCTACAACTCGTTGGCTTCTACACCTGACTTTTAGTAGCCAGTCCTTGCGTTGGTGAGCTGATGTTAATTTGTGAACAGGACAGAGAAGAGATGGGAGAGGCAGAGGCAGCTGTCCAGCTGAAGTGCTGAAGCCCAGCTGTCCACGGGCATGATCTGCACAAGCAGGCGCGTGCAGGAATCCAAAAGAGTCACAGCTGAATCTGACTTTGTCACTATATTCGGGGATCAACACACAGACACAGAACCACGGCCACAAGGCAAGGACGGACGAGTGCATGTGCCACCCGAGGACGAGCGACCTATAAATGTCAGACGGCGTGTCATTCAAATAAGGGCTATATATGAAATTTGGCCACCGACAATTAGGTCAGTCTTTTTACGTGCATTCATGGGTTATGGGTGTTAAATATAGAGTTTGGATAGTTTATAATGAAGCTCAGCAGTTGTCCTCTCAGGATAATGTGCATGATTATTATAAGGAGAAAGTAGATCGCAGTGCCACGGTGCCTGACTGTCATCGGACCCTGTGTATTTCACTTGCACGTCTGTAGCATGACCCCGAGGATTAAGGAGTTTGCTGAGGCTTGCTGCATGTGTCTGCGCGTGTGTGTTGACAGGAGGCCGTGGTCTGCTGTGGTCAGTGTGCAACACAGGCCCGCATCCCAACAGGTGCTGAGCGTGTTGGTCTCTGATGTTGAATGGGCTCTTTGTTTCAGAAGATTCACCCTCAGAGAGAGGGCAGAGCCAGCAGAGTACCCCTGCCCCAACCTCTCCCCGCACACAGAGTTATCAGCGGGAGGTCATGTCGGTATTTGTTTATCCCAACGTCTGTGCAACTGTGTTTGAGTAACCCAGCTATCCGTCATCATACGTATTAGCTTTAAAGAACAGGAGTAGGTGTGAGCAAACAATTTAATAGCATAATCTGTAATCATCGAAGCTTTTCAGAAGCTTTTCAGTCACAAGCTAGTGGGAAATGTCTGATGCTGAGAAATTACACCACCAGAAAGACCCCAAAACTGCGCTTCCTCTAGCGGTCATCTGACTCTCAAAAAGCGAGTCGATTCCCATAGACTCTGATGTTTAAACAGCATTAAAAGGAGGTTACAGCAGTGGCAGTGGTATTTTGTGATTTTTACAGAAGGTATGAAAAATGTTCCTAATCAGTGTTAAAAGGATGAATATTACTGCTGCGTATGTTTCAGATCATAAGCTCATTTTAAATACTTTAGATTCTGTTTAGTGTCCAGCATTATATTCAATAAATCATCAGTTTGTAATGGCTGACCTGTGGGCATCATGTGTCTCTGAAAATAAACAGAAACACAGGCCTGATTTACTGTTTAAAAACAGTAAATTAAAATATAAAAAAAAAAATCAGCTGAATTAAAAGGCTCGAGCAGTTTGTGACATGCTTAACTGTCGATGTCTACAGTGAATATTATTGAAAAATGAAGGTAAAGTGTGGGCTGCTTAAACGTGTTTCATTCAGTCAGCTAATCTGAAGGTGCTGCTGAGCCGTGCCTGTTTATTACACTAGACCGACAGCTTTCCTTGTTGAAATGCTAAAGAAGTTAACAACTGATCTTCTCTGCATCACATATGCTGACCGAGCTGTTAAGTGAGAGAAAAGTCATCTCTTACACATCACTGAAGCTTATCTTCTTGCTAATGCTAGCTGTGTTTCCACACAAAGCTCATATCACAGCTGATCTCAAAGTAAAGGCTGATCCAGCAGCATCCTGTCTCACCAGTTTACCATGGAAACCCAGAAGTTTATGCACAACCTGCATGACCACCAGAAAAAAGTTGTTCTCTATTTTTGTTTAGCACTCAAGTCAGTGTTAACTAGAGACTGATATTGTCAGGGTCCCTGTGCCTACCCGGTCGGCTCAGTACGGCTACATATGTTTTGTATTCCTTTATTCTTTTCCTGCTCTCTCCTTTCCCCTCTTTCCCTCCTCCCTCTGCCTGGGCGGAGCTTACCTGCGGGCTCCTGCCCTTGGCCCACGCACCTGTGGCTCATTACGAGTGATCCAGCTCCTTTATAAGACGGCAGCCCTGTGTTTCTCGTCGCTGGACCGTTGCCGACTCTCGTTAGTGTTAACCCCAGCTCAGTTCGTTCTCGTGTTTCCCTAGCGATCTTCTTACAGTAACCTTTTGCTTCTCTGTGAATAGATTTCCCTGGACCTGCCCCTGTGTTACCTGAGCGATCAAGTGTGTGAGGATTGGAGCGAGCTTTTGTGTTTCTTGTGGAGTGTGAAGAGGAGCGTGGAGCGTGGATGGAGTGAGGACTTTGGAGCGTGTGTGGACTGCAAGTGTCTTTCCCCCCCCTGTTCGTGTGTGGATTCCTGGAACCCGTCTTTTCCCCACTGTGTAAATAGATCACCTGGTGCTTCTGTAAATAAAAAACCTTTATTGTTCCCTACTCAGAGCCTGCGCGTGAGTCCGTTCAGTCCCGTTGTGACAGATATGATGGTTAAAATATTTTAAGCACTGCTGTATATACGGCCAGTACACTTAACTGCATCAACGCTTTCCTGAGTTTATGGGCTAAATCACAAATTCTGCATGATAACATTTTAAAAAGCTTTATCTATGGTTTGATAATTAGTTAATGACTTGTGAGAGACATGTCGTTAACCAAAAACACTCCTTTTCACATGCCTTTTTAAAAAAATCTTTCAACTTAAAATCTTCGAGTCTTAAAAACATGATTTAAGACACAACCCAATAATGTCAGTAGCAATGTCCACGTCTTTGCTTACAGGCAAATAAATTAGTGGTTTGGCTCTCCATGCTCCTTTCAAAACTGTCGAAGTGAATTAAATTTATAGATGAAAAAACCTTTGATATGCACGATATTCACAAGAATTGAAAACAGAGTTATGAGCTACGTTAGTGCCTGAACTCTTTCCTCTTTTGAGTTGGTGGCTGCACACCATACCACTATTTGCTATGCATTCAACACTGCCCATTGTTTTTGGTTTAGGTGTGTGTGTGTGTGTGTGTGTGTGTGTGTGTGTGTGTGTGTGTGTGTGTGTGTGTGTGTGTGTGTGTGACATCTGTGTTCTCATACTGAATGTCTCCCCACAACACGGCTACCACAGAAAACAAGGCTTAAGCTGCAAGAAACTCTCACACACCACATGTTATATATACACATGTCACACATAGAAGAGCTGGGTACTTTTATGGAATCGAGAACTAACGATGGCTAACAATGCTTACCAATGCTTGGCAGTGGTTTAGCTACAAAACATTCACAAGACCCAGCGGCCACTCTTCTTTTAGAAATTGCAACTGGGATTCAAAACAAGTTTAGCAAAATGTATCGCCCACAGGGGAAGCTTTTCTATTTTCCTCTCGATAGGAAGTGCAATCTGGAAGTGAAAGCAAAGAAATATGTCACTGAAAGAAGTTAACAAGTTAATTTATCTCTGGAGTCTAAGTTATTACAGGTAATAATCCTGACTTTCACCACTTCCATCATAATAAGTCATCTTAGTTTCTTTTCCAACTATTGATAATCGGGAAACAAAACGCACGTATGAGTGATGCATATCAGAAGCTGTTAACAGTATTTTTTGCTCATTCCTAAAACACAGGACTATGGCTAGCGTAGGGTTTGCAGCTGGGCTTGGCATTGTTGCCATTGAAGAATTAGACCCTCAATCGGGTTATGATTTTTTCCCCTGTGAGTCTGACGACTGAGTTCGACTCACATTTTGCAAGAGGAAATACCATTATACGTGACCACAGCCTATTTCCTGTGTGGTAGTACCACATGCAATCTTCTAACCCTTTTTTATTTGTCTCTCTTTTTTTGTTGTTGTTTAGAACCAATTAGCAAAGGCTCTGTATGACAACACAGCAGAGTGTCCAGATGAACTGGCCTTTAGAAAGGGCGACATCCTCACAGTGATAAATCCAAACGTGGCTGGAACCAGTGGGTGGTGGATGTGCTCTCTGTATGGACGACATGGCCTGGCACCTGCAAACAGACTAAAGCTCTTACCGCAGATGGTGACACCAGCAGTGCATGAAGTGCCCAGGTCAACTCATGGTAAAACTGATGACAGTGTGCAAAATATCTACCAGACACCCAGAACCACCAGCAGTCCTGCTTATGAACGCATGGACATGATCTACAAGGTCCCCTCTGCTCACTTATTGGCTTCAAAAGGTCCAGAAGCACCAGGACCCGAAGCACACAAGGTACAAGTCGTTTTTTTTCTATATTTAGAAAATTATTATTTTGCAGTTTTTGGAAAGGAGCTCGTTGTAGCTGATAGCCAGTCTGTTTGTCCGAGGTCAAAGTCATTCATGCTTCTTAGGAAGTGTTAATGCTCATGATTAGAGAGGTAGAAATGTTGTAGAAATGAAACCCCTGCTGACAAAAGAGCTTGCAGATGGAGACCAGGGGCCTCTCCATGGGGACAGGCATGCAGCACTGGGGTCTTTATGGGCCTGTAAAAGCCAAACAGACACAGACTTCAGACACTTTTAACTGCAAACAGCAGCACATGCTGACAGGGACCCCAGAAAAACAGAAGTGTCTGTGCGGCTGCCTTTGCAGCAGAAGGAGGGGGATATATTCCCGCATGTTCACCATTTCCTCTCCTGCTCCAGGGAAGTCCTGTTTCTCTCTACAGTAGCTACCTAATTGTCACTGAACAGCATGGTTTTCATTACAGAGCTGCATTAATTGGCAAGGTGTATGAATAATAGCACTTACAACAGGCTTCAGAGCAAACACTGTCCCCATAAACGTGTTAACGCATGTGTCAGTGGGGAAAAGTGGCTTTGATCAAAGCAGAGCAAATGCTGCCAGTCAACTCCAATATTACAGCCTGACTGTTTTGTCTGCAGCCTTCATCCTTCAGTACAGCATCCAGTCCAAATGGGAAGATGTACGATGTGCCGAACCAACCAAAAAAAGCTTCCTTTTACACTGTAAGAATGTCTCAAAGTCAAGATAACTTTAGATGATACTATTTGATTGGGCTTTAGTCCGACAGCTTCATTTTCTTTCTAATGTGCTATTCGCAGAAGACAACGCCTCCTACACCGATGCCACGAATGCAAGTTCTGGAGAAGGGCCTTAACTCTCTGGAGACTTTAATGTGTAGCAAACCAGAAGACTCTTATGTAAGTTTCAGATGTTTTAGAGGATTCATTTCTACAGAAGAGGATAGAATAGAATAAGCCTTTAATTGTCCCACAAGGGGAAATTTGGTTGTAACAGCAGCCAGAAAGACACATATACAAACAAACAGTACACAGGACACAGAACAGAATCATACACAATTTATTTCATGCATATTTACATCAAGGACAATGGTTACTATAAACAGTTATTAAATTAAATAAAAGTAACTACAGATAAGAGGCAAACCCAGGTTGTAGTGTGAATCGGTTGATTAAATTATTGCAGTTACAGCGCAGATGTAAACATCTATGAATGCTGGGAGCAGTTTTGATTGTTAGGGCCACTGAGAAAAAAAGTGAGCACATCTTTTTTTTCTTTTCCAGAATTCTGAAAAGAAAAAGGTCAGAATTCCAAGATTAAAGTCAGAATTCTGACTTTTTTCTCAGAATTCTAGAAAAGGGAAAAAAAAGACCTGCCCACTTTTTTCCAGTGGCCCTAATCCTCTTCCATAAATTTCTCTACCAAGTCATTCATTTCGTAATATCTTTCAAAGGTTAATATGGTTTAGATTTGGTTAATGTCCATTCTTTCTATAAAGTTTTCACCTGTTTGGAACATGAAGCCTGAGATGTAAAAATGTATGAAGATTTCTTTTGAAATCTAATATTTTGTAACATTTTTTTTTCCTTTGGCATTTGGCCAAAACAAAACTAGCACGGTAGATGTTAAGAGGTTAATGAAGCAAGGATTGGTGCCTTTTATAAATGTGGTCTGTTATTATTTTTAAATACAGAAAATCAGTCAAAACATCAAAATTAACCTGCCTGTTACTCCTTTGTCTAACAAAGTACTGCTGATTATCAGGGTAAGGACATAGATCTGACTTATGGCACTGGGATGTTACCAGCAAATTTTTGGGGTCGATGAAGTGCTAATTTGGGCCTTTATGAGTCAAGTTTGTTCCTGAACATCCAAAAGATGCTTCATTGGATCGGGTTTGGGAAACAAAAGTCCCAGGGCACTAACTCAACTGTCAGGTTTCCCGCAAAACAGATGTAGGACTTGTACTTTAAGTGTTGAACAACTTTGTTCTTGTTCACAGGTGTATCCGGTCCCACCACCCCCTTCTCAGGAGCCAAATTATGACATCCCCATTCCATCAGCCACAGAATCCCGAAATAAAACGATAGATGGATACAACACCCTTCCCAGTTCTCGCAAACCTGAGTTGATCTATGATGTGCCAGTGGGACCTGAGAAACAAAGTCCATCCCGTGGCATCTCTGATACCTTGTCCAGCAAATCAATTTCCAGGCCGATGTATGACACTCTTCCAGCACATCGAAAAGAAAGTCCACCTATATTGCTTTATGATATACCCAAACCAAAATCTCCCGATATCCAGATTAAAAGAAAAGTATTACCAAAAGATTACAACAAACTTCCAACCCCGAAGCCAACAGAAGAGTCTGTATATGTGGTTCCAGCCAAGGAGGAACACCTCATCCAAGGTGTCACCGATCAGCCCAATGATCAAAACCCCATAGAGTGCAGGGGTAACTCAAGCAATGATTTTGAACTCCAAAGAGTGCGTCTGCAGCGGATGAGGAACTTTCTGGTCTGTACAACCTTTCACGGCATTCAAGAAAGCGGGCAAACTGCATTGCGTGAAGATGAGCAAGGTCGAAACAAGCATCTGTCTGCAGCAGATAATCAAAGAATCAGCACGGCCTCCAGCTCTTCCAACAGCTCCTGTGACTCTCTGGCCCTGAGCTCCTCTTCCCCCGAGCTTCTGCGAGAAGTAACACTCGGTCAGGATGAGGCGTGCCGCAAACTGCTGGACTTGCAGGAATCTGTTTGTGAAGCTGTGCCCAAACTCATGCATTTTGTCAGCAGTCATTGGAGGTGTAAGGAACATCTGGAGAAACATCTCAAGGAGATCAAGGAAGCAGCAGAGTTGATTGTTTGTTCTCTGACAGGCTTCCTAAACTTTGCCCTAGATGTTAAAGGAAATGCCCGTCGTTTGACTGATGCCAACCTGCAGACCAGGCTCTTTAAACAGCTTTCCATCATAGAGGATTCAGGTGTGATTTTACAACAAACAGTGAGTAATCTGAATGAGGCCAAATGGCCTCTAAATAAGCTCAGTCAGGAACCGGGGAAGGTCCAGACACCTGACCAATTGGAGCGCTTTGTTATGGTGGCAAGAACTATTCCAGATGATGTAAAGCGCCTAGTATCGATCATCAACGCCAATGGCAAGCTTCTGTTCCGAACTCCTCAGAGAGATCAAGAGTCTGTAAACACCACGGACCCTCCAGAAAAAAAATGTCCTGACAAAACCAAACAAGAAGGGGACTTAGCTGAGGATGACAACGTTTATGTGGAGCTGCAGGTATCAACTTCTGCTCCTCTGTCATAATACAAAGATGACTTTTTAGCCACAAGAAACCCATGCTGCATACTTATTAATATATTGGCTTTGAATTTTCCTCAGACCAAGAAAGCGGAAAACAAACAGCAGGAAGTGCAGAAGGAACCTAAAGAGAATGTCACACCAAGAACAGAGACGACGAAGGTATGTCTCCTCATTAGCTGACACAGTCCTGTACAACAGACCTTTTAATTTATAAAAGGATTTTTAGTCTGAAGCAGACAAACCAGTCTAGAAGGCATGTTTACCTTTATTCTGTTTCTCCCCTGCCCAGGCCAAGCAACACTCCTCCGACTCTGGCACCGAAGAAAAGCAATTATCTTCCATGTCAGAGCACTGTAGACTTTACTTTGGTGCTCTCCAAAAGGCCATTGGTGGATTTGTGGGAAGCCTTCAGGATGGCCAGCCACCAGAGAAATTCATCTCACAAAGTAAGCTGGTGATTATGGTGGGCCAGAGACTGGTAGACACTTTGTACAGGGAAGCCCATCGTAAAGGGTCTAACCAAAGTCTGCTGTGTAAGAGCAACCACCTGTGCGCTCTCCTGAAGCAGCTAGCTGTGGCCACCAAGAAGGCGGCACTGCACTTTCCTGATAAGCAAGCTCTTCGCGAAGCTCAAGAGTTTGCAACGCAGCTGGCCCAGAGAGCACAGCACTTTCGGCTATCGCTTGAGCTCTGAGGGTGAGCCCACGGTATCAAGCGTACAGATCTATGTGAAGAGGAAGGTTTTATTCATCAGTCATGTAGCTATTTCTTTTTTAATCATGTTTATAGTGTACAACTTCTGAGCCTAACTATGCTGTTGCTTTTGCTGATGAATGCAGGTTGCTGTTTAAATATTAACAACTGTAGAAAAAAGCCGCCGGCACAGGTTATTTCAAAAAGGTATTGCATTTGTACTAAAAGGCAGTATCAATATAAATTGCACATTCGAGATGCTGTAATTAAGCCAATGTTAAAATACATTTTAAGTACAGAGTATAAAGTATTTTTTTCTAGACTTATGGGAAATGTATATTCTTTGAGTTTTGTTGGTTATCTGTGTTTTTCTTCATTGTTTTTTTACTATATTGTGTATGGAACATATTCTTCTGAGTAGCATGTTGTTACAGTCTACTTTTTGTTAATATCTATGTAAATATTTCAAAAAACATTTGTTATGCATTCCCAAAATTTACTTGACAAAAGACTGAGTACAACATATGTTGAAGTTCTGTTGATATTGAAATAAAAACACAGACACACACAACTGAAAACTTTATTTTTCTGCTTTGTTAATATGTTATAGAAAATAGATTTTTTTAAAAAGGGACTGGAAATGAGAACATTGCACCCCTACAAACTGTTCCGCCGGCTATCTTAGTTCTTGGTATTGAAATGATGCTTTTGCATGAGATCAAAGGGGAAGATTTGTATTCTGTTTCTACCTGTTTGCCTGGATGTTCTTTTCAGTACTTCTGTTTTATTTATTTTCACTTGCTTTCTGTGAGCCAGTTAGCCTGTTTTCTCTGTTTTAAATTTCTGTGGTATTCTGTCATTCAGTCAGCAGAAATTCATGCAGGGCCAAGCACGCAACAAAACACTGTGAGGGGGATTTACCGGCCATGCATTAGCCCTTTAAAGCATGAAATAAATGTCAAACAGGTTAATGGTATACAGTTAGTGTAAAGGTGAAATTAAATACATGAATATCATTTATATGTGATAAATATCATTAGCTTAAATTCAGATTCAAATATAACTCTAACCATGAGCACCACAGCCACTGAGCACCAGCCCACCACAGTTCTTTACTGAAAATGTACGCAGTACACCAAGCTAACCTGTTACTCCTTCACGAAACCGCCGAGCGTTTTCATGCGACTGCTGAGTAAGGCCTCAGTTTGTTTTCTGCAGGACAGTTCACAATATGAAAACAACTTCACATCATATACAGATCTGTTATCTGATTTAAAACATCAGGACATTACACGTAAGCTTTAAATTTCCACTTTATCAAATGTCACTGAGCAGTCCTTACCTTACCAAATCGAACCTCTCTTCTTCCGTCCTGTCTTTCCCCTCTCTTGACTCCATCTCTGAGTGAAGTTAGCTCTCTTTCTCCTCTTTCCCTGTGAAACACAGCAGTAACACATTGTGTGACAAACTGCACACAAACAGTTTGTGTGTTTGCTGTTAGCAGATAGAAAGGTTACATTTGAAATGACCTGGCACTTACTCCATTTATGCTCTCTCCTATCTGTAGCGCTGGCTAGAAATTCTAGAAATCTGCACCAAAAACGAGGTTCCGGATCCACTTTAATCCTCAGAATGGTGTCATAAATCAGTTTGATGTTTGAAGGCTTCCAGTGATGGCAAATAAAAACGGCCTTCTAATGTGTTAAACCTAAAGTAAGAAGCTTGTTTTGAAAATGTGGGGAGTAGAAAGGAAAGATGTTTGTTTAAAAATGTAGTGAGTGAAGTAAAAAAAGTTTAGAAATGAATAAAAACTCAACCAATTCAGAAAATTCTACCTAAGTACAGTAACAAAGTATTTGTACTTCATTACTTGCCCTCTCTGTGAATGTGTTACACAATCTTCCTAAAAGTATCATCCCAGCTAATTCAGCTCAAACTCAGACGCTGCAATGCTCAGAGGAACTGCCACAAACTCAAAATCAGCTACACTGCCATTAAAACGTTTTATTCCCCACTTCCTGGTTTCTTAGTTACTTTGTTTGTTTGTTTTTTGCATATTTGTCACATTTAAGTGTTTCAAATTTTAATATTAGACAAAGATAACCGGAGCAAATAAGAATTCAGTTTTTAAATGATTTCATTTATTAAAGGAAAAAGCCACCCAGACCTGCCTCATGTTAAAGGTTAAAGTTAGATAAAGACACATATGGGTTGTTTAGAACGGTTGCCAGGAGAAAGCCTTACCGAGGTCATTATTAGGGATGTGTGCAACAGGACAACTGGACTAGTCGCACATAAATGACCAAAAGCCAGTAAATTATTATTTCCTATATGTTATACAGCCATTTTCCGTTAACACTAATAAAATTCGATTATGGGTGATGGAAATGAGCTTTTTCTGAATCATGGACGGGCTCTCCCTTAGTAACAGCGTGAGGAGGTCAGTCATTTGGGAGCGACAGAGTAGAGCTGCTTCTCCTCCACATCGAAAGGAGCCGTCTGAGGCTCCTGGGTCAGAGATGGCATCTGTCGGATGGCCTGGGAACCACTTGATGTTTTTCCGGATAAGCTGGAGGTGGGGAGAGGGAGCTCTGTACTTCCCTGCTTTGCCTGCTGCGTGACCTGACTTCAGATAAGATAAGGAAAATGACTGGATGACGTATGTTTTGTTATTTTAAATGCAAACTTTTATTGAAGTGGTTATTATGACAACAACATGGATCATCTATAATTGACGGTAAGTAGCAAGTAAAGTTCTTTTATGTAGTGCTTTTCACAGACGTAACAGTCACGAACAATTCAAACACAATATCAAAAGAATAAAGGCCCGATTAAACAGAAAAGTTTAGTTGTTTTAAAAAGAAAAAAGACTAAGAGGCTACAAGGAAATATAAAAACATATAAACTTGTTTGAGTGTTTACCAGACAAAATCACAAAAAATCCTACTGGCTGCATTTTAGGATAGTTGAAGCCGGTGTTTAACCCACACTGGAGATTAAACATCAGGATATTTCAGTCTCTGCTGCTTCAATACTGGACCTCATTTGAAAAATCTATTTTGAGTTTCTTTTCGTTCCGTTTGCGTTACAGTGAAATACAACCATTAATGGCGTAATTGTTCTATTTCTGTCACTGAAGCGTGAAAACATTTTTACACCCTGAAGTGATTGTTAGACATCCGAGTCATTACAGAACAGGAACTTAGGGTGGTATGCTGTCTTTCCTAATTGTGGACTGTGCACAATAGTTAACCTTTTACCACCCACTCTTCTGCTTGGGTACTACCTTTAAAACTGCTGGTAGTATATAATGTCTGCGGTGAAAAACACAGCACTGCAATGAAATGAATGAACAAAAAGACCTTTAGAGAGGCCACTGTTCAAAAGATGGGGAAGATTATTTTCAATCAATACATGTTTTACATCTCTGTAAGCTTTTGTTTTGGTTGTCTATGAAGTTGGGCGAGCAACAGTTCGGGCAGATTTTCTCACAAATTATGAGATGTTCATTCAAATTTTGCTGATTTAAATTTGATGCATAGCTACAATAATTTTTGATTCTTTTGATACCTGCTGGCTTTTCCTCTGAGGCACTTTTACCTTCTCTATTCTCTTCTCCCAGTTTGCATTGCACTTTTTCTTTTGATCATTTGGCTGGGAGTTAGCAAGCGGTTCCAGACAAGCATGAAGAACTACAGGCAACCATAGAAATCTGCTAGCAAACAAAGCAATCACTGATCAACTGATCTCACCCACCGAGTGCCAACAACCTCCAGAAACAACTGTCAAGCCGTCGGGGAATACACATTTCCCTAGAAACCAGTGGTTGTACCACGTCTAGTATATGGTGGACAAATCTAGAGCTATGTGTGCATCGTATTACACCAGAAACCTTACCAGGTTATGAAATGATTTAACCACATGCAACGCAAGACACAAACGCTTCCACTGTGTCATTGTGTAACAAAAACTAAACTAAAATGGAAAACTGAATGTAGAGCTACCTTTAGCAACAATAACTTGAAGTGTTTTGTGTCGAATGTTTTTGTGAAGGAATTTTGTCCCTCTCGTATTTACATCGTTGCTTCAGTTCATTGGAGCGTGCATGGATAAGGAGGACCTCATGGTCAGCTCAAAGGTCCTGCCTTACTAACCGCGTGCATGCACAAACCTGTGCATAAGTCATGTGTAAGAATGCAAATCAGTGATTTATCAATATTTATGTACCTAAATTTGTTTAGATTTGTACTTTATGAACAACATTAGAAGTTCCTCTGACCATCTAGATCAGGGGTGCCCAATCCCGGTCCTCGAGAGCTACCGTCCTGCAGCTTTTAGATGCATCCTTGTTCCCACACACCTGAATCAAATGAATGGCTTGTTATCAGGCCTTTGCCAAACATGATGGCATGCTGAAGAGGTAATAATCAAACCATTTGATTCAGCTGTGTTGGAGTAGGGATGCATCTAAAAGCTGCAGGATAGTAGCTCTTGAGGACTGGGATTGGGCAGCCCTGATCTAGATCAACCAATGATGGCCTGGTGGAGTGAAGGGTGTAAGCTTGAACCTTTTCAGCCTAAAGATATTCCAGTATTGCTTATCTCATTTGATCTTATCTTAAATTCACATTGTTTATATCATTGCTTGATGTTGCTTTCTTCTTTTTCTTGTAGTTTAGACAGGTTCACACATCACTGTGAGTGCTTCGGGGGAAACAGTATTCACAACCTTCATTATTTTAACCAGAGCCTCGAAACACTCAAAAGTTGTTCCTTCTCTGGCTTCCTCTTCGGACAATTATTTCAGGTTTTTTCAGTCAGGACTTTCTATGACTTTCCATTTAGAGGTGCGTGCTTCTGTCTTACAACATCGTCACTGCTTTATTTGCTTCATCTGAAGGTAAATGAATTTGCTCATAGAGAGCAGATTGTGGTTGTGCAGATTGTATGCAACTGGTAAACGGGTACAGGGCTATTGGTTCAGAATGACTCTGATTTATTAACATGTTAATGGTGGTAAGAACAATATAGGACAGATCAAAGAGTCATTTTGCTTTCACACTTTGGTTTTTTGTGCAGTTTAGCATCATTGCTAAGCACATATTAGTAAATGCGGTCCATAGTTCCAGAAATCCAGTTGTTTTCTCCCAGCAGCCTTTCCAAACAAGCCTCTTGGAGCCATTAGAGGAACTGCAGTTTTTGTTACTTTGACACTGGCTTCAGTTTCAGCCCGAAGGTTTGCTAATGGGGAGTACATCAGTCTCAACACAAGTTTCAGTTTTAATATATTGTTGTATGGTTTGAATTTTACTACTAATTCATATTCTTAACCGTCACACTGAAGACTTAGTTTGGCAAAAACATTGCTACTGTAAGTCCAGCGATTGTAGTTTACGTTGTGAGATTTTAAAGGACCACGTGAAAAGCTACAAAGGTTGCAAACATAATAACTTTGTAGTTTTTAGACTTGTGATACGCAGAAAAGACAAAAGTCTCAGCCAAACACAGAAAGGACTAGGCCTGGAATCAGTGGGGTCAATATCAAAAAGTGCTGAGCAAAAAGGAAGAGTATTTATATTCACTCTATTATAAAACTTACAACATATAATATAAAAGAATACCAGGATTACAAACCTCTTAACATCCACCAGGTCGCTGGAAACCCAGGGGTTGAGTTTAGTTAACCACCTGTTTCTACAGTATTTGAACCTTTCTGAAATGTAATGTGTAGGTTCTAATAAAATGCCTGGTTAACATGTGGCTAAAGCAGAGCCACATGTTAACCAGTTAACTTTGTAACCTCTAAGGATTATGGCCACCAAGACCCTAACACTAACCTGTTGCTGGTCACCTGGTTAAGAGGCTAAGGGGGAGGGGGCTCACAAACGTTTCCAGCTCATCGATAAATAAATGAGTATTATTTACTTGGAAATGCAAGTGAAATTCTCATGCGTGTTTATGACATAAAAGAGTGTATTAACCACCGACAGACTGCTCACACGTGCAGTTACTGATTGGATGCCGCCCTCTGTTGACACTGAACGGAAATGACTTTAATCCCATATTTTGGCTGCTTTTTCACTCTTAACCAAGCGGATATGTTGTGAACATCTGCATTTATACATTTCCGAATCATTGCAACATCATTTAAACGCATGTAATGCTGCAAGTTCTCTGCTTCTTTTAAACCTTTGCTGTAACACCTGTGCATTCTAGAAAGATAAGGAGAAATTCGGGGTTAACTGTTAAGTTAAACCAAGTAGCTCACAAGGCTTCGTAAAACAATGCCATTAAACCCTGTTGTATCATTCATTAACACATTTATTAATGCATTGTTATAACCAGCTGGTGAGAGGGTGGTGGACTTGTCGATAATGAGCTCTGAATCAAATCAAATCACTTTTTATTGTCACATCACATGTGCAGGTACATTGGTACAGCACATGCGAGTGAAATTCTTGTGTGCGAGCTTCACAATATCGAAATAGCTGTCATTTCTAGATCGGTTGTTACTTCTAACACGTTTCCATGTAGCAGATAGAAAACTACCAAACTGCTATTAAGAACACTATTTTTTGCACATTGTACAGAGACTCAACTTTGCACCTTCGCTCACCCCCTCCCTCCACAAATCAGGAAGGAACGCTTTTACACCCAAAGAGTGAAACTTGCCAAGATAGTTCACATCCAACCTTTGCCAGACAGTTCTCAAGGCTAGCTTCTAGCTAATGGGACAGAAGTACTTACTTCTGCAGTAGGTTTTAAAAATGTGAAATTTTGATTCCCAATCTCACTGCTTCTAGCTTTTATACTAAAAAAAAAAGAAAATAATAGCCACACTCATCTACAAACTGGAGTGGTAACCTTAACATAACATCTATCTCTACGCTAAAGTCACAAGATAATGAAACAGACAAACTGCAGTCTGGAGCAACAGCCACAGAGTCATGAAATAAAACAGCCATCAATATATTTGGATTGATATCGCATCTTTTTTCTTTTTTTTTAAATAAAACAGAACTACCTTCCACATCCATATTTTTCACTTCGTGACCAAATCTGATCACAAAACTACAGAGCTAACGGTAGTTATGTTTCATATACAGTCTCTGTATAAAAGGTCTTTAATTTTCTGATTTTATTTTATTTTTTTTAATTCAGGCAAACAATAACAACAATAACAACAACAACAACAACAACAACAACAACAACAACAACAAACAAACAAACAGCGAAGCACCGACAGTGTACTCTCTTGCTTCTCACGTGGGCCTCTCGAGCCTACGTGCCTTGCGTCATATCGTCACGTGCTTTCCCTCTCGCTCTCCTCCGGTACAGACTAAGGATCGCAGTCATGGCTTCGTGAAGCGACACATGGCATCTTGAAGCCATGAACCAAATTAATAAACACAACAAACAACAACAACAACTCACCGGAAAGCGGACACATTTAAATAGCAGGCGTGTTTGATTTCATTTGTAATTACAGCAACTCCGGTAATATCTCCAGCTAGCAGTCAGTCACACTGGGGGAGAGGCGCACTGCAACCTCCCCCGGTTTATTTTCCTATGATAGCCAGCTTTCTTTACCGTCACTTTTAAGTTTCCGTCTTTTCTAAGAGAAGCTCGACATGGGTGTGCAAGGTTTCCTGGAGTATATTGAGAAGCACTGTCCCAGCGCTGTGGTGCCGGTGGACCTCCAGAGGTTGGCCCGGGGGAGTTTGGTTGGAGGTGGCCGGCAGAAACCCCCTCAGAGTCCGCTTAGGTTGCTGGTGGACGCCGAGAACTGCCTCCATCGACTCTACGGGGGCTTCTACACCGACTGGGTCTGCGGGGGCCAGTGGAACCACATGCTGGGCTACTTGGCCGCCCTCTCCCAGGCCTGCTTCAACGGGAACATTGAGCTCCTGGTGTGCTTCAATGGCGCCCTGGAGAAAGGCCGTCTTCACGAGTGGGTCAAGCGGCAGGTGAACGAGAGGCAGACCGCTCAGCAGATCATCAGCCACGTCCAGAATAAAGGCACCCCACCGCCCAAAGTCTGGTTCCTGCCTCCCGTGTGTATGGCCCACTGCATCCGACTTGCTCTCCTCAAGTTCCGCGTCGGGGTGAGTGGAAACTCGGCCCGGCAGTGTCTGCCTGTTGAGCTGTGGACACAGCCCGAGTTAGCCTGCTAGCTGCCCACCTTGTCACCACAGCATCCTGACCCACGATAGGATGCTGTTCCCACACTTAGACAAGTTCTAACCTGCTGTGCGAGGGTGGGCAACTGCGGTGGTTGACTAGTATCCAACAGGTTGCTGGTCTGAGTCAGATGCTGGCCCCCCTCTGTCACTGTTTGTCCTCCCATCTGACAGAAGTAAACAGAGTGAACAAAAAGATGTCCAGACAGGTTTGGCATAAACGAACAAGTCCCTGTTTCACTGGAAGAACGTAACTTCATGGCTGAGGTTTAAATGATCTCAAAACAAACAAGCTACTAACTGTAAAGATACTTTCTGCTCAGTTAATAAAACGATGAGCTGATGAGATAAAGTAGAAAGTTCTGACAGCGTCTCTGCCTCAGCTGTGAGTCCCATCACACAGCTGCTCGATTTGTTGGAATCTGGTAAATTAATGCAGTATGCCACAACTTCACACTTACATTTAAGACTTGTAGTGTGTGTTCTTTTTAACACACACACCAAAAATAAAGCCCTAATTTTACCTGAGGCACAGACCTGCAGGTCATTGAGGTCAGAAACATGTTCTGTGGCTCTTCAGAGCAATGATAGTGATGTGTTGACAATATGGCTGAACTGTTTCTATATTTGTACTAATCCTAATAAAGATGGCATACACAGGATCTTTCTTTTAGTAGCCTGTTCAAGCGTGACCACAAAGCAGGCAGCAAAGTGAACGTGAAAGTGGTTACAGTGATTCTGCTGTAACAGTGAATACAGACAGAAGACTCCAGTCCTACTGGTACACGTTTATTATAAGGCTGTAACATGACAAAAAGTAATCAAGTTGTGTTTCGTATTGTAATTTTCGGTCTGCCCACAGGATGATAACAGTGAAATAATAAAAACTGAACTCCAGTGTGAAAACTTATACGGGACTTATGAGCAAGGCTCACTCACCAACAGCTCACACGAGTGTGCTCCTCGACTGTAGTTTTCTTCCTGTGCATATTCTTTGAGTGCTTTAGCGTTAGCTCAATTCTTGTCTGTGGCTCTCCTCAGGTTGTCCAGAGTGTGGAGGACCACCACCTGGAAGTGATAGCCTTATGCAGGAAGAGTGGCTTCCATGGTCTGGTGGCTTACGACTCGGATTACGCCCTGAGCAATATCCCATACTACTTCAACGCCCACATCCTCAAACTGAGCCGCAACGGCAAAAACCTCACCACCAGCCAGTACCTGATGCACGAAGTGGCACGGCAGCTCGATCTCAGCCCCAATCGTTTTGTCATTTTTGCATCGCTTTTAGGTTAGTGTTGTAGTTTGAGCAAGTAATGTTGGTGGAAGTGTTTGCCCCGGTGAGGCTGACGGATACACGTTTTCTTTTTAACAGGGAATCACTTACTGCCTGATGAAGACTTGGCTGCCTTTCACTGGAGCTTACTTGGTCCAGAGCATCCCTTAGCCTCTTTGAAGGTAAGGACTTTCTCTGAGAGCTGCGAGAGCTGTCGGCCTTGTGCTTAAATATTATGGTTACTGGTCATTTGTTTGCTCGTGCAGTGCACATCCTTGACTGATGGGAAGGAAAAGTGCACATGTTTTGCATTCAAACATATAGTAGCAAGCGCCAGCGACGCCTAGACTGAAGTAGCTACCAGCAACAGCGCAGGATCTCATTGATTGA
Source organism: Copadichromis virginalis (assembly GCF_057382275.1). NCBI lineage: Eukaryota > Metazoa > Chordata > Actinopteri > Cichliformes > Cichlidae > Copadichromis > Copadichromis virginalis. Next base: position 5,934,303 of record NC_140622.1, read on the forward strand.
CATATGACCTGGTAGAAAATAGAGGCGTTACCTAGGCAACTGGACCCTGGAATGTCTGCAGGTGACCAGCTGGCAGCTTCAGAGCGATTCAAGATGAGTGAAGTGTTTCCAGTGTGGGCGTTGCTCAGCACACAGACAACCATTCATCCTCCTAGTCACACTTGTGACCAAATTTTAATCACCAGTTATTAGTTCGTCTTTATTGGTACTCGCGTCTATGTGACATCACCCATTTGAGCGCACCCCCACTTCAGACCAGTAGATGTGTTTGCATGGACTCGTGTCCTGGTTATGATAAAGTTTTTGAAGTATGTAGTTGTTTCGTTAGCACATGTAAACATGATCAGAGTATTTAAAAACTTTAATCGTTCTTTTTTGGTTTTATTCAACCTGGATTTGGTAACGGGACTCCAGGTCCAGCCTCCGTCCCTGTAAGTCGGCTTTAATTTGAGCGTTTGGCTCTCAGATTATTGTACATACACTGACCTTTATGTTTAATGGTAAATTAACTAAAACTTCTACTACAAGTCTCATTAACCCAGTCACACACGCATTCATACATATCTAGCACTTACACTCACACCAGAGGCAATTCTGGGTTCACTGTCTTGCCTAAGTGATCAACCCGCTCTGTCACCTGAGCCACAGCCACTCGCCTTGTTTAACATCACTGCTGTCATAAGGAAAAGCACACTTAGGCTCCCTTTTATGATGCTATCCTGGTATCAGTACCAGCAAGTTTCAGCAGCTGCCCTCAGGTAATAGTTATAGGTACATCTACCTATTTGTTTGTGTTTCTCAACATATCACACCTGCCTAAACTAACATCACACAGTTACCAGGATACTAGTATTTATTATGTACACAGGACACGCAGAACCCAAACATCTGTTTTCCGTGTAAACAGCGTTTCGCGTATATGACCTCGGATAAACCTCATACCCGGGTCCATGAAAGTCACAGGAACCACAGTGCTGTGTAGAAATATCCAGAGCATTCACATCCAAAACAGGCATGTGCTTAATGGGTTTCATATCTGTTCTGTCACAAAGCTTGTTGTATTGATTCTGATGGTGTCTGTATGACCGTCCAGATCCCACAGAGTGTTTCAGAGCCATGTTTTGCAGGATTGGAGATCTTCAGTCCATGCACAGTTTGACACGGACAAAACCTCTTTGCTCAAAATAGCAGTCTTCTCTTTCATGTAGTGATGAAGCTGTCAAAATGCTCTCAAGTTGACAGCACAAGACTCAGATTCTGTTTGTGGTGCTGCGGATGGGCGAGTTCACTTGGACGTGTGTGGATGTGCACATGATAAAAGATAACATGCAAAGTTCTTTGTTTGCCGCATAAATGTAAGCAGCCTCACTTTCATTAATTCCAGCTTAAGTGAGTTCATTGTCGTGGCACCAGAGAGTCTAATGAACAAAGTTCACTTGACACTGTTACGGTGGAATGATTCACAACACGAAGCACAATCTAAGCTTTTTGTGCACGAGTGTTACAGTAGTCGACATTTCAGTTTGATGTGGACATACTGCAGACACATCCGAACATGTTCACAAACCAGCAGACACCCCTGAGCCTGAATCCTTCTCAGATACACTTTACTTACAGAGGAAGAAGACACTTTTACTTTTGACTTAAATCATTTGTGCTTGTTGATTCGTAACCTTCCCTCTTATGCAGTGAAGGGTTATATAAGCTTTGGCTGCGTTCAGGACAATCTGTCTTTCACAGGTGCGTGCCCATCAGCTCGTGCTTCCTCCCTGTGATGTTGTAATCAAGGCCGTGGCCGACTATGTCCGCAGCATCCCCGACATCACTGACCTGGAGACCATTGGCAAGGACATCTTCAAGAATTCACAGGTATGAACTTTCCAAAAGCCCTTTGAACAAAGTTTGAATGTTTTGCTCCACCCTGTCATCCCCTCTACCCTTGGTAATGCAAACAGTGAGATATTTACAGATTCAAATGATTTAGCTTCACAGTAAGTGGTTGGACCAGCTAAAACAGTATGCTTGACACTGCATTTGACTTATTTTCGCCTCAGAGCTATAGTTCTGTTACTCACCTTTTCTGAAAATCTTGTGAATGCAATAACGCAGGATTTTGACATTCCTACCGTAGGTGTATCTGCTTGGAAGCTGAAGGGTAGCAGTGGCAGTTTCATATGTTTAAAATCCATCCTCATGTAGTTCGCCCTTCTTCATACACAGCCAGTGCTCGGGGGGGGAAAGAAATGATATAGATGAGATAAATGAGCAGTTCTCCCAGTGTAGTCACATTAACCTCGAACCGCCAGGCAGAAATATCATTCTTCTGTTTTCTAGTTCACATCACGTTAAAGTGATTCTTTGTGACTTTGAATTGACTGAGCAAGAAAAAACAGCCGTGAATGGGTCATGGAGCTAGAGCCAGCTAAAGTGATCATGTGACAGTTTTCAGATGTAGTCCTGTTGATTAAAGATGCAGAACGTCCGTGCTCTAAATAAAATCTGTTGATCTGCCAGATGTGCAGGTAGACTGCATGCGCGTGCCTCCTTTAGCATACAGTACACCACAAACAATAGAAAGCTTTGGGAAAATTGATTATGAAACAGGTTCTGACAGGTGGTCTCTCTTCATTATGGCTTCAGTTTGGTATTAAATCTAGTTGTATGGCCAGTTTCTGTCCTTTACTCCTTTATTTTGGTGACACCGACACATAAGGGATCAGAGTGAGCTCTGAGCTGTGGCGATAAATATGTAGTCGCAGAGGATCCAGCGGGATGCTCAGAAAATGGGAAGATGATGAAGTGGTCTAAACACATTATTGAGCGTGCAGTGATTGATTCCATTTGAGTTACCTAAGCTATGTATATTATTTTTACTGCATGTTTTAGTAGAAAGTGGTCAAAATCAGGATAAGAGGAATAAAGAATTTGCTTGTTTGAAAGTGAATTTGGAGATTTTTTTATTTTAGACAGAAATACTCTGTTCTCTCATTTTTTTCTTTTAGTCTTGCACTGATGACAAAATCTTCCGCTTCAAGAAGGCAGTGGAGTACTACTCAGTGGCCAACCAGCCCCAACATTTACCTCTACAGTTGGGTGGGTTTTCGCCTCATCTCACCATAAACTGAAAACTCTGGAGTTCAGGTCAGCAGCACTGATCCGTCGAGACGCGGCGCTGAGACTCAACACTTTAATATATCATTTATGACATTAACGTGCAGAGTTTCTGCTTTAACTTGAGTTTACATCAAAATGATACTTTTTTTAAAGTTTCCATTAAACTACTTTTGGGTTCCGTCTGTTCGGAGACTCGCTGCTGTGGGGGGATGTACAGTAGATAACATTGAAAAGTATAAACTGTAAATGTTATTTATGGGGAGTTTAACACAAAGTGTTCAAAGTTTAGAGGTTAAAAAGCATAAAACTAAACTGAGTTGATTGGACATGTCACTGCTGACCGAAGCAGCAGGTCAAACGCACTGAACAAATATCCATCTTTTTATACAGTCTGTTACTCATATTCAGATAGACGTATCAAAACTCACTGGACTAAATTTGATCATTTTAACAGTGAAAGAGCTTCTCAGAATAGACGGCCTGCAGTCCACCTGCTCAGGTGCATTTTCTTTGGCTCTGTGTTCGGTTCTATTTGAAGCTCTTCAAATGCAGTACTGCTCCTACACGGTTCTTTGCCACTTAGTAACCACTATCAAATTTCAGTGTGAATGTGATGAAGCACGTAAAATATCTGCGTTTGTAAGTGTAGAAGTTACTTTTCATATGAACTAGAGGTTTTGTGTTTGTTTCACAGTTAGACCAAAACACACGGGGGTGCCAGCTGCAGTGCCATCTCCTAAACTACTCGCCATTCCACAGGCGCCGCAGCCTGACAAACACGGGGTAAGAAATCCAGCCAGTACCACGGCAACGTGCTCCAGCTGCCTCAGCTTTCCTGATGCTTCTGTGTCTCCCCTGCCTTCAGGTCCAGCACTCGCACACAGACGCTGTGGTGGAGGGCAGCCAGTCTGTGGACTCGGTTGAGAAAGCTCTCCCAGAGCAAAAGAGCTGCAGCAGCATTTCTCCTGAAGGGAGGCACACTCCCCTCTATGAGAGATCCTCTCCCATTAACCCCAGGCAAGCCGGCAGCCCCAACCACATAGAGGCTCCTTTCTTCAATGCCTCCTCCACGTCGTCTTCCTCAGAGAACGATGAGAGCTCTGGCACAACTGCCAAGTGAGTAGAGCTCAGCATGTCCTCACTGATGGTGTGCCGATTCATCAGCGGCTACACTGACTGTTTGAGATCAGCAGCAGTGGGAGAGGACAAAGGTGAAGGTAGCTGTAAGCTAGTTTGTGCTTTATTCAGTCAGGACCAATGGACCTGGCCTAGAAATACAGTAAATTTGCTTTTGGCAGCTTTTGGCTCTTTTATGTGAATATGTAGAAATTCAGTAGAACAGCAGCGTGAGCCCAGCATAGAAAGAGCATGCATCGGTGACAGCTATCACATTAAGACAGACACCAGCAGCAGCCAGGGTAGAGTTGGTTTGCAGCTTTTGAAGAACCTGCTCTACCAGTCTGGGTGTCATCTGGATCCGCAAATGGGCTTAGGGTTAGAAGGTCAGGGATACAGTTGGGGTTAGAGTGACCTCATGTTTGGGTTTTGTGACCTTTATAGATGGAAGCAAAAGATTCCACAGCAGAATAATCCACAGAGCGGTGGATGGTGTCGGCTGGCTCGCTCTTTCTTCCTATAAACAATCCTGCTGCCATCAGAGAAACACAACACGATTGAGATTCATCAGCCCAGAGCAGATTGTTCGGTCGCTCAGTCCTGTTCTGACATCGATGTGTCGATTGCGGGTTCTTTTGCCAGTGGACTCTGTGGTTAAATAGCCACAAACTGCAGTAAACAGACACATTTCAAGTTTTTGACACAGTAGCTTTTTCATGCGATCAGAACACATAAGCCTCCCTTTTGCACATATCACTGAGCCTCTGACTTTGTCACCAGCTCAGGTTTCCTCCCTGGACTGGTTCCAAGATCAAGAACCGCTACGCTCTGTTGGAAATGATGCGTAGGCAGGTAGTACGTGACAAAGTAAAGGGTCAAAGGTTTCTTAGTATGATGTTGTGCCAAAAAGATTCTAGTCATTGTGAATGGCGGTTTATTTGACTTGTGGCTGATTGCTGTAAGAGACAGTAATGTTGAACACTTACCTGTAAATGCAACAAACCTGTTTCCCTGTTCTAGTCACGTGAGCAAGCACACTGAAGAGTGGCACAAAAATGGACATGCTGCTCACGCTTCCAACACACCAGAGAGAGGTGAAGGGGCGAAAGTGAGTCTAGCTTGACCAGTACTACATATTGGTTGATGGGGAATCTGACAATAGACTTGATTGAACATCCCCACACCCCCTTGTGTCCTCAGACTGACCTGTGTGGGACCTCTGCTGTGAACCTGGGGTCACAGGATGGAGATCTCCAAGGCTCGAATGCACAAATCCCCTCCCTGCTCTCCATGCCCACCAGGAACCATATGGACATTACCATCCCACCTCTCCCTGCCCCCGCCCCCGAGGTCCTGCGGGTTGCCGAGCACAGACACAAGAAGGGCCTGATGTACCCCTACGTCTACCACGTCCTCACTAAGGTCATCTAGACTGCTTTTATCTTTGACGTGTTGTATTTGGCATATACAAACTCTGCATGTTGGTAGAATGTGAAGTGCCTGTGTTGAGCGGCCTTTGTCACTGTCCAGCACTGATCTAACAGTGTGCCTTTGCAGGGAGAGATTAAGCTGTCTGTCACCATTGAAGATGAAGCCAACAAAGACCTGCCTTCAGCAGTGCAACTGTTTCGACCTATCCGTCAGTATGTTTACGGAGTGCTCTTCAGCCTGTCAGAGGCCAGAAAGAAGGCTGAGAGACTCGCCATGAGGAAGAACTGCCTCCCTGAGTGTGAGTTATGATCAAACAGCTCCTTTATGTCTGTTTAACACTGTAGTGAAAACTCACGGGCGGGGATTTTGAGATTAGAGCAAGACTGAGAGCAGGGCTCTGCACTTCCACTGTTTTTTCTTTCTTAGGGGTACTGGTTTCAAGTTTCAAATAATGAGGCTGGTGTGAAATGTCCCAACAAACATGCCCGTGTGGGCTCACTGGGGCTGTGTGCACAAGGCAAACCCACACAGGCCCCGAGCGGGTGTGCCCACTTGGGGCCACAGCAGCCAGGGCCCTTAGAAAATAGTCACTGGGACCTTGAGAGGTAAAACTGTTGTTGGGCAGACATGGGCCAGTGAGTGTTTTTGTAGACAAACAGTATGGGTTGCACACAGAATTCCTCCTAGGAGCCCAAAAGGAGCAAAACTGCTGTGGGACACACGGGGGAAACGTTTTTTGTTCATCCACAACTATTGAGTGTGGGCATGCGTGGGGTTGTGCTGGTATCAGACAGAGTATTTTGAACTGAACCATGCAAAGCTACTCTAGTATGTGTAGTCCATAAGGAGAGCTCTTTTGTTGCATTAGTTTGTTATCTACAGGTGCATCAGTAGCAACTGTGTCGGACAATTCTTAATTCTGATTTGGATTTTTTTTCTGAGAACTATAACTCATAACAGATTTTCTGACTGTTCAAACCGAGGCTGCTGGCTCTGAGCTCCAAACAACTTCAGACACTTTTACTTGGTCAGCTTGTTTAGAATATCCAACGTCAGCAGCTCAAGTGTCTTGTTAAGTTTGTTGCTACAAACCATTTTGTGGTAGTTCTCTGTGACAAAGTGGGTGAGCAGCTGTCACACTTTTATAATTTCATTACAAGTTCATTTTCCACACTACAGAGGTCCTTCGTTTACTGTGGGAGTCGTGTTCCAAAAATAACCAGCGACAGGTGAAATCTGCGAAGTAGCCAGCTTTATTTTTTACAATTATTATAGATGATTTAAGGCTGTAAAACCCGTCACTACACACTTTATACACTTTTCTCAGACAGGCACGAACATTTTCACACTTTTCTCTCTTGTTTAAACTCTCAAAGTTCAAACCTTCGTAGAAAAATCAGTCCAGTATTGTAGAATGAAACCAAGGATCAAACCCTGTTTGAGGTCCAGAACATGGGAACAGAGCAGCTGCCAGAGAATTCAACATAAACGAATCAATGGTACAGAAGTGGAGGAAGCAAGAAGAATGAGCTGAGTAAAGTTTGACTTATCTGACTGTTTTGTTTCGCTCAATGCGCCTTATAATCTGAAAATTATGGTAACTTTACCTTCCTTTAACATGTCCAGAAATCCAACTTTCTGTGCGATGGTTAGCATCTTCCTCTGCCTTCTGGGTGCTACTGCAGCTGCCTTTGACAGTGCAAAACGTTTCGTTGACATTGTTGTGTTTGTTGTGGAGAAAACTTAGAAACATACAGTGCAGCACTTCAGAGTCACACTGCTAGGATCGAAGATTTATGTAAATTTGACAAGCTGAACGCATTCTGTACTGTACAGCCAATCAGGACGCAGAACACAATGCGCCGTAAAAAAATAAAATAAAAATAAATAAAAATTGCACAAAAGAAAATCCTCAAAACAGCGTTACAGCGAGGGACCACTGTCCATCATGTTGTTTTTTCTACCATACATGTGCGTATTTGCTATAGCTTCACATACTAAACTTGGTTTGTTTGTGTTAGCATTATGTTGCAGTTAATATCAAAGCATGTACAAGTCATAATTATAGTATTATATTGTTATAAACATTGTTCATCCATTCTCTTCCAATTATCCACATCAGGGCGCGCGGGGCTGGAGCCTATCCCAGCTACCACGGGGCGAGAGGCAGGGTAAAGCCTGGACAGGTCGCAGAGCTAACGCAGAGAGACAGACAACCTTTCACACTCACACTCACACCTATGGGAAATTTAGAATCACTACTGAGCCTAACCCCACTAACTGCACGTCTTTGGACTGTGGGAGGAAGCCGGAGAGGAGCCACACAAACACGGGGACAACATACAGACTCCACACAGACAGACCGGCCTTTCTGTGTGGAGTCTGTGAGGCAACAGCGCTGACCACTTGGCATTGTGTTTGTTTGTTCTGAGCCACCATGCAGGTCATTGTTGACATCACTGCGCTAAACCAAGCAGAAGGGTGCTCTACTTGTAGAATTGTTTTCTTTTGTTTCTTTTAATGTGTATTTTTCTTTTATAGGGACCCATTTAGCTGTGTTAATGATCTGTGAGTGTTTAGTGACTGTTATGAGATTTTCATATGTACACGTTAGATTTACAGGTTTGAGCTGTTGGTACCGGCTAGACTAATTAGCTGTGAATTGACGCCCTACATAGAGTCAGTCAGAGGTTGTTTCCGGTGAGCAGATGATGTGTGCTGCTTCTTTGTTGTGTTGGTTTGTTTAATATGGAGGTCTAACTTTCACATGTCACAGAGAACACTGTAAATAAACTCCTCACCTCAGAAAACTCTAAATATAATTTTTACCTGCCTGCCCAGACTAGCTTACATTCTGTATTGTTGACTTGGGTTTACTTTGGTGAGCTTTGTGTCTTCTTCATTCAAAGTTAAGAACTCGATTACAGCCATAGCCACATGCTAACCACATCTGGCTGTGAGTGTGTGCGAGTGACCGCTGTGCATGAAAGGGACCAGCATATAATCAGATTTGAGCGATTGACTCGTCACCGGTCTAGGCCAAGATCGGTGACAATCATCCGATTCTGGTTTCGGTCCGTTCGACCACTGTTGATACCTGTTATGTCTTTAGGTTTGACTGGAACCTTTGAGTCATGATCAACGTGTAAATAACAGCTATTGAGCCCTAATACTGATATAAAGCTGGCTTTTAAACATTTTTTTTACATGCTATAAAAGTACGAATCGCTCACTATTTTTTGTCCTCCTGCAGACACACATGTCATGGTTAAAGAGTGGGCTGCCTACAAAGGCAAATCTCCCCACACTCCAGAGCTGGTGGAGGCTCTGTCCTTTAGGGAGTGGACATGTCCCAACCTCAAGAAGCTGTGGTTGGGGAAAGCCGTGGAGGACAAGAACCGCAGGATGAGGGCGTTCCTGGCCTGCATGCGCTCTGACACCCCGGCCATGCTGAACCCCGACAACGTCCCCACGCCCCTCTTAGTGCTGTGTTGTGTGCTCCGGTGAGTAGCTACAGTCTGACAGCTGGAAGCAGTGCGATGCTAAAGTTTAAGGGAGTGAGGATTGATGAGGACGGGCTCGATCGGTTCCCGCTTTCTGTAACACTGTTAATCTTCTGTGTTTTGCTTCAGGTTTATGTTACATTGGCCAGGAGTAAGAATTTTGCGTCGTTACGAACTTGACGCTTTCCTAGCTCAAGCACTTTCTCCTAAACTTTATGAACCTGACCAGCTGCAGGAACTTAAGGTGATTTTATAGTCTTGATTATATGAGGAGCGTCTGAGAACTGCATCCGGGAATATCTCGGCTATAATCTGCTGCTCAGTCAGCCGTTCCCTTGCTTTGTATTCCACCTCTTTCTCTTCTCTGGACACTCCTCATGTTCCTAAAAACAAGCTCTGCAAAACACTGTTTTGTAGAGCTTGTTGTTACTGAAGCTGTAGCTTTGTGTTAAGAGATGTATTTGTAGAGCTTTGCGGGATTTCAGTGACGTGTGTGGATGGTTTATAAATTCAAGAGAAGCTGGATCGATTTGACCCTTTTTAATTGAACCATCCACACGAGCTGTGCGCTTTCCTCTTTGTGGTCTCTGTGTGTGTAGCTCCCCTCAGCCTGTGTCAGAACATCTGGGTTGTGTGTGTTGGCTTTCTGTCTTGGCTCAATTAGCTTGTTCGTCGCTGTGTTTTAGCAGCTGAGTGTGAATGGGCTGCTTACACCCGCTCTGTGCTTCGCTTTGCAGTTCCCCCGTTTCAATCTGAATGGTCAGCAGGGCTGTTAGGGGTTGCTAGTTTTTTATTTTCATTTCAGCATTTTAGAAGTTTTTCATATTTTGCTTCCACAGATTGACAACCTGGACCCTAGGGGAGTCCAGCTGGCTGCTCTGTTCATGAGCGGCGTGGACATGGCTCTGTTCGCCAATGACGCATGCGGGCAGCCGATTCCCTGGGAGCACTGCTGCCCGTGGATGTACTTTGATGGCAAGCTGCTTCAGAATAAACTCGTCAGGGCCAGCAGGGAGAAGGCCCAGCTCATCGACCTCTGTGACGGTCAGGTAGATTCAGCCGCACCAGTCTCACGTCAGCAAAATACGCTCCAGTATCAAGGTTGGGATAGGGTTTTCTCATGCTTCTAGTGTATTTGAGCCTGCTGTATTTGCCATTAATATTGTTGTTGTAGCTTAATGAGTGATGCTAACTTTACACTATCAAACCTGTGCTGTAGACATTCAGGGAATCAAACAGTTGAACAAAACAAACCCTAAACTGTGTCCTGTATGGGGTTCAAAACATATATAAACAGAATACCATTTGCCCAAAACTCAACCCTCTGGGCTCTATGGTGGCCATTTGTGGCCATGAACAAGCTGAGAGGGAGTTTTTATGTTTTTGCTCTCCCTGCACAAAAATAACAATGCATTATAATCAATGTTGATGTGAATCAATTACATGCCCCAGACTCTACTATTAATAATACAAGAAATTCCAGTAGCAATGCAATTATAGAAAATTGCGAGATGTGATGTTGTCTTCCAGCTAGTGCAGTGGACAAACAAACTGGTGTTTAAAGGGTTAAAAATGTAAAACGTAATAACTATTTTATATTTATGAAAAAAACTAAAGTTAGTTAAAAGCTTTATGCAGAAAAAATGGCAACAAAACATAAAAATGATAAAACTTACAGACCTAATCTGTCGGTGGACACTTTTGGCCTCAAACAAACTGAAAGGGTCGTGATTTTGAACAAACCCAGAGGGATAAGTATATGCGTCCCCGAGTGCTGCTATTGGTTATTTACCTTCATGCTCACATTAGAGTTGGGCAATATGTTCTAGTTTTCCAGCTGAGCATCTTCAGTCCAACAACTGACTGTGGTGTGTGTGCGGAGCCATCCATCCATCCATCCATGGACCTACTTACATGTAAAAATGATTAAAAGACTTACAGTTATGGTTTGCATTAACTCATCGTGAGCAATTTGGGGCTTTAATGATTTCTTTGAACTGTTCTCTCTCCAGGGTGGAATAATTGCATAGCTGCTTTAATGACTTTAAAAAAGGTGCACAATTTAGAATTTTCTGTGATCCACACAGGGTCAAAAATATAAAGAAAAGCTCAGATATTTACATTTGCTCACTGTTTTAATAAGAGAGAAGGCCAAGGCCTATTAACTTCTCGTTAGTGATTATGATCGACTACAACAGGTTGTTTCTCTTAGCCAGCATAAATAGGGTTTGTTTGACAGCATTCATTAGATGGAGCAGTACTCAGAACAGTGGGGAAGGCCAAGGAGCTCAGCGAAGAGCTAAAAGGAGAATTGTAGAAAGGTTTCTCAGTGCCAGTTAAAAAAAACAGTTGTATGTAAGTACAAGTTATTTAAAGTTGTCACCATTATGCCAAAGAAGAAGGCCTAAACTGTGATCCTCAGATGAGAGAAAATTGGTTAGGATTTTCAGGAACAACCCACCAAGGCGTGTCCACGGTGAGTGTTACGTTGCCATGGACTGAGAGGATACAGACCGAGAAAGAATCCCCAGCTTTACATTTAGAAGAGTAAGGATGAGGCTTTCACACCCGAGAACGCTTGGGAAACTGTGTTAACATGGACACGATTGGTTGTTCTAACAGGACACACATCAAACATCATACAGTTTTAGCTTGTTGGTAACAAAAGCACCTGGATAAGGTACAACTTGGTATTGGGTATTTAACTGGATATTATTGTGAAGGTCTGTATATATAATCAATTCAAACCTTTGCATTTTAATCATTAAAGATGTGTGCTGTACAGTTATTCCACCCTGGAAACAGAACAGTTCAAAAGAATCATTAAAATTGCTGTAACATTCATGCCACGAGTGTATGTAAACGTCTGACCACAACTGGAAATGAAGGAGTGTAAAAAATGGGTACAACCTGCTATTAAACACCGGCAAAGAACAGCTAACAATATTCCAGCATCTTGCCTAGAAAAACATTCTGCTGTATTTTATTAGCTCTGAAATGTGTCTGAGAAAGGAAGCGTGATTTCCACACTGGTGACGAAGTTCCTTAAACTGACCATAGAGGGCAGGGTCTCTTCAGCAAAGCAGTAGCTACTCAGAAGAGTAGCTACATATGTAGCGATATATGTAACTACTCAGAATGAGAAACAAAATTGTTTTAAGTGACTTCAAACAGGACAGGGTTATCAGTTCCAGGCTGGTCTTAGTTGTGTGGGAAGTTTCTGAAAACTATCTCTAGGTTTCACGGAGACTGGTCCAAAAAAGTTCTCTTGATGAAAAAGCCTTATTTATGTCTGTGGTTAGAGGAGAATGACTAGAAGGCTAAAAGCTAAAGGGAAATGTTTTCAATAAGCACTTGTCACAGACGAGGTCTGCAGGAGAACGCACAAATCTCGAAGCAGATGCACTGCAGAGACAGAGAACCACACTGGTTCACTTCTATCAGCTAACAACAGAAAACTGAGGCTCCAGTTTTCACTGGCTCATAAAAATTGGATGAGAAGATTGAGCAGCTTTTGCCTGGTTTGAGCCTCGATGTCTGTTGTGACATTTTGGATGCTAAAATCAGTATTTGGTGTTAGCAGTATGAAAGCATGGATCCATCCTGCCTGTATTAGCAGTTGAGGCAGCTGCTGGTGGTGTGTGGACATATGTTCAGCATCATTTAAATATCGCGGCCAGCCTGAGTATTGTTGCTGACTACGTTCATCCCTTTATGACCATAGTGTACGTATCTTTGATGGCTCCTTCGAGCAGCGTAAGCTCCTATAATTCCAAACTGGTTTCTTGAACATGATGATGAGTTCACTGCACTCAAACGGCCTCGACAGTCACCACAACACAGCAGCTTTAGAGTGTGGGGGTCGTCTACTGAGTGCCTGAAAATAGGGAACTGACTGAAGATGCCTGAGATTGAAGGTAGTCTGCACACATATCATTAATCTTTAAAACTGCACATTTAGTTTAACGCATTCTTAAAAATTTTAAGGCTGTTCCTGTTGTTTTGTTGAAACTACTGTTGAGCACCTGTTGTCCCAGATCTCATGAAAAGGCCAGTTTCATTTTACCGTGATTTAATCAGACACTGAACATTTTCTTGTCAGACGGCGAGCACCGCAGCTGATCTAATGAAGCTGTTAAAGGGAGGCACTGTGTTTAACTGACAGCAGTGTGATATTGATTTTATAGCTGCTGATTCAAGAGGCTGATGACTGCACAGACAAAAAGAGCTCTCTATGTTAAGCCAGTGCTTGTGTGATATCTCTCTCTTCAGGCTGAGCTGGCGGCCAGGGTGGAAAAGATGCGTCAGAGTATCCTGGAAGGCCTCAACTTTGCTCGGCCACCTCATCTGCCTCCTTTCCCCCCACCGCCACCTCTGCCTCCTCACGGGATGCCTTTCTACCCTCCCACTGGTTATTTCTACAACCCGCCTCCAATGACGCCTCCTGCAGGGAGAGGCTGGGGGGTGCCCGGTGAGTTCTGCTCTTTAAAACATGTAGCCCAGATTAAGGTCATTTCTCACAAGTCTTCAGAAACAAAGTGTGGTCTTAACATTTGATGCCAACTTCTCGCTGTTTCTGTAAGGATTGGAAGCAGTCCAAACACAAGGTGGGAAGCTGGAGATCGCCGGCACTGTGGTGGGTCAGTGGTCTGGTACACGACGCAGCCGAGGAAGAGGAGGCATCCCTCTGCAGGTGGTGTCTGTCGGTGGACCAAACAGAGGGTAACAGCAGAAAGATCGAACGTCTCGCTCATATTACTTTGAGAACAGACTTTTCCATCATTTACGTTACACGAGCAAACTAAGAAAACACCACTTTCTTCTTTTTACCACTGTAGAAAATGAGACAGTGTCATTCACATCAGCATATCGCGCCCATAGTGAAGTAATACGGCTCGATGCATGAACTCACACATTTTTCTAGACTTTTCGGATCTGAACTTTGTGTAAAACGATCAGGTTTCTTTGTAATACACTTTATGACTGGTCCTGATGTATGGTCTAAGCCTTCCTGTCTATAAGCTCATGTAAAAACTACTTGTTTTTCATGTAGAGATTCAAAATGTGGCAAAAACAGCAGATTAAAATGAATCTACAGTGGAAATCTGTCTGCTTCTTGCAGTCGTCCAAGAGGCGTGATTTCTACACCGCTCATAAGGACGTTTGGTCGGGGAGGACGGTACCACGCCCGAACCTTCAAGAGCCAGGGAACGTACCTGGTAAGTCAGTCATGATTTCATTTTATTTGGAGGGACTGTGCAGAAAAAAACATTATCTATGAAAGAAACAATAACACTGCTCTGGATTTCTAATTCCATCGATGCAGACAGGATCCCCAGCACAACAGATAAACACTAACTGTTGTGCAGTTAGGTCCATATATATTGGACACTGACACAAGTTTAGTTTTTTTACCTGTTTACTGAAACATGTTCCAGATATACTATGGACACAATGTGCAGACTCTCAGCTTTCATTTGAGGGGATCCACATTCAAACTGGATGAAGGGTTTAGGAGTTTCAGCTACTTAACATGTGCCACCCTCTTTTTAAAGGGACCAAATGTAATTGGACAGTTTACTCAAAGTGCTATTTCACGGACAGGGGTGGGCATTTCCTTTGTTATGTCATTATCAGTTAAGCAGATAAAAGGCCAGGAGTTGAAGAAAAAAAAGCAAAAGTGTGGAGAAGGTGTGCAGCTCATGATCCAAAGCATGGCACAGAGGCAGTGTGATGGCTGTGAGCGGCACTGGCACACTAGTGTTTACTAGCATTAAAAAGGAAGAAGCCCAACATCTGAGTTCATCCATGAGTTCAAGACCTCAGGCTGTCATTGCCAGCAAAGAGTTTTCATACAAGTGTTAGAAATGAACTTTTTATTTTCAGTTATTCAATCTGTCCTGTTGCTTTTGAGCCCCTGAAATGAAGAGATTGTGTTCTTTTTGTTCAACCCACTGAATTAAAGCTGAAGGTCAGCACTTCATCATTGTGGTAATGTACAGAACCACAATGTCTGTCCAAATATGTATGGCCCTAACTGTACCCCACTGACCTCCATACATACAGGCAGCGATTTGAGGCCAAATTTCACATTTCATTCATCGCTCTATCAGACCTGTTGCCACATCTTCAGTCCAGCTCTTGTGTGGCAAATCCCAGCATTTCGTTCTGTTTTCTTTAAGAACAACAGATGAATGTGTTATTTATGAATTAGTGCCGGATGTATCTGTCAGGCCACTGCTAGATCTCTGTCTGCTTTCAGTTTTCTCATCTTTTTGAAGGACACACTGCACTACAGTCCAGTGTAAAAGCTTGTTTATGAGTTTGAAACCTGAATGCTTATATTAATAAGTAATTGTGTTGATCTAGTTTAAAATACTGACCAAAGCAATAGTGACTGTACTTTTGCCATCATTGGTTATTGACCATCATCGACCATTTGAAGCTTTAATCTTCAAGATGATCATCAGTGTCTGAAATTCTCAGTGTTTGTCACACGTGGATTTTGGTACCAGAGAAACGAATAATTCCTAAATTGAAGCTCAGCCTGTAGTTTGCTTTCCCAGGAAGGTACCTCACAAAACTCCAGCTGTTGGTTTTTCCACTGTTTAATTACGGTGCAAAACCAGAACACAACCATTGTGTGAGCTTTCAGCATGGGAACATGAGAGGGAACTAAACAGGCTCCCTGCATGTCTCTGGGCTTCCTTTTGCTGCTAATTAACTTCTAAATAACTCTTGAGTCCTTTTGTTTGTTGGCAGGACTTCCAACCCACAAATGCATTTTTCTGTGCTGCACATGATTTTCAATGGACTTTTGTAACATGTGGGCCTTAATAAGCTCTAAATATCCTCTTCTACTGTATCACACCATTGAAAACACACAAGTTATTTTCATTGTTTCTGTGTTTCTAAATGTTTCCGACATTTTCTGACCTATGAAGGTCATCACAGTGCACAGTGCCTTCTGGGTCTTTGACTGGTTGCATCTAACATCTACTATCATCATTTCTACCAGTATAAAAATGGCTGTATTTGACTGTTATCATCTAAAAGAAACAATGAGAGTGATATTTTCTGTCTGATATTTTCTGAGTAAAGAGTAGAAAAATGCTGATATAAAATGACAATCTTCTGAAGACCCACAACTCTGTTTTCAGCACTTCTGGTGTTGAATTTTATGCATGTAGTCCAAGTACTCACAAAACCTGCTGATTTCTTTTAGATATCTTCTCTATCTTATAGTTTGCGTTTTGCTGTTGGTCTCTCTTTTGGCGGCTCCCTTTAGGGGGCGCCATAGCGGATCACCTGCTTCAGCCTGTCCTTATCGTTCTGCTCCTGTCACACCACGCTGTATGTCCTCCTTCACTGCATCCATAACTCTTCTCTGAGGTCTCCTTTGTCCAGTACATTCACTGCCCCTGTTCATGTCTAAGCCATCTCAGCCTTGCCTCTAACTTTGTCTCCATGCTGTCTTCAGCTTAGCCTCCTGTGTCTTTGTCAGTGCCACTGTCTCCAAAATCGATCTTCTTCACCTCGCTCGGTCCCTCCATATTTCTCTCTCCAGCCGTGGCAGATGGCTGTTTGTCTGCGGTCTAGTTCTGTTAGAGACCACTTTCTGTTAAAAGTGAGTTCTTCCTCCCCACTAGAGCAGGGCGATATCACCAAAAATATTTATCACGATATACATTTGAAAACTTGCGATAACGATATAACTGACGATATAATTGACACGAGACAAAAGACTTTACAACTCCACAACTTTATTAGTGCAAAAAAAATAAATCAATGTATTTTCACTTAAACAAGCAGCTGTTTTTATGTGCATTAAAGTTATATAAAAATTTAACAGTGCAAATGCAAATTCCTTGCTGACAGTTTAACCAAGTGGAAACTGGCCGACATATCCTCAGCACAACCATGTTTAATATCCACAAAACTTGAAAAGAGGTTATACACACACAATACGGTAATATTATGTTGAAGCACAGTACGTATCACTCCGTGAGGCGCCTGCCTACGATAGCTGTAATGCTCCGACAATCCATCAAGCGGTGCGGCTTCGTAGCTTAGCAAAGTTGTACTAAAACGTGACAGATTTTCGAGCGCCGTGTACATAAAATCGTTTCGAGGTCAGTAAACAACCAGAATTCATACATAAGGCCATTGGATTATAAGGGGCTCTGTCGATTTTCAGAAAAATCAAAGGATTGATTTTAAGTGTGACGTATTTTCCAAAAAACACGGTAATAACGACGGCCCGCTAGCATGCGCTACCAAAAATAGTGCTTTGTTGTGTATCTGACGGGCGAAAGCTAAACCAGTTCCACACCACTGAAGCTGCAGCATTTTTACAAACCAATTCTGGTTCATCCGTTTCATTCAACGATCCGCTTTCGCCCTCATTCGCCGCCATGCTTTTTCCGCCATGTGCATATGAAAACAAAGGCACTGCGCATGCGCGTTTTACTCATATTCTGTCGCGATATTTCATTTTCGTTGCCCAACATTACACCGGTGTTACCGTGAACGGTATGATATGGCCCAGCCCTTTGCCATGTGCAAGTGATCATTAGATTGCTGGGGCTCTCTCCCTCTCTTAATATTACAGGCTCTTCTTTAGATGACCATTGATGTGAACAGGCACTATATAAATGTAGTATAAACAACAATGGTGAGATTTTTTTTAACCTACCAAACTCAGAAATCTACAGCTTTTTAAAAATATCATATTATAACTGATGACCATCACACCACAGGCTCTACTTGCTTAATCTATTTGAAAGCAGTTTTATAGTGTTTAAACCTTTCTCAATATGGAGATGTTACACGTGGTTAGAGCCATTGGACTGTGCAAAACTTAACAGCTTGCTTCATTTCACAAGTGTCAATGTGCATCATTGACAACACATTAGGCAAAATACAGTAAATAAACAGGGGTGACTTCACTTTTGAAGCAAATTATGTCCCTCAGTTATTTCTATCTATGTAGTCTATAAGAGTCTAAAGATCAAAGAACCAAATGGGTTCTTTGATCTTTTTTCCTAAAAGATTTTAAGTCACTGTAGCCAATCGTGTTCCCTTTCGAGCTTTGCTATATTTTAGGCAAGCTACACAACTGCATGCTGCTGAGCTTTCTCTTCTAGCATAACTAGTTTAAGTAACAGACAGTGTCACCTTTGAGATGGCGTGTAATCCATGCATTTTATCCCTACACTTCACCTGTTTAGAGCTTTGCCTTTTGGACATGTTGCATAGGCACCGTGTCCAAATGGCAATAAATAGAAAAAAGTCTGCATTCTCAGGATTTCTTTGAAGAACCCTCACCGTCATTTTTTCTGTCTGTCTACCAGAGCAAGCCTGCTTACAAGCCTGCTCAAACATCTGGAAACAACCTAGTGAAGGACCAAAAGAAGCCCAAGCAGGAGGAAAAGAAACCTGCACAGCACGGTGAGAGCTTAGCCATGGAGAACGGTGTGGAGGACAAGGAGCCAGAGCAGCTGAACGGAGAGAGAGAGGAATGTGGGGCTCTCATCCAACCTGAAAGTGCCTTTAGCAGTGACTCCAAGACGTGCAATACTAATCCTCACTTAAATGCACTAAATGTAGACAGTGGCTGCCATAGAGATGAAGGTCTAGAGGTCACTGTCTCAACAGAAGATTAAACCTATTTTTCTAGAGAGGGTGAAGGATGAAACATGGAGCAAGGTTAGGAACACGAGGAAATATGGAAAGCTTACATTCATTGTACTTTTTTCTTTTCAAACAAAGAAACGAGATGTAATTCGGATCCCTCTCTCTAAACACACGAGATCCTAACACCGGTAACCTGGAGTCACTCACTCCCTTGTCACTTCAAATCAGAAGGTTACTGCTTGAAGACGCTTTAATTTGAAAATATGAGTTGATCTGTGTTTGACCTGCTTCTAGTACTTACCGTGTGCAGGTATGGATTTTGTGTTGTCATTGTAACCGCTCAGTGAAACAAGTGAGGCTTAATCTTGTGCTTCCATCACCACTTTGAGTTGTGTTCATGGTTAAACAGCTCTGTCCCTCACTAGACGTGAGCTCCACGCTGTTTCGCTTATTTAACTGTAAGTAACGCCTCGAGAAACAGCTCGCGAAACAGCTTGAATTGGGGTTTTGAGCTGTACTCAAAGCTGTAGAGCTGTAGTGTTGCCACTTTGATAGAAATCTTCTGCATGGTTCGCAGTCTAACCAGTGTGTAGTTATTATGCATGCTGTCCTTTTTCTTCCATTCTTCCCGGTGCCCAATTACAAATTAATGAAACATCTAATACCAACAAAAGTCCCAAAAAGTAGTTGTTCTAACCTGGAATCTTCTTGTGATATTGACCTCTGTTGCATTAAAAAAAGGTTATTTAGCCACTTTGGAGTAGTGTATTCATGCTATATTGTTCTGTTACTGTTTCCTGTTTTAGTCAAAAAAATGAAACTCACCCTTTGTGTAGCTAAAAGGCTCCACCTTTAAATCAAAACTTTAGCCATTAACCAGTAATCATTAGGGAGATTTCCTTTAGTGTTATTTATACACTTGTAATTCCTCTTCACCAGAATCATCATTTCATGTTTTCACTTAATACTGCCAAAGCTTTTCATCTATCACTAGTGATTGGAGAGATGGTGTAATCTCCTACCCCTGTCCCCCTCGCAAGAGCTAAATGGGTTACCTTCTGTGTAAGTTGATCAGAGTTTCCGCCTAACTCTTGGATTGTAAAAGAATGAACTGCTGATGGGTTTGGTTGAATGTTCGTGGATTTTGGTGTGGTGTACTTGAAGGCAACTTAGCTACAATGCTTAATAAAACTATATTCTTTTAGTACACACTGTTGGTGGTTTATTGATCTCTCTTAACACTGGGACATGTAGTCATAACACTGTGGTGGGCTGCTAAGTTTACACAAATTTTTATTTTTTTATATCCAAGTGACAGTCAAAAGAAAGATTCTGCACCTACACCCATTGCCTGTCTTCCGCGAGGCTAAGCAGATACACTGCAAAAGCTAGCAAGCTACTGGCACAAGAATAGCAGTGCAATATCACACTTTTTACTCCCCCACCTCCCAACATCATAGGAGGGAAGAGAGCTGGGTACCCCAGGGAGAATGGATGATGCCCAGGATGAAGCTGCCTATTGTACTTTACCTTATTATCTATCATACATAAACTGTCCAGGAGTGGATGATCATATTAAGCATGTCCAAAGTGTCAGATAATAAATTCAGTGTATTTACCATGTGATCCAAAAATGCCCATAATATTAGAGACTGAACAGAGAGCGAGCACCTGGCAACTGTGGGGAGGAAGAACTCCCTTTTAACAGGAAGAAACCTCTGTCAGAACTACACCTGGGGAGGTGCAGCCGTATGCTGTAACTACTTGTTGGGTGAAAGAGAAGAGACCACAAACTGTGGTCCTCTCCCACACAGCTCTGTGTCAAACAAAGTTGTCATCCAGTCTTTAAGTGATGACCTGATGAACCCTGTTTCCAGGTCCAAACTACTCTGCATGTATTAAGGCTGTTGTGTTTTTAACATGTGTTAATACTTTATATCTTCTTCTATTTAATCTGAACAAGCCCCTAAAAAAAGTCAGTGATCACTGTCGGCCTCTCTCGGTTTCTATCATCACTATTCATCTGCAGCATGTTTTAAAGCTCAGTTTTTAAAACCTCACGATGTAACTACAGCCCAGCACATGCAGCAGTACATTAATAACTAACCTGGTATTGTGGATGGATTATCTCAGTTGTTCTCCTGACTGAAGTTTGGCCCGTTTACAGCTTCCTGCCATGCGATTGCATTTGTCCCTAACCATCGGGAACCCTCACGTTAACAGCTGTAAGAAAAAGGACGTTTTCTTTGGACTCTATGGAAAAACCTTAGTACACATCCCGTGATTTAATAGCTCGTAGAAGCACTTTAGCAAAAACTTGAAGTAATTATTTTCTGTATGCCATTATCAGTCTCTCACATCGTTCTTGAGAAATTTTGCCCCACTCTTCATTACAACCTTGCTTCATTTCATTGACGTTTGATGGCATTCATTTATATACCGCTCTCTTAGGGTGCCATCACAGCATTTCAGTTCTTGACTTTGGGTGACTGCAACACCTTGATTCTTTTGTTTTCCAGCCATTCTGTTGCAGATTTGTGCTTGACATCACTGTATTGTTGCATGACTCAGCTTCAACCGAGCTTTAGGTGTTGGACAGATGGCCTCATATTTGATGCTCAAGCACCTTGGTAAACAGAGGAGTTTATGGTCAGCTCAATGTCTTCAAGGTACCCAGTTCCTGTGGCTGCACAACAAGCTCAAATCATCACCCCTCCCCACCACTGTGCTTTACAGATGGTATGCAGTATTTATGCTGATATGCTGTGTTGGGTTTTTGGGCAAACTTCTTCGCCTTGGTCTTGTCGATCCAAAGGACATTATTTCAGTGATCTTTTGGTTTCTTCAGATGCAACTTTGCAAACCAAAGCCATGTTGCCATGTTTTCTTTAGAGACAAAAGGCTTTCAGACAAGCCATAGTTGTTTGGTCTTTTTCTAAATGTAACATGTTTAACATGCTAACTGTAGCGTTTGCAGTTTCCCTGAAGATTACATGGTTTGATTGGGGGTGAATTTCTTCTCCTTTCATAGAGGTGAGGCTGCATAGAGAAAACTTTTTTTCACACCACTGTAAAATGGCTTGTTTAATACATAAAAAGGTGCAGACTGAGATTTGGTGTCATGGACAAAACCTCATGCTGGTTTATAATCAGTCAGCCAGGAAGGGCAGTGGACTTGTGAAGAATGCAACATGTGTCTGACAGGGAATCATCTGTTCTTGCAAGCTTATAGTTCAACTACCTTATTACAAAGTGACATTTGATTTCGATTCTGTTTTGCTGAGATGATGTTGAAATATTTTTATGATTGTATTATTATTATTATTATTATTAAATTCCAAATACATGAAATGTAGTAATAATAATAACAACAACAATAATAATAACAACTGTATTTATAGAGAGGATATCATGATGTACGGAAATAGTGTGTAATTTCGTAATAACAGATTATGTAATAATTAAACAATCATATCTTTCCTAATGGCGGCTAAGAACGCGGCATTTAAATTGTATTCATCGATTAACAATAAACTGTCTGGGAACAGAAAGCGTTTATTTCTCGGCATTTGAGCGTTCCACCACAGGGGAAAAAAATCCGCAAGTCCATTTTAGATCGATCTTTACGCTCATTCATCGGATCTAAAGCTGCTCCCTGACGTAACTTACATTTGTTTATTTATTTACCTCGCAGCGACATCGAGACTACATTTTCTTGTGGCTCCTAATATGAGCGCTTCGGTGCCGCGCTGTCACCAGGGGGCATGCACATAGTAATAATAACAATAATAATGCATTTGAGGAAAGCCTGCTACGACGAGCCTCCATCGTTTCTAGCTCCCCGCACAAACGCCAGCCCGGCCGCGGCGTGATGGAGCTGTGCGCTTAGGTTCATGTGTCCGGCGGGACTGCCCCTGGCTTTTTTTCTGGGGAAGATCATATTGGATCATATTGTTTGCAGGACGTTGTTCCTCCTGCAGCCCCCCCAGTCTATCCCGACGTAGTTGTGAATTGAACATGGCGACTGTACCAGTATATTGCATCTGCAGATTACCTTACGACGTGACCCAGTTTATGATCGAGTGCGATGCTTGCAAGGACTGGTTCCACGGCAGGTAAGTCTCGATTGTTCGCCGTACTGTATTTTGGGGCGGTTTGCATTTGTGGGAAACAAACAAAAATGGCGAGGTCTCGGTTGCGTTTGACAGCTTTGTGGCTCTCAGTCGCCCGTCTACATCTGAAGAGAGGCCGCTTGGAGAAGAAGAAGAAGGCGGAGTTATATATAGCCGACCGGGGTTGTGACATTTTTTCGCGAATAACACAAAACAGATTTCCCTTATTGGAATAAATACGGTGGTTAATGGGAGGATTTCGGTGTGAGCTTCGGCTATTAATTGCACTTAACGGCTCTTTAACATCCCCGCATAGCCCCAGCCTGCCTTCCCGTTGTAAGGAGCGGACGACAGCGGGGGAAGCCTCCGCAAACTCGCCGCTCATTTTTGTGACAAATGCTCGTCCTTCCAGACACGTTAAGGGCAACATTTCGTGCCTATTGCCGGGAAATATTGTCACATTCGAGTCGCTCTTCCAGTTTTCACCGGCCGTGTTAACCGAGCGCGGTGGAAAATCACGACTCGAGTCCGAGCTTCCCGAACTCAGCCCCGCAGCCTTCCTGCCAGGCGGCAGCTATGGCTGACAATAGCCCGTGCTGGATGTCCTAAGCTTCAGCAGCGGAGGGGAAATAATTATTAGTATTGGTTTGACTGGTTTGTCACTAGTGTAGACTACGACTGTTAGCTCATACGTCTCCCCGAGTATAGTGCGAAACGTATCGCCCGCCGCTGCTCATCACTTTCCCTGCTGTACACACACTGTAATGGTCTCAACCAAATCCCAGTTATCATCCTTTCGTTTTTGCCTGCTGTCGTTATATCTGTTCTTACACGAGTCTGTGTCTGGACTGGCCTTTGCTTTGGGGTGTTTAGAGCTGTTCGGCTGCTCACAGCCTGTCTTTTTGTTAACCCGTCATTTGTTAATCGCGTTTCTTTCGGTGAACAAGCCCTTCAGAGCATTGAACAGTATTTACGCGCCTGAACGTTAACCCTTTAATGTTCCTCCGCCGGCCGGCTGCCCGCTGTCTGTATCACACTGTCTAAATCATTCGAGAATTAAGGCATGGCAATAGTCCAAGACCTACAAGCCAAACCACCAGCAAAATACATGTTGTTTCTCCCCCCGAACATCGTATTTCTGCTTGTGTTATTACCTGCATCACACATTTTCACTTACCTGTCACATTCTGTAAGTTTGTGATCCTGATAAAAAATAGAGCAACTGCATTTTTCAAACCATAAGTATATTTAAAGTGGATTTGCACACACCGTACATTGGCGCTCCAATTATTCAGGCCCCTGAGGTGGACCATCATGAGGAATAAATCAGGTTACTAACATCAGGTTCCCTTAAAAAAAATTTAACAAATGTTGGACCGAGTAATGAATTTCTTCTCAAATTAATATTAGACCACTGATAAATACTTGCATTTTAAAATAATATTCATGTACATGTTCAGCTGTTAGGAGCGGATGTGTTAAGTTCACATGTATCATCAATATAATTATGATTCACAGTCTTAGCATGAGTCCACACATGATGATGTGATGTAACAGAAACGTGAACAAAATCTAATCATTATCATCTAAGTGATCACTGAATCCTCTGGGACTTATACACATGGTGATCCATACATGTATGGGTATCACATATACATTGGCTGTTAGAGTCAGAAACAATCGTTCTACAAAGAGCTGCAGCAGCCTAGCTTTGCCATGTCTGACAACACTCTACTTTCCTACAACCTTTATGCATTCGTTTTTATATCCTGTAGTCATTTTGGTTTGGGCCACAGTTGAGTCACTGCAGTGTTCAGGACAGCGCTTTGGAGATGCTGCTTGCAGTCATGGCACCCAGCTGTTGTTGATCAGGAAACAGTTCAAATGCTAACTGCTCCTAAAACCACACTGTCTGGTTTTCACTGTACATTTCTGTTTTATCTTCATGTTAAATGAACAAAACCAAGTGAGTTAGCCTCGGACTTGTTGCATTTTTAAAATGGCAACTTCTTTTAAAAATAAAAATCAACCTTATAATCAAAGTGTCTTTATTGAGGAAGGCTGCTTTAGTCTGTTTTAGTTCATTATTAATACTCGTGGGAGCTCAGTTTACCACCTGGCTTCAGTCTCACTGCACTTATCAACCTTTGATACAAAAAGCAAGCAGCTGTTTTCAGCAAATAACCTACAATAAACCCACAATTAGTGATAAAGCTAGCTGGTGATGGCTTATCCAAAAAGCAGTAGTTGGAATATTTTTCTCAGGAGGTGGTGATCAGTTGTTAGATAAAAGGAAAAAAAAAGTAAAAATAAGGATTTAGAACACGTTGTTAAAAAATAACTGGTTCAGACCTCAGCTAGGTCCTTTCTGCTTAGTTTGTATGTTTGCACTCTGCCCATCCATGGATCTTCTTACCCGTGGATGTGAGCTGGACGGGTGTTCACGTAGAATAAAATAATACCAAAATTCTGAAAATGCAACATGCCCACCAGCACAGAAAAAACAACACATTGAACAGCAAAAACTATAAGCTGAAGATCGCAACTAGTGCAGCTGCCACAACAACTCTTACAGCCCTGATTTATTGATAAGAAGGGCTGTAAGAGTTATATCAGGAAGTAGTTTGTGTTGTTATCATGAAATACATTTTACCACTTTGTCTGAGACACTTGTCATTGCTGTTGTAAAATCAGTTATGATCCAAAGGCTAAAATGTTTGCAGTGGTTAACATTATATATGCTGAAGCTAACATGACGTAACTAATGTTATGTCTTATAGGATTGTCAGTAGGCTGCCTGTCAGTCATCCTAACATCTCAGTCTATGTTCTGTCAGCTGAGTATAATGTTTAAACAAATGGTCTACCAACACCATGTCAGTGGCTTAAATCACATTTTAATAAATAATTATGGCTGAAATCATCTAATTCTCTTCGTACTGGCGCTGACTACAAAATGTTTGATGTTGTGACATTCTGAGTCAGCAAGACTGAAAAATGCTATACAAGGCCATTCCTTTCCAAGACAACTGATATGTTGCTTAACTACAACATTTATGTATTTAAAGTCCGTCAAATTGTAACAAAAGCTGTCTTAACCAAATATATCTGGATAATTCTTTATTAAAATACAACATGTTAATATGTATTTCAAGAGAATAGTGTTTGAACATGGCTGTGATATGACTTGTTATCAGGTATTGGTAAATAATGTTTAAACTAATACTGTAATACATATTATATATTACCTTATTACAATTTTGAGCAATTGTTCTTCCCACTTGATGTTTGCAGTTATTTTGGCGCTGCATGAATTCACTTTATGCTTGTGGTAATTAGTAACAAAAACGTTCTTTACGTTGAATTTGTGCGTTGACCAGCAGCCACGGTGAGTTAATGCATGTGAATGAGTGAAACACTGGCATTAACCATGCTCTGCATTTTCATGGTGTAGTGAAGTTGTAAATGCGCAGAGGGAAAGTAAACAGAGGACAGCCGTCTTAACTGGCGCTATTCTATTCTACTTTAACGAACGGCTGTCAAACTGGAATAAAACCAAGCAACTGAAACCAGGTGTAACCACATTCTTCACAAAGATGTGTGGACACCAGCACTGAAGAAGCCAAGGCTAGGACTGCTAGCACTGCTGGGGTTAGCTAGCAGACAAAACTAATCTGACACTGTGCGTTTGCAAAGTTACACACAGCGCGAAGTGTTACATAACTGAGCGACATTTAAAACATGAATTGTTTAACAGGGAAGATAATTAGTGGTTTCATATAGCCACTAAAATGCACACAGTGTATTTGTTTGGACAATGTTGAACTTTGTCTATTTAAAGTGTGTTTAAACAAGTAGCAAAGCAATCAGCAGGAACATCCGTGACACATGTGTGTGTTTGGCCTACCAGAATTACTCCATGAGTGTATCGACAGCTCATCCAGAAGGTCAGTTACCTCAGTTAGTGTCAGTGGAGTGAAAAGACAAAAGTTCAGGTTTTAGATGTTTGGCATAAAACTAACAGAGCATTTCATAAAAGAACATGGGGCGATCGTGGCTCAAAGAGTTGGCAGCTCGTCTTGTAACCGGAAGGTTCGGACAGTCTCGGTCGTTGTGTCTTTGGGCGAGACACTTCACCTGCCGCCTACTGGTGATGGCCAGGGGGGCCCATGGCACTATATGGCAGCCTCGCTTCTGTCAGTCTGCCCCAGGGCAGCTGTGGCTACAACTGTAGCTGCCTCCACCAGTATGTGAGAGTGAAGGAATAGTGGAATTGCAAAGCGCATTGCAATTCCACTATAGTACTTTTTGAGGGCCCCAAAAAGCGCTATAAATGCAATCCATTATTATGATTATTATTAACATCATGCGAACATCCTATCAGTCATAGTGGTGGTAGTGTGATGGTCTGAAGCTGCTTCGCTGCTTCAGGATCTGGACAACTTGCCGTAATTAATAGATCCATGTGTTCTGCTCTTTACCAGAAAATCTAGAAGGAGAATGTCATCAGCTCAAGCACAACTGGGTTGTGCAGCAGGACAAAGATCCAAAATACACAGTGGCTTAGTAAAAGTCCAACTTAAGTCCTGTCGACATGCTTTGCCATGACCTTAAATAGGTCCTTTATGCTTGAAAACCCTCCAATGTGGCTGAATTAAACAAATTCTACAAAGAAAAGTGAGGCAAAGCGTTGTGAAAGACTCATTGCCAGTCAATGCAAATACTTGATTAGAGTTCTCGCTATCAATGGTGATTAGATATATGTAAGGCATTTACTTTATCACACAGGACCTGGTAGATTTGGATATCATTTTTCCTTTAAAATGCATTTTGTATTTACTTGTGTTATCGTTGTGCTCATGTTTAAATTAGTATGACAATCTTAACAAATATGGAAAGAAATCAGGAAATCATGAAAATCAGGAAATCATGTGTTTGTGTTTACAGTGGGGGAAACAGCTTTGCAAGTTTGGTCACTTACAAACAGTCTCAAATTTTATAGTAATGTCATTTTAATGGAAAGAGACAGACTAGCAACCAAACATCCAGAACAAACATGTCACGAAGTTATAAATCGATTTTCATGCAATTGAGTGAAATAAGTATTTGATCCCACAGGATTGGGTGTATGCCACATGGGGACACAGATTACAATCAATCAATCAATTACAGATACTCCTGATCTCAGCTGATGTGTATAAAGCACACCTGTCCACAGAATCAATTTCTTCCATTCCAACCTCTCCACCACCAGCTCAAGACCAAAGAGCTATCAAAGGACATCAGGGACAAGATGTAGACCTGCACGAGCCTGGAAGCACGACGCTTGGTGAGAAGGTGACAACTGCTGGTGCGATTATTTGACAGTGGAAGAAATATGAAATGACCCTCAGTCTGGAGTGCCATACAAGATCTTGCCTCATGAGGATGGACTGAAGTCTCTCGGTGCATGCAAGGCTCCCCTCACTCAAGAAGGCCCATGTACACACCTGTGAACCTGTGCCAGTGAACATTTCAATGATTCAGTGCTATGAATGAAGTGGTTGGATGAAACTAACTCAGCCCATCAGCTTTGGAAGAAGAGAAAAGCAGAGTATGATGTAAAGAACACTATACCTACTGTCAAGTGCTTTGGGGCTGTTTTTCTGCTTAGGGTACAGGATGACTTCACCGCATTAAGAAGTCAGTGGACGAGTCAATGTAGTATTCAGTCCTGGACGTGCACCTCCTTCCCTCTGCACTGAAGACGGGTCGTAGATGGGTACTACCAAGGCAATAAAGGAGTGGCTAAAGAAGAAGCACATTAAGGTCACAGAGTGGCGTAGCTAGTCTGCAGACCTCAATCCTATAGACAGTCTATGGAGGGAGTTGAAGCTTTGAGTTGCCAAGCAGCAGCCAAGCAACCTAAAGGATTTCGAGAGTCTAACGCAGGAGGAGAGCAGCGAAATCCTTCCACAGACGTGTAGAAGCCTGATGACCAACTACAAGACGTTCTTACTGTTGTTCTTGCCAACAATGTTTTTTTCACCAATTACTCAAATACCTTTTTCACTTAATGACATACAAATCATTTTATAACTTTTATGTAATGTGTTTTTTATGGATTTTTAAGCGGATATTTTGTCTCTCTCCATTCAAATAAAGCCACAATAAAAAGTAGACTGTTCATTTCTTTGTAAGTGAGCAAATTCACAAATTCAGCAGGACATCAAATAATTATTTCCCCACTTTTTAAAAAACATTTTCTGATTAGATCTTTATTGTCATTGAACACCGAGCATTGAAATGAGTTAGGAGCTTCAGCAGTCTTCAGCATAAAGTAACATTATAAATTAAAGAAAGAATGTATGGCAACTTGATAATTTAGCAATTATCTGGCAGCTTTTTGAAATCTGATGAATTAATAGCAATTACTTATTAGCCAACATGATTGTTTATACATGTACTTATCGTATTTAATCATTGCTCCCTGCCCTGGCACACACTGACTACACAGCCCTCCAATGCCCTTGAAAACCATCTCTTTCACTTTTTTTTAAATGATTGAAACTTTTTAATCCTTTTTTTTGGGGGGGGGGGCATTTTGCCTTTATTGGGTAGGAACAATGGAGATAGACAGGAAAGCGGAGAGAGATAGTTGGGAAGACGCAGCGCTGGGTCAGACTCTGGTCATGTGGTAGCAGCCTGCTGGCCCAGTAAGCTAAACTGGTGTCCAAATTAGGGCTGAACGATTATGGAAAATAATCTAATTGCGATTTTTTGCCCCAATATTGCAATTGCGATGTGATATGCGATTATTTTTTAAGGTCTTTGTCTTCTGTATTATTAAACAAAGACAAGCAATACATCATATAGTATGGCCAATACTATATTACATTAATTTTAAACTGTTCTTTCCTGGAAGACAGACCTCTGTTATGATGACATGAGGTGATGCATGAATTGATGACTGACATTTTTATTTAACTTCTTCAATCACAACAGTATATTTGAACATACACAATAGTTTATTTTTAGCTTACAAACATCTGAGCATAAAGTGCTGACAAGGAACCCTGGTGTAAACATTAAAATGAAAGTCAGTACAATGTGCAGATTGCAGAAATATACATAAACAAAATCAGTGGCTTTACCACACTCAGTTTTTCGACATCTGTGAACTACTAGACAGTCATTCAATTAAAAAATAATATTAAATAAATAAAACTAATAAATAAAAAATACACACATCTTACTGATCTCTGCAGTCAGTAACATTACACATAAAGTGCAAACATAATAGCAATTGTATAAACACACACACAAACACGCCTTTAAAATTTAAAGGCGTGAAATTGGACGGTCTAGTTCTGATTAGCGTCACCGCTGTCTCGGTGGAGTTTAATAAACTCGGCCGTCTGCTTCTTGCTATCTAAAATATAACCAGACACTGGCGTAAATTCTCGACTGTCTCATACTTCTGTTTAATAAGTTTTCTGTTTGACGTTTAGTCAGCTGTGTGAAAACCAAGGAGGAACCCACCCGGGGGATTAATAAAGTTTTATTTTATCTAATCTAATAACTTTAATCTCAGCCAAACCGATTTACTCACGAACAAACAAAACACTGAAAAAAAGCCCAACAATAACATTTTTAGGTTGTCTAAGTGACTTATATATCACGTTTAACCCGAGCAGCGAAACTCCGCGGTGATCTGAAAATGATGTGCCGGGAGTTGTGCCGTTATCGCAAATGCGATATATCGTTCAGCCCTAGTCCAAATGGTTGCAATTTTCCTCAGAGCAAACAAGTCTCAACACTAAAAGCAGGTTTTGATGACTTTGAGCTTTGTTTAACTTATTGAAAACATGCCCTGCAGCAAATCTGCACTTTGTTGGACGATGTTCAGTGTGACGTATTATATGGAACAAGATACAAAACCTTTTTTTGCTTATTAGATAGATGTTATCCTCACAGCGCCAGACACTTATAACACCTAATAAAAATATATGTTTATATATTTTGATGTACTGTAAGAAAACAGATTCTGCGAGCTGGTGATGGAGACTTGATTTCAAGAACATGCCACCTGTAAACGTTTGCTTTATGATATAACGTCTTCTTTCACAGAATGGCTTCATCAGTGCGTCCTGGCGTTGACTGTGTTAAAGCTTTAACTAAAACCATGGTTTTGGTGTGGTCATTGCTTAGAACCACAGTTGCATTATGTGTCATTCCCACACTAGCCACAGGGGAAGGCCCCCTTTGACCACACTGGGTCCTGGGGAGTTGCTGTACAATAGGTTTATATGAACTTCTTACTGCTGGATTGACTGTGGTAAAATAAATGCACTATTAAAGCTAAACAGAGAGTTCAAACAGGACTAAAGCTCACCGGCTTTACATAGCTGGATGTATGGGGACTTGCATAGTACAGAAACAGTTGTCAGCAAGTCTTGCACATAACACAAGCCGAATTCAACACATCCTGCAACTGCTTCACAATAAAAGCCTGAGGAAATTTGCTGAGCATGCAGGTGGCAGAACATTTAAAGCTGTGCTCTGTGTGGGGAGGGAGACAGAACAAAAGACATGCTGTGGAAGAGAGCCAACGATGAATGATTAAATAATTAATTAATGTTTAAATGCAGAGAGGTGTATAAACACATAGTGAGAAAGGTGACTGGAGAAGAAACACTCAATGGAATCCCCAACAGCCTAGACCAATTCCCGCATAATAAGGGAGGATTCACAGTCACCTGATCCAGCCCTAACTATATCCTCTAGCAAAAAGGAAAGTTTTAAGCCTGATCTTAAAAGTAAAGAGACAGTGTCTGTCTCCTGAATCCAAATTGGAATCTGGAAGAGTGCTCTGACAGCTGCAAGCTATGCCTATAATTCTACCGTTAAATATAGTAGGAATCACAAGTAAAGCTGCAGTCTGAGAGCAGACTGCAGCTCTAATAGGGTGATATGGATATTAAGATAAGACGGGGCCTTCCTATTCAAGACCTTGTATGTGAGGAGCAGGATTTTGAATTCAATTCTGGATTTAACAGGAAGCCAATGAAGGGAAGCCAAAACAGGAGAAATACGCTCTCTCCTTCTAGTCCCTGTCAGGACTCTTGCTGCAGCATTTTGGATTAATTGAAGGCTTTTCAGTGAGTTTTTAGGACTTTTGATAATAATGAATTACAGTAGTTAAAGTTGGGAGTCATCTGCATAGCAGTAGAAATGTATGCTCTGCCTTCTAATAATAGTGTCTAAGGGAATTGTGTATAATGTAAACAGAATTGGTCCTAGCACTGAACCCTGTGGAACTCCATAACTAACAAATTGGAGTCTATTAGATTGCAGCGCAGTACCTGTAATACCTACAGCGTGCTCTAATCGCTCTAATAGGATATTATGGTCGACAGTATCGAACGCAGCACTGAGGTCTAGCAGGACAAGCACAGAGATGAGTCCACTGTCAGAGGCCATAAGAAGATCATTTGTAACCTTCACTAAAGCTGTTTCTGTGCTGTGATGAGCTCTGAAACCTGACTGAAACTCTCCAAATAAGCCTCTGCAGATGATCTGTTAGCTGTTTGACAACTACTCTTTCAAGGATGTTTGATATGAAAGGAAGGTTGGAGATTGGCCTATAATTAGCTAAGACTGCTGGGTCTAGAGCTACATTCTGTATTACACATAAAGTAAGATGTCCAAAAGTTTATTGGTATTAGAAGATATATAAGACTAAGACAACAGAGAGGAAGCATTTTGTATTCAGAAAATGAATATCACTGGCTTTTTAAATATGTTCAGCTTGATTTCTTAAGGTTACTCTGCAACTCAGAAGAGCAAAGTGTGTAGAATGGGGATGTCAAACTAGTCTTGAACCACATACACCCTGCTTTGGTCTCATGTGGGCTGTATAAAACCCAGTAATGTTTCTGTTATTTAATTGTTTAAAACTTAATTACTTTCATCTTTTATGAATGGCCATGTGTCAGGTCCTTATCAGTAGGAAACATCCAAAATTTATGCCATTCATGCTCACGTTTTCCAATTCCAGTGTGCTGGATTGGAATCTGTGCCAGGACACCCCTCTTCAAGAGTGTAGTTCATTGTAAAGTAGCTCGCTTTTGTTTGTTATACTAAAAAAAAGTCATGACAAAATAATCATAAACGAATGTATTATTTTGTATTTCTTTATCTAACCGTCTTTTTCTTCTTACTAACCATTTAAATGCTTACACATTTCACTTGTCTGGGACTTTGATAACAAGTGGCTGTAGCTCAAGAGGTAGAGCACGTTGCTTCCTAGTTGGAACATTGGTGGTTTGATCCTTGACTGCATGCCAAATATCCTTGGGCAAAATACTAACCCCAAGTGAATGTGCATGAATATCAGTTTGAAAGCATAGAAAAAAGTTCTATTGTGAAAGGGTGACTGAGGCATATTGTATTGAGTGCTCAGGTAGAGTAGAAAAGCACTTTATAAGAAGCAGCTCATATAGTATTTTACTGAACCCTATGCTCATTTCCAGTCTGCTTATTGTAGGTTTTAAGGTTGGGCAATTGGACAAATATATCGACTATCGTTGATGGGCTGCCCTGTCGTTGATAGTTTTTACAAGGGCCATTTATTTATTTATTTGTCCATGAGTAATTTTTTTGATAATGTTGGTTGAAGCCAACAGAAGCAGTCAACAGAAATAAATAATAGCGCTGTTTTAACGGCACCCTCCTCGGAGTGCACTCAAATGCAGCAGTGATTCATTTACTCAAACTCATAACAGAAAAAAGAACAGCAGTAGCCTATGTTCAGAAAAAAAGCCTTTTATTTAAATAAAAACGTATCTGTCACTCGACACACACTCGACCAAACAACAAATTAGCTAAAAATCAAAATGTCTCTTCCAGCAAACATTAAAAAAAAAATCTCCAACGTAAACATAAGTCTTTTGTGCGATTTGGCGCATCTCAAATAAATAAATAAATAAATAATCCAAAAAGTAGCTACATTATTACTGAAACAAACAAGAAAAGAAGGTAAAATATTCCCTCCAAACAAAATGCATGAATTCTTTGACAGGAAATCAAGCATGTTTACTTTCTCAGGTTTTAGCAGTGTGCACAGGTGGTTAACAACATTACCAGCGGTGTTGAAGACGCGTTCTGAAAGTGTGCTTGTTGCTGGTACACGCAGATATTTTGGTGCCATGTGTGACATCAATGGGAAACGTTTTTCATTTTCCACCAAACCAGTTGATTGTCTTCTCCATCTATGACCATCTCGCTGAGATAACAGTCCATTTCTCCTCCAGTGTGCAATTTGGTAATTAGTTTGTCCATGTTTGGACTTCTGTGTTCTAAACGCACAAAGTCCATGCATGATTACATT
Source organism: Copadichromis virginalis (assembly GCF_057382275.1). Taxonomy (NCBI): domain Eukaryota; kingdom Metazoa; phylum Chordata; class Actinopteri; order Cichliformes; family Cichlidae; genus Copadichromis; species Copadichromis virginalis. The sequence continues at coordinate 5,968,585 of NC_140622.1, forward strand.
GCTCTGCCCATCGAAAAGTCTGCGCGTGCGCGACTATATGACCTATCGTCGGCTATTGGACTGACGATTGTTGGCTGCAAAATTTTACATATTGCCCAACCTTAGTAGGTTTGTACTAAAATAGCTTTGCATTAATCACACTACACAGTAGGGGTTGATGGTGTCATCAAGCTGCGCCTGTTTTTGCGCCTGTTTTTGCGCCTGTTTTGGCCGAAAGCATTGCAGCGGCTGCAAACAATATCATCTCCAAATAATGCCGGGCGACAGTAAAAGCAAAGAGACGAAACACGTTTTGGAATATGAGAAAAGCCAAAAACTGCACTTCCTCCACTTCCCTACCTTTGATTCATTAATGCTGAAATCTCTCGCAGCTGCTCTATTCCCATGTTGTTGCAGTATATTAATGACTAACCTCGTATTGTGGATGGATTATCTCAGTTGTTCTCCTGACTGAAGTTTGGTCCGTTTACAGCATCCTGCCATGCGATTGCATTTGTCTCTAACCATCGGGAACCCTCACGTTAACTTTTATCGAGTGGAAAAAAGTTAGTGTTCATCCTCCAGCTTCACTGTGTTTATGTTATGCTAACATAGCTGTGTTGCTAGCAATCACGTAGCACAACATTATATAGCAGCTAGCCCAACTTCAGTAACCCTAAAAAAGTCACTGCTGTTTATTTTTCTGTCTTCTTTTATGTTGGAAGTGATAGCAGAGCTGTACGTTTAATCTTTTCAGAAATCTCTCAGTCAGAACATGGTATGTCATGTTTAGGTGGAAACTAGCGAGCTAACTTCCTGCTAACTTCTAACTCTGTTAAATTTAATAAATTCTGTTTTCATGGATGCCTGGATGTTAAACTTAATTGTTAAACCTGGTAAAGCAGCAACGCTGATCATTTTATTAAAGATGAAAGAATGTAGACAGTTTTTAACTCTCAGTGATGCAGCAGTGTTCGTTAGACTTTGGGACCTGAAGTGGATGGCGTTTTGGACCCAGATTACTCTGCGAGACTGCGATAGCTGTCATGCTCTGACAATCCATCAATCGGTGCAGCTTCGTAGCTTAGCAAAGTCGTACTAAAACAGTTTTAGATAGATTTTTGAGCGCCATGTACCACATAGAGTCGGTTTGAGGTCAGTAAGCACAACCAGAATTCATAAATAAGGCGCACTGTCGATTTTTGAGAAAATTAAAGAATTGTAAGTGCGCCTTATAGTGCGGAAATATGGTATATAGAAGAAAAGAATATATCACGATATATATCGTTACCGCACATGCTTCAAATTATACCTCAATATGGATTTTAGGCCATATCGCCCAGCCCTACTACACAGGAATCCTTGTTGTCTTATATTCTATATTAAGTATACACTTGACCACAGTGAGATACATACTGTGCACTGAATTGTGTGAACCTGTGGTAAAATGAAGAATGATATTGTAAGCATCAATGCTGTGCCTCACACAGGAGGGTAAAAGGTCAAAGTCAGTTTCAGAACTGCTCAAATACAGCACTCACAAAGAGATGAAAGAACTTTGGTGTAGCTCAGACCTGACCCAGGTTTAAAAATACATCCTGCTCTGTTACAATCACTTTGTAAACTGAGGCAGCAACAGGTAACATGAGTGTGAATTCAGTCTGTCACTGTGAGACGTGTCGATAATTTCCTTTGTTACTGAAAATTGTGCACTTTTCACATTTAGTATGGATTTAAAGCCACTGATGTGAAAATGTCATGAAGAGCCATGTGTCCCTCTGTCCAAACACACCCACCCACTCTTCTGTGTGACTTCAGTGGATGTGAGAGGGCCTGGTAGTAAAGCTGTGGAGCTCCCACAAAGAGTCAAAAGAATACATTGTGTAGAAACTCCCAGTTCACCGAGTTTGAGAACAGCGGCTCCAAACGGGAGGAATTTGGACTTGCAGGAGTTAGAGAGAGAAGGGAAGAGCTGCGCATCACTGTCATCATAACAAACCACACTAATGCTGTCTTGAAATATCTTTCAGTTTTGGTGATTTTTCCTTTGCTGCATTTGAGCTGCAAAACTCTTGTTTTTTTCTTCACTTCAAAAGTGCAACTTTTGCAACAGCAACAGTCATTTTCTCACGACTAGCAGTTTGCCCTTGTGCTAATTCAACCAACATTTCCTTTTACTACAGTCGTGCTACAAACCACAGAGCTACAATATAGACTGCGTCTGCATCTGTGTAGATGGATATTTATAGGCTACTGATACATGTTCCTGTCCTGAGGTCTTGATGGCCCTCTGCTGTCTGTCAGCGTAGACCATGCATCACTTCAAAGGACCATGCTGATGTTCTTTGGTTGGTGACCACGCTGGAGTGTAGATTTTTCTTTCCTCCTCTGTCACTACAAATTCTATTGTAGACGTATACAAAATCGATTTATATGCATATGCTGTTAAAGAGCCAGAAGAAAAGTTTTGAATATTTTTCAGTAATTTAGTAATCAGGTTTTTTCAAAAGGCAGCTTCAAATTTTTTACTTTTAACTGTTTTTTCACTTTTAGTCTTTTTACTGAAAAAGACGCCACCATGAGATGTCATGACCTCACATAGACCTAAGTATGTAATAGATAAATAATCAGGAATTCTGGCATTTTTTAATGTTAACATCTCATGAAATAGCAAAAAATTTCCTTTTTAATTTACTATTTATTTTATCCCGTCTTCTCTTTTTTTACAGTTGAAAACGCTGAAAGCTAAATTTGCTGCACAAGCAGTTTTTTATAATGTGGAAGAACAGACCAGTTGTTGAAATTGTACTTCATTTTTGGAATTAGGATGATTTAATCCTAATTCTTAAAATTTACATTTCCAAGATGAATAATCTACCCAAACTTTTTCCTCACAGCCATTGGCCACAGCCAATCACACTTTTACTTTAGTTCATGTGCAGAAGGCTGTTCCTTGCCATTAAAAAGTATTTCCTCTCTCATTTCAGCTGCGTCGATGTTGATGAAGACGATGCTCCAGACATCGATATTTATCACTGTCCAAACTGCGAGAAGACCCACGGCAAATCCACATGTGAGGAGTTGCACTGATTCAAATGATTGAAATTCGCTGTGGTGTGATCATTCCACATCTTCTCATTTGCTGGAACAATTTAGATTTGATTGCTGTCAAGTTCTGACTGATTCTTTCTGTTTGCTCTCTAGTGAAAAAGAAAAAGAACTGGACCAAACATGACACAGGCCAAAGCACCGATATCAAAGCTGTTCAGAACGGCAGTCAGGTCTTCATCAAGGAGCTCCGCAGCAGAACGTTTCCGAGGTAAAAACACAGAACAACTCCTTACATGAGAACAATCGCATTACAGTTCCTTTTTTCATGTTCTTCCTCTACAGTAAGAAAACTTTAGGCCTCTGTGAGTTCTTTTTTTGTATCTTTTAAATTTATTTTGGGTTACACTTTGTTAAACAGACAAAATGAAAAGTCAGTCTTGACAGTTCCATAAGGAGGGTTAGAAGTGAAACTGTGAAACCAGCTGGTCGACGTTAAGAGATGAAAAAGAAAATGAAAACTTAAAACCAGATGAGTCTGGTGCTGTCGGAGGTTTCTTCCTGTTAAAAGGGAGTTTTTCCTTCCCACTGTCGCCAAAGTGCTGCTCATAGGGGGTCATATGATTGTTGGGTTTTTCTCTGTATGTATTGTTGTAGGGTCTACCTTACAATATAAAGTGCCTTGAGGTGACTGTTGTTGTGATTTAGCGCTGCATAAATAAAACAGAATTGAATTGATTGCTTGACTGTATCTGACCACACCCCTACTGACCCAGGCATTCATACTATAAAACATCACACATGGGATTTTGCAATGTGAAAAGTGTAAACAAATCAGTGTGTGTCATGTTTATTTTAACCACAGCTTCATAAGACCATCACCTGGTACAGTTTATTGTAAAGAACAAATTGACTTTCTTGCTTTAATGTGTTTGAGACCATCAGATGTGTTGTGCTCAGGTGGTGTTGTAAATATGTGGCTCGACTTAAATAATATGAGATAAAATGGTGAACGTAAAGCTTTCTTTATAATTGAAGTGATCATATTTATGACTCAAACTGATGAAGGAATATTGCGTGTATTGTTCCGGGTTTGAATAACTCCACTAGGGGGCACTGCCTGGTAACATTTCAAAGACCTGCTTTCAGATAGTGTCACATGCTGCTCACATAGAGCTCAGATGTGATTCTGTTTCTTCAGCTTAGAGCACATTAAGGATGTTCTCTCCTCATCTGGCTGTGTGTGCTTATTAGTGCTGATGACATAGTGGTGAAGCTCAGTGGCAGTCAGCTGACCATGGATTACCTGGAGGAGAACGGCTTCAATGAACCAATCCTGGTTCAGAAGAAAGACGGTTTGGGCATGTCCATGCCCGCCCCCACCTTCTACATCAGTGATGTGGAGAACTATGTTGGTAAGAACATCTGTCACCAAACCATACACACTGAAAAAAAGGGATTGGCCAGCTCTTGGATTTATGTAAGCATCTTGCGTGTATTTAACACAATTGCCTCATGGTTTAAAGTTAAGTGTAACTATATAGTGTAGAAACTACATAATATGCAGAGCGGGAAGATTAAATTGTTCATATCATGTTCGAGTGAAGTAAGTCAATAATATAGCAATGTTAAATCTTGCGACACTGCAAGGGATTTCAGTCTTGCACGCTTTGGATCGTGGTTTGAGGAAGGCATCCATCTCAGTCAAGTCGAACAGCTGCCTCTACTTTTTTTGGTAAACCGAAAGAAGTAAATTGGGTGGTTGTTACATTAAAAAAAGTCTACCTTGTAATTTGAACACAAAATTTTCATGTTTCTATCTTGAACGTAATTAAATCATGTAGGATCTGTACGAAATTCAACAACTTAATTTGTTCTTGTTGAGATGACCTGATACAATCTAGTAAGAGTGGTTAGTTGCTGGACTCATGAACATTAACAAGATCACATGAGATTTCAAACTGCAGGAAAATCACTAGAACGTCTTGATGCATTCTCAGTCATCCAGGAAAGTAAATCTCCAAAAGTTGATTCTGTTCATCTGGACGTAGCATTCTGTGGGATGAGTGACGAAATGTTTCTCCCACAAAACGCTACGTCCAGATGAACAGAATCAACTTTTGGAGAAAATCACTAGAGTTACAAGAGGCAGACAACTACACACACACACACAGAACGTGTATGCTATTGCTTTTTATTGTGTTTTAACATGTCAAGGACAAAAACGTACAGAAAATTCTGCATCAAGCCTTGAAATCATAGCTTTCCTACTTATGTCCAGCCTGGATTGGTGACATGGTGGTTAGCGCTGTTGCCTCACAGTAATAAGGTCCTGGGTTCAAATCCACAATATGGCTAGTTTGCACTGATTTCTCTCTGGGTATTCTGGTGTCCTCCCACAGTTAAAAGTCATGCAGTTACAAGAGTTAGCTTAGGTTGATTGGTGATTCTAAATTCACCATAAATGTTAATGCGAACGGTTGTTTGTCTCTATGTGATTGACTGGTGAGCTGTCCAGTGTGTACCATGCCTCGTAACCTAGCCCCCCTGCAACCAGGATAATGATAGGAGGATGTTAGTTGTTGTAGACCCATTCAACTTTCATGTTAACCAGACTCTAGACCAGGGGTGTCAAACTCAAATACACAGTGGGCCAAAATTCAAAACTGGAACAAAGTCGCGGGCTAACGTTAATATTTATTGAAATATATTTATTCCTCCAGATATAAGAATGAATCTTTTCTTATGAACTCAAACACATTTTGCTGAAAAACTGAATATGGATCAACCAAAGCTTAATACTAAACAATATATATATTAGCTGTATAATACCAGTAGGCCAGCTCTAATAGGAATTTGGTATGGCTTCGCGGGCCAAATGTAATTAGGCTGCGGGCCAAATTTGGCCCACGCGCCAGAGTTTGACACCTATGCTCTAGACTTTGTTGAACATTATGTAATATGAAGTCAACATGTAGTATTTAAGAGATCAAGTAGTACTGTGGTAAAGGTTATTGAATAGTGTTGAAATAAAATGACAAAATTGTGAAGGATTAAAATATTCCAAGAGCTCAACTTACTTCATCTAAACATGTTTCAATCACGTTTCATGAACACAAAATGCACAGGTTTATTGACTATGAATAAGTTGAGTTGATTTAACTCAGTTGTTTAAGTTTCTGCCAAAGCAAAACGTTTGTGTGCAACCAATGTCCACTATTGAATCAAGTAAATCCAACATGGCCTTTTTTTCAGTGCAGTACTATAACTGAAGCTAGTACTAATCCTTCTATAACAACCACTGCATTCACAGTTACTTCTACTGAGGCAGCCGCTATTGCTCTTTCTATTACTTTTCTAACGTCAGCCACTGCTGCTGGTGCATTACAACAGCATCTGTTTGTTACTACTTTATCTGCTCTTGCTGACATACTGCAGTATGTCCTGAAAGTCATATAAAAGAATTATAAGTAAAGATATCTAACAGCCCAGGACAAGTACATGCAAGTCCATGAAGGAGAACGAAAACACAAAGCTTACTGTGAGTACTTGCAAAATACTTGATTAAAACCAAATGGGAAAGAGAAACAAAACAAAAATATGCAAACAAAAAACTGTAGTGTAGTAACATTAAAGGTAATTTAACAGTAATAATGATATTGAACGTGTAGGCTGAGCGTTAACCTTTCAGCTGACACCAGGTTACACATGTCAGAATTGACATTTGAACAAGAAGGTGGACTGCTAAGTTGTCAGCTAATGTTAGCCAGCTGTCTTTGGTGTAATGAACAGCTAACTTAGCTAAGTGCTAAGTAACAGCTAAAGAATACTGGAATTTCACTCACTTTAACTGAAGAACACACGTCTTGAAGCGTAGCTCATAGCATTTGTTAGCCATTCAAACCTGCTGTTTCCAAACGTTCAAAACAGTTCACTGCATGAAACATTGTGATTATTATCTTTTGAGAAAATTTAATGTGATTTGGCTTCTTGTTGTTGGATGGAGATGCATATTATTATTGGAAGAGATCCATGTTAATATTATAAATGTTTTTTGCTGTAATTCTGCGTTTTTCACTGCTGAGAAAAGTTTCGTTTGCTGACATTAGATCTTCTACTCTTAACATTTTACAAAGCGTGCAGATCCCCTGTTTTAACAGTCATAAGAGCATCTTCATTTACAAACACGATTGAAGCCAACACCAGCTGTGGCTTTAAAATGCAGCACGTGTGTGAATATGAGAGGGAAATGTTGGCACAACGAATGACTAATGTCATTTGTTTTAGTCGATGACCTAAAACTAAAACAAATGACATGATTAAACAAATGACATGATTAAAGCTGTACAATGCTCTCTGCGCTTCAGTAGGGGGCGCGCGTGTTCTTCTTGTCTTCTCTGTGCTGCAGACATTTTCTGTTAAACAGTTTTCCGCCTAATGAAAATGTTTAGCCTGTAGGTGGTTACTCTACCTTCAGCTCGTTTTATTGTGTCTTCCTCACCCCTGGCCTTTGTCTCAGGTCCCGATGTCAGCGTGGATGTGGTGGATGTCACGAAGCAGACAGACAGCGAGATGAAGCTCAAAGAGTTTGTCGACTATTACTACAGCACAAACAGAAAGAAAGTATTAAACATCATCAACCTGGAGTTCTCTGACACGAGGTACTAGCTCTCTGCCTGAAGGCAATGTTTGAAAAATGAGATCTGGCTTCTAAAGATGCCGGCTGCATGGAAAACTCACAGTGCTAATTTCTTTTTCTGTTTGTCTGGGACAGGATGAACAGCATAGTGGAGAGTCCACAGATTGTGCGGCGGTTATCTTGGGTAGAAAACTACTGGCCCGATGACGCTCTGCTCGGGAAGCCAAAAGTCACCAAATACTGTCTAATCTGTGTTAAAGACAGCTACACAGACTTCCACATCGAGTGCGGTGGCGCCTCTGTCTGGTACCACGTTCTCAAGGTTAGAGAAGTGTGTCGGGATGATGGGAAGTCAAAATATATTCGGCACTGATTCTGAGGCTTTGACAGGAAACACGGAATTTATTTCACTCCTTTGCTCATATGATGGCGATGACGCTGGAAATTGTGATTATGTTTGCAGGGAGAAAAGATCTTCTTCCTCATTAAGCCCACCTCGGCCAACCTGTCTCTGTACGAGCGCTGGAGGTCGTCGTCCAATCACAGCGAAATGTTCTTTGCTGACCAGGTGGACAAGTGTTACAAATGCACATTGAAGCAAGGCCAGTCCCTGTTCATCCCATCAGGTCAGAGCTGGTCTCCTCTCATGAGTCTAGCTGAACATGTTTCGCTCTTTTCCTGTTCTCATGAATGAATGGGACAGACAGAAGCCTTGTTGACTCAATCACAAGCAGGAATCACACTTCCCGTGAGTCCACTTTGGTCTCAGTGATGTAAATTTTATCATCAGACGGTCAGCACGAAGGCCAATGCGGACATGCCTGCCAGTTTTTTTTCTTTCCCAAGGGTAGTTTGAGGTGTAGCTGAGCGTCAAGCAACCGACCTTCTGATCTGCTGACGACCTGCTCTTCTTCCTGAGCAGCAGCTAGAATAGAATAGAGTAGAATGCCTTTATTGTCACTATACAGATGTAAAATGAGATACAGAGCATCTCCTAATCAGTGCAAACATGTGGGAAAAGAAGCTAACTTAGCTAAGTGCTAAGTAACAGCTAATAAGATAGTCAGTATGAGCCCCTTTTTACTCATAGCTCAGCTGTTATCTTCAGCTGGTGCATCATGTATGACGTTGGCCTGATTTACACTTGTGCGGGGAATCTTTGTAGAGCCTGTATCTTCGGGGTTTTTTGTTTTTTCCCCAGAAGCAAATATAATTGTCCCTCAGGTTTTTCAGCTCTTTGTACACTCCCTCACATCTCTTCTCCCTCTAGGAATCTGCTGACAGTTGTGATTCTTGTATCGATGCTGTGATTATTGTTCTTTATACTGAAGCGATTATTGTTGTTCTCTCACTGATGAATTCAAAAAAAGTATTTGGAAATGCACAAGAGGAATCAGTGGTCCAGAACAGGCCGATCACAGTAGTTGCAGACTGTGTCAGCCCCGACGTGTAGTTACATTTCTCAGAAGGTGCACTTCCCAAAGTAAACTGCAAGCTGCTTTGCAGTCCACTTTCAGCAGCTTCTCCTTTTCACATTGTTTAGGACTTGTTACTTGGTCTGATCTGATACTGAACTGCAGTGACCGATATTTTTTCCACGTAGCCTAAAATTGGACTCTCTTATTTTAGCCTTATCTTGTCTTAAAACCAGAGAGGACAGATCGCATGTGGCTAGTCATAAAACATGCATATACTGGTGCTGTCAGCGTTAATCTCGTTAAAATGACGTTAACGCCACAGACGCATTAACGTGGCAAATCTCTGTTAGCAAGTTAACGTGGCTCGCCCCGTGCGAGGGGCTGCACGGCATCAACGCATCAGCGCGTTTAGCTCGTTAACACGTTAGCGCCATGCAGCCCCTCCCACAGGGCGATCTGCGTTAACTCACTAACAGAGATTTGCCGCGTTGATGCGGTTATGGCATTAACGTCATTTTAGCGAGATTAGCGCTGACAGCACTAGTATACAGGTAATACTTCCTTAACAATAAAAATGCAAGAAATGTTGTTGTTTGCATTCAGAATGCTGCATTGATGTTATTCTTGTAAATACTGGATGATTATCTTGTCTCATCTGGTTCCTTCAGGTTGGATCAATGCAATACTGACACCTGTCGACTGTCTGGCGTTCTCTGGACACTTTGTCCACAACCTCAGTGTGGAGATGCAGATGAGGTTTGGGCACCTTCCTTTTCACACACATTCATTCTTTACGCTTGTTTTTAGTGCACTGGGTTATAACGTGATCCACTGTGCCTCCTGCAGACATTCCTGTGGTGATCTAGTGTGACCTTAAAGGCCTCGGTTGATATTATTCAGTAGTTTCCAATTCTTTCCTGCTCCAAATTCCACCAATTCTGTTTATGAATTCTCCCTCTTTGGAAGTACTTTGTGAATTCCATCCTTTGTTAGTAATCCGTGATGATGTTTAGCTGAAACCTTTTTTTTATCTTCCTCAGGGCATATGAAATTGAAAAACGGCTAAAGGTCAAAACTCTCACTCCTTTCCCCAACTTTGAGACGGCGTGCTGGTATGTGGGGCGACACCTCCTCGAACGATTCAAAGGTGTGGTACTCTAATGTAAACACTCATCCTCGTTTCACTCGATATTTCTCCAGAGGAATGCGTGAATGCGGAGAAAACACAAACACTGTCAGAAATGCATCTTTTTTTCTGGGCTGCACATTCAGCATGTGGCTGCATGTCTGCAGCGCAGATGAGGAGCTGGATGCTCTAATATTATTTCAGTCATTAAATCGGTGAATCGCAGAGTTCACAGATGATTAGCTTCAAAAGGTTTGGCCCAGCTAGAATCACTTGCTCCATTACAAGCCTGTGTTTAAACTCCCTTCAGCTGGCGTGGCCCAACTGTTTATGTTTCCAGCATTTTCTGTGTATGTTCATGTGTTAAAACCAGATTGTGATTTTGTGTGGTGCACGCCACCTCCAAACTATAAAGCTCTGTCATTAATATGCCATTATTCTTTTGAAAAGCCACCTATTATGCTTTTCCTTATTTTCTGTCATATGTAGTATACGGTTCAGTCGTGGACACACATATTGAACGTGGCTTCAAATAATGAGTTCAGTGTATTTGCATGTAATCCTTCAGACGGCTCTCTCAGGCAGTGATTTTCTGCTCTCCTCAAAGATAGGAAATACACCCCAATATGGTAATCTCAGAAGCCCCACCCACTAGTCCTTTGTTTGTGAGGGGCAGCCAGTCACAGGAAAGTCGGTTTACAGAAACGGTGGCCTTAAAGGGAGAGGCTTGTTTCACACAGAGCTGCGCTAGGCTCAGCGTGAGATAAATAGGGATTGTGAGTCATGAAAAGCTGGTCTAGTAGAAGATAATATCCAGAGTAAATCAGCAAGATGATGGTGGCTTGCACCTTAAGAGCTTTAACATGCCGCTTGGCTGTGTTGGGGTTGATCTGCACGTCTGAATTAAGGTAACAGGACAGTGTTGTCTAAACACAAAGTCGCCCTGTTGATGGGAGTCCCTCTTCTGTACACTGAGGAGTGCAGTAGCTTTATCTTCTCTCAGCTGTTCTCCTGTTGATCAAAGGCTTATTTCAGTTAGATCCTGTAAATCTCGCCACCACTGGGAATTTACACTGTCCGTTGTGCCCTTTTTAACTGCAGTAGTCCCAGCTGCTCACAGTTCAAAGGCCACGATTCACTCAGTGATAAAATTTGCATTCTTTGCTCTGTAGGTTTACATAAAGCGAATAAGCAGCCAGCTCCATACCTGATACATGGTGCCAAAATCATCAATGGAGCCTTTAGAGCCTGGACTAAAAAGCAGGTATGGAGGCAACTAAATACAAAATAGAGTGTATCTAGTGTCATGTATCTGTCTATTTTCTTAGAAACTTTTTTTGTATTTGTTTTGTTTTTTGTAACAGGCTCTCCTGGAACATGAAGATGAGCTTCCAGAGAACATGAAGCCATCACAACTCATTAAGGATCTTGCCAAAGAGATCAGATTGTCAGAGGTATTTTTATTTCTAGGTGGTAATTTCATAGTTTTTTGGCTCCAGGAGAAATTAATGTTTCATATTATGACATATAGGAAACCATAGAGGTTTGTCTAGAGGACGATGCCTTATTTTTGCTAATCAAAAAGCTTAATATTCATATTTGGTTTTTGCAAATTAACCCTTTCCACTTAGGCCTCTCCATAAACTCTCAAATGTCAGATTTGCAGAAAAATTAACATTTTATTGCCATCAAAGAAGGCTGATGTTCTGTAGATTATGAAGCCCTCGTCTTTCCGCTAATCTCAATGATAAAAAATACTTTACTAAATTTTTCTTTACTTTTAAAATTGGAACTTTCTTTTGGCAAAAAATTATTCTTTTGTTACATGTGGTAGCAACAAAAAGCAAACCAAATCTTAGCAGCTAACATTTAGCCAACAGCTAACATTTAGCTGATAGCTAAATGTTAGCTAACATTTAGCTGATAGCTAAATGTTAGCTAGCTTATCTAGCATTAAATACCATGTTAGTGCTATGAATAGCTGTTGTTCAGATAACTTGTTACTAAAAGATTATCTTGCAACACACAGTGGCATTGTGTTTGCAACCAAATGGTGAATAGAAAGAATGTGTTTTTATGTTTTGTTTGTATCTCTTAGTTGAGCATACAGTTAGCCCAGTGGTTAAAGTAGGATTTGCCAGGTGGGGGTCCCTAGGTTCAGGTGTAGCAGAGACAACTACATCCTCCTATACATATATATAAGCTCATGTTACGTTTGCCATTACAGGTGCTTTGTAACTTCTTGACAGTATAAAGCTGGAATTCTGCAGTTTTTACTAAAGAACATGATACACTTAAATCAATGACATCTTCTACAAGCGAGTCCTCCTACTTAGCAGCCATATTAAAAAGCATCTGAACACTAATATTTGCATTTACCTTGAAGCATTATTTAAATTAGCTTTCATTTTAAAGGTCAGCAAGACACACAAACTTTATGCATCGAATATTCAGAGAGTTTGCTCACTCTTCACACAGATGGGATTTTAAAAGCTTCTCTGGTATTCATAAAACTTTCGTTCTATCTAAAATTCTCTCATAAGTTTCAGTTTAGACTTGAGGGTCCTATCTTTCTCTTACAGTGTCTCAGATTTTAAACCCACCAGTGACCAAGGATATCACAGTCTGCCCTGCATCAATCCAACATAGTTCATCACTGAAAACCAGAGCACAGCACTGCAAACGACCTGCTCTTAATATCTAGTAAAATATTGAGGAACATGGAATTATTGTCATTTAAAAAACATGTTGGAATATGAAACATCCCTATGTCAGCAACACATCATCTATAGATCCAGTATCTGAATAATAAAACTTTGAAATGAATTAGAACATTACATATAGACTTTAAAGTTGATCAAATGACACTTCCTGAGCACCTGGACCGCCTGGGAATCCCAGGTGCTGTAAGCTTTGGGCAGCACAGTGCTTAGGACTGTTGCCTCACAGCAAGAAGGTTCTGAGTTCAATTCCACCATCAGGCCGGGGTCTTTCTGTGTTGAGTTTGCATTTTCTCCCTGTGTTTGCGTGGGTTCTCTCTCTCCTCCCACAGTCCAAAGACATGCAGTTAGTGGAGCTGGGTTAACTGGTCACTCTAAATTGCCCATAGGTGTGTCTGTGTCGATGTTTTAGCCCTGAGACAGGTAATTTTATGTAGAAAATAAAGTGCAGTACCAGGTGACTACATTCTGAAGTGTTGTAAATGATCACACCAGTGATAAAGTTAAATAATAAAAACAAAATCCTAATTTAGGTTTAATGAACTCACAGAAGGTTTAACGGCAGGTTACAAAGTCAAAAGTTGACCTTGATTTCTTTTACAGAACACAACAAAAGCCATTAAAAGCGAAGCTCCAATTAAGGTACCAGTTGAGGAACCGTTGTCCACCCAGTCCGAGCCTGAAGAAGCCGTGTCTCCAGCACATGTCCCCTCACCCAGCAGAGAGAAGTCCAGAAAGAAAAGCTCAAAACCCCCTAAACCCCCTAAACCACCCAAGCCTCCCAAACCTTCAAAGACGCCCAAGCCTCCGAAGGTGCCAAAGGTCAAGGAAGGAGGAAAGAAGAAAGCAAAGTCAGCAAAGGAGTCATCACCACCTCCTAAACCCTCCAGTTTTGCTGCGCTGGAGTCCCATGCAAAGGACATTTTGAGTAAAATGGACCAGCCAAAAAAGCCTAAGGTGAGCATTTAGTTATGTTAGCACTTTTTTATAGAAATGATGGTTTCTAGTTTCATTGTAGGTCAACCGTTCTGTATCTGATTATGCTATGAAATGTTCAGCTGCTGCCTGCAGGCAGCTGTAAAGTGTTAGCATATATAACTGGCTGCACAGCTTTCCCTGCTAGTATGCATTAACTGGTGCACATGCTAAACAGGCTTTTTTTAATCAAAGAAGTGCGTCTATGTCTACGTAAGGGTGGCCGATGCTCGGTCATATACCAGGTCATCGTTTTTTAACTGCAGAGGTGTAACATAACATCTGTGAAAATGATTGTATGTATAAGCATTGAATTAAGATTTTATAGATTAGACATGTGATACACAGTTCAGTTAAACTCTTTCTGCAGTTCCACTTTCTGCCTTTGCAGGGCAGAACAGTTTCACCGATTGATCGTTCTGTTATGTTTCTCTGTAATTGCTTTCATTTTCCAGGCTGTTAAGAATGTCCTGAGCATGTCTGAGAAGGAAATGTCAAAGCAGAACAATGTGGAAAAGTTTGATATCAGAGAGCAGAATAAAAACAAGACTGAAGCGAAATGGAAGTACAAGGTAAGTTTACCGGAGCTGTTATTTTAAACTAATGGTGGTGAAGACTTTCGCCTTGGCCTGCAACAGCCAATGCATTTGAAATTCTTTAGGCAATAAGCTATGAAGGTTACAAGTTGAGCAGCTGAATAGAAAAAATGCAGGACCATCCAACAATGATTTGAACACTTCACTTCAAAGCAATCAGCCAAAGTAATGATGCGGCCCAAGTCGCACATTTGAGGCCTGCACCTCATCAGGGCTTCTCCAGAAACGTCCGCCCTCCCAGAGTTTACCTAATGGAATTACGCCATGTCCATATCCAGTGCATTCCATCTAAGTATTTACATATGCCCCCATCTCCTTTTAAAGCGTGTTGTATCGTTATTGTAGAACAACAGGAGGAAGTTTTTAGCGGGGAGAAAAAGAAAGTGTAATTTTGGTGAACGGAAGACATTAGAGGGCTTTAGTTTCTTGGAAAATACAATGCCAAACTGCTGTGGAATGTATTAAACCCCTCCAAGGACCTCCATCCCACTGCTCGTTCACATCAGGCCAAACATTTACAGATGGGGAAGAGACCCCGTTAGACCTTTACCAAGGTCACTGACAACCACATCTTCACTTGTGATCACTGTTCATTTGTGCAGAGGCTCGCAGCTTCTCTGTTAGGTCTATAAAGCTCGTCGGTGTCGCACGGCAGTGTGAAATTTCTGTTTCAGATTACAGCACGTAGGAAACAAAAACAGCTGAGGAGTGAATATTTGAAAATGTGAAAATGGATGTTCTTGGGTTGCAGTTAATTACAGTGTGATCAGTGGGGACTTTCATGGCAGTCGTTCTGCATTCCTCTATGTGGATTTGGTTTAGTGAAAATTGGGTCAGAAAATTTGACCTGTTGGGTTTAACATCATGAGGTACTCACCCTTTTAACAGCAAGGTTTATTTTAAGAGTTGATGAAACAGTTAATGACAGCGTCTTTTCTTTTCTTTTTTTAAATTCTGATTGTTTAACAGGTTTCCTAAAGTACACAAGGACTGAGAATCTTTATGTGCCAAGTTTTAGATCATTTCTTCATTTATACGATTACTTTTTTAAGTTCCAGTTAGCTACATTTACATTGAAGTGTAAAAATGAAGGCATGAGACAGAGGCCACATTTCCTTTAAACTTCAGCTAGAATCAAAACAGTGAGCTAAGAGAGGCTCAGATGCTCTGTAGAACTGAGGGAACATAGTTATATGCAATTAATTTTTCCTTTGAAATAAAAGTACAGAGTCGGTTTAAATTGGCATGAAGTGTTCTCATTAATGCAGTGAACCAGAAATAGCGACACCAAGATATCTGTCATCCTCTCTGTTCTTTAACATAACGCTGATTACTTTTAGCTTCTCTGACATTATTTTCCTTGGAATGTTGCAGAATAGTAAACCCGATTCCCTGCTGAAAATGGAGGAGGAATGCAAATTTGACAGAACACTGCTGTCAAGCAATAAAGACAGATTCAGCTTTACTATGTCTCACAGGAAACTGCTGAGGTATGTATGGAATGGCTGCGATCGCCACGTAAATGTTCGACTTCAGGTCTTTGAAGAGACGAGCACGCCAGCTTTCTCATGTGGTGTATTTTGGTGATTGTAGAGCCATGTGGCTATCAGCAGCATATCCATTAGAGCTAATTCAAGGACTTCTCGCTGCGAGCGCCTGGCTGAGCCTCGTATCACTCCCTTATTGTCCTGCGGTTTCATTTTCAGCTCCAAGACCCTGAAACCTCAGACCAACTCAAGTGTTTTTGGATCATTACAAAACCTAAAAGAGGACAAAACCAAGCCAGTGATAGACGAGTATGAGTACGTCTCAGATGAAGGCGAGCTGAAGATTGACGAATTCCCCATCAGACGGAAAAAGAACACTGTTAAGAGAGATCTTTCCTGTGAGTATTTTGGGCTTATTTGGTTCGTGTTTCAGTTTGTTTAAATTATCAAGTTAGACTGGGCAATTTTCAGAGTATCGGCTTCAATGCGTATGTATCAAAAAGTGCCAAAGATTTACTCAGCGATATACTCTTGATCTGGTATTTCCTGTTCTAAATTAAAAACATGTTTAGGGGCATGTTTTAGCTCTGTAAAATGATTTTTTAAGACAGATGCATTAAACAGTTTGGTTTATTTTTGTACATAAATAATGGTTAAACCATTCTGACATTTCAGTTTTTGCTTAACATCTGGAAAAAAAAAAGCTTTGTTTGAGAGATTAAGAACTGTGACAACATCAGCCTACACGGCACAAAGCATCACTGCTGTTTTGATTGCTGACCTAACTGTAAAATGACTACTTTTTTAATGACATAGTTATCAGATGATTGACTAAATTTTCAGTAAAATTACAAAAAAGAAAGAAAATCTCGGCAATTCAAGTCGAATTACTTGCATTTACATAATGTGTTGTTAAAGAAGAGCAAGCCCTGTTTTGTCACGAGTTAGTATATACAGCTCGTTTGTGACTGTAGCTGAAGGAAATTCAGCTAAAGACGAAGTATGAATAACAAAAGTGTCCACTTTAACTCTAAAAATCTCTAACTTGTGGTAGCACGAGTTACCACAGCGTTGTTGTTAGTAGGGATGGGTATTGTTTAGGTTTTATGTTTAGCTGTTTTCCACTTTTTCTTTGGTCATTTTAGCCTTTTTGGCCAGGGTGAAGGGAGCATCTGCCATCAAACAAGAAGACAGCTGCATGTAGCCATGATGATGTTTGCTAGTTCACATTAATGTAATAACGTGGTTAGCCTACTCAACGTAAATTACACACGAACAACGTTAAGCTACTCACGCAGAGAAGAACGGCTGCTGCTGCATCATCATCCTCATCATTTCTGCTACACTGGCAGGGCTAGGGGCCAGGACTCTGCTCTTCGGGTTTTTGGGGATGTTGCTAACTCCGGGTCCGATAACAGGCACCACACCCGCAGTAGATGTGCTCGGTGTGAGGTCTCGCAGCAAGCTATCAAATACGGCGCATTTCTCGGCTTTTAACAAAATGCTATGCGTCGCCAGGTGTTTCATCAGATTCGAGGTGTTACCTCCTTTGCACAGTATCAGCTTGTTGCAGGCTGCTGAGTTTGCATCTTTTGCTGTGAAGTACAGCCAGACTTTTGACCACTTTGCCTTGGTCATTTTTAATCTGCTCTAAAAGAACATACGTACCTGGCCCCGCCTACTATGCTTGCAAAGGTAAAATGATTGGCTAGAATCCAAAGTGTATGACATCTCAGGGAAAAAAAAGCATCGAAATAAAGCACCGAAATGTGCGCTGCTTTTCGGTCTGGTTACTACCGTTTATGTCAGAACCGGTGCCATCCCTAGTTGTTAGTCTTATTGGAAGACTAGTCTTAAAATGTTACTAATTCCGATGTTATGGTGCTGATTGTTACATTTGTTTTTCCCTAGTTTTATCAGACATCAGAGAACCTATTCAGCCAGCCAAAAAAACAAAGTTTCAACCCTCGGTGACTAAGGTATGTACGACATCACCTGTATCTGCTATTCCCAAACGTTGGAACACTGAGGCCCAGCTTGAAAATCGTCAGCCTCCCACCGTTAATGAGAAAAATAATCAATACAAAATTAGTGCTTACATTTTTGTTTAGGTTGATTCTCATAAACAGTTGTCCTTTTGCAAACTGCAGTAAGATGTAAGCTCCAGTTCTGCGCCTTTGTTTTATTATATTTGATGACATTTTACACTAAGCTTTAACATATGAACATCAGTATTTATGAGACATTCAAACAGAATGACAAAATGTAAAAATTTATATTTTATACTTATTTATTATTTGTAAAATAACTTTCACTGCCCACCTACAGTAAGTTCTATGTGCTGATGAAGCATACTAATAATTCCAAAAAATAATACACTTTGTGGTGGAATCACTTTGGACAGACGCGCACACTCGATAAATGTAAAGTTTTTGCACTTAACAGAGAATTTAATGTTTTGGCGTTTTATCCATAAAACTTAAGCAGTTATGACGTTAATGTGATGCATAAACAGACTGTGAAAAAATTCTGCAGTGCTCCTTTAACTCAGAGGCGGAGACTTCCTGTGCTGTGGAGCCACACACACTGATGAGAGAAAGAGCTGTGGCATGAATGGAGGAAGAGGAAGAAAAAGCCTAGACCAAGTTTACTAATGAGAGGTCACTAGAACCCATATCACAGCCTTGATCTGCAGTTTCCCCGGATATTTCAAATTCTGTGTTGTTGTGATGCCATGCCACTCATTTAAATACATATTAAAATGAAAGATTATAAATAGATGTTAAAACTGAATTTTGTCTTTTTAATGAAAAAATTATATTTTTGAATTTAACATGTTTCAAAGAAGCTGGGACGAGAAAACAGAAGACTGAAAAAAGGACAAAGAACATTTTAGCTCTAATGTGATTAATTAGGAACATTTTTATTTAATCACACTGGATATAGGTAAACATAATGACTCCATATTGTAGTGGTTCATACAACATGTGACACGACACCATCCACTGCGAGCATTTGGTATAAAAACTTGTTAAATGAAACGTGTGTATACTATTCCTGCTGTGACAGAGCCGTGCAAAGAAAGTAGCTTAAACATTTCTGGTAAAATAGAAGATATGAAGAGGTTCATCACGATGAGGAGGACATTTGATTTAAGGCTTCTTTTTGTGGTTCATGCAATTAATTATTGATTAAGAGAATATAAAATAATCTATGTAGCAAAGGGACAAGACTGAAAACCAGTGTTAGATTATCACTATCTGAAAGCCCTCAGCCAGCAAGGCTTTAAGAAGAAGTTTAAAGACCCCCACACAACGAAGGAATCAGATACTCTGCCTTCTTTTCTGCGTCTGAGCTCCAAAAGACTAAAGTAGAAAGTGTTGCTCATGCTGCCTTCTGATGGCATGAGAAGCATGAGTGCACCTGTGAAGGCACCATTAATACTAAATGATATGTTCAGGTTTAATAAAAACACATGCTGCCATTTAGGCAACAAAATATTCAGCCGAGGCCTTACATGTTTTAGCAAGACAGTATCAAACTGCTTACTGTACACACTCCAATAGAACAGAACCACAGAAGAAGAGCCCTGATGCTAAAGTGGCTGGGTGACAGTCCACATGTGTCCCCCACTAACTATTGGCATTTCATGAAATGATGTCAAAAGATAATTTAACACTAAAGCAGCTGGTGTCGTCCTAAATCTCTGTAGTGTTTTACAAAGAAAGTTGAAATTTTAAAAAAGCACGGCGGCATTAAAATAGAGCTGTTAGATAAACTGTCACTATTAACATTAAAATGTGGGTTTTTCATTCACAAATCTATTCTTCGAAACGAGGTTGTAGTTCCATACTGGATCAGCAGATGGAAAAAGTGGGCAAATATCCCAGGGGTCCAGTCCTGAGGGGCTGCAAGTGCCCTACATTTGCTTAGAGTGTCTTTGTGTGGGGTAAGGTTAGTAAATGAGAATGTAGTCGACAGCAGAAGAATCAAATATCAATATTGCCTGTTTTTGCATCGTTCTAAAAACATTTATGTTAAAGTGAATAACTAAAAAGGGGGCTGACGGGGGCAGACGGCTCATTTGTGCCCTGGGGCCTCCTACTGAGACTTTCTGGCGGCAGTCCTATGATAAACAGTGAGACTGCAGTAAAGAAGCCATTACAAGAAAAGCGAACATGGATTTTCCTTTTTTTTTCCAGAAAAGGAAAGAAACTTGAAGTCTCTCTCATATCTCTTTCCTGTACGTTCACTTCCTTCAACACCAGAGCACAGACTCCTCAGATGAAGAGACGCTGCACATAGACACGGAGGCCAAGCCTGAGGTCAAAAGTCGCAATTCCAAGGTGAAGAAAAAGAGCGGCAGCGCCGCAGGAATTCTGGACCTGTTGCAGGCCAGCAAGCAAGTGGGTGGCATCGACTACGGCACCAACAGGTAGACTAACCTAACCCCGATGTCAATTTTCTGCTGCATTCCCATCAACACCAACAGAACTTGGACTTCTAAACTCATTTGAGTTAGAGTACATGCGCAGCATTAATCTCTAAATGGCTCCCGCTGGACCCCCTTTTCCTTCAGTAAATGAATTTTAGCTCCTCTTAATGGACCGAGGCACTGACAAACAAATGGCCTACTCAGCGGCGACGTAATTGGATGAAAAAGCTGAATTTTACAGCTTCGCTCAGAGCTGAAAAATCAGCTAGCGGCTGGAGCAACAGTTTACACCGATTCTGTCAGCAGTTTGTGTTAAGTCAGTGTTTGTTTCATCCCGTGTTAATCTATCAAACGCTGCGTGGCTCCAGGCTCTTCCCTTTGCCTTTTGCTGTTTGCGAGCTCTTGATGGTCTATTTCCACCACACTGAAAGCTACAAATGAGCAATGAAAGAAAGAAAGAAAACATTGATGAAATATGTTAATTTCTCACATCGTTGGTGCTTTGAAGAGGGGCTGAAGCTTCATTATAGCGGTGTGTGATAGTCGCTTTGTTTCTTGTGGCAGCTCAGCAGGTGATAGCTTAATGGGTGTGTGGATTCATTTTGGGAGCGATGTCTTAAAGAGGATATTTGTTTTTGACAGTTTTCCTTCCTCTTTGTTCCACTGAGGCACAGTTTGTAATCTAGCTTACACCGAGATCTGGTTCAGAGCTTTCTTCAGTTCTTTCTTTCTTTCTTTGACCTCTGCCAGCGTGTTGACCACCATGTAATGGCTGTGTTGTTGTGTATTTCTTATTGACATACTTACAGTCAGCCACCTGCATCTCCCAGCACACAGGAGGCCATTCAGGGCATGCTGTCCATGGCCAACCTGTCGTCTTCAGAGAGCTTGCAGCAGCCGTGGAGCAACAGCCAGGCCAAAAACAACGGCCAGTCGAAGAACAACTCGCACAGCTCGCAGGCCGGCAAGAAGGCCGGCAGAGGAGGAGGCGGAAACAACAGCAAGCGGTCGACTAAACGTCTGCCAAAGAAACCCAGGAAGAGCAGCAGTATTGAGAGTCTAGATTATGACGACGACCAAGATCACATGGATGCGTGTTTCAAGGACTCGGATTACGGTAAGCGACAAATGCCAACTTGTTGTTGTTTCCTCATTTTCCTGTCATCGTGGGCAGGGTGGGGTGACGGCGGTAACGAGTGTCATTTTTCCATGATACTGGTGCTGGTCAAGTTCCAAAGCATTCCCTGTTTTGCCCTATTGTACCCAGGATGTGTTTTTTTCAGCTACAGTGTACTATGAATTTATAAGTCACACCTACCTATTGTCTGGGCAGAATCACAGGAAACCAAGAAAATGCTGAAAATGAGACAAAAACACGAACTGAAAAGATAGAGTGTGTTTCTGGATGGCTGTCTTTCTAAGCTTAGACCATCAGAGTGATGAAACTAGGTAAACATTTCATATGCTGGAGTCTTGGGATTGCATTAACCCCAAAAATGTCTCCAAAAAAACATGCATGTTTATGTGTGCTCCTCCCCCTACACACAGAGTGGAGCAGGAAGCCGTCACTCTAACAGAAAACACCTTTTAACCAAAATATTAAAACAGCTCATCCAAACAACCTCTCACTCAGCGCTACACCCGATTACACCCACCAGCTTTGAAGGGCGTAGGATGAATGACTTAAGAGACGTAAAGAGATTTCTCTAATTAGAAGTGGGATAACTTTAATCATGGTAAAACATTCTTGTAATCAGGATCAGGAATGGGAATGTGTATCAGGATGTTGTCATTGCGTCTGTTAGCTTCAAAGAGATGGTTTGCAAAATGTAAACAAATACACGCTTTAAAAACGAGCTTCATGAAGGTTTGTACTGGAACTGTTCTGTTGTTCGCCTTCATATTAATGCACCAATAATTGTCTTTAAGCATTACATGAAAAGTAGCTCCACACAAGAGACTGAGAATTGCTTTGAACTGAATAACTGTTTGGCTAAGTGGAAAAACAGATATTCAGACATAATCAGACTTTAGTTTTGATACAAAGGATTTAGAATCAGAAGATCCTAAAAGTAACTAAAGGCACGGTGACTGTGTCCACAGACAGTAACCTGTGCAATTGTTTCAGTGAGAGAATCACATCCATGTTTACTGCAGAGCTCCCCGAGAGCCTGAAGATCACAGATATCAGCACTGATTTCTTCACATTATCCGACTCTTCTGATGACGCACGATGACATCGTCAAAGGCTTTGCATTCAGGAACATTTTTCTGAAATTGTTCAGCTATTTGAAGATGCATTTTTTTGAACTTTTTTACTATTAAGGAGCTCTGCCTCTACAAGGTGCTCTTTGTTGGACCCAATCTGACAATTTTAGGACGTGTCCGTGGCATCAAAACCAGTTGAACACTTTTAAGAGTGCAACCCTCAATCATTTTGAATCATATTTTGTAGGATTTGTTGGAAAAACTAAAAATGAAAAGACTCCCTCACTGAGATTTCTCACGTTTTGCTGTTTCTAAATGCATAAATCTAAAACACAGTAGTTGCAATGTCTTTATATTTTATCATTTATATTTATTTGGGTCTTAAAGGACCTTAAAACACATTTTTGTTACATTATTATTTTTATATATTTTTTAAATTGCAGTACTTTTAGTGGTTCACTATTATTTTATTGCGCTTTTTTGTTTCTTTTTGTTTTCTACATCAATAAAGTTGAATGTGCAGGAGGGCTGATTTATTCAAAAACTAAAAACAGTGCAGCTGATCGGAGCTCTGTGAGTTCAGTCTGGTGTCATTTTTCAAGCGCATGAATGAGAAAATAATGTATCTGCCATGTCTGATCCTCACTGCTGCTAACAGGTGCTTTAAAAACAAATTGGCCCCTTATGTATCTGCTTGTGGAGCTTAATTTCTCAATTTGGCCTGGAGCTTTTCATTACGTGTACGTGACACGGGCTTATGTTTACTTTTCGTGCGTCTCTTTGGGGTTTTTTTGCTCCAGTTTATCTTTTTTTCCTGCAAAATGCTTTCCCTGTGAAGCCCATCCAAACACAGCTGTTTGGAGCCTCCTAGCTTGTTAATAAGTGATTAACACGCGTTCCAAACGGTTATTTTACAAGCTTTTTGAACTTCTAATTGGTCCAATTAGTTGTTCTTAGCACGAACATTCTCGCTCTAAAATCCCGAAGCTTCTCCCGCAGACTGGCACTCTGCTCTGCTTTTATAAACAGGTCATTTTTTATCTTGATCATCCATTTATCAGATATTAAAAGGTCTAGATTGGAATGGCTGCACTGTGAACCGACAGTCAACAGCTGCTTTGCAGCTGCACCGCATGCTGCCTCCTCCGTTTTACAGAAAACTGAAGTAATTGCAGCTTTTCTTTGCAACTTCTCAGCAATGAGCTAACATGCATGACATGTGAGTAATCTGTTCCACGTTTCGATTTTAGTTTACCCCTCGCTGGAGTCCGAAGAGGATAATCCTGTGTTCAAATCGAGATCAAAGAAACGGAAAAGCAGCGACGACACTCCGTACAGCCCCACAGGTGAACACTGGCATTGTTTAAGAAGCATCTTGGCTTCAGAGTTTTATGAAAGAAATATGTTCTAAACCCCAATATGGATGTCCTGGCAGCCCGCGTAGGACCATCAGTTCCCCGACACGAGCGGCCAGCCAGAGATGGAGCCCGGGTGGCGTCCATAGAAACAGGCCTGGCTGCGGCTGCAGCAAAGCTTTCCCACCAGGTAAATTACTTACACTGTATTCTTACACAACTGTAGATATTTCTGATCATTTTGCTCAAACAAAAAATGATGTGTCAAAAGGAGGAACAACAAAAAACCAAGAAGAAGAAGAAAAGCACCAAAAAGAAGGCGCTAGTAATAGAGGAGCCCCCGAAAATCTCTCAGGACAGTAGCTCGCCGGAGCACAATCTGGACTCCCAGGACGGCAGCCTGACAGACCACGAGTTCAACACTGGAACGGTCAAGTCACCGGGAGGGCCGCAGCCCATGGCACCCGGGGTCTTCCTCAGCCAGAGACGGCCGTCCATGTCCTCTCCCAACAGCACCAACTCCACAAGCACCAACAGCAGCGGCATGGCGAAGGGTGACCGTGTGGGCTCAGCAGACGCCAAAGGTGAGCACGTGTACAGAGTGTGGAGTGTGCAGAAGAAAATACACAACGGATGGTCCTGTCATCCTCAGAGCAACTGTCACTGGTTGTTGGTCCTGCAGAAACAGACAGAACTTTGTGCCTCACAGTGATGACTTCTAAATATATTTCCCTTTAAACCATTGCAGTGTATGTTATGAGCGATTTAACGCCAATGTAACAGTGTGTTTCTGAGAGAGGAAAAAAGGAAAAGCATAATAGGTCCCCTTTAAGCACAGGCACGGCTATTTGTTCGTTAGAAAATTTCAAATGCTGCGTGTAACGTCTTTAAAGCTTTAGTAATCTGTGGGATTAAGATTTCACTTCCCGTGAATAAATTTGAATCACTCGCCTTCTTTACACAGAGATTCTTGTAGCAGCTTTTCAGTAATGGAGCATTAATGAATGAATATCTAATGGCTTTTAAATTGAGCAGTTTTTCAGGGAAATGAATGTTTTCCATCTTGCCAAATGAAAGTTCTTTCCAGGATTTTTTTTTTTTTTACAATTTCTAAAGCTTCATCCGGACTAGTAATCAATAATAATTAGCAAATAACAGTTTGGTTTGGCGGCCGCTGCTCTTTGAGCGTGCAAAGTGCAACCTATTGTAATGAGAGACAGTTGTGTGAACTGTTGTGAACTGCCAATGATGGATACTTAGAGGGAGTGACTCCCTCCTCCAGGAAATGCGTCTCACTTAAAGGTTTTCTAGGGATCCTTTTAGGTAGCTTCTCGTTAATGCATTGCTTTTTAATTTACATTTGCATGTGGTTCTTCCCGCCAGTATTGAAATGACATTTAGACATGTTATTTAACAGAATTTTAAACGATCTGTCTTGTTCCCCTCTGCTGGCCACAACACAACATGCTATAATTTGGCATTAACTTTTAAAAGTGCCCATTTTGTCAGAATAGCAGGCGCACTGGCATTAACTAAAATTAGCCAGAAGAAAGATGCCAAAGCACAAACAGTCCCACTGCTGCAAATCCCACTTGTTGTTTACTGTAGTTATCCCCTCGTGGCCCATTCAGCCAAGTTTGGCTTGATTAGACAAACACTTAACGCAGCAGCGAGCTGCATGATCTGAGTTTGCATGCTGCCTAATGTTACTAGCAAAGTAGTAATATTACAAATGCAAATGCTTATATAGCACTTTTCTACCTGAGCACTCAGTAAAACTAGTCTCATTCATGCAGGCACTGTGTGCTACGCTTTGTGTCTAACAAGCGTCAGAGAACAGCTTGGGGTCAGTATGTTGTCAAGTATAGTTGGTATGTAGACTGCAGCACCCAGAGGTAAAGTCAACGATGACCTCTTTACCTCCTGAGCTACAGCCACTCCTGTGTGTTTAACGGTTATAATGTTTAATATAAACGTTGGCGCTGGCACGGCTGGCAGCCTTAACCCAATTTTCCTCGGGATGAATAAAGTATGATCAATCAATCAATAATACAAACATGACATTAGTGATTGACTCCATTACTAACCCACATGTGGTCTTTTGCTGCTGTAACCATCTGTTTCAAGGTTTGACATGGCGTGGGTTCAGAGATGCTCTTCTGCTTGCCTTTCCTGTAGTGAGGGGTTATTTGAGTTGCTGCTGCTGTCCTGTCCGCTCAGAGCAGTCTGGCCATTCTGACCTCTGCCCTTAACAAGGCATTATTATCAGTATAATTGTAGGGTCTTTACCGTCAAATATAAAGCGTCTGGAAGCGATTGTGGTTGTGATCTGGCGCTATTTAAATGAGATTGAACTGAATTGCATTTTCACCCAGAGAACTGCCACCAACTGGATAGTTTCTCTGTTTTGAGCCATTCTGTGTTAGTGATGGTTGTATGCTTGTGAGGGGAAATCCCAGTAGGTCAGCAGTTTCTCAGACCAGTCCATTCAGAGGCACTTAAATCACCTTTCTTTCCCCTTTCTATTTGGACTGAACTTCAAAAGGTCATGTGGTGACATGTGACTGTGTAATTAGATATTTGTCTTTCGTAGCTGGACCGGACATTCCTAACAAAGTATGCGGTGAGCGTAAGTCTTTCCACTGTCTGTTGGACACAAGCAAAAGTCTGGAACAACATGTTCAGACAGTGTTGATGAAAAATCACTATCTTCCTGTTAAAAGGGAGTTTTTCCTTCCCACTGTCGCCAAAGTGCTTGCTCATAGTGGGTCATATGATTGTTGTATGTATTATTGTAGGGTCTACCTTACAATATAAAGCGCCTTGAGGTGCTGTTGTTGCCCTGTGGGGCTCCTGTTGGGTATGAGTATGTTAAACATGTTTTTGCTATTAGACCAATGAACATGTTCCAGCATAAAGGCCACTAAGCTAGCAAATATTGGTGCGAACATGTCAGGATGTATTACTTTGTTACATTTTTGGAAACAAAATGTTGTAAGCTGGCTCGGCATCTTACCTCTTGTCTTTTCTTGTCTTTCCTGCAGCTAAGCGGCTAAAGAAAGGCATGGCAACAGCCAAACAGAGACTTGGAAAGATTTTAAAGATCCATCGAAATGGAAAGCTCCTTCTGTAGCATGCAGCGGACTGTCGTAGGACTGGGAATTCACGAGCTGGGTCCCATCCCAACCTCACCCCCCCGTTCACCGATTAAAGCCAACGACGTGGAAAAGAGATAAAAGACTGAAACGAGATGGGAGAAGAAGAAAATCATGCATTTTTGAATTTCTAAGAAGAACATCAGTCAAATAGGTTTTTGCCTCTACTTATACTTTATAACTTTCAGATATTAAAAGTGTACAGAACCTACTATAAATATTTTTTAAGAGAACATGTCTCATTTTACTACAGCTGTGAGTTTATCAGGGGTTGCTAAAACATGAAGTAGAATTACATTGCAGTCATTCCAAGATTTGTGAAAGTATCCCTTGCATGTATTCAGTTGCATGTGCGCTTGGGTCAGGGTTTTTTTTTGTTTGTTTGTTGGTTTGTTTGTTTTTGAGGGTTATTTCCTACTAACTGGATGCGGCTTATCATTGCCACGCTCGATTGAACTGGGAAAATTCACCTCCTCCTTTCCCAACGTCCTCGTGTTTGATCAGAATCGATTAGCGCGCGTGCGTCTCTGTCGGCGGGAACCTTTGTTCGTTTGTGCCGAGCCGTGGATCGCAAATGAGGAGCGACTATAAAGCACAAAAAGCGAATCGCGGGCAGCGCCGTCCAGATGTTTGTCAAAGCGAACGCAGTCAGACGGAGGAGGACCGGCCATAGGATTACTGACACTACACGGCGCTGATGATAAGCCTCATCCACGTCACGTCTGCGGTTACATGGGGATACTTTCTCTCTTCTTTTGCTTTCCCAGGCAGCACCGACAACATAGGCGCATCTCTGCATTTTTATAGCTTCACACATCACAGTATATAGAATGTAGCTTGTACATAGCCTTTTAAATTACTACTTTTTGTATCCTTTCCCCTTAAGGCTTCATTCAGCATTTTTACCGGTTTTGCTAATAAGAATAAATGAATAAAAGTATATATATGGATATACACTATAGTCCTAATTTTTATTTGTATTTTTTTTTAATAACAGAGGTTCACTTTTATTATTATTAGTATTATGTTGTCATTAGACGTAAAGGTGTTGCCTGGAAAACAATCGAAGACACGATACATTTTATTGTCATATGGCCTTACATACACAAAGCTAATTGTATTGTGATTCTGTCTGAACGAGAGACGAAGCTTTGAGGGAAAATTACATAAAAGGATTAAAAAAAGCAACACTTAAAGTTTCTATGACCAGCCTCTTGTTCGAGTTCTAGTATCCTGAAGGGTTTTGGAGTTATTTTACTAGCACCTTGTGAAGTGTTTATGTGTCAGTGATGTAATTTATTAATGTTTGTAGCTTTTTTATACTTGTACAATTCTAAAGAGTTTTTGTTTTCTTTTGGTTTTGGATATTTCATCAAGTTGTGAATTTACCCTTCACTTTTTGTTGCTTTCTTTTTTAGGCGTTTGTGTATTTGGGGGGCGCCACGGACATTTGACACACTAGAACCCACGTTGGCAAACTTTTTTATCTACACCCTGTCTCCAACCATTTCCAATGTGACATGATTATCATTACTATTGTTGATATTATGGTTCGAAGCAGCCGCGTCCACACCTCCATCACACCTCGGGTTGTGTTTTTTTCCACGTTATTTTGGTCAGGACATTTTCGACATGGTCTCAGTGCGCTCTGCTTTCGTCTCCGAAACGCTCTGATCAAACACTCTTTTCAGGTTTTTATTTTGTACAATACGTGTGTTGCTTTGTTGTGGTTTATTTTTGTATGTCCGACCTATTAAATGCATCCACTGTGCCAGGACAGTGAATGATACCTGTTGTAGCTGTCTTCCCTTACTGTTCTTCACAGTACTACCAAGTATTTACAATCCTTTTTGACCTGAAATATATTTTTCTGTATTTAGACGATTCTGTTGGAGATCATAGCTCACTTTTCTAAGACATGGAGAAATGGCAAATTCAACTCCGAGGAACAAACATATTGTTGTTGAATGATATGATTGTCCGCCTTGTTTACTTTTGCAATACAGTTACTGTGGAAAACCTACTTTGTAATGTGTTCCTGTCCCACCTGCGTTGTGACAGTTTGTGTGGTGAACACTAAACATGGTTTCTTTTTGCTTTCCTGCTTGACACTGTCCTGCTTAAAAGTCAAATCCAGCACTACGCACATCATCGGGCTCTTGGACTCCTCCCACAGCTCTAGCCGAGTCATTAATTAAAACCAGGCCAAAGTCAACACCATTAAAACTGTATTAACTTAAAAAGCGCTCCAAAGCAGTCCGACTTTTTTCACAGCAGGTGTGGCTGCGGTTAAATGTCCTGTGGGCAGAATGTGCTCAGTGAAGAGAGCTACATCAAACCTTTACTGCCTCGCGACGTTTGACGTTGTTCTTAAATCTGCAGTCAGACAGTCAAGAGTGGAGCAACAGCGAGTCTGTGCCACTAGATGGAGTCAAAAAATGTGTCTATGGAGAGGAAGCTTTCAAGTCCAGCACATGGAGAAATACAAGAAATAGGTGCCGATTTTTACCAGCAGAGAGGATGTTAGTAAAAATGGTTGCGTTAATTACTCTTCAGAGTATATATATATATATATATATATATGTAATTTTTTAAAAATATGTTTTTGTATTTTCCAAATTATAGAATATATATACAATTTTAAAAAAGGTCTAGATAATTCATAATGATAGGATTATTGATGCAATAATACTATTGTAGAATTAAAGAAATCTGAAAAAATATATATATTTATTTATTTACACTTACGTATTTATTTATACAAACATCATACATCATATATATATATGGTGTATGATGTTTGTTTCTTGAGGATGAGGATTTAAAGGTGAACTTACTGATGTCTGTGCCACATCTGAAAGTAACTGTAGACTTTTATGATTCATTGTTTTGAGATTTGAGGCTAAATGGGTTTTTTTTATTTGTTTGTTTTATTTTCAGTTTTCTGCTTGATTAAAAAAATACTTAGTTACAGTTTGTGTTGTAACTAAAAAAAATAAAACTGTGGCTTTGCCTTCTGGAAGAAAACCCTGAAGAAAACCATGTCCTACATATGATATTTCCCCCACAGATGTGAACAAACACTAATAGTTAAGTTGTAGTGAAGCCCTGAAACAACAATGATTATTCGTGTGTAGGGCAGTAAAATGACTGGAAATGCTATCAGTTATTCTGTTATTTTCTTTTAATGTAAAATCTTAAAAAGTTGTATTGTTAAACTACAACTTAAAAGTAAGTAGAATTCTTAAACGGAGTAAAGGTCAGTAAAAATACTAGAAAAATATTGGCTGTTAGCTGATGTGATCACTGTGGCCTGGTTTTGTTTTAAGAATAAATTTGCACTGTTAAACAGAAAAGTAACTAAAACAGTCAAGTACATGTAGTGGACTAAAATTACTGATGGAGAAATGAAGGATTCAAATAAAAACACAGCAGTGATAATTGGCAGATGACAGGATGTGCTTCATCTGAAGGCTTCACCATTCAAGGTAAACATTTTTCATTTCATTTCACATTTGGCTGACAGTGGAGTTTTGTTTTTGCTGCTGTACAGTTTTTACATTTTCTCATTTTTTAACAATGTGTTGAAAACATTCGCTGACAGCACCAGATCCTTTCTTTGGATTCTCACCGTAAACATTCTGCACCAAACTTCATATTAACCAAATTTTTCTCACCGAGAAGGAAAGAAAGCCGATCTCAAAGAGAAGGAGCGACTTAACCATGAATGAAGGCATCATAAGAAAATTAATCAGCACATTTAAAACAAGCGTCTCCAACAAAAATAAGTCAATGGACTCTTCATTTGCGTAATTACACACTGATTGCAGTAATAGGAAAGTTGGGCCCTCGTACGTTGTGTCGCGTCTTTCCTGCCGTTTTAAGCCTGGACTAATAGCACATCTGGACACAATTGATTTAATCAAAATTAAACCTTCATGGGAATCTGCATTTCCCCACACTGGTGTTTTATTGAATTTGTCCATTAGATTTGTGTGTGTGTGTGTGTGTGTGTGTGTGTGTGTGTGTGTGTGTGTGTGTGTGTGTGTGTGTGTGTGTGTGTGAGAGAGAGAGAAGGAGATCTGTGGGTGTAGCGAAGCAAGGCGGCTGTTAAAGGTCGTGACCCCGTTTCCACCCTGGTTAGCATCAAAGTGAGTTGTTATTGTTAGCTAATTGTTAACACAAAAATGCCAAAGTGCTCTGACAAATGAAAGCATCTCATGCACAGTTTGTCCTCTCAGGATCTTTTTCGCACACGGGAGAAGAAGAAAGTGCTGCGCCGCCGAGCATCATCGGCCCGCTGATTACGGGCCACAGCTACACACACGACAGGGCAACAAGTTGACTTTAGCATTAGGTTTTTCAAATGATTGTTTACCTGCAGTGATTATTTGCACAAAACTGAGTGAACCAAGTCAGTATTGAGTTATTATTTAGTAATTGTTAAGGGTAGCTGATACAAAAGGAAACAATTCATTTGTAGGAAATGTAGAATTAGGAAAAACAGATTTTTCAAATGCACCCAGACCATCTTTGTTCATGCTCAAAAATCTTAGTTCCCTTGTTTAATTTCGGCTCCCTTAACACCTCTCCTCACTTGTTTCTTTGCCAAAATCTGTCCCCTCCAGAGGGCAAGTGGGATCACAATTTAAATGTCAGCGTATTAAAAACAATGCCTGCAGAGTGTTACAGTGTAACTGCTCTCATGGCCGTGCCGCGGCGCCTTAGCGATCACAGATGTGCATGTGCTGCCCTGCACTGCTTTGAACACCCCCTCGGTCCTGTACGGAAGTCCCAGTTGGTCAAGACAAATGTGCCAGATGTGTAAATTACGCAGGAATGTCAGGTTAAGTTTTGTTTTTGTTTGGGCGTGCAATGGTGCAGGATCACCCCTCAAACACCACCGCGACCACACTTTTCCTCTTGCCTTTTATTCATCCCTTTCTTCCCAGTTCAGGCCTGTCATTAGCAATAATGTGCAGTCATTCTTCTACCAACACATTGGGAAAGCTTACAGAGCCTGTTTTCGTGATGAGAAGTGGCATACTCAACGCTTGCAATTTTCAGCAATTGTTTGGAGCTGCTCCCTTCTGCGTGGATTAACCGCTCTGTCAGCCAGCAAGAACTCCTCTGCTGGCAGGAAGCTTAGAGGTGCAGAGAGATGTCTGGCTTCTGCTGACACCCAAACGCACAAAGATACACCGTTTTCCTGTGTTTTCTAGGTTGCTTCCTAAAAAACAATCTGTCAAGTTAACCTTGACGGTGAAAGAACTACAACCCCCTGTGGCTGTTAACTCGAAATAAGTCCAAGACTAATATCAGCACATAACAAAGTATCAAAATTAAGCGCCTGTTCTATGTTAAGAAATGGATTTTTATTTTTAATGTTATTGCAATTAAATTCACTTGTATTCATAAAGCATCACTTCATAGCAAGACTCACCTCAAGCCTCATGTTAGGGAGACAACCCCATCGAAATCAGCAAGCACTTGGCGGTGACGGTGTGGAGGAAGAACTCCCTTTTAACAGGAAGAGACCCCAACAGAAGCAGGCAGCGATCTACCTGTGGCACAGGGAGGCGAGGACAAAACACACACAAAAGTTAACAGGATGCAGCAGCGATGAACAAAGACGTGAGTAGAGGTGCTCAGTGCCTTATGTTCCCCAGCAGCCATTGTCTATTGCAGCATAGCATCCATACATTTCCAAGTTTACAGTTTGTAGCTGAAAAACAGTAACACATAATAATAGTTTTTCATATGTTAAGACGGCAAATTACAGTTATGTACAGGGGCTGAATGCTTGATTCATTTCCAGTGTGCCAGCTTAAATCTGGGAGTGTCAGGCACTACTGTTATTATTTTTATTATACTTATTTATGTATTTTTTACAAAACCTTTCAGATAATACTTATCTATCTATCTATCTATCTATCTATCTATCTATCTATCTATCTATCTATCTATCTATCTATCTATCTATCTATCTATCTATCTATCTATCTATCTATCTATCTATCTATCTATCTATCCTTAAATCAGATAAGTGGAAGAGAATGGATGGATCAGCCCTTCTTTATATGAGCCAACCCAAAAAGACCTAAAGACCACAGATTTAATCAATGCTTCAGATTATAATCTTTTTCTTATGTCAAATATTGTTACAAGCTTTAATTGAAAAGGATCCTGAAACTGGAAAATAAATAAAACGGTGCCTCTAACATGTCATGGATTCATACAATTCATCCCAGGAGAACTGAAAAAAACTAAAGTTGTCAAACAAAGTGTAACTATGTGAGAGCAGCCTGAGCAGATACACTTCATTACTTACCATCAGCGATTATCACGGTACATGTTTGATTCAGCAGGTGAGGCATGCTGGCATCCTTCTGCTCTAACAACAAGGCTCACACTGTAAAAGTCTTCTCCTGCAGTCGAGCACTGAGAGGAAGCTGAAACTTAAAAACCGTTGTCAAACAAAACACAGCATTGCCTCGGCAGCAGACGAATGTCCGACAGCTCGAGAAGTGCAAGAAAATGCTGCCCAGTTTCAAGACAAACACAGAGGCTCACGTTTATGGCGGCGTGTTTCCTTAACCTTTGGCAGGCCTAAAATCTTGGACCTGGAAAACAACACGTCATCGCTAATTTTTGTTGCCCATCAAGGAAATGACTGTCACAAGTGAAGCAAGAGCCCACCCAAATGAAAGTATCATTAATGTGAGCGTGATCAAGGCCTCCGCAGAAAGGCTGTTTTATTCACTAAGTGGTCACAGCGTCTATCAGCAGCCGTCTCAGTAAGACATGACCGTTTTGGTTCATTTGGGTTTTTTGTCTCAGTCGGTGCCACATTAAAGAATCGTACTCATTAAAATATCACCACACACTCAGTGCTTGAGATATGAGTGAGATGTCATTATATAATGCAGCAGTGGATTATTTCTATGAAAAACAACCAAGCTGAACTGCAGGTGCCACTTTTTTGATACTGAATTTGTGTGATGTTGACAGAAAGGGAAAATATTTTCTTGTCTTTATAAATTATTCAAAGATGGTTTCCCGTCAGCTGTAACAACTGACTTAAGCTCCAGGTGCAACACCAGCTCGCAGTGTGCAACAGTAATGGCCACTGATTAAATAAATAAATAAATATAATGTGCTTGTAGGGCTTGTTCAAACACAGCTGGCTGTGATTTTTATAGATATGAAAATGATTTCAATTAGGTAGAAGCTCCAGCAAATTCTGGTCAGCTCCAGTGAAAAACAGTAAATGATGCCAAATTTGAGCATGTCTGTATTTATTTATTATTAAAGTATCCTACACTTTATTATCTCCAATAATCCAGAATGCCAAAGGAAAAATCCTGATCCTGTTTCTCGCTGAGGGAACCGCGGTGACGCTAATGGTAAACAAAAATATATTACAACTGCATATCTGAGGGGCTGCTTTGTGAAACAGCTACAGCTAACCATAACTAAAGATGAAATTAGATGCTCTACTCTTACTAAGCTGGTTCTGTAATTCTGTTATAACCACAATCATGACTCTGTCTGGGTGGAACTGGAGTCCTCAGGTGGGACCACACAAGCTCAACCATTAACTCCAGTTCAGTTTAATAAATTTTTTTAAAATGCATAAAAATCAGTTATCTCCTTCTGAATTACAAATGGAGTTGAAATTTCTTCCTACATTTTCCTTGTTATTGCCACGTTTTGTAAATCCATATTTTGGTAGCTGCAGCACATTTACATCTTTCCACAGGACCTCGGTTAAACGCCTTTCCTTCTCTAATGAAAAGACCTCCTGCGTCTTTTTCATTCCACATTATTTGTATCCAACTCCAACCTCGGGACGCATGTAGCAGCACATGGTAAATAAATGCAAATTGCTTCAGAGGTTAACACACTTTATGTGTGTGTGTGGGATGTGGACGGGGGCGGGCGAGGTTATACGCTGTCACTGCGCCCTGTAAACAGCGGAGCCAAACAACACATGCGACATGTTTAGCTCTGAAATGTATGAATGCAAACATGTGTTAGCAAAGCTGACCAGTTGTTTTTAGAGGTTTCTTTCTTTGCTGGGAACAGCTCAGTCGAGTAGTACTTCATTATTATCCTTAGAGGTAATGACTTGTAATGCAAACAGACACAATGGTAATATTGTTGTAGTTTTAGTAGCTTTAATATAACAGATGTGTCATTATACAGAAAAAGTTAGGGTGGCCCTGAGAGACCAAACGGACTGCAACATGAGAAAACACCAGCAATAAGAAAAACGCTGCAAAAGCACACAAAACACAACGGAAATAGGAAAAAACACAAGGGAAGTGTTTCTGGGGAGACAATAACCCAACGGACCAGTTGCAGGAACCCAAAACATGGTAGGTGTGTTTTATCATGATTCGTATGATACTGATGACAGATTTTTAGGCTAATATTAGGCTAACACACTTACCGCTCATCTTTTCTTTCCTCACAAAACTGACAGATCCTCCACTTCTTTTGTCTCCCAGCACAACTCTTAGAATATTTTGGTTCCTGCACCTGGTCTGTCAGGTTACTTCCCTTGTGCTTTGGAAATCTGTTTCCGTTGTGTTTTGTGTGCTTTTGCAGCGTTTTTCTTGTTGCTTGTGTTTTCTTAAGTTGCAGTTCGTTTGGCCTCTCAGGGCCACCGTAAAAATTACAGTACAGAAATATTTAAAGAAGCTTTGTTGACATTATATTTGTATTTGTGGTGTCTCTATACATGTCTTGGCTGGAGATATTTGGCCCTGGTGTTAAAAAGGAGTTCTTCCTCCCTGCTGTCGCCAAGGGTTTGGGTTTTGCTATTGCAGGATCTTTACCTTAAAATATGAACTGTCTTGAGGCATCTGAGCATGTCTCAGTGCTCTTTTTGTTTATTTTTCTTCTTCAAAAGTTCTGCTATCCAAGTATCACATGGATCTGTAATAAGAAAATTGTAGCTTATTTTACAATTTTAGTAGAAAACTAAGAAAAACCTTAAATAACACCATTACTATAAATTCTAACATAAGCAGTGGCAGCAGTACTAAGAATATTTTTGAGTGACACTGCTATTTCTATTTAAGTGGCTCTGATTTCATTGTGGATGATGTGGATTTAAATTACACTCAGCTGACAGTGGGAGTCTCCTAAGTACAATTACTCTGTTTACACGCAATAGTATGGGAGGGAAATTGCTTTTGAAAGCGCTCTTTAAGGTTATGGTTTTGCTGCTGCGGATAAGCCCAATGTTTACCAAAGTATTTTAAGGGAACTCAAAGCTCCGCCACGCATCAACAAGTGTCTTAAACGTCTGCACAAAGGCCCGGTTTTTAGCCCAAACGAAGCAAATGCTCACCTAATCCTTCCAGACAGGCTCCTGAGAGTGGCCCCCAGATAGCATGTGGCCTCTTTAACAAGGTGCTGAAGTCACTTAAGCACTGAGCAAACAAACAAACAATCCAAATCAGTCACTGCATTTCCTGGACGAGTTTCTCGAAACAACTGCGGCTGCACACTGCGCGTACAGGCGCGCCGCATCTGAAGCCGCCGTTCGGTCATCTGTGTGTAATTATTCGTCATTCTAGATGGGCATTTCAGTGGGGCGCTGGTGAAGCAGCTTTATCCTACTTTGAAACAAGTGGGGTTTATTTTCGAGCCTCTGCTTTTTCTCCACAGTCAGATTGCCCGGAGAGATTGGCTTTCTCCCGGCTGTGTAACAGATACCATCTAAACCATTAGGAGGGCTCATTCATTGCCATGTGCCACTCTGCAGCTCAGGTTCCTGCGACCCCGAGGTCAAGCGACTGAGAGCTCCCTGACCTCCAGCACTTCCTCTGAATATTAACAGGGTAGTTATGTAGTCAGAAGTCCTGATATAGAACATTGGTTCATTTAGATAATAGCCAATCAGGCCGAGCAGTGAGGAGTGCAGCGATCTCCTCAGGATGGCTGGGCCTTTATGTGGCTTACAGAGGGCATAATGACAGCAAACAGAGGAAGCATAGGCCTCTCTGGCTGAAATTATGTGGTCACATGCCTGCTGGCTGTAATGCTTTCCTTTAGCCCGGCTAAATGGGGGACAAATCCAGCCAGGCTTTATTATGAAGATGAATGCTGTGCAGTTATCTTGCAGGCACTGGTTTAAGAGAAGAGAGGAGGCCACCATGGTTTAAGAGGCATTCAGCGTGCAACCTCGCCACGTGATGCTAGGCCAACGAGAGAAAATACATTCAAATGATTTTTAAAGGTTTGTATGAACCTGCTGACTTTGACATGGAAACGACCGAACGAGTCGTTTTTTTTCTTTTTCCAGTCGAGTGTATTTAATGAGACCTGTTTTTATAATAACAACATTGATATTTAAATTGAACGTTAACGTGACATTTAAGCTGAGAATTTGACCAAATGTTTTTCACTGGTCAATAATTATATTAAGTTTTTATCTGTTTTATTTGATTTAAAAAAATCAAAGTTTAAAAAAATATTTTTATGTATTTTTCAACATGATTTCATATTTTACTACATAATAAATTTTTTTTTACACTTTCTGTCTTATAATTTTAATTTTTTGCCTCAAATAATTTTTTTTTTATACCTTACATAGTTTACATAATATGAATCATCAAATCGTTCTACTTTTTCACGTGACAATTTTTAAAGACTGTTTTTTTATTTCATAACTTTGAGTTTTGGTGTCAAAACATTTCTATTTTTTCAATTTTGCCACCGTTCTTTCATTTTATATCTCCTCCCATATTTAGAGATTTTGTTTTTTATTTTTCCTTCGTTAGGCGTTTCCATAGTTGAGTGTGAGCCCTGAGGCTCTGTGTTGCATTAGGATCACTTGTAACAACTTAGAACTCGTTGTTGTGGAAATCTGTCAAAGCGAGTGGCATCTTTGTAATCCATCTAAAGTGCAATCAGTGAAGCATCCCTTAAACATATTTGATTGTATCTGAAGGAGTCTTGGCTTCATCTTCCCATCTTGACTCCCACAGAATCAGTGACCCTGTTTGACTGCAGAGCAGTTGCTGTTCATCCACAGCCACACTATCAGGCCTTTAATCAGAACAACATTACTGCGTGTTTGTGGAGCTGAAATCGAGCGTGGCAGCCGCTGGAGGCTCTCTCGGGATGGACAGCAGCCACATTGTCACTCCTTTGTGCTTAATTGTCCGTGTGCTGGAGAAGCAGAGATGAGGCTTAGATGCAGCTGTTGTCACTGGTGGACAAATTCTTGGATAGAAGTGTCAGAGAATAGACGGAGAGTAAAGAGCCTTCGAAAAAAAAGCCTCTAAAAGGTCATTTAGTCACAATGTAATCTTGTTTCACTCATTTTTAAATAAAATAAATCATAAAAAACATGTTTTTTTAAATTATCTTTTAGGAAATGTTGGACAAATAATTGAATTGGGTCAGAATAAACATTGCATTTATTTTACACAAGAACAACACAATGTTTTTCTCTTTGTTGGCTGCTTTGTGTGTGTGTGTCCATCCCTAACGTGTGCCTTTCATAGAAATGTAACTACACAGCCACAGGGGTGTAAATACTGGCACAGCTACTTATGTAGCCACAGATTCAACGAATAAGTCAAAATTAACCTTAAATGGAAGTTATTCTTTTGGCTCACTTTTGCACCATGTTTAACGCTCGAGCTCGACCGTGTTCATTAGCTGGTTACCAGCCTCGCTCTGTCTGCTGTTTAGCACAGGTCATGCTGAGGTTTCCCACCAAAAACCAGTTTTATGTGGGTGGAAGCAAGATTGATGACATGGGCAATAAAAGCAACAAAAGCAAATCAAGAAAGTACATGACATTAAAACACTTGACTGAGCAAAGGGGAAGTGCAGAATTGGGCAATATTTGAATGTGGATTCATTTTAATTTATTTTTACTTTATGTTCATGTCCACATGATAATGTTTTATTGTCATTTTAAACAGGGGCGGATCTACAGGGGAGCAAGGAGGGGTTTGCCCTCCCTCAGCTGCCCCCCCCCCCCTTTGTTTTCTTAGAAGAGATAATGATAGAATGAATATTTTAAAATATTCCACATGCTTACCTGAAGAGCTGTCTGCCACCCTGCCTAGAACTCGTGTCCCTCCTTACCCTCCCCCATGTAAAATGTTCTAAATCCACCACTGATTTTAAAGATGCCCCATGAAACATTTTTATGTTGAAGCAAATTAAATTAGATTTCAAATTTTAACATCTTTCACATTTCCCATTTTAGCACCTAAATTATATACAAAATATTGTTTGTGGCATCTTTAATTTAATAAAATAT
Organism: Copadichromis virginalis; assembly: GCF_057382275.1. Lineage (NCBI taxonomy): Eukaryota > Metazoa > Chordata > Actinopteri > Cichliformes > Cichlidae > Copadichromis > Copadichromis virginalis. The sequence goes on from NC_140622.1 coordinate 6,008,021, forward strand.
AAAACTGAACATTTTATTCTTGTCACACAGAAAATAAAAGCTGCCCAAAATAAGTTTAAAACTCAGTATCAGTGTGTAAAAAACCCCCAAAAGCAACTAATGCAGCTCAGGAGTTTTCACAGCTCAGAGTCACATGAGCTGCACACGTGGGCTTAAAGTAAAGTGTTGCAATAAATATTGTAAACTGACTGTCCTGATTAAACTCAGAGGTTCGATAAAGATCCAGTACTTAACACTACTCTGTCTGAAAGGTTCCACTAGTTTGCGTTTGTGCACCAGCTCCCAAACCTGATCGCATCTGACAGTAAATGGGTTTAGAAAATGACGAGAAGCAAGATAATGAGCTTTCTATGCTTCTGTCAGACACTCCCATAGAAAGCCATAAGGGATGCCATCCCGAGCTCGAACGCATGTCAATTATAGCCGAATTCTCCTCGACCTCAGTGAGTAAATAAACACCCTGAAACCAGCGGATAATCATCACAGCTGCTTTTGTCTTATTGCAGAATTTGGATGACACATGGAATCTGCATGCAGGCGGCCCTGCGCTATATATAGTCGGCAGCAATCAAACAAAATAAATGAACTGTCAAAGCACAAGTATTTACAAGCACGACAGAATTTTAAGCAATTATAAGAAAATTTGTTGCATTTCTGAGTAAGTGGTAGCAGATAGGCCTCTGACAGGGAGGCAGTGGTGTGTGACGCGCTGATTTAGAACAGCAAAGCTGCCCGGCTCAACCCCGGCTACAAAAAAAAGAAAAAACCCAACACAATCCACATCCCACACCAACCACATCTCAATAGGCAGGAAAGCTAAAGACATCTGCAGGACCATTACACACACACTTAGCCACACATCAAGGAGCGCTCGGCCGCTGTGTCACTCCCGTTAAACCCCCTTAGAACGGCTGTTTGTATCTTAATTATTTCTTCCCCTTTGGGCGATTTCACATCGTCCTCATCCTTCTTTTTTCTCGGCCAATCGCTTTAACGTTGTTTATGGAAACAAGCAAATTCTGAGTGACCCCAGAAAATGAAACACGTAATGGAAAATTGATAAGCATAACATTATCCCATGCTCATTTGAGCTGTCTGAAGAAAATATAGCGTTTCAGTGATTTGAGATGTTCACCACATTACCATATTTGTGCACCATATGACATGATTTATAGACAATCATGTGATAATTTACATCTTGATGGCCTCATTCATGTGGCTTACTGAGGGGGATTTGCAGAGCCCGCCTCACTGATTACAGACTAAGCTGCGCTGCTAAAACAATGTGTGCTGCAGTCAGCGTGAGCAGAGAGAAACTCTTTATAATCAAGATCTATTTTTAGGCAGGTTGAATCTTTCATTTAGAATAACAGTGGCATTTATTCAAAGTCTGTCTTTGTTGGAAATCTTAAACAAGCCAGATAAACAAAAAGCCAGGGTGAGTGGAGCAGAGAAAACATCAAGCAGGCACTTAGATGGATGTGTTACCCATACAGAGTCGCTCTGTTTAGCCAAAGAGTGTAAAGGTGGGGTTTTCCGTGGGCCGCGCGCTAACGACCTCCCGCCCCCACGCCAAGCCCCTTTGGAGCTTCTCAATGGGACAATAAGCAAATGACAGATAAGGAATGATTTGCTAAAAGCAAAACCTCAAAAATAAACAAACCATTACAGCATGCCACGGGAGAGCTGGGTTAGCGCTTCTAATTCAGGTGAATTGCAGACAAATTTCCCCCGGCTGGCACACTTACAGCTGTAATAATACAGAGAGGGCTGCAGAGCAGGCTGGACCACAGAGCAGCCTGCACAGTGTCCGCACATGGCCCAAGCCTCACGGCAACACCTCGTATGGCAGACCTAAGACTATGGAGGAAAAATAGTGCGTATATTGTCCTAGACGCCATACAACTGGACACCAAGAAAACAACTGAATGACTGAGGTCATCTCCTCAGTCAAAACTGGTCACGTGTGTAACTCTTCGTCAATCACAAAGACGTTAAAGTTGTGTACACGTACAACAGATGTGTGTCCGACCATCTCAATGCAAGTTATGTTGGTCATATTATTCCAGTAAAGAAGGCAAATGTATCTGAACCTGAATTTGTAAGTTGGCTCACTTACAATGAAATTAACAGTCATTTTTTATGGTAATTTCATTTCAATGGAGAGAGATACAATATGTAAGTTACGAATTGATTTGCATGTCATTGAGCGAAATAAGTATTTGGTGACCGAACCAGAATTCTGCCCCCCACAGACTGGATGTGGCACGCAGATTACAATCAATCAAGGTAAAAAGCGCACATGTCCACAAAATCAGTGTCTGCCTCATGAATAAGACCCTCGCAAGGCTGGAATGAGCTACCAGACCATCAGCAAGAAGCTTGGTGAGAAGGTGACAGTTGTTGGTGTTGGAAATAGTAGAAAAATAAAATGACCATCAGTCGCCCTCGGTGTGGATCTCCATACGAGATTTTGCCTAATGGGGTAAGTTCGATAAACGTGAGCTCAGTAGGAGGAGAAATGGATGTCAGCATGTTCGATCTTCACTTTGAGTCATGGTAGACTCTTCTTTGTTAGTCAGGTGAGAAGATTTCATCTTCTTTTTCTTCTATTCGATAAAAAAGTATAATACAAAAAAGTCGAAGTTCAGAAGGATTATCGGTGGTTAGTACAATTTGAAGTATTAGTTGGTTAATTTGCTAAAAAGATGTGTCTTCATGTCACAAACTGGGAACTCAAAGCACTTTTTAGTATAAGCCTCATTCACTAATATTCTGTACTCATAGACACACTCACGCACTTGGACAACTTGGGGTTGCATGGCTTGCCCAAGGGTAACTGAAACATGAAGGTCAGGGTTTGAACCACTGATCGGTAGCAAACCTGCGCTTCCTCCTGAGCCACAGCCATCTTTACTGAACACAACTTTGTCAGACATCTAAACAACATTGAGATTGGCTTAAAGCATAAAATGTTTTCTTATGTTGGAAAGACCTTTTATGTCTAAGTCTTGTCCAAAACATACTTTCGTAAACTCCCCGGGAACAGTATACAGGTGAGCTCAGCATTATTTATAATCTGTACATCAAAAACGTCTTTTGGAAAAACTGTTGGTTTGATCTGGTTGACCAAACTTTCAAAAGTTCTGGTTGTTTTTCATACTAGTCTTATAGTTTAAAAAGACAAGTTTCCTTCCTTTCCTTTGAGACATGAATGGGATGTCTTTTTAAAGCTTTGCTTTGGCTGCTGTCTTGATTTAACCCAGAAAACAACGTCACATCACAAACACTCAGCCCAGAGCTTCTGAGATTGTGACAAGAGATTTAAGTCAAGTCAAGTCAAGTCAAGTTTATTTATAGAGCACATTTAAAAACAACCAAGGCTGACCAAAGTGCTGTACAGTAAATACAGATAAAAATACAATAGAACACAATTTCGTAATAACACCTCGCTGATAAAAATAAATTAAAAATATATAAAACAAATAAATTAAACCTTTCTAAAAGCCAATGAAAAGAGGTGAGTTTTAAGAGCAGTTTTAAAAGTTTCTAGGCTTTTGGAGAGTCTGACGTGAGGAGGTAAACTGTTCCACAGTCTGGGTGCAGCCACAGCAAACGCCCTCTCTCCCTTTGTCTTTAATTTATACCTGGGAACATCTAAAAGCATCAGGTCGGCTGACCTCAAAGATCTCCTGGGGCGATAAGTACTAAGGAGTTCTGACAGGTAAGAAGGTGCAGTGCCATTTAAAACCTTAAAAGCCAGCAATAAGATTTTAAAATCAATCCTAAAGGCAACTGGGAGCCAGTGGAGAGAGCAGAGAACCGGAGTGATGTGGTCTCTTTTTTTTGAACCGGTCAACAGGCGAGCGGCAGCGTTCTGCACCAGTTGAAGGCGATGTAGACAGGAACGATCTAGGCCAGCATAGAGGGAATTGCAGTAGTCTAGCCGTGAAGTAATAAAAGCATGGACCACTCTTTCTAGATCGTTCCTGCAAAGGTAAGACTTGACTTTGGCTAAAATCCGTAAATGATAAAAAGATCCAGAGCTAATTTGTTTATCAAGTTTAAAAGCATTGTCAAAAATAACTCCAAGACTCTTAATGGAAGAAGTGCAATCGGAGGTTAGGGGTCCCAAAAAGTCAAGAGAGAAGTTGGGATCTTTAGGAAGCCCAAACACAATGACTTCAGTTTTGCTTTCATTAAGATGTAAGAAGTTAAGAGTCATCCAAGTCTTAATGTCAGACAAGCAGGAGAGTAGCGGCTGCAAAGAAACATTGCAGTTCAACCTCAGAGGGAGGTAGATCTGAATATCATCGGCAAAGATGTGGAAGGACACATTATGTTTACGGAGCACATCGCCCAGAGGGAGCAAGTACAGAATAAACAACAGGGGGCCTAGTATGGACCCCTGAGGTACGCCACAGGTTAAAGGAGCTCTGGGAGATGACAGTTCACCAAGGTGAACAGAAAAACTCCTATTATTCAAATAGGACTGGAAAAACTTTAAGACAGTGCCCTTTAAACCGACACAATGTTGAAGGCGGGCTAGCAGTATGTTGTGATCTACAGTGTCGAAGGCTGCTGTCAGGTCCAGGGTTACTAAGACAGCAGCACAACCAGAGTCAACAGTTAAAAGCAAATCATTAAAAACTCTCAGTAGGGCGGTTTCTGTGCTATGCCGAGCTCTAAAACCAGACTGGAACTTCTCATAGAGATTGTTGTTGTCAAGAAATAGCTGGAGCTGCGTGAGGGCGGCTCGTTCCAGTACTTTGGACAGAAAAGGGAGGTTGGAAATGGGCCTATAGTTAGAGAGTAGGGATGGATCTAGATTAGGCTTTTTAAGGAGAGGTTGAACAACAGCGTGCTTGAAGGGTGTTGGAAAACAACCAGAACTGAGGCAGGCATTGATCAGGACCAGAAGGAAAGGTCCGACTGAGTCCAGAACCTGCTTCAGAAGCCGAGAGGGGATAGCATCGGTGGAACAGTTGGTAGTCTTAACCTTGCAGACTATTTCATGCAGCTGAGAGAGAGAGATTGGTTCGAACTGATTAAAGGCAGAATGGCACAAAGACAAAACACAGGGATTGGAAGGTGAAGATGGAATGACAGACTGCAGGGAGGAAATCTTGTTTACAAAGAACTTTAGAAAGTCATTACAGAGGGTGGCAGAAGGTGTGAGGCTGGTGGATGTGTAAGGATTTACAATGGAATTTAAAACACGAAACAGAGTCTGAGGTTTATGGACACTACTGCTAACCAGGTTTGATATGTAGGAGGACTTGGCCTCTTTAACGGCTTTCTGATAGGTTGAAAGAGAGTCTCTGAGGATATTAAAAGAAATGTGCAGCTTGTCCTTTTTCCATTTTCTCTCAGCACACCTACAGGTGCGCCTGAGAGCACGAACAGAGTCTGTAATCCAGGGTTCAGCGTGAGCTTTGGGACGGAGTGTTTTTAGGGGAGCGATGAGGTCCAAAATAGAAGTACATGTTGAGTTGAAAAGAGCAGTTAAATCTTCTGCACACAAGGAATCAATCCAGTCCACCGTGGAGAGCTCAGAGTTGCTAAAAGCAGCAGAAAACTGAGATGGTACATGGGTATTGATGATCCGGTGACGGCGTGAAGGAGGTTTAACTGCAGCATCAGAACAATGTGCAGTGGCAGAAAATAGAACAGGAAAATGATCGGAGATACACGCACTCTCACAAATTTCAGAGATGTGGATACCCAAGCCGTGAGACATGACAAGGTCCAAAGTGTGACCCTTCTCATGTGTGGAGCCAGACACACACTGAGTAAGGTTGAAGGAATCCAACAGTTTAGATGGACAGCACACATGAATATTCAGGTCACCAACACCAACACTTTTACATCTGTAGAGTCTTTAGCTCGTACTATAAAGCTCCTTGGGGTGAGTGTTGCTGCAAATAAAAACTGAATTATTTAAGGATGGTTTAAACGGCTTTTTTTGACTGCAATACAATGAGTGACCAGTAATAGAAGCACGGCTGAGTGCTGTAGCTACATCCATGATTACAACATACTGTAGGTGAGGAAATGTGGCTTCTTGAGTCATTTCAGCAAAAGAAATGTCCAATGACTCCCTCTTGCGACCCCCTCAGGGCGATCCGGGTGGATGGATGGGTCAATCAAATGCTGGATACCTTATACCATTATGACAAAGGTGCTTTAACCTGAACTGAGACCGTGAACTTTCCCTAAAGTTATCAAAGAGATTATTCCTGTGGGTCATCTCAAAGGGCAGAGAAAAACAGTGTGTCAAGGTTTCTCAAAATCTAACTTTGTTTTTACAAATGTGGGAAAATATGAAAATGGTAGCACTATTTCCCTCCATATCTGACCTGTATGTGCGTGCGTGGGTGAGTGGCATGTTTCTGCTGGCACAAGTGGGTGTGTTGGAGTGGGCGGCACATGGAACAATCACAGACAGAAAGACAAAGTGGGGTAAATTTGTCCGTGTTTTCTTTACCAGAAACGCTGTGTTTATTTTTTGTTTCTTCAATTTCAAAGTGTGGGTAGCAAACTACAAGGGAAACATGAATGATTAAAATTAAAGTGCTTTGATTGAACGCTGTTTTTCCAGCCTGTGGCACAAACATTTGCAGTTTTGTCCTTATATAGGGATTTTAATGACCTGTTGGGAACGCTTGGCCCTAAATGATGTGTTACAGGAAATAAACTTCAGAGAGATGCGCCTCACCGTTGCCCTGAGTAAGATTATGTAAAGCACATTTAATGGTTCTGATGTTTACAACAGTTAGCATTCAAAGCTTTGAACACTCAAAAAGAAAAAGCAATATCCAGCAGCTCTCAGTTATAATTAAGCTGGATGTGAAAAGTACGGTTGGCAAAGTGGGAGTTCTGCAAAGAGGCCAAAAAACTCCAGGAGTAGAACAAGAACATTTTCACTCTGAATCCCCATCAGCCAAGCCGCCCACTCACGCGTTTTCACCGAGGAACAGTCTGAGGAAGCATCGCCCGTCAGTGGGCTCGAACCGGTGCTGTGTGCCAGTGCAATGACATGGTCCTGAGCACCTGAATCCAGGCATCTTGAAAAGATCTGGCTAGCTCGAGCGCACCGCAGGTCTGCTTTCAGTGGGCTGTCATTACCACCGAGGTGAGCTCTCACACGCTGACGCCCCCCTCCCTCCGTACGCTCAGGGGATGAATGCACTGAGTCCTGGGTCTGATCAAGCGAGCGGCGGCCAGGGTGTTGGTGTAAGGAAATCCTCTGGTTGGACTGTGAGAGGGCGCATTAGACTGAGCATGCCCTGTCCTTCAATCAGGCATGCTCAGTCTAATGGTGAGCACACTGAGGCAGTATGTTTGAGCAGCCGCTAAATGCAGCCACTTTAATCCCAAGACAAATATGTTAGGCAAATTGGAAAAAGAGGCTTCATTTACCTGGTTCACAAATCTTACATGGAACGAGGATTAATTACTTATGCAGATGTTAATCATCACATGGCAATGTAAGGGTGAGGTAAATACAGTGCCGAAAGGTTCAAAGCCCTCATGCCGGGGCGGACGGGCGGATCAAATTTATGAGCTTTCACTGCAGCTACTTTATTTTGATTCCACATAGGTTGTCGTTCACGTTGTGTATGTGCGTGTGTGTGCCTGTGTCCAACAGGTGTGCTGCTCCTCTGCCCCACAACACATGCAATCAGACTGTTAGTAAATAGTCTGTCGTTTCTCAAAAGTGCCTCCGAGATTTGCAGAAGGAAGTGAAATCCCTGCAAAACGGTCTCATTTGGCACCAGGCTTCAAACTTGCACGCTTGAGTGAGCGTAATTGCTGAAGTGGGTGAAAGTGTGTGTGTGTGGAGGGGCACCCGAATCCAATCTTGAGTTTGCTATCTCTGGGCATACCTTTCCGTAATAACCGCTGAAATCCCAGTCTGTCTTTGCTCCGAGAGGTGATTAGCCTGAGAAATTAGGATTTCAAATAGCCGTCATTGGACTCCTCTGTTTACATGAGCTGCAGATTTATCATTGAGTTTCTGATTCATTTTAAAGGGATTAGCCCCACACATTCTGTTTCACTGTAATTATGTTTAAGTGGAGCATGCACAGGAACAGATTAGTGTGGAGAGTTGGTTTTATTATTGGAATTATTTCCCATTTGCACAACAAGCAAGAGCGTATCTCCCTCCTCTCGCTGTCAGCAGACAGAGTGAGGATTCTAATGTTGGCCTGCTGTCATGTATGATGTATGTGCTGAAGCTAACACCAACCATCCTGTGCAGGCTGGAGGCTTTTGTGGTGGTTCTGAGGAGACCTGTAGAACTGTCCTCCCGCTAGAATGGTTTGATCTGTGAGGGGTGTGTGTGTGTGTTAGCAGACGTGACCTGGCCAGGCGCAGAGCTTCATGTCGGGTGTCGGGCAGCCCAAGCTGTAGCTGTCAACAGTGATGCTTTATGGGGGCATTTCCTCTGTCGTTCTGACATGTGCTGTCACCTCAGTGTGGTAGGCGCTTCCATCTGCTGGCTTAATAGCCTTTGCTGTCAGCACACACACACATGGACACAGGCAGACCCATGTTTGTTTTACTCTCTTGCACTGGCGCACACACACACACTCGGGAGAACACCCACTCTCAGATATCACCAACACCCCCCCTTTGCTGTCTGCCAAGAAAACGATCAGGATGGACCGGATTCTGAATATTTCACTCGCTGACAGCTTTTCACCAGAATAATTTACAGACTTGGCTCTAAAGTCAAAGACATTTTTCATCACATATCACTATTAAATGGCAAGAGTGTGTTTTCTTTGCTGCCATGCACAGTGTATTTAGCTTTCAATATGACAGTATTATATATTTATGTTACAGTTAGTGTGTAAGCTTGTCAGTGTCTTTATATTGTTGATGAACATTTGCATGTTAAATATTAAAGAAGTAACCTGATGGGAGAGACATAATACCATCAGCCACATGACAACCCTGGAGCTGGTGTCAGCTGGCAGGTATTTACAGTATAACAGATGGCTCTGACAAGTAAAACACTGAAGTGCCTTCTTTAAGTGCATTCTTTTTAAAGGCTACCGGGGGAGGTGATACCTGTGGTTGCAAAAAGACTTGCAACCACAAACGATGATCTCACTTAGCCTTTGTAAACATTTTCCTGCTGAATTTGTAGTCTCAATCACTAATTTTGGGTCAGACTGAATAAGCAGTTTAGGCAGTTTTATCAATTTTGGTCAGTCTAGGTATCAGAACGAAAAGGATTACCCAAAATGTGCTCATGCTTGTGTTTGACAAGTGATCAAAGCGGGACTTATGGGATCGTGGGTTAATCTTTAGCAAAAATATGAATCAGAATACTCCCTAAGGAAATGATGTATGGCACATTAACACTAATATGTAACATTACCAAATTTATAAGTAAATAGCAGTAATAATATTAAAAAAGCATCATGCTAGCTTCAGAGTTAATTTGATTATTTGTTATGTTATGCAAACTAAATTTTCTTTGGACCCAAAAATAAATACAAACTATGTTTAAAATAGTGCAAAAGTAACACGTACATGCATGTTTCTGCATTTACCATTAGGGCCGATGCTAGCATACTTTTAGTTATTAAGTATTTAATAGCTACTGTAACAGAGCACAAAGTCCTAAAAATATTAGCATATAAACATGTACATGCTAACATAATAAGTGTTAACATGTTAGCATATAAACATGTACATGCTAACATAATAAGTGTTAACATGTTAGCATATAAACATGTACATGTTTACATGCTAACATGCTAAGTGCTAACATGTTAGCATACAGTACATATTTCCTCGCTAGCTTGCCAAGTCTTAAAAGCAAAATCATCTGGTGACAGCCAATATTTGAATGCCTTTGGGTAGTTATTTTATTGTTTAAAAGATTTCATTTTGAAAAGGACTAAGCTAACATCTTTGGCTTATTCTGTCTGAGCACTTAAACAATAATGTGATGATGTACATTATGGATCCTGTAAGACAAAAAAACAAAGATGCATATGTTACCATCTCTACGTGGATAATGGGACCACCACACAGCTAAAACTGTTGTGAGCACAGGTGAGTTCAACAACATGTATAGCTCATTTTTATCTTTCTTTTCTGGGCAGAACTACTTCAGCCTTTTTTATTGCCCTTATATCTTTGCTAATTGATTATTATTCTGTATTGTATTATTCTGAGAGAAACACCTCTCTCTTATATCTTCGTGATAACATCTGGAACAGCTGTACGAGAGCTTTCAACTTTTTGAACTCCCTTTAAAAAAATTGAGTCTAACGTTATGTTTACATTGTGTGTTATGTATCTGCTGTATCTTTGGAAATGAAAAGCCATCGCTTTAAATGTAGCAATAAACAAACACACATATCAACAAGCCTTACAACTCCATCACCTCCATCACTGAAAAGACATAGCAAAGGTGAACAAAGGGAGCAGATGGTTCACGCAGGGCTCTCCAAGGCCGTGAGCTGGTCGGTGTGAGCAGGCCCCCTCAGGAGTGACTGTTTGTTGGGAGTAATAAATCGACTGCATGCTTGAACCCAAAGGTTGGCAAATTAACAGTTAATTAGCGGTTGATAAATGACAGATTGACACAAGCCCTCCACTGCTGTACCCTCCACCGCTATCTCACTCAGGCAAGTGTTTATGTGGGGGTAACAAGTGTCTGAGCAGACTGTTATGTCTGCGTTTTGTCACATGCTGGGATTGCTCTCAGATGTGCCCAACCCCCTGTTTCCTGCACACCTAACAACCTACTCCAGACTTTTTTCAGTCTTGCCTCCATTTAACTCTGTGATCTCCTGAAGAAGGTCTGGCTTTCCTTTTCCGCTCCACAGTCCACACCTTTTGAGTCAGATTTTATATTTTAGCCAAAGCTCGGAAAAATATCCAGAAAAGCTTCAAATTCTGTGAGGTTAAAGGACTGCTGTCAGAAATCCATGTTTTTTCTCCACTTGGAATCACTCTGAGCATGATAATTGCATTTTCCCTGCTAGATCTGGTTCCTGCCATAACTGAAGGAAGCAATAATTTTAGGCCTAATGATGTAAATTAGAGGCAGGTCCTGTGCACTTGACATGTATGTAATGAGCATAAAGGAAGGCATATTTAACCTAGCAGTACTGCCTGTCACCAGCAATGGCCTGTAAATAGCAGTGTATTTAGAGGAAGTGAACAAGTAGAGTTCCATTAATGGTCCTTTAAACTTCTCCTGGTGAGTTCACAAAGAATTTATGTGAACATAAAATCTTTTCTTATTGACCTTTTAGAAAACATAAATAGAAATATAATGGATACTTTGTTATTAAGTGCAAATTAATGTCAGTTTTGGAATATAAAATCTGTTTCCTCCCCTGACATTCCCTTTACTGGAGGGTAATTTCCAGATAAAAGTGAGCGGGATTACACAATAATACTGCATTTACCTCACCGTATGTTACCCTTCTACATAAATGGCATTTGATTGATTGGTTCTGAGAGAAGGAGCGAGCTTAGTGAAATATGCGCCGAACTGCTTTTGAGTCATTCATGTTTCAACAGCAGCAGGGGAGGCAGAGGAAACAGCAGCATGTATGTACATTCATTCCTGCAGACTTGGCATGGCTGGAGAAGTAATGTGTTTGAGCTCGGTGAGTGACTGCCAGAACAAAGTACACACAGTACTGCAGCTCCACTGCTGCACGGTTGCCTCTGGTGAGCCTGTGGCTTTTGGTGGAAACGTCTGAGCAAGAGTTTTGTGTGACAAAATCATCGCGGTGTATGAATTCACATGTCTTTTATGGGATACTTTTTGAGGATTAAGAAAACAGTTAGCAGGGAAACGTGAAGCAGCCACACCTGAGTACAGCACAACCCGATTCTTTTCACATTCGCTTCATTTCTCTCGTCTTTTGAAATGGCTTATCGGGAGCGTAGCACTCATCACTTAAGAATTAGCGCCAGTGAGAAAGGGGAAAAATGAGCATCTACCCAGCAGATCTGGAAGGTGATCCTCATCGCTATGCCTGACTGATATTGTCCAGCCGCGCTGGCACAGATCTGCTCGGGTGAAAATCACAGGACTGAGAGGGTCACTGCTATAGTGGCTGATGTAGGTGTCTGCTTTAGGAAGCATATAAGAATACTGTGCCACCCTGTACATGCAAACAATGTACACGTATACAGTTTAGTTGATTTGAGTTGCTGAACTTAATTAATTCTATTTTTTTTAAATTGCAGCAAAGCTGCACATTACTTGATTTGTGTGATAACACTTCTTCAATAGAAACCATAAAGTTTATCTTAAATTTTTTACTTAATGTTGTGTTAATGATTTAAAATGCATGGATGTATTTCTATAGCTTAACGTTGCTTAATCAATTTAAGACTGCTCAGAGTTGCAATGTATAAAAAAAGTTGTCTTTACTTAAACGTGACCTTAGGTTAACATCAGTTTAAGAATTTTATAAACAGTAATATCAGAAAACATCACTATGACTGCCTTTTTAAAAAGCTGAGTACTTATTTGTAGTATTTACCGTATGTAGTGAGACAGAAAGCTAAAAACCACGAGGCAGTCCTGTGTAAAAAACCTCAGAGTGCAGTCCATTTTGAGTGCATACTACTTAAAAGTTCATTAAGTAATTTTTTGAGGTTTATTAATAGAAAAAAAAAGTGGTATTTAAATATACACTGATTTGTCTGTAACCCTAAATAAGATATTCTCAATAACTCATTATCGCTGTTGTTGGACACAAGTAAGCCTCAAAAAGACTCCTTTCACAAAGATTTACAAAGTAAATACATGTGAATACCTGGCATTTTGGCAGTTGAGGTAAGCCTAGATTCACTACAGATTTGTTTGTCCTACACTGGCTACCGTAGCTGGGATTATGCACTTGAACTGGGAAGGTTAAGAAAACCAAATGCAGCTGATTGAAATCTGCAATCTGCATCTAACAATATGATTTTACTCGCTGTGCTAAAGAAGGATATGTTAAATAAATTAGAAGAACTGTTTTAAGTTAAACACATTAAAAACAAAAACTCTGCAGTCCCATGAAAAGCTAAACCCATTTAGTAGCAATAACTTGAAGTAATCATTTTCTGCATGACGTTATCAGAGTCTCACATTGTTGTGGAGGAACTTTGGCCCGCTCTTTACAGCACTGCGGTTCGCGGGGCTTTTGTTTATGCACAGCTTTTGTAAAATCCTGCCACAGTATTCTAATCAGGTTGAGGTTTGTGCTTTGACTGGGTCATTGCAATACCTTGAGTCTTTTCTTTTTCAGCCATTCTGTTGTAGATTTGCTGGTATATTTGGGATTATTGTCCAGTTGCATGACCACGTTCTAGCTTATGGCCTCACATTTGACTCAACTGCAATGTACAGGTTCTGTGGCTGCAAAGCAAAACCAAATCTTCCACTCCATGGAGTCTCTTGACTGCAAGACTCGCTGCAAACACTACGTACAGTTTAACAGACAGTGATCCCACTTTTTGGGAATACTGGATTTTATAAATTGGTAGAAAGGTTCAGCAGAAGTAGATAACTCAGTCGGTAAACTTTCAAAAGTAGTATAAATGAACTTAAAGGAACTCGTTTAAAGCAAGTTAGACTCCACAGCATGTGTGTTTCTTTGTGCCATTTTGGTTGCGGAGTGCTCAGAGCCAGCATGAGTCGATGGGCTAATGTCGGAGGCACTGCTCTCATTATTTCATGGTTAGTTTGACACACGGCTAATATTCCAATGGCACGAGTTGAATTGAGCGGACTGAGGAGTATGAAGTGAAAATATGTGAGTGGGAGGTCTGCGAGCAGTGTGTGTGTGTCCTTGTGAGTGTGTGAGCAGGGGAGGGGCATCTGGAGTCCTCCAAACAGTTCCTGACAGAACAGTGCCTCTCTTGGCCATTTCCTTCAAACAGCAATCAGGCCGAATCAAAGCAGCTGCTCTGTTCTTGAATACTCCAATTGCACTAATCAACTCCATTTAGCGGCTCCTCAGCTGGCGAAGACCTGAGCCGCGCTGAGCCTAGCGAGCACACGCACACACATACACTCGAGCACGATTGGCTCAGGCCGCCGTTCAAAAGTCCAGTCAGAAATAATAACACTTATTTTATTAGGCCTGCTGGAGTGCTGCCAGCAACATTTAACAGCCTCACACAAGTCGAAATGAGCACAGCATGGAAATGGCGAGACTGTTGGAGATTCTTGCAAATCATCTGCTCGTTTCTGGCTCCAAGTGGAGCAAAAACGAGCAAAATGCGATAATGCTGTAGGAGTGGGAAGTACCGCATTATTCTGCTGGGCCTGCTAGTCTGCAGCAGCTGTTGTGTCTATTGTATATGACAATTGTAGCCTAAACAGCGAAGCACTAATCCGACAATTTCCATCCAATCAGTTGACAACAATTCAGGTTAATGTTGTATGTTGAAAGCTACATAGCAGAGATCCAAACAAATGTCTGGAGCGTGCTTCGCTCGCACTACCCTTGGATGCTCTGGTAAAAAAAAACAATGCTAATTGTTCTGACTTGCCTCCCGATTCCAGCTCTTTCAAATTTATTTTGTGACTTCAGCCCAGTGCTTGCTGTGATCAGCGTTACATAAATCCTAACATTTAACAACACAAAGCGGAGGAAGTAAAAGCACACAGAAAGTGTTTCAATGTGGTCTGGCTGCGCAGCCTTGGCCCTGGGAGAGACTTCCTCTGAGAAGTATTTAATGTTGGAAGCCTTCTCTCTCCAAACACAGAGCACCTGGGACAACAGCGGCCATTCCAGAGCCAGTGTTAATGAGTGGCAATGCAGACTGGCAATCAGCACTACCCGCAAAAATACAATTAATACGGTATGCTGGCTCTCTGTGTGTTCATGCTGCTTCGCTTATGAAAACAAAAAATTACAGCGTTAAACTGCTCTAAACATTTGGGAAAAACTGTGCTGCACATCCAGAGAAAATCGCCTTGATTGCTAAAAGGATTTCAAAGAGTTTGCATGGAAACTGGATGAAAGAGGGGGGAAAATCCAAACAGTGTTAAAAGCATTCTTTGCTCCACTGTAGTCAATTACTTTCTTGTGTTTCAGTTCGACAAAAACACATCCTCTGGAATTTACTCAGGGTCGCTCCGTCACACCGTCGCTGCAGGAGGTTTTTGGGCAAACTGATCAAACTGAGTGACACAGACAGTGTGGGGGGCAGAAAACTCATTTTGTTTTTAGCATCTAAGGATGTTAGCAGCTAATTCTATCATTTTGGCATCACGGTCAACGGACGACCTCAGCCTCTGCGTTACCGTGACGATATTCTTGGAGTCAAATTTGTGACGGGGCTGATTTAACTTATAATAATAATAATAACAACAATGGATTGGATTTATATAGCGCTTTTCAAGGCACCCAAAGCGCTTTACAATGCCACTATTCATTCACTCTCACATTCACACACTGGTGGAGGCAGCTACAGTTGTAGCCACAGCTGCCCTGGGACAGACTGACAGAAGCGAGGCTGCCATATCGCACCATCGGCCCCTCTGGCCAACACCAGTAGGCGGTAGGTGAAGTGTCTTGCCCAAGGACACAACGACCAGGACAGAGAGCCCGGGGATTGAACCGGCGACCTTCCGGTTACAGATACGCTTCCCAACCCCCTGAGCCACGGTTGTCCCAGAAAACATCATGAGTCCTAAACAGAGATGTACTTTTTTCAGTAAGTAAAGTAAGGGATTACTATTCCAAAAAAAGTAATTAGATTACTGTTACTTTCCCGTAAGCACGCTGTGTTACTAAACCGGGATTTTGTTTGTGAGAGTGTCTCATGACAATGATGTACGTCCGTGGCAGCAACAGACGTGTGCAGATCAACAATGGATAATATGGAGAGCAGGAGAGAGTACGACCGTGCAGCGTTTAAAGCTTGGAAGTACTCACATTACTTCGAGTTTGACTCTGTGAAAAGTGACAAAAACATCAGCGTCTACTGTTCACTCTGTGTGGGAAGAAAACTTCTTTCTACAGCGAAAAATTAAACTTCAAATCTGAGCAAATACCGAGCACGCTGCCACGGGGATGTGACATTCACAGAGAAACCCCGGATCCTCCCACTGACATGACCGCTGCAGAAAAAATAGAACGCGGCTGAAATGTCTGTTGCCTTATTACGCATTCAGATTTTGTATCATGTTTTTTAAAATTAACTAAGTAATAAAGTAACTAATTACTTTTGAAAATAAGTAATCAGTAAAGTAACCGGATTACTTTATTGGAGACGTATTCAGTAATTACTCTTTTCAAGTAACTTGACCAACACTGGTCCTGAAGTACAATCTTAAGAATAGATTAAGAGAAGCTGAATCAACAAATATCAAGCTTTTGGGCATGACTGCATCTGCACGGGTATTTGTATGTGAACCTCATGGACCACGAGGTCATTCGCAGTTGTCTTCAATCAGTGGATGCAAAACAGGATGTGAGTGGCTACCCTATTTTTATTTAAGTGTCACAGTAATTAAGTCATAGCAAGGACCTCAGAAAAAAGAGTTGTTGGCTCATCAGATAGAACGGGTTACACGACCAAGATTTTCAACCCCACCTGTCCATCGCAGCATTTTTCTGAACATCAGTAAACTGTGTACTTACACATCGATTTTACTTTCCATTTGGAATCATTTTGGTCACTTGACAAATTTGGGTCCTACCACAGTGGCGTAGTGGGTAACATGTGAAAAAGCCCTAGTTTTATCGTGGAAGGGGAAACTTACAGCTAGTGCAGCTTCGAGAACTGTACCAAAACTGGTAAAAATAAATAAACAAATGTTCATCTAGTGAAATAAAAATTCAAGTTGCAAGATGTCAGATGAAGGGTGTGAGAAGGTCGGGCAAAACCTAGCTGTGACTTTGTCACTACATACATCATAAATGTGCAGAAAAAGCAAACAAGCAGCCGAAACATCTCGAGCACCAGTTCCCATTATTATCACTTCAATAAGAGCCTGTCATGACAATCCTGCTGTTTACACAAACATCATTAGCATTTAAAACCAGTTTAATTGACTGTTACATTATGAAGAGAAATGAAGTGTAACATGACCTCATGAGCAGCAACAACCTCACAGAGCTGAGCGAGCGCTCCTCAACACTGACTCGACCAAAAGCAGGGTTTGAAAAAACAAAAAACAAAAGGGGCATACTGGCAGTGTTTGAGAGTGGTCACTGTTGTCATTAAGTTAATACTCATCCACAGTTTGGTCTAAACACAGGGCCTTTTATGGAATTATCCTAATTAGTGTGACCATTAGCCTTAATGGGGAGTAATGGGCAGTTAGATGTTATTTGGTAAAACAACACGCCAGAGGCTGGAGGTGTTTTATTACAGCTCTATATTAAGCTCATTTCTGGAAGGTAAAGAATGTTTCCAGATCGCAGACAAAATTGGCCGGGCGCTAATTCAGTTTCCACATCGAGCAAAGCACGGACCACCCACCAGGAAAATAACATGCAGCAAGATGCCTGCTGTATGCTAATAATACGGCCTGCAGTGACAGCTTCAAGTCTGACGGACTCCACGCACCGTTCTTTAAGAAATTACTGCAGCTACACATGATTACACACTTCTTCTTTTCAAGCGAACGCTCAGCGTGAAGTTTCCAAGTGTGGTTATAAGATTTTATGCTTTTAGGAAATTACAAAAGACATCCAGTTTGTAACCGTATAACAGCGTCCAGGGAAAGCCAAGGCTGCATTGTTTTCCATCACATGTAGATTTCACTAGGACGTTGTAGGTTCTCACAAACTTTAAATCTGAGTGACAAAACGCTTCACAGTGTAGTTCAGCAGCAGTTTGGATAATTAAGCTTGGGAACACAATAACCTCTGGCACTGCTTACACGGTGGGGACTAGAGTCTGCTTCCTTTTTTTTGCTGTAATGTTGATTCTCTAGAGCAGTTGTAATTGCTGTGTTTGTATTGCTCTCCCTGTGGGAAGCTATATGCAGTCTGAAGCCACATATGAAATATTATTTGCAGGGCTGCTAAAATCCCCCCCCCAACAAAAAAAGACAGAAGACAACTTAACTGTGGTGGACAAAGTCTTCCAATGATTTCCAGAGTGCACAGAAATCACTATTTCCAGGGGAATTCCTTCACACCAGAGCCTCTGTAAACACAGCCAATAATGAGTTAATTGCTGAACAGGGTGAATGATAACCAGCTATTCAGCGCCTGTGATTTCTTTAAGTGTGAAATGTGGATACAGTGTCACCACACGCGGTATCTCCGAGATTTATGACACACTCACAAACCAGTTTCTTTCCAGTGTCGGTGTTTGAACTTCGCCACGGGCCATTTGCTTCACACAAGCACCATCATTCGTGAAGCGACTGTGTTTTATCTGTCTTTATGATTCACAAGCAGTGAATAGGACTATTTCAAAAGGCATATCCTCTCCTTGGATAAACCTGTCACGCAAGTGACGAATGAGGAAATAATCACGATTCAAACACAAAGCTGTTGCTAAAATGCTTTACTGTGTCTGTTTTTGAGGTCAATGGGTGAAAAATCTCTTTGTTGAAATGATCTTGTGCTCATTCTGTATTGCAACAGTATCTAGGCTAGTACAGCCTCGGGGAAATTTCCAGTCTCTTTCTCTTCATGCAAATATGTTTTTGTGTATTAATTTAAAGATGCACCGAACCAAAGAACTTCCAGAACGTTACACTATAATGTGATGATCGGGTCTAATTATGTTACCAGTGATTTTAATGATGTAGAAAATTTTATATTTATGAGGGGTGATCAAAAAAGTTAAAAACCAGATTTACATTTGGCCCACTGCAGTCCTATAAACTTCACCAAAGTTTAAAACAACATTTGAATATTGTAGGATGTTAATCATAAACTTGAATAGTGAATATTTAACCCTATCCATTAAATAGAAACATCCCTAGCTTACATAGAACGGCACATGTTCCGACTAAATGTTCTCCTTCAGACACGTCAGGACTTTACAGCAGAACTCTGACAGTCTTAGCCTGGGAAATAAATTCAAGGTCCACAATCACGTAAATGTTAGAAAATAATGAGCATTCAACTGGTCTAAATTCTCTTTTATCTGAGAGGAAGTGGAGCAGTTGAAAGAGAGAGCAGACAAATTGAAATGACTGAAGGTTTTTGACTGTTATGGACCTATTTGAAGCACTGTTTGTATTTGAATGCTGTGTCCATCAATATGTCTAGATTTCACTCTACTGATTGCATATTTTGGTAAAGATGGTGTAAACACTTTTATACAAATAACACTATCAAACAGATGACCCTTTGGCCCCAAATTCATTCTGCAATAACCTCCATGAGAATCATGAAGTATGGAACTGGGTAGTTGGTGATAGGCAGCACGGTGGCACAGTGCCACTGCAGTAAACATTGCAGTGGCAGACATCCAAGAAAGAGTTTCAGGAAAGAAGAGTTGGACAGTACCAGGCCCTGACATGATTCACACCTGCTTGCTAAAGAAGCTAACCACATTAAATGAGCACCTGACACCACAAATGAACCAACTGCTAATAGATGAGGCTGCTAAAACTACCATCCAATAGCCTGCCTCAGCACCACATGGAAGCTCCTGGCAGGTATCATACCAGCTAAGACGAACAGACACATGGCTCAAAACACATGGCCCAGAAAAGAATTGACACAAACACCAGAGGGGCAAAATGCCTGGTAGATAGAGCAGTCACTTGAGACCAGACTGGCCAACATGTGCACCCCCTGGATTGACTACAAGAAGGCCTATGACTTAATGCCTCACACATGGATCCTGGGATGCCTAGAACTATACAAGATCAACAGGATCCTAAGAGCCTACTAAAGGCCAACTTCAAGCCAACTGCACAAGGAGATGCTCTGTATCCACTGCTGTTCTGCATAGGCCTGAATCTCCCAAACCATATAGCCTAACCATATAGAGTAAAGCCTGGAAGTTCAATTGAATTTAATGTAACTGCACAGCGCCAAATGACAACAATAGTTGCCTCAAGGCGCTTTATATTATAAGGCAGACCCCACAATAATACATACAGAGAAAAACCCAACAATCATTTGACCCCCTGTGAGCAAGCACTTTGGCGACAGTGGGAAGGAAAAACTCCCTTTTAACAGGAAGAAACCTCCAGCAGAACCAGGCTCAGGGAGGGGCGGGGCCATCTGCTGTGACCAGTTGGGGAGAGAGGAGGTCAAAATGGGATACACACTCTGTGATGGATGAGAATGGTCAAACTAAGATCCTGTGGGACTTCCAATAAAGACGGACACCTTGTTGAGTTCTAACCAACTGGACATGTAGTCGTGGACATGCAGTCGTGGACATGCAGAGGAAAAATGGCCGTAGTGATAGAGCTATACCAGTATCAGGGAGAAAAGACTGAAATGAAATGACTGAATTTGCCATATCAGGACTCCAAGTCTTAACTGATATGAAATCTTTGACACACGTGAAGACAGTGATGTAGTTACTAAAGATAAAACAGAGATAGTAGCAAATGCTAAGCTGCACTTTGAGCCACCTTTTTCATTCTAATAGATGCCATGTTAGCGACACGAGGTCGTTAGCTAAAGCAGCGTGTAAACCGCTAATAGACAGTTTATTTATTGCATCACTTAGCATTTATGTAAGGATTTGGTGAATGAATGAGGCGTGTGTGGTGATGTAATTTTAGTGATATTACGATTGAACAAAAAGTCACATAATATCTTGGAGGTTATACAGTGGTACGGTAAGAGAGGAGGAATGGTTCCAGAAAGTGCATTGTTCGCTTTTTAAGGCAGAGTCAGTGTCCTGAAGCCCTGGCAGGATATACTTTCACATGTTTCTGACACCCTGGGGCTTATATAGCTACACTTTACGTCCTTGCCTCTAGCTGCAGGTAGTAGAATGGTCCATTACACAAAAACTAGTCGTCAGAAATGATCAATTATCCAGGATAAGAGCATAGAAAGAGATTTGCATCCCTCAAATTTTTGTTTCACATAGATGCTGGGTATACACAAAGCTACACTAATGCAGAATCATCGAATTCTGTCATCAGTTTAGCTCCACTGACAAAACAGACATTAAAAATGTGTAAATGCCTCTCTTCTCTTCAGGTGTCCAGCTTAGCCACGACAGTGAGTAAACCATATAAAAATCAAATTATTGAATTAAGCCAGTGTAATGTTATGATTTACACTCATAAGTATCCTCAGCGAAAAAGCATCTGTTCCACGTCTCCAGCAGTTTTTTGTGGGGATAAATGCAACAGCTTTGCAAGCAGGTTTTGTGATGATTTCATTTGAGATCATCATTTATGCTTTTAACTTTTTAAACCTTTTCAGAAGTGATATCACTTTGAAGCTATGTTGAGGCTAACAATGTCTCATCAGGCCTTGAAAACTTGGAATGCCCCTTCTCAAACTCCACCCAGTCTCGCTCGCCAAACCCCTGCACGCATTATTAGACAGTATTGAATGTGCAGTTTCAGGCAAGCTGTTGCCATCTGACATGTGCCGACTTATCAAAATAAATCTTTCTGCCCTTTTAAACGTTTGACTCAAAGTCAACGGGAGAATCACGTGGATCTTCCCAGTCTGCCATGCAGCCGTGTGATTGTCAGGCCGGCTAATTTAGCATGACTGCAGTTTCTGTAGCTAATGCGGTGTTTGCTTTCCACGCTCGGATTAACAAGATGCAGTTATGAGCCTTTGTGGGATTTCTGTCTTGTTGATAGGGTTTTCAGACTGACATGGACACCTATGTAGTGTATTTGTGCAGTGATCACAAAATGTTTGCATGCAGGACAATAAGAAATGCTCTGCAGCTTTGAGCAATCTGAGCATTGCACTGGGTGCAGCTGTGAACATGTTCCACCTTACCACTGTTACAGTAATACTGTGAGAGATGGACAGTTAATTAGTTGCCTCTGCGAGCACAGCCTTTCGCCTTATGAGATGTGCCTTCATTATGTCTTCTTTTGACTGTCAGCTCTATAATCAGGCCTGTTGAACTTATCCATCAGGCATCAGCGGTAGAATTAAAGTTGTGACTGTGAGATGAAAGAGAGGAAAGTAAAACAAGCTAAATCAGTTGAAGCTGAACATTGTTTTTTACCCGCTTACTTTCCAAGAGTTTGATTTTAATTTGGAATTCAAATCACAACTGAAGCACCACTGAAGACTTATTGTCTTTACTCAAACCCGATTTATGCACTAAATGTATGGTTAATAAGTCACAATAGGAACTGAAAATATTGTGCAAGCATGAAAAGTATTTGCACTTTCTTCATGTTGAAGTTTTTAAAACTTTAGTAACTTATTATATTCAGTACATAATGCAGTATTATTCTACATAAAGTGCTCAGTAACACAGAAGTAAATAAAATAATCTTCAGCTGCAACATAATTAATAATTATAATTCATTAAAGGTACATTTAGTACATTAGTTGTAACGTAGGATTATGACTTTTACTTAAAGAGTGCTTTCAATACAAACTTATGTTTCATGTGCAGCCACTTTTCAGCTCATGCATGTGTGTGAGTCCACAGGGCCGCAAATGATCCTAAAATCCATGTCCATGCCATTTTTTATCACCCTGCCCTGTTCTTGGGGCTTCCTGTGATACCCCATTTAAAAAATCCTGGAAAGATCCCTGCCTTGATTTACCTGACAAGAAAGAACACGTAACGGCCGTGTGATTTATGATCGACGAAACAAAAGCTGGCCGAGTGTGATGTTGTTCTAACACTGCAAAGCATCTTAATGAGGAGGTCAGGGCTGATGGATGTCAGCAAAGTGTGCAGCACTAAAAACAATGAAACAAACACAGACCTGTTTATTTTGCACAAACACAAACCATGACTGCAATCACATGTCGGGGTATTGCTGTCTGAATGACTCACTATAAACAGAAATTTTTCATAAATTTATGATGTTTTCTCAAAACCAGACTAAAATGTAATAAACTGTATATCGTAATATGATGATGTGGACAAGCGGCGTTATGTTTACGTATTAAATCTTTCGTTTAACCATCTGAACCGCTGTTTGTACGTTTGCGTGCTAATACGTTTATGAATGTTGGGATTCTGAATAAATAGCGCTGACATTTATGAATATTCAAGGCTGACATGAATAGCAAAAATTACTTAGTGATAACACTGACAACGGTTAGCAGTGTTACTCAGACTTTATGATGTGAAAATGAATACTGCAAAAAATATTCCTGCAGAAGTCACATGGATGAGTGATGAAACAGAATCAACTTTCTGGGATTTTCTTACCTGGATGATTAAACAAGATATAAAAATGAAACCAAAAGGTCACATATGTAATGACAACGCAGACGTTCTCTTGTTATAATGCTGTGTTTGGTAAAATATGTGAAAACAGCGTGTAAATAAATGAAGGTTGGGGTGAGTTTCACGCCTGAGAAAGTTGTCAGCTGTCTTTAAAGTTTTATCACTTGTGCCTAATGTTCCCCTAATGTTACAATCATTGCTTTTGTCTTTCCTGCAGACCAACAAACTGCCAAACCCGCTGCTTTTAAAGAGGTTCATCTGCTGATGATCAGTTAATGAAGTGCCTGTGATTAGCAACACCTGGCTACCTACAACAGACACGTTGTACTGACTTTGTATTGCAAAATGACATAGAAGAAGCAGATTATTATTATTTTCATTATGTCCTGATTGATAAGGCCTTATAATTGAAAGAGGGTGCACTGATAGATAGATCTTTATATATACATTTTTACAGCTTTGCACTGTTATGCTTTTGTTGTTTGGAATGGCTTAATCACTGTGGTGTGTCATGTGGGTGTGCAGTGTGGATAAAGCTTATTTAATTCCACAGATGAATTAGGCTGTGTATGTCTGAGAAATCACTTTTCATTACGTTTCAGTTCCAAATAAAAAAGATAAATAAATCCTCGTGCACTCATACCCGATCAGATACGAGTGAAGAAAATCTTAAAAACAGTGCTTGTTGAGATAACCCAGAGGCATGCCTACATCAAACAGCTCAAGTTCAACACGGTGCTGCCGTGGTTTTAAGAGTTTACATCCACTTCACAAGGGCCCTGTGTGGAAACCTCATATTTCAGAGTGCAGTTGGCACGAGGACATTTGCTTTAATTTTTGAGGGCAAGTGAGCAGAATTAATGGCTGGATGGTAATAAGTCACTGCTGTAAGTGAATGTTCAGTGTTTTACATGCGCTGAAACCATTTAAGACTCAATATAACAAAACATGTCACAAATCTTTACACTTGGGAGACAGGTAACTTGAGTGTATTGATTTTGATGAGTTTAAGGAAAACTGGCAAGGCCTTCAAGGTATTTCTTAAATAAAAGCACATGGAGTCAAATGCAAAGCAGCGTGAGCCTCCATACTGTAAAGTGCAAAGAGTAGTCTTGTCTTCCAGCCTAATGGGGATACGGGATAAACAACTGCAGCATTAAGAGATTTTCCGTGGTTTGTAAAAATGTTACATTTTCTTTCATTCAGAACAGTTTTATATATTTATTACTGCATCACAACTATCTTTGTTTTAGAAAAAGAAGGAAAGCTTGAGCTTTGTGAATGAAGAGAAAGAGACCAGAGAGAAAGAGCAAAAAATGAGACGATTGCAATTAAACTAAATACATGAACAAGAAAAAGGAGAAAAAGAAAGAAATGCAAAGTGTATATTTACACTATATGATGCATGGCTGCACGGTTCCTTCAAGAAATCTGCAGATATTAAAATGCACTAACTCTAATCCAGTTTGTCTTTGATGTTTGTTGTCAAATTCTGGTTCATTATTTACTTTTCATTTCCCTTTGACTGTATTTGGATACTGATATTGAACATTGTATGCATGTCTGTGTCCGATACCAGACTATAGGCAGCAGAGACCAGAGGGGATACTTTAATTACTCTTTGGGAAATTAAATGCTTTTATAACAAACTTTCAGCTGTTTCCTTGTTTCTCAAAGGTTGTCACAGTGTAACAGGCTTTACGCCCTTCCTCTGTTAACCATGGAGGTAAATCAAACCTATAGCTTTTTTAATAATTTTTAAAAATGCAGTAATTGGGTCTCATATAAGCTTTAGTGAGAAATAGTCAGCAGTGAAATTATTATTTAAAACCAAAGACTATATATATATATATATATATATATAGTCTTTTGGTTTTATATATATATATATATAAATATATATATATATATATATATATATATATAACGATACAGATATTTTATATATATGTATACAGATACAGATATATGTATCTGTATACATACATATACATACATATATGTGTATATGTATGTATATGTTTAATATATATATATATATATATATATATATATATTACTGTATCCAGTAAGGGTCCTAAGGCTAGACCCCCTATGCTAAGCAAGCCTACCGCAGACATGAGCGAGACAGATAAATATGAAGGCATGCCGGCTCGGACGTCGCCCGGATCAACAAGGTCCGCGTCAGGTGTTGAGGAACCAGGGCACCCTGACGAAAAGTGGGCTACTGGAACAAGAAGGCATCGGTGGGCAAGAGACGAAAACAGGGCGTTGTTGGAATGCTACTACGCAAGTAACCCCGGCGGAAGGGGCTACATGAATAGGATGAGGGACCTATGGATTCTTCGATACCCAACATCCACAATGACGGCGAAACAACTAGTAGCTCAGTGTTCCAACATTCGAAAGAAGGGACTGCTCTCACAGCTAGAGATTGACGAGGTACAACACAAATGCTACGGCAAGGAGGAGTCAGGACGCCAGGTCAGGGGGGAGATATCATCACCCCCACCCGAGATTGGGTACATAGCCCCAAGTGCAATAGGAGAAGGATCATTGAGTGCGAGAGGAACTGACCTGAAAAATAGGATCATGGCCAAGCTTGAAACCTGGATCTCCCGTAGCCGGTTACCAAGATTACGTGAAGTACCCTCAGAAGGTCTGCTAGATGATGTTAATGCAGCACTACGGACAATACCTACAACCACGATTACCGACACTAACAAGCTGATCTACAATACGGCAGCAGTGATCAGTGAGATGCTTGGCTACAAGTTGAACAGCCACAAGGGGCAGTACCCTCCATGGAGAAGGAGGCTAGAGGGCAAGATCAAAGTAGCACGGAGGGAGGTTAGCCAACTAACGGAGTTGCAGCAAGGTGCGACAAAGAAGGTGCATAAGAAATACAGCAAGCTGTCCATACCTGAGGCCTTGGAAACTGCCAAGCAAAGACTCACAGCCTTGGCCAGCCGCTTGAGGAGGTACACCAGAGAGATAGAAGGCAGGAGAATAAACCAGCTGTTCTCCACAGAACCAGCAAAGGTGTACTCTCAGTGGCAAGGGAACAATAAGAGAACAGCACCACCATGGCTGGAGACGGAGCAATACTGGAAGAGCATATGGGAGAAGGATGCAACCCATAACGGGTGGCTAGAGGATCTGAGGGCAGACCACGGCGACCTCCCTGAACAGGGTCCAGTAACCATCACAGTGGCAGATATCCAAGAAAGGGTCTCCAGTATGAAGAGTTGGACAGCACCAGGGCCCGACATGGTTCACGCCTACTGGCTGAAGAAGCTGACTGCACTCCACGAGCGTCTGGCAGCACAAATGAACCAGCTGCTAGTTAACGAGAGACACCCGGAATGGCTAACTGAAGGCCGGACGGTCCTGATCCCCAAGGACCCCAAGAAGGGACCGGTCCCCTCCAACTACCGACCAATAACCTGCCTCAGTACTACATGGAAGCTCCTGTCAGGCATCATATCGGCTAAGATGAACAGGAACATGGGTCAATACATGAGCGGGACACAGAAAGGAATTGGCAAGAATACCAGAGGCGCAAAACACCAGCTACTGGTAGACAGAACAATCAGCCGAGACTGCAAGACCAGACTGACCAACCTGTGCACTGCCTGGATTGATTACAAGAAGGCCTATGACTCAATGCCCCACAGCTGGATACTGGAATGCCTAGAATTGTACAAGATCAATGGGACCCTAAGAGCCTTCATCAGGAACTCAATGGGGATGTGGCGTACAACACTAGAGGCCAACTCCAATCTACCAAGGAGATGCTCTGTCCCCACCGCTGTTCTGCATAGGCCTGAACCCCCTCAGTGAGATCATTAACAAGACTGGCTACGGATACCGACTACGGAACGGAGCAGTTGTCATATATATACATAAATATATATATATATATATATATATATATATATATATATATATATATATATATATATATATATATATATATATAAATATATATAAAAGATAAGATAAGATAGAACTTTATTAATCCCTCGGGTGGGTTCCTCTGGGAAATTCGACTTCCAAAAAAAAGCACAGCAACGACCGAAGTTACAGTTACAGAATTGTTATATATATATATATATATATATATATATATATATATATATACACACACACACACACACACACACACACACACACACATATAAATACAGAGACAAATATAAATAAAATATACAAAGGGGATAAATAGAATAAATAGGAATAAAAAATAAAAATACAAGTGAATTGCACATTTCAAGTATTGAGTCTATTGCACTGTTGACTATTTACATATATATGTATATATATATATATGTATATGTATGTATACAGATACAGATATATGTATATGTATCGATATCTGTTTAAAAAATATAATTACAAGTGAAATTCAGGACCCACAGATCTGATGTATAGGAGTGTTTTTTATTTATTTTCGCTTGTTCCTACAAGCGACTGAGGTAATGTATGACGTCCACGTGCCACAGGGATCCCATCTGGGTTTGGTAAGAGTCTCTCTGGTTCCCCAGGACAGTTTGTGATCTTCCCTGATTACATGTGGCAGCCTCTGACCTGCACCGAAGACCCTCTCTGACATGGAAGATTGACGATTATCGATGCAGAAACCTCTGTTAATTCAGCGTACGTTCTGCAGCTGGATAACTATTTTAACCTCATCTGTGAGCTGCTCAAATCAGGTTTATTTTTGGATGCGAATAAATGTGGATCCTGGGAAACAGGGTTACCTTGTACTCCTCTGATGTTGCATGCAATTTCAGGTTTAGTCCAGGCTCTGTGGAAAGTGGAGCTCCCTCTTTGATTGAGTGAATCACCTGCTGTGGAAATTATAAACACTGTGCAGGAATTTACATTAAGCACCCAGTGGAAAAGTGCACTGTGCTGATGGCTTTGTCCGAAACCATGGAGCAATAAAATCTCTTTTGTATACAAGACATATTTAATCATGGTATCTGCACTCCTTCACGTCAGCTCTTTAAAAGCCATCCCATCCATCTTTAAAAACAGCCAAGTGTGATGACTTCAAAACATTTTAACTGCAAGGACATTGCGCTTTCGTGCTTAACTTTTGTCAGGTGAAAAAAACTGCCCCTCAGTCTCCTTTTGCTCCTAATGCAGAGCTGTCATGCTGCACAGGAAACAATGCAGACACAATGAAGCGCCTTCAATGAAGTCATGAATGACTTGAGTTCAAATTCAACTAGGAGGAGGCACCAAAGAGCAAAAAATCAGCAGGACAGGAGGGAGTAAAGTTACCTGTTTTTGCTGTGTAGTCATGGAAGTCTGACAGAAGGACTCTGCATGTTAAAACAATTAAAAACAGCTGAATCATCAGTTCTAAAACCATGCATACAGAGCAGGTCACACAAAGCTTCATCCTTAACTCTAATACTCTGCTGCTTTTGACCATGTGTGCCAGCCAGAGGGGCCTTTGCCCTCCTACTGCTGTGTCTCAACTCGTAGCAGCTCAGTTTAGGGGGAATTCCTTCAAGTTCATTTTGCTGGCTGCGTTAGCCAAAAGTAACTCGGCTGCTAGAGAAACCCTGGGAGGGCACACAGCGTCGTAAGGCCTATGGTGAAAATTGTTTTGTTTTTTCCCGTGGGTATCAGTAGGTTAAACATGGGTTACTACAAAAACCAAAATAAGTTTGACGAGGCACATCTCTGATGCGGGACGTAGCCGGGATTTTGAAGTGAATTTTTCCCCAGCGCAGTCTCACAGTCACACATTTCAAGTTGTATTAATAACTCATTTAACTGCTGTATTACACTTTTACAAATGTTGTTTGCAAGAATTCTGATTATTGTGAGAATCTCAACACAGAAAATCCTGCTGTTTTAATGAAGGTTACAGTGAGCTGGTTGGTCCAACTGTGCTTTCTGTCAGCTGTAATGAATGGAGTCAAATGATGGAAACATAGCGTACCATAAACATAAATACCAGTGGATATCGAGCCTGCTTCCAAACTTTCCCTGGCCACACCCTATTCTGGCTGTGTTTGGGGGGGGAAAGACTGTATATAAAAGATGGATTTCGCCACATGACATGGTTCATTGGTTTGCAAAGCTGGAGATTTTTGAGTTTTGAGCTGAAGTTATTCTTAGATTTTTAAAACTATGCCCCACTAGCATGAGGAAGATCTGACAGTGGAGGTTGACTCCACCATTATTAATCATCATTTTTTTTGCTGATAGGTTCCATATTTCATAAAAATGTAACAATATTTTTAACTAGAAACTGATAAAAGACATCATAAAGTCATCAGATAGTTGCTTACGGACGCTAGATCAAGGAAGGTGAGTAGTATTTTTTTTTACACATAGCGACAAGAGTGATCATGGTGAAGAATGCAAGTTGAAGGCACTTTCATGTTGGCTTTAGTTTTCAGACCCAGATACTAGCTCTTCTAGCTTTTTAGGTTTTCAGTTACAGTTCATGGTTCAGACACAAACATCTGAAGTAAACTCACTTCCTGCATGCTGCTCATTTTGTACACACAATCTGTGTAAGCAAAAATCTAATAAAAAAAACCTGCAATTTGTAAATGGATTGGATCATTGAACCTAATATCTGTACATATGTGCAACAATGAACCATTCAGGCTATGAGTGCATGTACTAGTCTTTCAATAGAGCTATGGAAATGGTGCAAATAAGTCAGGTAAATAACACAAAATACTTAATTATTAAAATTTTCATTGCATTTTTCTTTGCTCGAGTCACCTTTCCTTTTGAACTTTACCTGGACAACATATTTTCATGTCAGGTTTTCAGCCATTTAAAATGAATTTAACAGTTGATAGCAGGCTGCTGATTCTGATACAGTTTAAGGCTAAAGCTGCTGGGTGTAGATCCTCAGGTACTCAGTCCAAAAGTGGACTTCTACACCCACTCTTGCTGTCACTTTAAGTGCACTTGAAGCCACATTTATTGCAGAGTAATTGTAAACATTCCCATTTCCAAATTTAAAAAAAGAAAAAGACGAGGATGTTAAGTGTAGTTTTCCATTTATCACCAGCTGGGGAGCAGTCAAGCAGATGTACGAGAGAGCGCTCCCATCCCTGAGAATTTCAGCGATGCGGTTAATTGCTAATCTGCTTACCATTTTCAATGATTCTGCCTTGGGATGGTTCCGGATTTTGAGTATTTTACGTAAACCTCCGGAAACAAGTGGAGCATGCAGGAGAAGGCTAAGCTCAGCAACAACCTAAAAATGTGATAAAGACCACATTATTCCTAAAATATCATCACACGGCTTTGGCTTTCACTTTGAGGGCATATAACCACAGGTTTCCAGTGTTGTGACGATCAACATCGCCGACTGTTTTCCCAAGAATTAGCATTGTAGGTTACGTTTGATTTAAATACCTGTGGTTAGCCGTAATGAAGTGCTAGCAGCTAGGTGAGAGGGACAGGGCGAGGCGAGAGAAGCACATAGTCCCTCCTTTCAGGGAGAGAGAACACATGGATTTGCGTCTGCTATATGTCAACACGAGTAAGTCATGTATCACTTTGTTTCCATGATTTCTGCACAATTAAATCATTAAGTGTCATTAAGGGACTTGTGTAATAGCCCCTGCGGTACAGGCGGAGGGCTGGAGAGAGATGGAGCTCAGTCTGCTGCAGGCAAACTCTGCCAAAGTCTAACCTGCAGATTACTACAACATATTATCTCTATATAAATGCATTAAAGCTGCATGCTCACTTCCACCAAGAGAAAATCTGACCTTGATGCAGTCACTTGGGAAGTATGAAGTTTTACTGTAAATGTTGTGACGAGCGGGGGGAGGGAAAAGGAGTTTAATGTTCTGCATCCACTTTGGCAAAAAAAGCTCGACTGCTGCCGAGCCAGGTCAACGTTCTGGAAAATGAAAGAGTCATTATGAGTGGAAACAGTTGTATTTAGATCATTACTTCACACAGTAATTATTACATACAGAGCGTAATGAGTCATTGCGAGAAGATTAGCTTGTTAATCTCCAGGAAACAAAGGGCCTGGAGGGCACCTAGCGTGCAGAACAACATCCAGAATTATCAAATAATGTTTCTTTCTTGCTTTTGTAAACACACAGTAACCGATACCTGTTTTCTTTAGAGAGCACAAAGCGTTGTGGAGATGAAGGCCTCGCCCTGACTGTGCCAAAGCTCTGGAGAGCATTCGCTTTAGAGGAAATGTAAGCTATGTTACGTCCTAGCTCATTTTGACATTAAAGACACTAACTGGAACCATTACAAGCTGAGCAACACACTGGAGTGTTACACCTCAAACCTCTCTAATGAATAGATGCACAATAACTGCAACGCTGAGTTTTGAGTTACATCCGACTGGAAACAAATGGCTTTTATTCCTTGAAATACCACTTCGCCATTATACATCTCCATGCAAATACCTTGTGTACTTGCTGCTTGGGTAACAAATTGCCATATCATGTGTTACAATTACCTCTTCACTTTGGCCAGCCAATACATCTTCCCAATGAAATGGCTTGAAAGCTATGAATTATGGCCATATTTCAGTCTAAAAGAAACAAACCACTAATTGCGAAGTGGCCTCTCGGTAATTTCAACAGAGAACCCAGAAAGGCACTCCAGCATTGGGGAAATCATTTACTGCTGCTCCTGCTTTATTTTGGTTTCAAATAACAGACACTACTAATTTGGTGTGGGCCTGACCCCTGCCACCACCGCCCCCACCCCGCCATCGTCCTCCCCCACCTTCCTCACGCCCCTTGGGGAAAACTCCAATCAGTCCACAACTCTACCGACTTTTTTCCCCTTCCCTCCCTGCTTTTTTGCGAGCCCTCTCCACTACCAGCGAACTGGAGACCGCCTTTCTGAAATGTTTCTGCTAATTCCCATTTCCTTTATAATCACAAGCTTTCATGTGAGTGGCTGGCCGGGGCCGGGTGGGGAGGGGAGTGGTAATTACTTTGGGGTCCTGGGCATTAACCCGACCAGGTGTCACTGGATGGCCTGTTTACCTCAGTGATTAATGAATGGACTGCTGGTCTCTCACTGCCCCCACTCACTGCTCTTTTTATTCAGCGCGGAGCGTGCCACTGAATCAATTTGCTGAGCAGCGCAGGTTTGAGCCACATCACAACTCTGAGGGCAGCCGGTCCATCCGGGGCCTTCTCCCCTTACCAGGCCAGTTCGTCTGCTAGTGGTGCTAAGCTAATTAGCGTATCATGAATGGCAATCCAGGCAGTGCGTGTGGCTGAGATCACATTTGTGTACAGCAGTTTGCTGCACTGACACATGACTTACTGATTCTTTCTGATAGGAATGACTACTTTCAGAGTATGCTAAAAGAATGCGGGTTATCTTAATGCCATGAGTACGTCACAAGCTTGCTAAATACATTGTCATAACACAATGCTATCAGTGGATATCACAGAGTATTATAACGTCCACTCCTTACCAGTGTTGGTCAAGTTACTTGAAAATAGTAATTACTTACTAATTACTGATTACTTCTCCAAGAAAGTAATCCAGTTACTTTACTGATTACTTATTTTCAAAAGTAATTACTTACTTTATTACTTAGTTACTTTTTAAAACCATGATACACAACCTGAATACATTGTAAAGCAACAGACCTTTCAGCCCAGTTCTATTTTTTCTGCATAATCCATCATATAAAATTCGATCAAATGAAAAATTCTCTTTTAAAAACTTGTTTTATTAGTTTGAATCTTTTAACTTTATGCACATTGCATCAACTAAAAATTATATTATATGCAAGAAGAAATGTGTTTAACCCTTTAAAGCCGGTCAGAGCAGCACGCTCCGTTTTGTGTAACTACTTTTAAATCCCGGTAGCACTGCAACCACGTAAGCTAGCACAATAATCTTTATTGCATATGAAACCGGAGGAGTTGTACTCACATCTTAGGTCACCGTTTCCTTCCACATAAAGCTTTGCAAAAATTACATAAAAGCACTTGCAGCAACAAAACATAATATTCCAGAAACACGCTTTGCCGATCCGATCAGCTGTCCGTAACACTTCATACATTGCAATAGACATCAGCACGAACTATCGCATGTCCACCATTACCTGCCCGAAACCGGAAGTGATGTAATTTTCACGGAAGGTAGTTTTTGTTTTTTTGTTTTTTACCTTTAGGGCCTTATAAGCCTACACTGTTGTTTTTAAAAGTCATGTTTGACTTCATGCTTTTCTGTATCGTTTCTGAGATGCTTAGAACTCAAGTTGCACCGCTGTAAAAAGTTTATTTTGATGCTGTTTTTTTTGCAAATTATAATATTTATTTTCATTTATCCACAGCTTAGTTAAGTAACTAAGCTGTGGATACTTTAAAACACACACTGCATGATTTTCATTGTTCCTGCAGTATATAAAAATTGGTGTATCTCAAAGATAAAACTATGAAGACACTCAAAATAAATTTCCCGTGGTTGGAAACTATTTTGTGCAACTTTTTTGTATTTACAGTTTTGACAGATCAACCTCTTAAGTTTCTCTAACTAGAAATATATGTAAAAAAAAACAAAACCCAAAAATTGTTTTCAATTTTTTTGTAGTTTATTGCACTTTTTTTTGCAATTTGTGTGGTTACTATGGACTTAATGCATACATATTATAAAAATTTGGGCTATAATGGTTGTATTGATGTATAGCAACTTGAAATACTCCCAAAAATGGCACTAGAGCATGTAAAAATATAAAGATAAGCTCTGGCGCACTTGGTTCTATGGTAGGTCTTAAAGGGTAAACATTTAAACCTATTTCCTGCAGATTCCAGCTTATAAAATAAAATAAAGTTTGTGTTTACACTCTTTCAAATAGATGCAAGCAAAACACAGCAAAAAATAAATAAAAGCAAAGATTGAGCAGCACTGAGTCCTGTCGCTCTTAAATCTGTTGTCACCTGTTTAGCAGGAGTGGGGCGGGTGGAGGTTTGCCCGGTGCCACAGCGTTCATGTCAGTGGGAGGATCCGGGGGTTTCTCTGTGAATGTCACATTCCTGTGGCAGCGTGCTCGGAGCTCGCTCAGATTTAGTTAAATTTTTTGCTGTAGAAAGACGTTTTCTTCCCACACAGAGTGAACAGCAGACGCTAATGTTTTTGTAATTTTTTACAGAATCAAACTCAAAGTAATGTGAGTACTTCCACCCTTTAAACGCTGCATGGTCGTACTCTCTCCTGCTCTCCATATTATCCATTGTGCAGATGCACACGTCTGTTGCTGCCACGGACGTCGCACACTCGTACGTCATTGTCATGAGACACTCTTGCAAAAAAAATCACGGTTTAGTAACGCAGTAATGCAGCGTGCTTACGGGAAAGTAACAGTAATGTAATTACTTTTTTGCAATAGTAATCCCTTACTTTACTCGTTATTTGAAAAAGTAATCGGATTACAGCACGTTGCTGCCCATCTCTGCTCCTTACATTGTAATTACACATTATTTTTAACTGGTGGCTGTTATATATATTACAGAGCTTTGTTGTGGGCTTTAGTTCACAGGACACAACACAAAACACACATTTGTTTAAGACCTGAAAATGTTTGTGTAGCCATGTCTTGGCGTTTCTTTAATATACCCTAAAGGTTTTCATTACCTGTCTTTTTGGCTTGGTTGACTTGTTATTTGTGTCTACTTTCTTTTAAAATCTTCAGTTTCACTATGTATTTCTTCACTAAATACTGGAAAATACACCCAAAAACTCAAAAATTACATGATTAATATTGGGAAATGTTACCATATAAGTTGAAGGCTGCATTATGGACTAACCAGAAAACATCTTCATAAAATATAATAACCTGCTTTGTAGCAACAGAGGTAAGCCAATAATTAGCTTCTATGTGGCCTACATTAAAAGATTAACTTTTCATCATTTCCTTTATTCCCCACGCACGGACAATAGGCCAGGCCCGACCTCACCTGGTGGGTCTCTGTTCAGACAGTAAATATGTTTTACCATCTAGCAGGCTGCAGCCAAGCTGTTATCTGCGCTGTGATGAAAAGGGGTGTGAAAGCAGAACTGTGTCGTCCCTTCATGCCTGTCAAAGAGGATATGGAGGGAAAGGAGTACGCGGGCTTTGTGTACACAGGTGATTACCTAATCAGCATGTCCTCTTTAAGAGGGGCCAGCAAAGGTTCACGTCACTCAGCCACCATGACTGAACCACCCAAAGCCAAATACAGCCTCATTGCTGTGATACTGGCCAAAAAAAAGCACATGGGGGGGGCAAGCATGATGAGCGCTTCTCAAACAAGTGCACATCAGTGGAAGCAACAAATTAAACTGTGTTCACCCTTATTACTTCAACGTGGTCAGTGATGTCACTCATTTTTATATGTCTATAACTCCTGCTAAGCATTAATTAGAGCAGAGGTGCCGTGGTTAGCATTAATGAAGACATGCCACAATAGAAAAATACTTTCAAGTTCATACTCAGCACTTATCAGAGAAGCATAAAATTATTGGATTACTGTTGCCCAGAGGTATACATGGCTAATTTGAACCATCATATAGCATTGTTCATTTAGTGCTTAACAGTGATGGGAAAGGCCAGCGTTGTCAGCGTTGCTTCCACTCTCCATCATCGTCACAGCTTTTCTTGCTAATATATTAAAGGATTAATTAACACATTTTTCCAGTTTCATCTTTTCTGCATCACACATGTTGGTTGAGGTGGATAACACGATGAAACTTCTATCACGCTGCTGAATCACTAAAGCTTGTTTTCTCGCTAATGCTAGATGTGCTTCCATACAAAGTATAGATTGTAAATGATCTGCGAGCAGTGAAAGCAGACCAGCTCGCCTCTCACTCTGGTCTCCCCTCAGTTTACCGTCAAAGACCAGAGATTCATCCACAAGCAACATGCGCAAATGAACAGATCAAAGCTGCTGGCCTCTTAACAGGAGACAGAAACACCCTCAGAGACAGAGAGTGCTACTCTGCTATGAGATTGAAATAACCACAGCTGACTATGGCCACAACGTTGCAGTAACAAGAAGGCAGATGTTTAATATGTTTCTTCAGCTGCTATACACAAACAGTTCCCATTGACCTTAGACTTGCAGGTTTGGCAAACAATGGATTATAGTTATAGTTAGCTAGGATGTTTCTGTTGTCACAGCAAGGCAGAAACAACTGAACTGTGTAGAAGAACAGGGAATACAGCAGCTGACTGACTACGTTTTATGGACATGTACAAGAGGAAGATATTTAAAGATGCTAACTTGGTTAATAGATTGATATAAGTAAAAATATATTAATATCAAGCATTCTTTATTGTTATGCTAATGTTTGTAGTATTGTAACAGACAAATTAATGATTCTATGAAGATGTGTAATGATTTACAGCACTGCTTCAGTTCATTGAGGTTTGCAGATATTTGTTTATGCACAGCTCTCCTAAGGTCCCGCCACAGCGTTTGAATCAGGCTGAGGTCTGGACTGGGCTGTGCCCCTGCAACACTTTGATTCTTTTCTTTTTCCAGCCTTTCTGTTGTAGATTTGTTGCTTGCAGCAGTTTTCCTGTTGTTGTTGATCTGTCTGTTGGACAGATGGCCTCAGATTTGCCTCCATAAGGAGGAGCTGTGACTTCAAATGCTCAGGTCCTGTGGCTGCAAAGCAATGGAAATCAGCTGCCCTCCACCACCTTACTTCACAGTCAGTATATGGTGTTTGTGCTGACATGTGATATATACGGCAGAGACAGACGAGACAAGAGGCTTTCTTCTCGCAACCCTTTGTATTGTCATGAAATTTAACAGATTAAGACCTGTAGAGTCTGATGTAGCTTTTGTTTGAGCTTGGAATGAATTTGCTGTGACATCCTGAAAAGATTGTAGCACTATGTAAACACACACCTGAATCCTCCAGATCAGGAAACTGCCATTTGTGTTTTATTAGGCGTGCTCACACTTGCTGATGAACAGTTAATCAAATGTGTTTGATTAGCAGCACCTTGCTTATCCTCTTAATTTCTGTGGAAGCAGTAAGGGTATCATTTGTCACAGGGCTGCATAGAAACAAACTGGGTTCATGTCATGCATGAGAAAGTGACAAAAGGTAAGTTATAGATAGCCTACCTACTGCTAACACAAAGATTAGCAAACTCTTTACTTCAAAGGACGCAGAAGTGATCAGTAATAGTTAAGTAACTAAGCTGTGGATACTTTAAAGCACACACTGCATGATTCAGTGATATAGTGAGGCCATGTGGTGGTTTAGAAAACCTCTAGGATTACTGGATCGCATGTAACCTGTAGCTTAGCAAGCTAGACTTATAACTGGAAACGTTTAGGACTTTATATTAGATTAGATTAGATAGAACTTTATTAATCCCTCGGGTGGGTTCCTCTGGGAAATTCGATTT
Source organism: Copadichromis virginalis (assembly GCF_057382275.1). Classification (NCBI taxonomy): domain Eukaryota; kingdom Metazoa; phylum Chordata; class Actinopteri; order Cichliformes; family Cichlidae; genus Copadichromis; species Copadichromis virginalis. The sequence continues at coordinate 6,045,744 of NC_140622.1, forward strand.
CCAAAAAAGCACAGCACCGACAGAAGTTACAGAGTTACAGAATATTATATATATATATATATATATATATATATATATATATATATATATATATATATAATACACACACACACACACACACATATATATATATATATAAATACAGAGACAATATAAATAAAATATACGAAGGGGATAAATAGAATAAATAGGAATAAAAATAAAAATACAAGTGAATTGCACATTTCAAGTATTGAGTCTATTGCACTGTTGACTATTTACAAAAGTATTGCACAAGGTATTGTACAGTGAGGTGAAGAGGCACTACAGCTTAGTTGTTCCCCCTCCTTTGTCCTCCTGTTTCCCCTCCCTCTCCCCTCCAGGGAGGAGTTAAACAGTCTGATGGCGTGTGGGACAAAGGATGTCGATATTTTCTGTTTTGCTATGTCAAAGAATGAATAATGAGATACATTTCAAAACAATTTTATAAAATTCAGCAAAAACCCTTGTGGTTTCATATTCCTTTTCCTCATCCTCAATCACCTGGCCACAAATCAGAGACAACCTTCTGCTTTTTCAATTGCATTTTTTTTCTGTGCATATTTCATACTTTCTTTTTAGTTAGTAGAGTAATTAAATATGTTAGAGTGCCTACACTAGAAGCACCTCCTGTTTATCCAGACTGTCACTTCACACCTCGAGGCACCTTCGAGTGAGTCACTGAGACGTGATCATAAAATGATCCTGTTTGCCGTAAGTGCTGCGTGTCACGACAGAACACATTCCGACTTATGTATTCAGACTCGACTGGCGTGCCATGACATCAGCTAACAGTGAACATTAAGACAGGCCATTAACAAAGCTGATGAGTTACAAACTGCTGCTGCTATCATCCCCGAGCTCTTAATGGATTGCAATTTGATTGTGTCAGCCAACATTCAGGCGACCTCTTACATGATGCTTGACACTTTGAGCTACGCTTCCAGCAGCTGTCTTTTAAACACAGTCTGTCAAAACAACATCTCTAGGAGATTGGTGTTGGGATGGCGAAACGTGTGTGTGTCTGAGGGGTACATTGTTGTGACTACCACAGGTGGGGACATGGAGAAAGAGCGCCGTGACATGTCAAGCTGTCACTGAAGAATGCCGTAGTATTGAGGGAAATCTCTCTGTTCACAGTGCAGGTGTACTGGACGCTCAGATGAATTAATGCAGCGTTAATGAAACAAAAACATGTCAAAATTACCCGCTGCTCAATGGAGTGTTTTAACACCTGCGGCTTGCTCGGCTGTTTGCGTTTGTATGTCAGTTTATGCTGTGTTTCACATGCTGAGGGGCAGACCCAGGGAATTAGGCTATCATAACAGTATGGTGAAATAATACATTTGGTTCCCGATGACTGCAAAGCACAGAATTACAACTACAATGGGATCATAGTGATTAGTATGGAAGACAAAACATATTGTCCCAGGCACTGGGTGAGTATCATATCTGTGTGTGGTCTCATTGTTTGTTTAATAAACCATTTATTTTATTACTAAATGCCAGTGTGATTAACAATGAGGCATGCTGAAAAAAACTGCCCATGCATGAGCATTGTCTTGATTAAATATAAATCAAATGGACATTATAATAAATGTTCTTTCAGAGTCCAGACTTCACCATAAGCCTGAAGCGTTCCTGTCATTTCTTTAGGTAGTCTTCAGAAATACTTCTCCAGGCTTTGCAAAGGACATTTCAAAAAGCTCCCGGCTGCCTTTTATTCTGTTCTCAGTCAAGATCCCACACCACTTGGGGCATCCTTCCTTCAATCTATAAATTTTCTTCCACTTATCTGTAAGCGGGACCCTGTGCCAGCAGTCGTAGTGTGATGGATAGTGTGGCCAATTTAAAATCAGCAGTTCTGGATTGTCTTTGGAAGCCAGTGTGCAAAGTGAGACCCAACACATTCAGCCTCCACACAGAAAGGCCTCAGCCAGCCTGGTTCAAAGCCAGGGTCCTCTTGTCATGAGCCAATGGTGCTACCCACTGCAGTCACAAGTCACTAAATGAGAATTTAGTGACTTTGGACATCGTAAGATTAACAATAGTTTGGCAGTGGTATTGGACTGGTGTGGCAATCACATATAGTGAAGTTTGTGTGCTAGCCTAAACCCCCTGCATCTACAGGCGCATGTTTTTTCAGCGATTAATGTTCTATAAAATAGCCATAGAAAGTCTTAATGTCCGATACAAAAGTTTACAGTAGCGGTTGTAAGTTGTAAGCTCGGTTTTGTACTGCAGTAGATTACATTTGTTTAAATGGCCTGCTTTATTCGAGCAAACTAGCGTTAATGTTCATCTGTGAGGTGGTCAGGCTGAAGACATGGAAAATGGCTCAGTCTATGACTTTGACAGATGGTGACAAATGTCTTATTGAAAGGTATGAATTCATGATGAATTATGGCACGATCCATTCAAACCTGAAACCTCATGACTCACATCCAAGGCTGACTGGATTTATTCATCCCATGGAGTTGCTGCTTTGGCATCTTGAAGAAACATTAACAACTTTTAACAATGACGTGAACGCTGCCGTCTTCCTGCAGTGGGTATATTACAGGCACAAAGATGACTTCAGGTGTCTTTAGTGATTCTCCTGAATAGGATGAAATCTGTCACAGATGAATGAAGCACAAAAAATGACTGACTGTATCAGCAGGCTGTTTCTTGTCAACACAAAACAGAACTGCTCTGTTTGCAGTGACTGAGAAGCAATCGAGCATTAAATACGAATCAGCAGTTATTAATTCCAGCATGACGGGAGGTGTGGAATGTTTTCAGAGCTGTCCAAACGTGTGAGATTACATTGATTGCTAACTGTCACTGCTATTCTTCAAAGGTGTGGAGAGCAAATGCAATATCAGAGATATAGTCTACAAATTCAAAGTTATTATTCAGTAAGTATAACAGTATGTGCATCGGCCTACAACCAGGTAAATGTTCTTTTGCTAGCTAAAGTACAATGAAAATAAGTAGCTGGTCATGATGAATATATCATAATAGTGGTTTGCAGTGCATGTAGCAAGCTTTAATAATGGCTAACTGGTGTTATTGTGGCTGAAGCATTCAACAGTGGTCCACTCCTCTCAGTTTAGAACGAGCGATGTTTTTAAAAATTGCTTGTTTGAAAAATTAAGAAGGTTGCTGGTTGAAACGCTGGCTGTGCTTACATAGGCTTCCTCCTACATCCATGGATGTGAGGTAGATAAAGTTCTTAAACTGTAGAGAACAAAGCGTGGGCAATGTGGCTGTTAGTGTAACGCACTGGGAGTGGATTGCACTCACTTGGGTCAAACTCTGGCGGCGCACTTAACTGTTTCGCTCTTCTTTACTGGGAAAAAATGGCTAAAGTTTTTATCACAAATAAGTTTTGTCTTTCTTATTGTCGTCGTTTTACAACCTAAAAACATTATGAAAAATGTTCCTTTTTTCAGAGACGTCACAGCATGTTGCGTCCATCAGCTGTAAGCTAACATTAGTGAAACGCGCAGGTGAACTGATGCTAAGTTATGCTAACTAACGAAAGATGCTTAATACAATACTGTGTTATGTGTCTTATATTTACATCTGTGTGAAACCATGAGGAAAACCAGGACGTGTAACTATCACACGACACTGTAGTGATGTAATTAAAACAGATTTGTAAAGCCACTTCCTGCTCGGTTGTTATGAAGGAGAAAAAGATGTTATTGCACCAGGCTAAAAACAGGGCTTGACATTATAGCACAGGAGCCTGTGATGACCGGCAATCACAGGTCCTTGTTTAAAGAACTTTTTAAAGCACTTCCACCCGGGCTAGTGTATGTGAAGCTGACCGACCACAAGTGTAAGACTGCACATGTAACACCAAGCTTTGTTACTAAATGCAGTAATTAATATCTACTAATTAATAACTAAATACTAAATACTAAATAAATAATAATGTATCACTTTATGTTGCTAAAGGAACAGGAAATTTAAAACTTTGATATAGCGTGCCCAACGTATGCTTTTTACACTCACCAGACACTTTGTGTTAACATGCAGTTGAACTGGTGTACCTAACAAATATCTCATGCATGTGCATTTAGACATATAGATACGATCAAGAAGTTCAAACCTTGCATCATAAAGTGGAAGAAAGCTCCTGAAATCCTCAGAGAATGGTCTGAAAAAGAAAATATTCAGCGAACAGCAGTTCTTCAGATGAAAATGTTTCTTTATGTCAAAGGTCAAAGAAGAATGGACAGACTGTTTGAGCTGATAAGGTACCCCCTCCTTATCAGCTCAAACAGTCTGTAATTTACAAAACTACTCGTTACAACCAAGGTATTCAGTAGAGCATGTCTGAATGCACAACAGGAACCAGAAAACCACACTGGGTGCTTCTTCTGTCAGCTAACAACAGCAAACTGAGCCTGCTGTTCACACAGGCTCACAAACACTGGACAACAGAAGATTAGAAAAAAGTTGCCCGATCAGACAAGTCTCGATTTCTGCTGAAATGCATTTGGGGTAAACAAATTCATGCATGGATCCATGCTGCCTTGTGATGATTAAGGCTTGTGTGTGGGCCTGTTAGTACTAGCAGAGGACTGCTGCTGACCATGCCCATCCCCTTTTGTCCAGTGTGCCCATCTTCTGATGGCTACCTCAAGGAGGATAACACGCCATATTTCAAAGCTCACTGCACTCAAATGGTCTCCATAGTCCCCTGATCTCAATCCAGTAGAGTACCTCGGATGTGGTGTAATGATTCACATCATGGATGTGCAGCCACGGTGTGACGTCATCATGCCAATGTGAAAGAAAAATCCCTGAGGAATGTTTCCAGCACCTTGTTAAATAAAAACAAATCAGGCAGTTCTGAAAGCAAAAGGACATCCAGCCTGGTGTACTTAACAAACCTGTAGCTGAGTGTATATTCAGTCCCATAACATTAAGTAGGCTAGTGCGTTACCACCATGTTCTTATAGCTCTATCAGCAGTAATGCATTGACTGCCATAATAAAATCTACAAGAGAAAAGAGTTCAAATCTTTTTTTTTAAAGCCAACTCATTTGAAATGTACTTTACGCTAACTGTGTAAAAAGAAAATGGTAAAAGCAGTAAAAGCACGCGTATTCAACGTTCTTTTAACTTCAGTGGTTGAAAAATGGATGCCCTTAAAACCCTAAGAAGGAAGTTGCTGTATACTGAGGAGACAAGAAGTGCTGGGAAATGACTATTCTTATATACAAACATGCAAAAAGAGTAATCTCGAACTGCCATCCATCAGAGGCTTCCTTTGTAGGTGCAGCATGTCTGGCAGGAGGGTCATCGGTCAGCATCTGGTTTACACCTCTCTCCCTCTCTCTCTGTTCCAGGCAGACTGCTGGGGTCACAGTATTGATCAGAGCCACGGATGGGAGCCCTTGACCTGCACCTCGATTTAAGAACTATAAAGGAAGCCCTGCCCCAATCTAATGTTTTCCACCGAGTTGCCAGAGGAGGCTGCGGACACCTGCACTTTGTCAGAGTGTTTAGATTGGGAGCCGAGGCTGATACCGCCAACCAGGCCTCTCTATCATTAGATCCAGTAACGCTTACAATAACAGAGAAGAAGGCAACAGAGAAACACATTAGGTTTCACCTTATTTATGGCCTTTGATGACAAGAGTACAGCTCAAGATCCAACTTGGACATTACAAGGCTAAATTGATGCAAGGCACTTACGGAGCTCATCCATGCAGTCTAGTGTCTAGTGTGAAGATGCTTGTCTGCTGTAAATATTATGTTTGAGGAATATTTCAGCTTGTCAAAACAAAGGCTCGCAATTGCTTTTAACGTCCTTAATCTTTGGATGATTGTTCAACACAGATTCCTGAGTCACTCTGCCTTACATCTGTTCAAACAGCTGCACTCACGGTTGTCTAAAACCGCACGGTGCACGGCTGTGGACAACAGCTAGCTTCAGTTAGCGTTTTCTTGCCTTGATTCGTGGTCCTTTTTTAGTGCAACAACACAACAAGCGTGTCCTCCGAAGGAAAATACAGAGTTTAGTGAACCTTTATGAGCTTGTTTCTGACAGTCTTCTGGGGAAAGTCGACTCCTAAATGCTGCATGCAAAGTAAAAACATCAAGTGACTGAGGTTTCTAAGGATGATTTTTCCTTCTTTGCATTTCCTGAAACAATTGACCTGTTAACATCTTAATTTCACTGTAGGACCTCCAAAATTGTCTGATGAGTGATCCTAATGATGAGCATAATTATAGAGCTTTAGATAAATGCAGGGGCAGGACATTTTTAGGCAACGTTCACCATCATTTTGGCCTGCCCTGAAAAAGCGTCCAATTATTACAAATAATTTTAGTACTGAAAGGTCCAGAGTTGAACCAAACAGTACAGACTTCACATATTTGCTGACTATGTGAGATTCGATGTTTTCTGAGGTTGCCATTAATGCTGTATAGAAATTCACCTAAAGACTTTTAGAGCTATTGAAAAACTAGCAAAACAAACAATTAAGACTGGTTAAATTATACTTATTACTTATATTTACTTATTTTCCTTTTGTCGGCAAATCCTCCCAGGACTAAGAACGTTTGAAGACTGATTATTAATCTGCATTTCAATGTCTTACTATTATTATTATTAAAATATCCTAATAGTATCAGATCTGTTCTTGTGGTTAATTGATAATAAATTGTTTTATTGAGTGCATATTTTTATTTTATTTCATGTTTCTTTTTTTAAGGACCCCCTAGTTGTATTCAGTTCAGCTTTTTTGTATAGTACCATTTTCACAGCAACAGTTGCCTGTTAGGCCGAATCCCCCTGTGAGGAAGAATAGCCTCTAACTAAACCAGTTTCAGGGAGGGCAGCTATAAGCTTTGTCAAAAATAAAGCTTCATCTTAAATGCCGGTAATGTCTGTCTCCCAAATCCAAACTGGGAGCTAGATCCATATTAGAGGGACCTGAAAGCCGAAGCCTCTGCCTCCCATTCTAAGTTTGAAAACTGTAGTAACCACAGGTGAGCCAGCAGTCTGATAGTGAAATGTTTGTTGGGAGAATAAAGTCTGTAAGTGTCATGATCGCTTGGTCTTGGATATCTGGGGTTTTCTGATTTTGTATTTTTGATAATCGTGCGTTTTGGGTTTGCATTCTGTTTTATTTAGTATTGTGGTTATAGTGTTATATTTATGTTCCTGGGCTTATGATGATCCTGTTGTCTGTGCTGTTAGTATCCCTATTGCTTAGTTTACAGGTTTATTATTTATCCTGTTCTGTTTTTCCAGTCTAGTCTTTGTATTTATTTTCTGTCTTTGTCTCAAGTTCATATGTATTAGTCCTGGTCTCAGTGTTAGTGATTTCCTGCTTTTTTTCCTGCTAATTTCGGCTTTATTTTGATAGTCGCTTGTCCAGCTTTACTGTCCCTGTCTAATTAGTTAGGTTCTGTTCAGCTGTGTTCCCCGGGTGGCCTTTATGTCTTTAAGACATGCATGTAGGTTAACCAGTTGATTTGCATAAACTGGCTTCAAAGTTGGGTAGCATCTGCATAGCAATGAAAATGTATGCAGTGTTATCTAGTAATATTGCCTAAGGGAAGCATGTATAAAGTAAAAAGTACTGGTCCCAGCACCGAACCCCAGTGGAACTGAATTGGAATCTGTCAGATACAGTCAGGGAAAAAATATTTGAACCCCAGCTGATTTTGTAAGTTTGACCACAAACAGAGAAATGATCAGTCTGTAATTTCAACGGTTTATTTGAGCAGTGAGAGACAGAACAATAACAAAAAAATCCAGAAAGATGCATTTCAAAAAAGTTAATTAATTAAATTAATTCACATTTTCATGAAGGAAATAAGTATTTGATCCCCTATCAATCAGCAAGATGTCTGGCTCCCAGGTGTATTTATACAGGTAACGACCTGACATTATAAAAGACAGCCGTCCATCAAAACAATCAATCTATCCAGATTCCAAACTCTGCACCACGGCCCAGACCAAAGAGCTTTCCAGGGATGTCAGGGAGAAGATTGTGGACCTACAAAAGGCTCGACTGGTCTACAAGACCATCTGCAAGCCATCAGGTGAGACGGTGACAACAGTGACAACATAGAAGAACCATAAAATAACTCCCTTGGTCTGGAGTTCCACGCCAGATCTAGCCTCGAGTTTCAATGACAATGAGAACGGTGTGGAACCAGCTAAAGTAAAATATTGTGGTCAAGGATATCAAAAGCTAGGCTGTGGTCTAACACTTGCCTCAAGGCACTATCCGGTTGTTCAGTCTGACGTCACTAGCCGTGTCTGGGTCTAAACTCCGCTGCAGGTCCATATATCAAACGATCACTATGGCATTACTGAGAGTTGAAAAACTGTCTAAAGTCTTTCATCTTTAATAAAATGATCAGCGTTCTGCTCTACCAGGTGTAACAATTGAGTTTAACATCCAGGCATCCATGAAAACGGAATTTATGACATTTAACGGAGTTAGAAGTTAGCAGGAAGTTAGCTCGCCAGCTTCTATCTAAATACAATATAGCATGTCCTGACTGCGGGGTTTTGGAAACAAATTAAAACGTACAGCTCTGTTATCACTTCCAAGACAGAAAACTAAACAGCAGTGACGTTTGCAGGGTTACTGAAGTTGGGCTAGCTGGTATATAATGATGTGCTACGTGACCGCTAGCGACACAGCTATGTTAGCATAATATAAACAAGCTAATTTTTTTTCCACTCGATAAAAGTTACCGTGGTCAGGAACAAATGTAATCGCATGGCAGGATGCTGTAAAAGGACCAAACTTCAGCCAGGAGAACAACTGAGATAATCCATCCACAATACGAGGTTAGTCATTCATATACTGCTGCATGGGCTGGGCTGTAGTTACATCCTAAGGTTTTAAAAACTGAGCTTAAATAAATGATTAGCGGTAATAAAAGCCGAGGGAGGTCAACAGGGATCACTGACTGTTTTAGGAGCTTTTTGAGATCAAATAGAAGAAAATACATAACATTAAACATGTTAACAACACAAAAGCCATATTAAACGCAGACTACTTTAGACCCGGAAGTAGGATTCGTCGCGTCATCACTGAACAACCGGATAGTCGTACGGTAAACCTTATAATATTAGAGAGTGAATCCCAATGATTATGGCCTTTTAAGCATGCCTTAGCAATTGAGAGGGAGACCTCTTTTTAAATTGTGGGCTGCTGCGGCTCAAGAACAAGAGACGATTGTCTACTAAGCAAAGGGTCAGTGGTTCAGTCCCTGGTTCTCTCAACCTACATGTCAAAATATCCTTTGGGGATGATATTGAACTCTGAGTTCAGTATCGTTAGCCTAACACTGAGTATTAGCAGAGGAAAAAAGCACACGTATAAACAAGTGAATGAGGATTTGAGCATTTGAATTGAGTAGAGAAGAGCAAGTACAAAATGCATATATATCACAATGTGATTATGCGAGAAATAAAGTTTTTAAAGAGTCCTTTGAATGACTAAGTACACCCGATGACACCACCATAGTAGGAATAACTTAACTGATTTCATTCAGGTTGAGTTCTGGACACTGGTCTATACCAGCAGTCCCACGGACCGGTTTATGTCCGACAATATTTTCATGGACTGACCTTTCAGGTGTCGCAGGTAAATACAACAAAATAAAACCGGTACCGGTACCAAAAAAACAGAAGATTTATTCATAACACACTGGAAAAGACCCAGGGAAACCGAGTTAATGATAAACATGATTTTTAAAAAAAAAACAATGATAAAAAAACCCTGAAAACCATAAATTTCACACCCGAGCCTCAACACTCGCAGCCCAGTACCAAATGACCCAAGGACCAGTACCGGTCTGTGGCCCCGGGGTTGGGGACCGCTGGTCTATACCACTGCAACACCTCGACTCTTTGCTTTTTTTTTAAGCCATTCTGCTGTTGATTTTCTGGGGTGCTTTGGATCGTTATACCATTGAACAACACAGTTTTTTGGAGTGTTTTAGCTGCCAAACAGGTGGTCTCATGTCTGACTCTAGAATACTTTGGTATACAGAAGTGCTCGAGGTTGAAACGAGCCCAGATCATAACCCCTCCATCGCTGTGCTTTAGAGTGATTATGTGGTGGACTTGCTCTGTTTGTTTTTGCCAAACATCACATTGTCCATAATGGTTTTGTCTGTCCAAAGGACAGATGACAATCTGCAAATTTAACCTGTGCTGCATTGTTCTGTTTAGAGAGAAGAGAACAGGAAGTAATCATGCAAGTAATACTTTGCAAGATGTGACCTTGGGGAGACTTTGCTTGTAAATCCATGGCATTGTGTTAACACACACCTGAATGCTCCAGACCAACAAGCTGCCAAAACTTCAGCTTTCATGGTCAAACTTGCTGGAAATCAGTTAATTGAGTACATTTGATTCGCAGCACCTGGCTGCTACTTGTTCTGTTAATTAATATGAAAGCAGTAATGGTGTACTTGTTTTTTTCACAGTGATTCACAGCCAACAAGTCTGTTTATATGACTGTCACATCAGCGTAACTTTGTGCTGAACATTGGGGGGGTGTGTGTCAAGATCTCTGTCTAAATAAATAAATAAATCTGGGTACATTCCCAGATGATTAAACATGGAACTATTTTGCTGGTAATTCCTGAAATGAGTAAAGAAAATCAACAGCCTATGTTGCAAGATAATTCATAATTTTATTGGGGGTCTGATTATTGGGGGGGTCATGACCCCCCTGGAGATTACGCCTCTAAACTGTCAGTTGCCAGTGCAACATTTGAAATACATTTGAGAATTCACCTCACTGTTCACTCTTCACCTACACTTGATTGTGTAGGTTTATAGCAGGACAACATGCTTGCACGTTTGATACACATTTCCTGTAACCAGACGTTTACAGTGTTGTCTTGTCAGCTTCTCTGCAGCTATCATGGGGGGACCTAAACCTTTGCATGTAGGCAGCATACGCTTCCATTTAAAAGGAAATTTGAGTCAGCATAGTGTTTTTGTGCTCTGGATGCAGGAGAAAAGTTGTGTGGCTGAACAGCCTTGGGCAGGGTTAGCAGAAAGGCACCCATCTGGGGATGTGAGGTTTGACTGGCATATGGTTAAACAGTGATGCAGTCTGACAAATTTCAAACAAAGCTTATGAAAAGATAACATAAACACAATAGTCACTCTGGGCTCAGCGTCCACCTGTGTGTATGTCATCCTGGAGTGTGAGTTAAAGGCCAGTACTAATGAGCAGAGCTGCTCTGCGTTCTTGGATTAAGGTCTTTATAAAGTAAATCCCCGTCAGATAAAGGCACAGTGTTTATAAGGGACCATTAATATTTTGATCAGTATGTTTAAGAGAACCAGCTCCTTAATGCACACCCTGCCTGGGTTTAATAGGATGCGCTGGCATATCGGACTTTGCCCCCCACTGTGTTAACAGGTCATGAATCTTTTGCAAGTTTAAGCACCGTATCATTTTAATCTATTTTTGTCAGTGTAAGACTTCAAGGTGAAGGTGGTGAGGCAGCAGGGACAAACAATAAAATAGTCTCAATGTTAACCTGTGTTGCAGGCTGCCTTAAAGCTATTCAAACAATTTTCATCCTCAGTCAACCAGAAGCAGGAAGTTTCTTCAGGAGTCACCCTGGAGCTAGAACCGCTCGAACTATTCATGGCTGGTTTCTATTTAAAATATTTAAAAAGGTCTAAATGTAGATCAAAACCAATAAAAAGGTTTTATTGCCACCATAAACTGCTTGAGCACAGTGGATTAAATGATAATTCCAATTTATTACATCTTGTGTTTATAATTTGAATTGGTCATTCAATGGTTAGGACCTGTAAATGTGTTCACAAAAAATCAACACGAGCAGAGACATCAGTTCAGCCCGTTTTCAAAATGAAGTTTGAAGAAGAAAAAATGTTGCTAGTCTCATAATTTCACATGAAAACTGAACAGCTGTAACATCTGTGACAACTGTAAACTGTGATGTATGTTTTGGATAGTAATATTAACAATAAGAGTTGGTATGTTGTGACCAGAATATTGATTCAAGCTGAACTTGCTACATGTATTACTCCTGAAAAAGTGCCGTTTGTTATCCAAATGTTTTATTTCTGTTTACCGAAATTTTGTGGTAGTTAATTGCGCTGAACTACAAGTCGCTTACAGGTCAAATATTATATTATAATACTACTATTATGGTTATTGTGGTCATCTGAAAATTCAACATTAGTCTTCCCAGTCTTGCAGTGTAATCTTTTTTGAGAGTTGCATATTTGAACAAGAGGTTGCTAAGTTATCTACAAATACTAGCACGCTTGTTTAGCAAGCTGTCACATTGATTATGTGGGGGTGGGAGGGGTGGGGAGCTCCCAATTATGTGACATGAGCTACAATAAAGAGCCAGTGAAGGGGGTAACCATCCATAAAGAAAAAAAAATTTTTTTTGTATTTGTCTGTAAATATTCTTTTGGGTATTTCAACATAAAAGCCTGTGGAGACTGAGTCACTCTTGAGCACAGCCACAGTGGGGCATTAGAACAACTGCAGGTTTTTGGAAGTTGCTGCTTGGAAAGGAGTTGTGGGTCCAAATAAGTCTACTAGCCTGTAATGTATCTACTGTATATTATTTACATGAGCATATCCCATTAGTAGGAAAATGAACAAGCTTCAGCCTTCTAATGATTAGAAAACCAGAGAAGCGAGTGAGTGCAACCATGACTCCAAACCAACATGTTACCAGCTGTCTCACCTGTTACTATCACTGTTATATTTCTTGTATAACAGGGTTATTGAGCTAAATTCATTCATAAAAAAAAAACAAAACATGACCAATGCAAACATATCTACAATATGTGCAGCTGGTTAGACTGCACCACAAAATACTTGGTCATGATGGTTTCACTGGTTACCACAGAGTTAGAACAGGGAATAACTAGACTGCAATAAATACAATAAACCAGCACAGGCTGAAGGAAAAACAAACAGGTATTATAGTGCAACGTTTTACCGACCCTCCATCTACCCCAACCTCCTCCTTTGTTGTTGTGCTACATCACACTATTCTCCTTTATCCTTTCAACAAAAAGACAAGGCTTGTAATTACTGAGGTCATTAAAGGGCTTTTTAATATGAACATAAACAGATGTCATTTTGGAGGGTAGTCGTCTCAAATTAGAAGCACTGATGAACAGATCATAAAGCCATGACTGGAGATTAGATCCATCACTTATATTCAAGTCGTATCTAACATGTTTTCCATACAGCTCTTCTACATCTATGTTAAGGAATCTCTTTCACGTATCTCGCCACTAGTCACGGCTATACAATGCTGATTATAACTGTCACTTCTCGTTACTGTCTCCAAGGCCATCATTGAATTACTTACAGTTCCTGCGCCAGGAGTTTCTGATTGTTTTCTCTGAAATCCAAAAAAGGCCTGCAAGGAAACTTCCCCACTGATTCCAGAGCCATGTGAGGCACATCTGGAAGATTACTACGGTTGTGTCTTCCAGTCGACAACCACCCAAGCCCCTCTGCTATTTTAATCTGTGCTGAATATTCCAACAGGCTGCAATCAAACCAAATAAAAGCGGATTGGACACAGAACAGAAGGCTGTAAAATTAAAAACAATTGCTGGATATTGGAGAATAAGATTGTTTTGTGCATGTTTTTTTCAACTTCTTGTAGAGCTGTGGAATCCATTTAATGTTCAGAAACCAGTTGTTGTGACATGTTGTAATGCTGCAGCCTGAAAGCCTTAAAAATTAATCTTGATTGTGACCAATGCCAGATCTGCATTTTCTTCCTTATATCTTTGACATTAGTTTACAGAATTACTCATAATTGCAATAATATGATGCAGCTGCAGTCAAGCTGTCACAGTACTATAAATTATGAAAACATTTCTTGCACTTATAATAGGTGTAAAGGGAGTAATTTGTTCATTCACAGACATGTTTGCACCCATGTATAAATCATCACTGTCTTCCCTGTCAGAAAGGAAAAACATGTTTCATGTTGATTTTACTGTTAAAGCCTTTCAGAGGACTTTTCTCTGAATGTTGAGCCATTTTGGTCCAAATAAGATGTAACCCGAGTTGACAAAAGTCGTTTATCAGCTTTAATCTGTGTTGTTATTAGTGTTGCCTTTAGTTATTCTTAGCATGCATTCAAAACAAAAAGCTTAAGGAGCAGTAACCAGTGGTTCTCCAAGGTTTATCAGATTTTATTTTGTCACTGTGGGTTTCAGACTCAGGACCAGCATTTCTGCTTTTAAAGTCAAAACAATACTTTTCCAAAGACACACATTAATATACTGTATAATATTTCATTGCAGTTATTTAAAGCTCTTGGCAGCAAAGAAACTTTTGCGACAGAAGGCACAATAAGGAGTTCCTGATCATAATGTAGGATTTGATTTACTGTAAATGACTAAAAGCAATAAGAAAAAAACATGAATTCTTTCTTACTGCTGAAGTTAATGTTGGTTGGATAAGCAACTTCAATTTTAATATAATTGTTGTACACGTTCTTGTTGTTGTTGCTTTTATGTTGCGAGGAAATTATATCAGCAAAATCATGAAAAACAGCTTTTAAACTTCCCAAAGAAACAAAATCACCTCATGAGTTGTCAACAGCTCTCAGATTTCCATTTTATGTCATTTTTCCTCTTTATTCAATGTAAATAAACAAATAAATAAATGTCCCTATTATTATAAAAATGGAAATGTTTACATACACGTGGTTGCTGTTAAATGTAGTAAATGTAGTATCTAAAGATAGATAGATAGATAGATAGATAGATAGATAGATAGATAGATAGATAGATAGACAGACAGATAGATAGATAGATAGATAGATAGATATTTAATAACTATCACTTTTTTTACTTTTTATCATGCTGGGCAAAGGCTTACTATTCCCATTAGTCCATCCTCACTTCCTGCTTTGCTCCAATCATAATTAATGCAGGTGTTAAGCAGGTGAATTTGAATCATTTGTCTGGTCTGTAAGTGAAGCAGGTCTGTAACGTTACTTATAAACCAATGTGTTTTGAATACATATAATAACTGCATAAAGGCGATTATATATTTAAAACAGTTGTGATGACTTTACAAAGTCTGTTGAACTTTGTAAAGTTATTTTAGACAAAATATGTTTCCTGTAAATGTAAAGTTGAGAATCCAATATGTTGACAGTTTTGGAGACAGTGTTGGACGCACACAGATGGATGGTTTTTACTCCACAAGAAAACAACCCATCAGAGAATGAAGTGCTCAGAGGAGCTTCTTCTTCAGACCCACCTGTTTGCACCGAGTACACGAACCTCGACTAAACTACTTAAGATAACAATATAACTCAAGATAATACTCTCTCAGCTAAACACATTGTGCTTAGCTTTGCCACCACTAGAGTTCTACTGAATGATAAGAATCAAAAGTCAAAAGCGCAGTAGCGTTAAAGGCTCTAATGTTTTCTCACAGTGTTTCTTTGCTATTCAAACTAAGTTTCCGCTTCTTGGGTTTCATCTGTTTTCATAATCTGTATTACTTAAGTCACAGAGGACTTTTGCACGGCCGCTGCTTTTAGCCTGAGAAGAAATTCTTAAGACTATCAGCTTCATCTAAATGAAGCTCACCATATGAACACGCGACATATAATGAATTATAGAAAGCTTTAATGAGAAGTGAAGCTGTTTCCACACAGCCATGCTGTGATAATATGCTTGTAGTGAAGAATCTGTCCAAACAGCTCTTGGAAAGAAATGACAAACTTCCAGGGCATTTGTAATTTGTATACTTTATGGGGGAGAGGGCCTCAAAAGGAAAACAGTCCAACCTTTGAAACCATTAAACATTTAACTATTTATCATTTAATGAGTGCAGATATTTGAGGAAAAAGATAAAAGATGTGGTGATTGTGAAGGACAAACTTATTAGGAGGCTCCGCCCCTTCCGTTTCTGTAAGTCTTGAAGCTGTACCAAAGTTACATTGCTGCCCTGTCATGTCTTACTTTTGGAAAGTGGGATTGACTTTCAAGCTGGATTTTAAAAGGAAAGGGGGTTTTGTGCTGTAATTGCTATATAATGAGGGTTTCACTGACCTTCTGCCACAACATGTTTTTTTATTTACTCATCTCGCAAAAGGCATTGACTCCATTAAACAGATGGAAAATTCCTCCAGCTCCTGCAGGAATTTGATTTCTCCCAACAGCTGTCTTGCTTTATACAAGCATGAAGTCAGGGAATCGCCCATCTCAAATCAATCACGCCGGCTGACGTTTCCTACAAACTGTGCTCGCAGAGCTGAGAGCAGGAGGGGCAGCGTGGGCTGAGAACAGAGCATCGTCATGGCGGGTGAGACGGTGCGCTGATGTGGTCTTGTTTATGTCCTATAATGCCTCCTCGCCTTAGCTGCGTGGCTGAGCTGCGAGCTGAGCCACAGGAAATCACCTGACACCTGCAGGAGGAAGCTATACTTTAGCACCATTAGTTCTGAAATATACTGTGGGTGGTGGTGATGATATTACGCTTGGCTCTTTGTAAGCATATCTTCCAATCTGAACGGCCCTTTATCAACATAGCGTAGGTTTTGTTTTGTTTCCCAAGAAGAGCACAGATTTAAAGTCATGCATTAAATAACAGCCAGAATCTATTTATAGAATTTTGCCAATTAGTCCTTTGCTCCTTTTGTAATTACTACTAACCTAGTGGTAATGATGACAGGAGAAAATGTGAGTTATTATTTATGGTAGGACCGACAAGTCAAAATGTGATTAAATGATCTTTGGACTATCAGCTGCAGTCGGGGTGTAAACGCTTTGACTTGTTTCAATGAGTTTTCTTGGATCTGAAATTGAACTGAACCAATTATTCCAATAAATTCAGTCACACACACAACACCATAAACACTGTTAGACGAGCATATGGTGATACTAACACAGCCACGATTAACTCATACCGGCCAGTAAGAGCTCTATAAAATGTTCCGCACTGTTGCTTACTTGCTTATTAGTTATATTATTACTTCTCATCCGCATTTTCTGATTGAGTGGAAGTAAAATAAATGATATTCCCAGAAAAATAATTTCCCCTCTGATGGATGTGGAAGCCAGAATGTTCCGAGTGGTCATTCTGAATTATGGGAACGTGACTCTGAAGTCTGGGTGCGCACAGAAAATAGCATTTATTTTTGCCTGCAGCCCTGAGTGAGTGCCTGTTCACTGCACGAGTCGAATAGTGGAGGGCGGAACACTGACGACTTTATTCCCCCGTCACTTTAAACTGCAAATGTTGCCCCACAGTTCTCTTCATGTACCCGCCTCAGAGTGTTGACAGTTCAGCTTCATAATGAATGGAGGTCTCTGAGCTATTTTGTACAGCTGAGAGTCTGTGAACGCACCATGTGTTAATGTGACTGCAGCTCGTTGCCAGGATAAGTGAGAACGGCGTAGGAAATAAATCATCAAATTATTATTATTATTATTTTTAATTTACAGTATATGTTTACACTGTGACGGCTGGACCAGTCATGTTACTAAGAGAAATGCAGGTAAATAATACCTTTCTGTGACATATGAGGACTCTAATTGCTGGAAAGCTAAGCCATCTTCTGTCATACTTACAGTTTCTTCACTTCTCAACATCCAACTAGTTACCAGCAGCCTGTCTAGCATTAGGCTTAAACTTTAAAAATAAAGTTTTGGACATTAATTTCGTCATCACAGTTTTTCTGTTAAATTGATTTAAATTCTATAAAAGTAGGGGGAACATTGCAACCCTATTTGGGTTGCCAGTGACATTGGCTCAGAGGTTAATGGAGAGGAAAGTATAAAGCGATGTGACTTCTTACCTATTTCTAGTGGGATTAGCTCTGATTTCTCTTAAGTGAATTTAACATAAACGGTATTTACAAAAGGGTAATCCAGCTACGTGGGAATACTGTTTCTGACGCAGGATTTTTACAAGTTAAAAGGATATTTGGGTAAAACAGCCATGATCACAGGGTACAACGTTCATCACAGCACCGACCAAATATCACTATATAAGGTGGGAAACTTAACCATCAGAAACTAAGATAACATCATTTGGAGTCTTCTGACCATCCTTTTAGCTCGGTTTTGAGCTCCTGCTAAATGTTTTTTATAGGGTCAAGCAAACCAACAATTCTCCCATAAGTCAGCACAAGGAAGGAATAACTCTCTGGACAGAAGCAGGCTTGGGGTGGGCTGCCACCTGCCTCCACCCACTGGGATTAGAGGAAAACTTTGGCTGTCATTTGCAGTTGGACTGTCAACTTTTAGAGCGTTTCCACCAAAAATAGCTGCCTTGTGCTGCAGTAAATGAGGCTGATGAGAGAGGTGAGACTGATCCAAAGCAGTGAAGTTACGGGTCGAGGTGGAAAACTTGGGAAACAGACTAAATAACAATACACCTTAAGAATGGGACTTCAGGGTCTACTGAAAATGAAAAATAGCAGTGGACCAAATAATCAGATGTGTGTGCAGTGATGACAACAACAGCCGTCCTCAAACTAAGACATGAAAAAAAAGGAAAGAAAGAATTTGTTTCTAGTTATTCTACATTTCTTTACATTGTTCACTTCACTTACATCACTTACACAACCTCTTTCTCTGGGATTTTATGGCAGATGACAGGAGAGTTAGCACCACCACCAAGCACCAACATACAATGTGGACGGAAGAAAAAGGTTCTTCTTGCTGGAAGGAAACTTAGCTACGACTCGAAGGTAAGGTAGCGGTGTGTATCCTGATAGCAGACATAGCCTTCAACTCATGTCTGGAATCAGGGAAGCGGAAAAAGGGAAGGAGACTCATAGTGACATAGCAGGGAGAAGATTAAGAGTGAGAACAGTTATTTCAAAGCATTACAGAACGGCAGAATGAAGACATTCCTTTGCAGGGAAGAACCCGCACATGCTCAAATGAACCTACATCTATGCTACACATAGTTTATTAACCAAAACCTTCGAAAGCTTTCTAATCACTATTTCTGCTTTCCAGATAATCTTCGCAGATGGTTTGAAAATAATAATTAACCACTTGGTCAATTATTATGACTTATCATGTCACTGTTAGACAGAGAAGAGCGTATCATTTACTGTTGTTAAATCACTCTTGGGCCTGCTGGTGAGGACACCAAATTCTTCCCAGAAGGTTGTTTATTTTGACTTTACCACTATCTAACCAACGGGTTAAGAGGTAAAAACCTCTGTATCAACTGATGCTGTACTTCTGCAGTGCACGTCTAGATTCTCAACACAGAAAACTGAGAGGAAAAAAACAATTTCATTTGCTTCCACTGTGGTCGTGGTGTTATCTTACAAACTTTTTCAATTTGCCTTTTTTTATTTACTAATCATTTCCAAGTGTAATTTGAATGCTGGCTCGTTAACTGTCAGATCCTCTGGCGACCAACAGCAGCATGTTGTAATTACTTCATTTCATATTTAGAACATTATGCCTAATGACTATGAGAGTATCTGTAAAAAATGGCAGTCCTATCCCAGAGTGGAGTCATGTTGGCTTCTTCACTGTTTACCGTCCAAGCGGCCCCGCTCGCATTTCTATCAGTCCATATATTGACTGATACAACAACATATCTTGCCGTCAATATCAACATCTTTCAGTTAGATTTGTCTCAGCAGATGTAATGTGGAACAGGCATGTTGTCAGGGAGCGTCCAGTGAAAACAAAGAGAAGAATGGCAGAGCTAATGTGGAGCTGGGCCTGCACAGAGTTGGGTTTCAGGCTAATTGGGATCATACGCCGCATGTGCAGTTTTGGCACATACGTTAGATTAATCAGGGGCTCTTTAATCGTGGAGAATTTCTCCTGTGCGTGGTTGGGGCGGCTACTTCCCCCTACCCCCAAGACCCCCAAGCCTGTGCTGCGTCTAAGCACGGACCTTTTGACTCCATAAACACCCGCTCGATAAAAATTGGGGTCAACCTCTCATTGCTTGCATCGGAGCGTTATCGTGCCACCACAAAGGGTCCCTTTAATGATTAAATTATATGGATGTTCCGAATTTGCAGATTCTTGGCAGCCGACTCTTCCTCCTGATTGTAATTTATGTCGGAAGTCATTGCTGTCCAACACTCGGCCCCCTCTCAAAGCCCAGGAGAGAGGAACGTGCACGTGGACGAGGCCTGCGTCGTCCAGCCCGCTCTGGGTCTTATCTGCACCGTGGAGCCGAGGCGACCTCACACATTCACCTTGCAGCATGTACAAATTAACAAATGCATTTCTAAAATGTGCTTGTGTTTTTCTTTCCTTTTTTTCTGGGACCTTTTTGCCAACCTCAGCTCTGCTGTTTAGGTTAACCTGTCATTAATCTGCATATGATTAGGCCCTGACATAAATTTGACATCCCGGGTAAGGACTGATTAGCCATTTGCTTTGGTGATGATGATGACTGTGGTGGCGGTGTGTGTGTGTGTGTGTGTCTGTGCGATGGCGGAGGGGGGATTGCAGATGTCCATGTCAGCTGTGGATCTTTGGGTGAAACTGAAAACTGAGACTACAATGTAAAGGAAAGGTGCCCTTTGGAAAAAAAAACATCCCAGATGATTAGCAGGACTCCCGAGAATCTGGATTCCATCTCTTTCAAAGAAAAATGAATAAAGAGAGTTTATTAAGCCTTAGAGGCATCAACAGACTGAAACTAATACACTAACTAATAATATTAAGAACAAGCTTTCACAGTTACACTTGCACAGTTATTTCATCCATCCATAAATTCAGTATGTGGGTCTTTTTCGACGTAATGAGACTCCCATACTGCAATGCATCCATGAAGAAATGGGCTTGCCTATAATAATGGCACTTGGGTTACTGATTAATGTATCCTCTCATTAATAACACAAGGCCTTTGAAATGTAAAGCAATGGCAAGTTTATATTTGAAGGGAGGATTCAAAAAATTCCTCACTGTGAGAGTAAGAGCTCCACAGCGAACAAGTCTGCACTCTGTGAATAAAAGCCCTCACAATAAGTCTTCCTCCTCCCCGTCACCAGGCCAGCGGAGATTTGAAAAGTTTGACTTTCTTGCTCTACGTTGTCAAATCAGTGAGTTATAGAGTAAATAAATGTGTCTGTAAACAGTGGCACCCTTCTAAAAATTCTCCACTGCAACTCCAGGAGGTGTGATGCTGCACACCGACGGCTGCACGTAGCGTCTGCGCCACGCTCCGTAAACTTACAGAAACAAAGGCAGGCTCGGAGGGGTGGCCACTGCGGAGGAGAGCCTTAAGTGTAATGTGTGTTGATATGAGCTCTGGGGATTCTGGAACTGCTAAACATGTTCGTGTTTTTTATCTTAACTGGGAGATTCAGACCTTTAATTTTCACATTGACGACAGGGTGTAAGACACATTTCCTTTGAAGTAAACGAGCTCGACTTTTGGGCTTTGTTCTTCTGTTTACAGCAATTTCTACACACACACACACACACACACACACACACACACGAGCCACTGGTGTTTGCAACATTATGATCCAGCTGCTTATTGATCCCACGCTCTTCCAAGGGCAACATTTCAAGGTCATCAGGCCCAGAGAGTTTTTGTGGAAGTTGGCTTAAAAACAGGAGCAGGCATATAAAAATAGGTCAAATTGCAAACTTGACCTATTTTTATACATTTTTATAAATATTTGTATAAATGTTTATAAATTGACCTTTTATTCTGGTTGTTTGAACTGCTTTTGTTGTCGTTGCTTTTTGTTTTTTAACAAACTGTTTGATCAAGTTGCAGTTTTGCGTATGCTTTCTGATGCAAGCCATACTTTTAGACAGTGGTTTAAACTGTCCAAGTGGGGGCTGATGAGTTGTGATTGGCTGATTTTGATCTGTATTTGTATTGAAAAAACATTTTTTTTCAAATGGTGTCAGTGTCTCTCTAATATACCTGTTATATATATTTTTAAAAATATAAGCATATATATGTTGCTACAGTACATTGTGTGTTGTCTTTGTTTAATGAGTTTCCAAAGAAGGAAAAGTGTTGCACTTCCAGGCGCACTGACACTGCTTCATCATGACAGTAATTTATCTCACTGCATTTGATTCTTGACAAATGTCTTAAACTCAAGACTGGAGAACAAACAGATGTGCATCTAATCTAATGAAATCTAATGAAATAAAACACTTATCCAGCATAAAATATTATTGTGCTGTGGAGTCACTTGTTAGGCATCAGTAAAACCTGCAGCTGTATCTATTTTGTTCATTTACACACTCAATTGGCCGTTTTATAGCGTAATGAAAAGCATGAATATAAGCGTAATAAATTCAGCTAAAGTGTGAGCTGTTGTCAAATAAAATTCATGCCATCTATTATTTTTAATGTTATTTTAGACCTCTTTTAGTGCGCACGGTATTATTTGCTTTTACCATAAAAATAAATGCTACCATTCATGCTCCAATGATAAGCCACATCGACAAATATTTCTTCTACTTCTTTGTTTTAAAGTTTTGAATAGAATTGAAAAACAGACTCCTTATAAACGTACACTTTCACTATCTGTGGTCTCAGATCTGTCCCTCTGGCAAAAGATGTGAGACCCAGAATATGTGAAATACTAAAAGTTTTAAAAGTCATTTTCCAGCATTTTCAGTGTAAAACCATTCAAGAGTGTGTGTGCGTTTCATGTCTGTAATGTATGTTTATATAAAGTGCTAAAAGTCTATTCTTCTATTTAAGTCATTAACTGCTGTTTTGTGATAATTACATGGGAAGTTGTTAAGCAAATTAAAATGAGGTGTATTAAAAAAAAGATATTGTAGCTGCAATGGCCTCTGAAGAAACCACACATTTTATCCTGTTTAATGGTATTGTTTAAATAACTAGGCCTGGAGTATTCCTGCTGCATACTAATAGAATTATGAGTCTGAGTCTAAACAGTGCTGGATTTTCCAAGGATAAATGTGAGCTTCCCTGTGAGATACTATTAGAATATTTCCAGAAAATAAAAATATGATATACCCTAACAGCGTTATCATAACACACGCAAAAACAGATCAAATAAAGTACCCTTTCATCCACGCTGTCAGGCAAATCTGAATAGGATTTTTTTAAAATCCATTTAATAACATCAGAGCAAACAGTGTTGTGTATTTTTTCCATTCCAAAGTAGATTATTTAATATCCACTGTTTATGGTGCAAAAGAAGTTACAATTATTTATGCAGATATATAGATATGGATATAGATACAAAGATATAAGCTTACTGTAGGATTTATTCAGTAGGATTTATATATTTAACTCGTAATGTTTGTTATTTCTATTTGCTTAGCTATTTCAGCTAGGCCACATTTCTACCACTCTTCTTTGTTTCTTTATCCATTACTTTTACCTGTTCATCTACTACATTTAGCTGTTTCCTACAGCTGTTATTTTACACTGATTACTTTTAGCTAACCACCCAGCTAATAGTATTACTTAAATGTGCCTGTTGTGCTGTTTTCCACATTCGCTTTGTCTTTTTTCTATTTAGGAAACCTTTGAACTATAACTTTGAGTCAAAAAATTGAACCTGATTTATTATTAATAATAATATGAAAATACTGTTTTTTATACTCATGTAGCATTTGTATTTAGAGGCAGTGAAGCTTTGAGACGCCACAGTTCTAATGATGAGAGTGATGAGAGAGCCCGCGTTTGTGATGATGCACCGATGCCTGAGAGTGTTTAATGCGAGGAGCCCGACGAATTTCCGGCGGAATTCTCAATTCCAACTCAGCATTTATTTTTATTAAAGACGCAATTCAGCGTTTGTTTTTCTCAAGTTGATCAGCTGAAAAAGCTAGAAATGCATAGAAATGTATGGCTTTAATGAACATTTAATTTAATTTAATGAACATTTAGAAAATACGGGATTAGGCCCCCGACGTGACAGCAACACAACAAAGAAGAAAAGAAGAAAAACGTATTCGAAATAGTTCGCCGATCAGCTACGCGTTAAAGTAATAATGTGTTCAGCAGGATAGCTTTTTAATGAAAGCTATCCTCATCTATCTATATATATATCTATATATATATCTATATATATATATATATATAGATAGATATATATATATCTATCTATCAATCTATCTATCTATCAATCTATCTATCTATCTATCTATCTATCTATATATATATATATATATATATATATATATATATATATATATATATATATATATACATATAGATATATAGATATAGATAGATGAGGATAGCTTTCATTAAAAAGCTATCCTCATCTATCTATATATATATCTATATATATATATAGATAGATGAGGATAGCTTTACTATTAAATAAATCCATATATATATATATATATATATATATATATATATATATATATATATATATATATATATATATATATATATATATATATATATGAGGTCTGCGAGTAAAGAGAGTAACAGAAGACATATTCCGGCATTTTTATTTGATGTATTTACTTTTTACTAGTAAACCTTTATCTGTTCACTGTTATCGTTCAGCTTTGGTTTACTGAGATCAGAATTTCGTTTTATTGCCACAGAGGCGTTAAGGGAAAACTGTCTTTAATAACAAGCTAAAGAAATAATCTTCTCACCTCATGTTTTCATTATTATTATTATTATTATTATTATTATTATTATTGTTATTATTATTTCGCAGTGGTTCTTCCTGTGCAGTCCAGATCTGTCAAGTTATTACCTTTTATATATTCTGATTAACATGTTCACGATAAATTCAAGCTAACGATACTGTAACATATTCTCCTGCATTCGCATTCACCTAAATGGCCCTGATATGTGAAAGGAGACCTATTTTGTATTCTCACCCCCCAAAAACTCCTCATTAAATAAATCCATATTTTTATTTCGATTAAGAAAGAGAAGCCCCAATGCTGCTACATGGAATCATGACATTACCACAGCAGGACACGCAGGTCAACAGCAACTAGTCCTAAACCTGAGCGCCTTTACGCCCCCGTGTCTCTGTTATCTGGAGCCTGGTGAATCGCTGCGAACTTGTCTGAATGTGCAGATATGTATCCATGTTAGGCGCGTGTGAACAGGGCCGCGCGGGGCCGGTGACGACACGCTTATCTTTAACCATGCCCCCTTTGCAATAAACGGAGAAGAGCCTTAGTGAAAATATATTTAATAATTAATCAAATGCAAAGTTACACAAAGGGAATGCAGGACAGATAAGTGAGAGCTGATCCTTAGAATATAAAGAGTTAGACCTACTGCAAATATTTGAGTCCCCTCCTCAACAGCAGCATCACGAGGGAATGCCACAAAAACGCCGGGCTGCTGGAGGATGTCGCCTCGTGCACGTTAGGTTTCTGTAGGGCTTTTTTTTCTTTTTCTTTTTTTCTTTTCTTTTTTTGCACCAGGTGGCCGTACGGTCCAGCAAAAAATCCCCCTTTTTTCAGGCACTCTGAGCGTCCCACAGGTTCATAGATAAAGAGGCTGGTCATTCCTCCTGAGCGTTCTCTAAGTGGGAGCTGGAGCCATCGGGCCGGTCAGCCTCTGCGGTGGATCGCTCCTGCTCAGAGAGCTGCTCGCTGCTGGGGATGGAGTTCTTCTTAGGGCGACCTTTGGGCTTGGTCGGGGACTCCAGGCCGCCGCCCTGCAGCACCTGCGGGAGAAACTCGGTTTTAGCCTCAGAGTACAGACGGTGACTCATACATGCGATTTGGCGTCCTTAACAAAGTTGCACACCAACATATTCAATGCAGGACCCCCCCCCCCCCCCCCCCCCCCCAAAAAAAAAAAATACTGCTGAATTTATTCCGCTGAACGGCATTTCCCATCAGGATAAGTTGAAAGAATGGAAAGCAGAAGCATCTCTTTACTTTTGCGTTGAGCTTGCATGTTAAACAGACTGTATTAAGTCCAGCCAACTTACAATTTTCTTCCATTTCATCCTCCTGTTCTGGTACCATGTTTTCACTTGGAGCTGACTCAGACCGAGAGACTCTGCGAGATCTATTCTGTAAGACACAAAATCAAACATATCATTAGAAGAAGAAGAAAGCAGTGTGGACCACACTTCCAAAGACCTCATCAAGTCACCAGGATAATAATGAGGTTTTATTGCTACCTGTTGCAGCTTGTAATAGCCTCATTTCGCTTTAGCTTTCTAAAGGTGGAACGACCCAGATCAAATGGAAGCTCTCACCACCGGCCACCGTGAAAGCGCTCAGGTGTGGTTTGAGCAGCCAGGTTAACGCAGCAGTTTTAGATTAAAAGCCGGACGAGGTTCGTTCGTTTAAACACACACTCAGTGTTTCAATGCAAATAGGAAACAGATAATAAAGACATGAATTAGTGATGTGAGAGAAGTTTTGCAGTGCTGTGAAGCAGTCTGCAGGTTACAGGCTGGAATAAATCCTACAGTAAGTCCCGGGAAAGCAGCTGTCTTTATCGCCATTATCCTCGGCGGTTTCCTGCGCACCTGTCGGGTGTAGAAAGGTACTTCTGCTTCTCGAATCGTTTCTCCAGGCCCATCAGCTGCAGCTCGGTGAACACGGTGCGGCTGCGGCGGCCCTTCTTGGTCTTGCTGCCTGCGTCGGCTCCGTGCTCCAGCTTCCCGCGGAGGTGGAGGTCCAGCGGCAGGTGGTGGGACGCTGCGCCTACCTGAAGGCCCGGGGCCGCGGACAGGAGCGGGGAGCCCAGCGAGCAGGACAGCGGGGACATGGGGAACTTTAGGAGGCTCGTCTGGTCGGCTTTAAGCACTGTGAACATGGCCGGGAAAGGAAACAACATATTACCCACGGCAATGAGGAGCAGATTTCAAAACGAGTTGGTTTTATTTACTCGATGTTTTCGAGGAGTGGGGACCCAAGGGGGGAACAACGGCGTAAACTACAAGTGGACCTTTAAAATCGATTCCCTGATCGTTTAAGGTGGGCAGCTCTCGGAGGCTAAATGAGTTCCCCGCAAACGAAAAGTCGTTTTAATATCGTGTGTTTTCTGCAGAGGACGCATGTGACAGCACGCACACGCTGGAGCAGATTTCAAAGCGCTGCTGCCACACGGACAGAAAAGCATGAATGACGTAGATACGATTAAGTTCTACTTATTTCTGATACCAAACATTATAAGCGTGGAAGGTTAGAATAAGGCGTCAGTATTATTGTGTTATTGTCGTTAGACATGTTTTCAAAGGTTAAAGGTCACATGATGTGAACATTAAACGAAACAAAGCACAGCTTCAAGCTTTAAAATTGGAGTAGCTACTGTGAATATTAAAGAGGCCTGAAATTATTATTAATAATCGGGAAAGGAAATTAGTCTTTCTCGTTCTGTGACTCGAATTGGAAAAAAGGCAAATGCAGTTCTACCCTAAACTACTACTACTACTACTATTATTATTATTATTATTATTATTATTATTATTTCTAGATATTGATCCATCATATTTAGATACCGTCACCGAGCGCTCATCAAAAGAAGAGCTAAGATTAACATGAATCTCATCGGTGATCCACGCTTTAACTCATTTAAGCTTCTAATATGTTTTTGTTTATGTTATATTCTGTTTCTTAATCAGATAAAACCCATTATTTAAAAACTTTACAGTAATTCATTTTCATAATGCGCCTGCCTTTTTCTTGTTTACAGTGTTACTTAAAAACAGCGATAAGAAAGGAAACATTTCCCCCATGCCTACATTTGTAATTAAATGTGAAATCCCCTTTGAATATTTCGCTATTGTATTAAATATTAATGCGTGTATTATCCCGGTGTGTTTTTTCCACACCGCTATGAAAGACTCATCCATCTTTTGCCTTACCCAGTTGGTTATGGAAAGGCCGCGCAGAGAGTAGAGCTTGTACTCCGAATTTAAGCAGCTCCCCGGCCGGAGCCGAAACTTTGTGCTCCGGGTGATCTGTGAGGATCTCCTCTATCATGAAACTCCTGTAGCGATGAGTTCTGTGGTCTGCATGAACATCCGGAGGATAGTAATGCGCCCCCATGTCCAAAGGATGCTGCATAATCTGGCTGTCGGTCACCGGAGCGCGTTTACCCGATTATCACTCCCTTTCAGTGGCCCAAGCCGGAACTCATATTCCCTCTGTTGCGCTGCTGTAGTCCGAAGATCAACGCTGTGGGCAAAGTTATCCTCAGATTTAGGATCAAGGCAAGTATTGAGTACAGGTTGCCGACTTTTTCTGTGCGCCTGCGGCTCCTGGTTTCTTTTTTTTCTCTTTTCTTTCTTTGTGTTTGTTTTTTCTTACGCTCTACTTCTGTCCAGATTTGATCCCATGTGGAGCAGAAATCTGGAACCGAAAGCAAAACTTTGACCCAAAACTCCCAAATCCTGCCGCGTTCATGCCCGGTCCCTGCGTGTGAAGCGCGGAGCTATTTGTCAGGAGCGGAGCTCGTCACCTTGGCAGTGAGTTGAGGAATAAGCTTCGGATTTTAAGAGTCTCGTCATAGCTCCACCTCTTCTCGGGGTTTGTGTGCTGTCTGCCTTTGCTGACCCAAAGTTACATGCAAAGCCACACTTGTCCTGCATGGATTTATGCAAAAGGGAAGAAAATAAGGACCTGAGAGGACGGGCCTGCAAGTGACTTTTATATGTTATTAAAGTCACGAGCCTGGAGACTTGGAGCAGTTAGTGTGATACTGCAAAATGGAACACAGGGAACAAATGTTTGATATGTGATGCTTTTTCAGAATGTGATATACTTTTTTATTCATAAGCAATCTGTTGTTGGTTATTACCCATATTAGGCCATTGCATTAAAATGCATTCATTTCGCCTGTAACGCTGTTGCCAATAAATAATCAATAAATGAAGCCCATCCCCTTTTCTCTACTGCTGTGTTCCTTTATATGGTGCAATGAATGTAAAAAAAAAATATTACCGCAGATATGATTCAAAATCATTGCTGTCTCACCGCTGAGGTAGTTCCCTGCTTTAGGTGAAACATCTCCGGCATCTTCACTTTTCACTATTTTTTCTCTGAAATTGTGAAAACCCTCCCACAGGACAGCTTCAGCGGCTTTGAAAGCCGCTTGGTCGCACTGTGTTTTAATCTATAGAGCGGTAGAAGTAAAGGACAGTGATTCACACAATATTTGTTTTAAGTTAAAGAGCAGTGGATAGTAGCTAATGGATCATACCACTGTGAGGCATAGGAAGGGGAGTTTTCCAAAACGTAAACATGTGTTTTTATTATTATTATCATTATTATTATTAATAATAATTCATTTCTATTTATTATATATTTTAACATTATATAATTCTATTTACTCTGATGCCTAAAGATGAGGAGAACAAAAGGATGATTTTTATATCTGGAAAGTTTTTAAGTGAAACAGCTATGAAAATTATTTTTACAGATTTTATTTCTCTCTCTCTTTAAATAAATACCTAAACAGGTCTAAACAGAAAATCTAAACACCATCTATACACCACCACAACAAAAGAAATGACCAGGAAGTAACAATAAGGGCATGTTGAATATCCAATAATCTGCAAAAGGTTTTAACCACTTGTTGGTTTCAGTTCGCATTCTTAAATCCACAGTCTCTGGGACTCTATTAAGCACTTTGTGCAGCCACATGGCTGTGAATGATAATTCCTGAGAGCTCTGCTCGATGTGCAAGAAGACACCGGGTCAGAAGAATAGTGCTCTGTGTCCTCACAGATCCTTGTACCTGTCAAATAGACTCTGTGTGGCAGCGTACAGATGAGAGCTGATGCTATTTGGTAAAGTATGATAATGATTCAGCTCTGCACACTGCAGGTTGTTGGGTAACAACCTCCCCCTGGTGGGCATTTCGGAGATTGCAGATTATGCTCCTTGATAACGTTTCTGCAGTAAAAATCAAGAAAAAATACATATACTGCCTTTAGATGCTTCTACTGCTGCCCTCCATAATCACGTACACAGGTTTTGCTTTCCTCACCTTGTATGTTTTCTTAACATACATATTTCTCACCAAAAATAACAAAACAAAACAAAAAAAACCCCCCGAATGTGAATATTTTGTTCTTTTCTTATGGATAGTGTTCACTGTTTTTCATTTTCAGAGAATGACACACTCAACGGTCATTTATTAAAGCAAAAACTGAATACAGATTATGTTTTCTGAACAATATTATAGTTACAGTGCACAAAGTAATCTAAACCATATTGGTCTGGCTCATTATTTACAATGTGAAGATATGAGTGTTTCTTGAATCTTTACATAGTCAAACTAATAAATTGTATTTAGGAAAAACAAGGCAAGTTCCAACAAACAATATGCTACCACTAAATGAGAAGAAACATTACCATTTTTTGAGACAAAAACATTTAATAATGTCACTCATTTCAGACAATGAAGCAGTTTCTTCACAGTTGATCACACTGACCTTGATTTTCTATACACAAAACTTAAAAGAACATCAGAATACAGTCGCTATTCAGTATACACACCTTGTCCTATGTATTGTACCAAAACAATGTCCATTTATTTTCCAAATATAGAAAGAGCATCATCTTTTTCAAATTTTTCATTTGCTGACACTGATACAAAACTCAACGTCTTACAGGGTATAAGTGAGTTCAGCTACAGCAATGTTCAGATTGATGTGTGTGGTAGCTCATAGTCACTGTCAAATATCACTCATGACAACTTTTTGCTGGTTTGTATGCTTGTATTTGCTGTTCTGATCTTCCTTTACCATGCAGCCTACCTGCATCACTATAATAAACAGCCACTAGGATGCACCAGTGGACTACAGGAACGAGCTCTGTTTCTCAAGGATCATCTTTCTGTTATCCCGCAGAAGCAGCAGTGTGGCCTGCCGAATGAGCTCTGTACAAAGAAAAGAAATCTGACTTCTGCTCTCCTAACCTTTACCATATCATTTTTCTGAATTCAGGGGGTCATTTCAACAGCTAAAAATAATTGCTGGTACCCAGTGGTGCTTACATTGTAGGTATAGTGGAACAGGGGAGTAAAAAAAAAAAAATAGACAAAAGCAGTTTAGCACTACAGCTAAATATTGTTTTGTGTTTGTTTTTTTCCTCTTCTTCTCTTTTGCCTACATTTTAAGCACCATTAGTTGCTAAGTTCTTCATATCAAGGGCGCAGATTTGGTTTAGGCATTGGTGGAGACAGATGATTCAACCACCGAATGCTGCCCTGTTTCTTTTTTTTTCCTTTTTGTCTTTGCTTCTTGATAAAAGCAGAAATATACTTGCCTACATATGCCATTCTACATGCTTTTAAACCATTTAAAATTACAATTCATAGTTTTATATGTGAATTATATAAAGTTAAATTACTATTAAGCAAATGACTGACTAAGTATTTTAGGCTTTAGTTTACTTCAGCCATGTAACACAGGGTCTGGCTACCATAATCTGTAGTGGGCAAAAGCAAGATGACTGATCAGAGTGAATCACAGTCTGGCCCAAATAGAGAAGCACCAGTTTCTAGTGCAGGGTTTAGGCCCTTTGGTATGATCCCTATGTTTAATATGGTCACAACTAAATTTAGAGGGAAGCATTCAGATATTAGTCTAGGTGAATGGAAAAGTAATTTGCAGACAACATTTGCTTTGCAAGGAGTTCCTGTAGATTTTAGAGCAGAATTAACACTCTGTTACTTAGAAGGCAAGGCTAAAAGAGAGATTTTAATTCTAGCACCAGAGAAGTGTAATTGACCTGAGCTAATTTTTAATGAGTTAGATAAGTTGTATGGGGATAAAACAACTGCTTCGGTCCTGCGCTCTCAGTTCTTCAACGCTCGCCAAGAAACACATGAAGACATCAGTTCATTTGCACTGAGATTACAAGAACATTTTCTCAGGTTAAAGAGGAAGGACCCTAGAGGTATGAATGACGAAGATATTCTTCTCAGAGATCATCTGGTTGAAGGCTTGAGAGACACTGCCCTTAGAGGTGAATTCAGAACAAAAATTCTAATGAATGATCAGTTGACATTTGCAAAAATTAAAGCAGAACTAATCCTGAGGGAACACGTTTATGGTGAAATGGTTGATCCAGTCCAGTGTTTTGCTGCCAAAGGTGAAAGATACAAGACCTGTAATGCTAAGGATATGGAACAGATCAAATCAGAGTTGTGGGAGGACATGAACAAGCAAATGACTACACAATTCAATGATTTATCACAGACTTTGATCAAAGAAATCCGATCAGAACTTCATCAAGCTACACAAGGGACTTTGGACTGGAAACAGACTGACCAGTCCAGATCAAGAAAGGAGGGAGCAGACCCAGAGTCTACTCAAACAGCTATGATGAACAAGGTAGCCCCATCTGTAACACTTGTTCCCAGCCAGGCCACATAGCTCGGTTCTGTAAAAGCACGCCTAGATCTGGATCGTTAAACTAGACGACACCACTGTGGCGGCCCAGACAGTGGGTTGTGTCGATGCCAATGGGCCTCAAACTGATGTGAAAAAACTGATTGGAAAAGTTCCTAAAGTCAGCTTGTGTCTTGATGATGTCCCAATACAGTGTATTCTGGATACTGGATCAAATGTGTCACTGATAAAGAACAGCTACTTCTCTAAACACTTCGGCAGTAATGGTATGAAATTGAAGGATGCAAGCAGCTGGCTGGTGCTCGAGGCTGCTAATGGACTAGATATTCCATACCTGGGTTATGTATTGCTACATGTGAAGATTGGACAGGTGGAACTCCCTGAATGTGGTTTTTTGGTGATTAAGGACCAATGTTTAACCGACAGTGAAGGCGTCCTGGCTATGAATGTTATTTCACAGTGTTACGAAAAAATGGATCAGGAGAAGACCTTAGCCTACCTCTCCTCTAGTGGAGCCGAACAGAGAGCTTGGGCTACTGCTTTTCAGATTTGTGCCAGTCAGGCACGGTTTGCAGCTTTAGATGGGTCCATTGGGTATGTACGTACCATAAATCGCCATCCTATACAGATTCCCCCTCGGAGTGAGATGTTGGTTTGGGGTCGTACGAAGACTGGAGTGGATGGCAGGGATTATCAATGCCTGGTGGAACCTGTCGAGGTGGGTGAAGTCTTAATTGCTAGAACATTATCTACAGTCCATGATGGGAGGCTTTTGATTAGGGTCCAAAACCTTAATGACTCACCAATGTACCTTTACAGACATCAGAAGTTGGTAAGACTTTTATTATTGACCCAGCAGATATCATACAAGAGAATAGTGTGAACATGACTCGTGTTGGTGTAAACAGAGTATGGACAAGCCCTGCCCAAGGAGAAATGCATGTTCCCTGATTTAACTGGTCTTCATTTGTCCACAGAGGAATTGGAGAAACTGCAGGCTTTATTGCATAAGCACAGAGCAGTGTGCTCATGCATAATCTTCCTGTGCATGAGGAAGATTATGGATTGACAAGCACCATGCAGCATTCGATTCCTACAGGCAATGCTGCACCAGTCCGTGAGCGCTATAGACAAATTCCACCAAAGTTATATCAGGAGGTGAAGAGTTTGATTCAAGGTATGTTGGATGCTAACATCATTGTGCCTAGTTGCAGTCCATGGGCTTCTCCGATTGTGTTAGTCCGTAAGAAGGATGGGACACTTAGATTTTGTGTGGATTATCGTAAACTTAATGCTGTGACCCATAAAGATGCTTACCCTCTTCCAAGAATAGAAGAGTCACTTGCCAGTTTGGGTAACGCAAAGTATTTTTCCACACTTGATCTTGCCAGTGGATATTGGCAGGTTGGGGTGTCCCCACCAGACAGAGAAAAAACTGCCTTCACTACACCCATGGGTTTATTTGAATTCACCAGAATGCCCTTTGGCTTGTCAAATGCACCAGCCACCTTCCAAACTTGTGCGGGTAACTCCACGTGTAGCACCAAAGTTAATGATGACTCTTGGGTGGAGGATGAGGAGGAAATTGTTAGAAGGCAAAGAAACTCAGACTTGGATATCTTTTTAGATGCTTCTTATTATTAATATTATCATCTTTTTCTTTCTACATAATAACAATAGTATATTACAATATTTTATTAGTGTATACTACTACTGAGCCAATTTAATAGTTAGGATCATCTTACTCAGCAAACAGATAATTTAGAATTCATCCAATCTGTACAAATTTGCTTTTTCTCTGAACAGGTTTGTGCCTACTTCTTAGACTGGTCTTCTGTTTGCCTCATCTCAGATCCAACCTTCGGTCACATTCATTCTCTCTGTTGCATGGCGAACCAAGCAGTTTATTATAATATATATTATTTATATTTTATTTTGTATCCATCAAGGGCTTCGGGTGATCTGCAGTTTCACCCTTTACCAAGCTGGAGACATTTACCTTCTCACACACTTTCCTTGGCCGAACAATGACACAGCCTTAATGTACCTTATGCATCTCTCTATTTTATTTAATAGGTTTTTGTGCGAATTATTTCCTTTTATTCATTTTATACATTCTGGGCATGGTCGTCATGCCAACTATGTTTCATTGTTAATATCAGTTTACAGGTTGTTATCCTTCCTATTATTAGTTTCAATACGTTAAAAATAAGTTCTAATGTAATTTTGTCTTTGTCTTTGTTTATTTTATTTTTGTACTTCTTATATTTATATCTATTCGGTGGGGTCTGTTTCCAACCTTTTTAAACTACTTTGATCTCTAGTTTTCACTTAATAAGGGTTTTGTCAGTCACTGCACTGTAGTGTGACCTGATGCTGATTTTACTATTCAATTCTCAGAAGACACTTTAATAGTAAAATCAACAAACTTAGGTACTCAGCGAGGTGAATTATTAATCTGAACCTATGACAACGACACCTAATAAAGTTACTGAACGTTCTTATTACTTGAGTTTCTCCACACCTAAACATCACTTAAACAGCACTGCATTTGCGCAGATCTCTGACTAAACACTATCAACATTCAACACTATAATACTGGTTACAGTGTTAGATTCAGGAACAACAAACATGTTACACGCAGCATAACCTTTAACTGGTCACTCAGATATTCAAGTCTTAGATCTGATGTAATCAGACAGATGCATAGGTACGCGTCTGTTTGATCTGACTGGGTATCTGGGCTTGTCTGTTAAGGCGGGGTCGACATGCCGTCCAGGTGGGGCATCTTCAAGTCCATGTCTGATTTTCTTGAAGAATGAGGCATTCCTGACAATGACAATTGAGTGTCCATCCCTTGTAGCTGTAATTTCAGAACCCTTAACCTTAGTCACTTTGTAGGGTTTTGCATTGTATGGTGTGGATAATTTGTTGTGTTTGGGTTGGCGATGCAGCACTGTGTCACCCGGACTTAGTGAGTGTGGTCTGGCGCGACGAGTTGCATCTGCAATCACCTTAATCTTGATCTTTGCGCTATCATCCCTTGCTCTCACTTCAGCATCTGAACACTTCCGTGGAGTGGTGTTAACGAAAGGGAGCTTGGTGTATAGCTGGCGTTGAAACAGTATTTCAGCTGGTGAGCTCGCTTTTTGTGCTATGAGATGTAGATCTGTACTCATGAAGAAAGATGTTTAGTTGCTGTTTCCATGGTGTGCCCTGCGTCTCGGCAACTCTCAGTGCTTTACCTAGGGTTCTCATAAATCTCTCAGCAATGGCATTCGCCTGAGGCCAACAAGGTGTGATTTTGCGATGATGGAATCCTAGGTAGTCTGCAAACTGTGAGAAAGCCTCACTGATAAAAGGAGGACCATTGTCAGTTTTTACTGTCCTTGGGATCCCAAACATGGAGAACACTTTGTCAATGACTGGGATAACAGAAGATGCTGATGTTGAGTGTATACTTTCAACGACTGGATAGCGAGAATACTAGTCTGTGATAACGAGCAGGTATTCCCCCGTAGGGAGTGGTGCATAAAAGTCTGCACTGACACTGTGCCAGGGCGTTTCCGGTAATGGTGACATCTGCAGAGGGTCAGTGTGTGTGACAGGTGTGCTAGCTTGGCACGGCAGACAGTTTTGAACTGCAGATTCTGCTTTCCGATCGATCTCTGGGAACCATACTTTGGTACGTAGCAGCGCTTTGGTCTTGACGATACCCTGGTGCCCTTCGTGTGCCAGTTGTATTGCTCTTTCTTGTAGGACAGTTGGAATGACTATCCTCGTGCCTCTGAGAATGAAGTCAGATGAGTCGGCTACTGTTAGTTCACTTTGAACATGTTTGAATGATTTCAAAATGTCAGCATGCTGGGATTTATCTGTTAGATGCCACGTGTTGTTCCTGATGTGACCGATGACTTCCTGCAGAACCTGGTCTTTCAGAGTCTCTGTTTTTATCTCGTGAAGTGTCATGGCTTTTGGGGTGGAGTGATAAGAGAAGAAATTGACATACTCTTCTGCAACCTTACATGCACGAGCACTTTCAGTCTCCTGTGTTGGCACTGGATGACGTGACATAAAGTCAGCTGGATTATCAGCACCTTTTCTGTATTCCACTCTGAAGTTATATGGCTGAAGTCTCAGTCCCCATCTTTCTATTCTGGCAGGTGGTTTTGATCTTGGGTTATTCCAGATGATTTCGAGTGCCTTGTGATCGGTCACCAGTGTGAATGGATGTCCATAAACATACAAATGGAAATGTTCGCAACTCCACACAATGGCGAGTGCTTCTTTCTCAGTCTGCGAGTATCCCGTTTCCACATCACTCAGTGCTCTGCTTGCATATGCAATAATGTGCTTCATCCCCTTTTCATCTTTTTGACAGAGAATGGCGCCCAGTCCTACTGAACTAGCATCAACTATCAGTTCAGTCTGTCTGCTGGGATAGAAGTAGGACATCGTCGTGTCGCTTGTGAGACTGACCTTGAGTGCCTGCAACGCAGTTTCTTGGTCTTGACCCCATGTCCAAGGGGTGTCCTTGTGCGTGAGCCTGCGCAGTGGCTCAGAGATCGATGAGAAGTCTCTGATGAACCTTGAGCAGTAATTGGCCATGCCAAGGAGACTTTTGATGTCATCAGATGTTTTTGGGTTGGGAGCGTGTTGAACTGCTGCAACCTTTTTTTAGGATGTGAGATTGCTTAGGATCTTTTCTTTCCTTTTTCAGTTTTTTTTTTTCTCCTTCTTTTCTCTTTTTTGTTTCCTTCTCTTTCTTATGAGGTAATAGATAGCGCTAGAATAATTTATGCATTATGTTTGACGACACAGATTATAAATCATATGATTTTGAAGTAGGTATTGACCCTGAAAGGAATGTGCTTAATACAATTAATGTCACATGTGATTATTTTACAGAGGAGCAATTCAGGGATAAGGTTGATATAGCCAATACATTTTCTTTAATTCATATTAACTGCAGAAGTCTTTATAGAAGTTTTGCTTCGATTGAAGATTTTCTGTATAGTCTGAGAGGCAAGTTTCAAATAATTGCTCTGTCTGAAACATGGTTAGATGAGAATAAGGGTTGTAATTTTTGTATTGAAGGATACGATTTGTACTTTGTGAATAGAATTAAGACAAAGGCAGGAGGGGTGGCACTTTTCGTTAATTGTGATTTGAAATGTAAAAAAGTTGAATGTATGTCTGTTGTTATGGATGATTTAATGGAGTCTGTGACAGTAGAATTGGATATAGAAAAGAGAAGTAATATAATTGTAACGTGTATATATAGGAAACCGGGATCACAGATTGAGTTATTTACAGAAGCAGTAGAAAATTTATTGAGTAAGGTTAAGGGAAATAAGACTGTATGTTTGTGTGGTGATTATAATATTGATCTTTGTAAAGTGACAAATGATAAGGCTTCGTCAGATTTTTTTGAATTATTATATGGTAAAGGATTTTATCCTTTAATTATAAAGCCGAGTAGAATAACGGATAAATCAGAAACACTAATTGATCATATTTTTATTAATAGTTTGGAGAATAATATTGAAAGTGGCCTCATCATAAATGATATAAGCGATCATCTACCAGTCTTTTTTATTTTCGATTTAAATATGAAAAGAAAGAAAGAAGCTAGTTTTGTGAGTTATAGAAGGTTAAGAAATGATGAAGCAATTAATAGGTTTAGACAAGATCTCATGGAAACGGACTGGAAGGAGGTTTATGTTAATGAGGTCAACATTGCATATGGAGTATTTCTAAATATATATTTGGCCTTGTATGATAAACATTGTCCATTGATATCATTTAAGCATAAGAAAAAGAATATAAATATGAAACCTTGGATAACTAAGGGTCTTGCAAATGCGTGTAAAAAGAAAAATAATTTATATAGGGAGTATATAATATATAGAACTAAAAATGCGGAAATGAAATATAAACTATATAAAAATAAGTTGGTATTAATATTGAGGAAAGCTAAGAAAGATTACTATAATAAAGTTTTTCAGGAAAACAAAAATAATATTAAGGGCATTTGGAATATTTTTAAAGAGGTATTGGGTAATAAGAACACACCCATAGTTCGGCCTAATTATTTTATTAATAATAATCAAGTTGTTAAAGATAAGACCGAAGTAGCAAACGAATTCAATTCTTTTTTTGTAAATGTTGGACCTACCTTAGCAAATCTAATCAGGAAAAATGATGATCCAGGAGATGAGGAAGCCTGGATAGGTGATAATAGAATGGTTAATTCCATATTCTTAGCCGATACTACCATAAAAGAAATAGTAGCAATCGTAAAAAATTGTAAAAATAAAAAATCTACTGATTGTGAAGGTATAGACATGGTCATAATTAAAAAGACAATAGATTGTATAAGTACTCCTCTTTGTTATATTTTTAATCTTTCGCTACAGTCAGGAGTATTCCCTGACAGAATGAAAGTGGCAAAAGTAATACCATTATATAAATCAGGAGATAAGCATAGTTTTAACAATTATAGGCCAGTGTCTCTTTTATCACAGTTTTCAAAATTGCTAGAAAAACTCTTTGCACAAAGACTTGATAGTTTTATTGAAAAATATCAACTAATACATGAAAACCAATTTGGATTTCGTAAAAATAGGTCAACGGCATTAGCGTTGTTGACTTTTATTGAAGATATTTCATCTGCAACACATAATAATAAATACACAGTGGGAGTATTTGTTGATTTAAAAAAAGCTTTTGATACGATACAACATTCTATTTTGATTTCTAAATTGTATAACCATGGAGTGAGAGGAGTAGCATTGAATTGGTTAATGAGTTATTTAGAGAATAGGTTGCAATATGTTTATTATTTTGGCAATACTTCTGAAAGACTGAAGATTGTATGTGGTGTTCCTCAAGGTTCTATTTTGGGACCTAAACTCTTTAATTTATATATTAATGATATTTGTGACGTATCTAAAAGGTTAAATTCGATTTTATTTGCAGATGACACAAATTTTTATTGCTCTGGAGAGAATTTGAAAGACTTGGTTGAAATTATGACTTCTGAGATGTTAAGAATAAAAAAATGGTTTGATGTAAATAAATTATCTTTGAATCTGACAAAAACGAAATATATGATATTTGGCAATCGTGTAAAGGAGGATAAAGTCATTATGTTTATAGAGGAAGAATTGATTGAAAGAGTTACTGAATTTCGTTTTTTGGGTGTAATAGTGGATGAGAATTTGACATGAAAATCTCATATTGAACATATTAGAAAGAAAATGGTCAAAAGTATTTATATTTTGGGTAGTATAAGAGATTTATTAAATTATAAAACAATGCGTATTTTATATTTTTCTTTGTTTTTTTCATATATCAACTATTGTGTTGAAGTTTGGGGGAATACATATGAGAATACCATAAAACCTTTAAACCTATTACAGAAGAAAGTTATACGAATAATTCATAATGTTAAATATAGAGAACATACAAACAAATTATTTATAGAATCAAAATTATTAAAATTAGGAGATTTAGTGAAATTACGGACATTATTAATTATGTTTAAGGCTAAAAATAATATTTTGCCTTTTAAGTTACAAAGAGTATTTTTGATGTGTTCAAGGGGAGAAGAGAATAGAAGGAAATTTTATTTTAAACATCAGTTAGCCAGGACTACACAAAGATTAATGAGCACAACGGTTAGGGGTATAAGACTGTGGAATTCACTTCATTATAATTTAAAGAATTGTATAAATCTACAATGTTTTAAAAAGTGTTATATGTTTAAAACGATAACTCAGTATGAAGAATGCGAATGAATGTGATGTTGGTTTGGGATTCGACCGGAGAGAAATGTCAATATTAGTTTGTTCTTGATTTTTGGTGCCCATCGGTGATATAAGTTCGATGGTAGATAGGGGGCAGGGTTTAATAAGAATATTTTCTTCTTCCTGCTCCTTTTCACACATGGTTGTTGTGTTTTGTTGATAGAAGATGTGGTTGTTTTGTTTGATTTGTAGTACCAAGTGTGAAATAAATAAAAATGAAATGAAATGAAAGGATCTGCTGAAACGCCACCTGCAGAGAAGATGAAACCAAAAAACTCAAGTTTCGTTTTATTAAATTCACACTTCTCTCGATTCAGAGTAAGACCTGACTCTGATAGTCGCTTTAAGATTGCTGTCATGATCAGCCTGGTCCCTGCCAAAGACTATAATGTCATCACTGAGATTTTTGACTCCGTTCAGTCCTTGCAGCGTCTGATAAA
The DNA here is from genome assembly GCF_057382275.1 of Copadichromis virginalis. NCBI lineage: Eukaryota > Metazoa > Chordata > Actinopteri > Cichliformes > Cichlidae > Copadichromis > Copadichromis virginalis. Next base: position 6,086,305 of record NC_140622.1, read on the forward strand.
TAGCATTTTGGAACACTTCAGCTGCAGAAGAGACTCCAAGTCCCAGATGAGTAGTGAATGTCGTAATGTAGCGGCTGTCAGGGTGTAATTCAAGTTGGTGGTATCCTGCCCTGAGATCAAGTTTTGAGAACACCGTAGATCCATTCAGCTCATGGATTACATCATCAATCGTGGGCGTGACGTGTGGTTCTCGTTCGATTGCAGTGTTCGCTTGTCTCATGTCCACACATATCCGTACGTCATCCGGATTCTTTGGTTTCGGCAGTGTTACAATGGGTGAAACCCACGGTGTTGGTCATGTAACCTTTTCAATAATGTCATCAGCTTCTAATTTCTGAAGTTCGTCCTCCACTTTTTGACGTAAATGAAAAGGAACACGTCTGTGTGGTTGACAGGTTGATTTTACATCTGTGTTTATGTGCAGTTTCACTTGAAAATCTTTGAGTTTTCCAATTCCCTGGAAAAGTTCTGGGTGTTGTTCTACTAGCTTGTCTGCAACAGAACGTTGAGACTGAGAAGAGACCGCAGTGACAATATGGAGGAGTCCCAAGGCTTTTGAGGTTTCAAAACTCAAAATATTGAAACCTCCTCCTTTAATGACAAAGAAGGAACACCTAACTGTTTTGTCTTGTTTTTCCACACTGCACCTGAACGCACCACACATAGGGAGAGACGTAGATGAGTGGTATGGGTAAATCTTGATGTCTGTAGAAGTCAATGTAGGACGTGGTGTCAGTTTGTTGTAGGTAGCTTCAGTTAAGCAGTTAGCAGTGGCCCCAGAATCGATTAGCACCGGTATCTGGGTGCCCCTTACTCTGATTTCAGTATGTGGGAGTTTAGGATGTTTAGCTGTGTTCACCACATATACATAGGCGTCATCACTGCTGGATGTGTGTCCTGTCTCCACATGTGCAGCGCTATCTGTTACTTGATGAACAGTTTGCGGTGGCAGATTTTTCTTATACTTCTTTCCACAAGAGCGACATTGCTTTGCAAAATGATTGTATTTGCCACAAGAATTACAGATTTTGTCTTTGGCTGGGAAGCCTTGCTCATGAGGATATCTGCCTCCACAGTTTCGACAGCGGTTATTCGGCTGCCATGAGGGTGTCCATTTGTTTCTAGCCGTGGTGTCACGTCCTGTTTTGTGCTGTACTTTATTAACTGCAGCTGTCTTGTCAGCTTCCATCCCTGTAGCTTGCAATTCAGACAACTCACATGCATGCCCATGATTTAATAGATCATCCAAAGTTAAATCAGGTTCTCTGAGTGCTTTTCTACGCAGCTGTGATGATGTACAGCTTTGGATAATTTGTTTTGATTTCTGCAGTAATGTCTGCAAACTCAGTTTTTGGCTAGAATCCTAAGCCTGGTGTGATAGTTGTCCAACGTTTCACCTGACTCCTGCACCGCTTTCCTGAACAGATAAATCTGATACTGCACGTTTTTCTTAGGCGCAAAGTACACTGACAATTTCTGTTTTGTATCTACGTACTTGTCGTCATCCGTTGCTAACGTGTCGTAAACGTCATGCACTTTTTCACCAGCCACATGCAGCAATAATGCTCTTAATCTCGCATCCCCAGTAATATTCATTGCGGTGGTGTAGTTTTCAAACCTCTGAAGCCATTTTGTCCAGCGAGGTCCGACGGAACCGAGGTCGGTCTCCGTGTCGAAGGGTGGAAGTGGAGTAGCGTGTGCAGCCATGTTCTTGTCTCCTAAGCTCCGGGTAGGGCAACTTCCTTCGTCTTGCTTTGGTTGTAACCTTTACTCTCATCGCCAATGTAATGTTTGCATGCCTCAAACATTAATGATGACACCTTCAGTATTTCTCAGTTCTATTCTTTAATTCTCAGGCTTGCAGCGGCAACCCAGTCTGCAGCGCTAACTTGTTCATCTACAGTTTTCTGTTGTCTTTTTTTTTTTTTTTTTTTTTTTTTAATATCTCCTCCTTCCGCCTTACATTCGACCTTTCAAAATAAGTTCTGTAAACATCACAGGTGTAGTGAAGGCAGTTTTTTCTCTGTCTGGTGGGGACACCCCAACCTGCCAATATCCACTGGCAAGATCAAGTGTGGAAAAATACTTTGCGTTACCCAAACTGGCAAGTGACTCTTCTATTCTTGGAAGAGGGTAAGCATCTTTATGGGTCACAGCATTAAGTTTACGATAATCCACACAAAATCTAAGTGTCCCATCCTTCTTACGGACTAACACAATCGGAGAAGCCCATGGACTGCAACTAGGCACAATGATGTTAGCATCCAACATACCTTGAATCAAACTCTTCACCTCCTGATATAACTTTGGTGGAATTTGTCTATAGCGCTCACGGACTGGTGCAGCATTGCCTGTAGGAATCGAATGCTGCATGGTGCTTGTCAATCCATAATCTTCCTCATGCACAGGAAGATTATGCATGAGCACACTGCTCTGTGCTTATGCAATAAAGCCTGCAGTTTCTCCAATTCCTCTGTGGACAAATGAAGACCAGTTAAATCAGGGAACATGCATTTCTCCTTGGGCAGGGCTTGTCCATACTCTGTTTACACCAACACGAGTCATGTTCACACTATTCTCTTGTATGATATCTGCTGGGTCAATAATAAAAGTCTTACCAACTTCTGATGTCTGTAAAGGTACATTGGTGAGTCATTAAGGTTTTGGACCCTAATCAAAAGCCTCCCATCATGGACTGTAGATAATGTTCTAGCAATTAAGACTTCACCCACCTCGACAGGTTCCACCAGGCATTGATAATCCCTGCCATCCACTCCAGTCTTCGTACGACCCCAAACCAACATCTCACTCCGAGGGGGAATCTGTATAGGATGGCGATTTATGGTACGTACATACCCAATGGACCCATCTAAAGCTGCAAACCGTGCCTGACTGGCACAAATCTGAAAAGCAGTAGTCCAAGCTCTCTGTTCGGCTCCACTAGAGGAGAGGTAGGCTAAGGGCTTCTCCTGATCCATTTTTTCGTAACACTGTGAAATAACATTCATAGCCAGGACGCCTTCACTGTCGGTTAAACATTGGTCCTTAATCACCAAAAAACCACATTCAGGGAGTTCCACCTGTCCAATCTTCACATGTAGCAATACATAACCCAGGTATGGAATATCTAGTCCATTAGCAGCCTCGAGCACCAGCCAGCTGCTTGCATCCTTCAATTTCATACCATTACTGCCGAAGTGTTTAGAGAAGTAGCTGTTCTTTATCAGTGACACATTTGATCCAGTATCCAGAATACACTGTATTGGGACATCATCAAGACACAAGCTGACTTTAGGAACTTTTCCAATCAGTTTTTTCACATCAGTTTGAGGCCCATTGGCATCGACACAACCCACTGTCTGGGCTGCCACAGTGGTGTCGTCTAGTTTAACGATCCAGATCTAGGCGTGCTTTTACAGAACCGAGCTATGTGGCCTGGCTGGGAACAAGTGTTACAGATGGGGCTACCTTGTTCATCATAGCTGTTTGAGTAGACTCTGGGTCTGCTCCCTCCTTTCTTGATCTGGACTGGTCAGTCTGTTTCCAGTCCAAAGTCCCTTGTGTAGCTTGATGAAGTTCTGATCGGATTTCTTTGATCAAAGTCTGTGATAAATCATTGAATTGTGTAGTCATTTGCTTGTTCATGTCCTCCCACAACTCTGATTTGATCTGTTCCATATCCTTAGCATTACAGGTCTTGTATCTTTCACCTTTGGCAGCAAAACACTGGACTGGATCAACCATTTCACCATAAACGTGTTCCCTCAGGATTAGTTCTGCTTTAATTTCTGCAAATGTCAACTGATCATTCATTAGAATTTTTGTTCTGAATTCACCTCTAAGGGCAGTGTCTCTCAAGCCTTCAACCAGATGATCTCTGAGAAGAATATCTTCGTCATTCATACCTCTAGGGTCCTTCCTCTTTAACCTGAGAAAATGTTCTTGTAATCTCAGTGCAAATGAACTGATGTCTTCATGTGTTTCTTGGCGAGCGTTGAAGAACTGAGAGCGCAGGACCGAAGCAGTTGTTTTATCCCCATACAACTTATCTAACTCATTAAAAATTAGCTCAGGTCAATTACACTTCTCTGGTGCTAGAATTAAAATCTCTCTTTTAGCCTTGCCTTCTAAGTAACAGAGTGTTAATTCTGCTCTAAAATCTACAGGAACTCCTTGCAAAGCAAATGTTGTCTGCAAATTACTTTTCCATTCACCTAGACTAATATCTGAATGCTTCCCTCTAAATTTAGTTGTGACCATATTAAACATAGGGATCATACCAAAGGGCCTAAACCCTGCACTAGAAACTGGTGCTTCTCTATTTGGGCCAGACTGTGATTCACTCTGATCAGTCATCTTGCTTTTGCCCACTACAGATTATGGTAGCCAGACCCTGTCGACAACGCCAGTTGTAACACACCAAAAGAAAGACTCTAGGTCTGACCAACCGTCTCAGTCGTGAGCAAAAAGATGACAGTCAATAAAATTCTAAAAGATAATTTATTGACAAAAAAAATATCAAGAGATAAAACAGTCCAGTGTCCCATTTATGAATCGTATAAAAACACACAGTCCCAAGGCCAGAGCCAGCTATGCCACACGGCCAGTTGCACTCCACGTGTTGCCTTTAACAGGGTTAGAAGTTGTCCTTGGAGACCCACCACCCTGCAAGCAAATAGCCAGTGGTCACTCCAGCCTCTGCAACTCTGCTACCCTTAGGCTGTGGCATATAATAGGCCCTGGCCTGCACAGAGAGACAAAACGACACTTTCACTATAGAATTCATAGCACAAAACCCAAACATCTGATTTCATCACATTACATACCTGCACAGAGACAAAACGACACAGCAGTGTTTGTAGTATGGGCTATAAGTAGACCAGTGTATCAGTGCAATCAAGTACACCTGCCTCTAATTAGTCCAACCCCATTCCAGCCATTGGCTCACCAAAAATGTGACACACACACACACACACAAAACCACTCCCAACCCAGTGCAACTTCACACAATAATATGGAGCTGAATTAACACAGGCACATTAGTCTACCATGTTACAGCCATATTCCATATAAATCAAGTATCATACAAAAATAAAAATAGCTTCAAATACAGTTAAGACAATAAAAGAATATGACTTTAAGGACTTCACAACATTAGTTCCGTTATAGTACACCAACATCGTTATACATTAGCACTAAGGGAACACTGAATGGCCTGGTGGGTTTTTTCCATAAAACTACTCGTCTAAGATCACCACAAAATTATCAATTTCACCTGTGATCTTGTATCACCATTGATCTCTGAGCTTTGTGTTGGTTCGCCTGTCACCTGACAAATAGGACATACATGACAATAAGACTAAAATGTGGAGCTGCTTCAGTGTTTCTGTCAGTTTGTGCAGATCTAGACTCATCAGTAATGTTTGTAGTGTGAGTGCATTTTAAAAACAATTTGTGCAAACTGCACTACGAGGTGGAATATTTGCAAAATCATGACTACTTTGTGATATTTTGTCTCAAAAATTAACCCTATGAAATTATCATTACCATTAGGATGAAATTATTGTGTCTCCAACATTTTAACGTTAGACATATAATTCTAACAGCCTCTGTAAACTAATATCCTGGCTTGCTCGAGGCTGCTGTTTTCTCTGACACTTTCAATCAAAAATAGAAATGCTGCTCTGAGACCGAGATAACTAATAGTGCTGCATGTTGTGCAGTTAGTTTCCAAAAAACGTTATTCGTGGTTACATACCGTTTTAGACTGATGTGGGCCAAAGCCTAGCATAGCCTGTAACGTTATTGTGACGGACACATTTTATGAGTTAACTTGGCTTTAAGTGACTTACAGGTTTCTTTGAAAAACACTTTCTTATATCCAGGTTCTTCCTTTTTGCTGCCATCCTCCTCTCCTCCTTGCAGGTCCTCGCAGCGCAGGCTTGCTGCTGCTAAAACTAAACAGAGCTCCCTGAGAGGCACAGCCAATCACATTGCCCATATTTGTCACATGAGGTAGAACGCCAGTAATTTAACGCTTTCTGCACCGCTGGGTGAATGAGACGCTGACAGATCGTTTTTTTCTTTTTCTTTTTATCGATCAAATTATTGGTGGGGACATGTCCCTTCCGTCCATGCCAAATCTACGCCCTTGCTTTATATACTGAAAATGATATCTTAAATCTAGATGAATAATTGTGAAATTACATCACAGGTGAAATTCTTTACAGCTTTACATCGGTTGTACAGTTCCATTGTTTTGTTTTTTAAATTCTATCGCAATAGAGCCCAAATGCCTTTGTTTTTACTTTGGGGACAGTGGCTCTGTAGCTTCTGGATAAACAAACTACCAGACTACAAAATGCAAATTGAGGGGTGCTCGTGGTCACGTGACGCAATTGGACCGTTCCCCATGACCAACGTGTCAGGTTGCTAAGTTAGCTAGTAAGCTAGCTGCACTTAGCTGACCAAATGATGTGGCTCGAAGAAGAAGATGCCGCTTTGCGACGTGCCAGCGATAAGACTGTTAGCTGGAAGAGATGAATCGACTATGTCAAAAATTGTAAAGACAGCTACGTACTCGGACGACAGGCAAACAACGGTAAGCTGGGCCTTTTCTAGTCACTGTGCTGGCTTCAGCTAATACAGCAGAGTAAGCTAATCAGCTAGCGGTAAGTCCTCATCTTGCAGCATCAGCACCACCGGGCCAGCGTTACCCAACTCTCCGGAGTCCGTCCTGGCCAAAACAACAGTGTGTCTCACACAAATTCTGATACATGTAAGATAGTGCTTGTGATGTTTAAGCCAATCGCATCGTTCCCCATGAAAGATCATTCCATGCCTCTAATTGTGTTATTTATGACTCTCACTCATAAGGGTTGTCGGTGGTTAGGGGTCATTCATAATTCTCCTGTCAGACTTTTCCCTGTGTTGTGTGATTCTGCCAGACAGAAGAGACTGAGTGTGTGAAGTGATTAGTAAAATGTCCCACTGGGGTTTTGTTGCTCTCTGGTTTAGCTCGTTAATGAGTGACAGGTGAAAAAGGATGAACACCAGCTCTTAGCCTGACAGTAAATTGAGCATTGTGCTCTTTGGCACATCATCCAGGTTTGTGATCAGACAGTCCAAAAACATTGGTCTCTTGTTTTTCCCTAATCACTTTTCTTTACTTTGATGGAAAATTTTATGAGGTGAAGGAAAAGATTATAACTAGTCTACCTAATAATGTGACAGTGGATGTTGTTGACATAGATCTGCTCTGTTGAAACTAATGTCCTGAAGGTGGATTACGAAAAGCTTAACTTAGGTACTTAAGTGTCATGCTATGTTCTTAGTGTGTTTTTCATGCAGCCTATTTAAAGAAAAATCTCACTTATCAGGTTGTATTTTCTTAAAGGAATGTATACAAAGTGAATTGAGATGTTTGTCATCCTGAGGTTAGTTGTGCACTCTGTTTACTCGTATGTTCTCTTCCTGTTGGAGAGAGATGAGAGATGATTTCATTAAACAAAGGTCTGAAATATCATCGTCTGTAAATAATGGCTGTCAAATAACAGAAAGTACAATTTAACAGTATTTCAACAATGCTTATAATTATTATTTTTTTTAAATGAACTGGAGGAACTCTAATAATTGGGTGGCTGTAGCTCAGGAGGTGGAGTAGGTGGTGGTTCAGTCCTTGGCTCCCCCAGTCTGCATGCCAAATATCCTTGGGCAAGATACTAACCCCAAGTTGCTCTGTGATGCATCTATCGGAGTATGAATGTATGTGAATGTTAGCTAGAAAGCACTTAAGTTGTTTTAAGTTAACTGTTACTTTAGGAGTGTTTGCATTCATAAATAATAATAAAAAAAATAGAGCTTTTGAAAAGGTTTCCCGGTTTCTTCTTTTTCCTTACCTACATTTTACATATAAACCATCTCAGCAGGAGGAAAAGGAAAAGTTTCACATGTTAAAACATAAATGGTCATTCAAAATCTAGCGATAGGTCTGGGTCGCTAAAGAATGACATCTGGTCCAGATCTGGAACAATGTCTGCCTACTCTAGAGTTGGCCTGTGCTCTAAAGTAACGTCTGTGACTAAAATTAATAAATGATAATAATAATGATTCATAATAATCCTTAAAACAGATAGTACAGCAGCACTTAAGTTGAGGCTACAAAAATTGCAAACTGGATAATAGCAAACCATCGATTTGCTCTGCTCATATACTTTATTGAAGATCTTTTTCTAAATCTGTGCCACATAATGGTTCATTCCTGTGAACAACTTTATAACAAGCACATTGTATTTCAGCAGCGTGGTATTGAGCTGTAATTTCATGCATGATATGGTCCATCCTATCACAGCTGACAGGGTAAAATGCAGGTTACACCCTTGCCAGTCAGTCGCGTGGCTAACAGATGGGCAGCCATTCACACTCACACCTACAGACAGTTTCAAATCACCAGTTAGCCTACATTATAATGCCAAAAGTATTCGCTTGTCTGCCTTCACACAGATATGAGCTTGACTGCCATCCCACTCTTAATCCATAGGGTTTAATATGATGTTGGTCCGCCCATTGCAGCTATAACAGCTGGTAAGGCAATCCTTACCAGAAGAGTTGAAGCTGTGTTTACGTGTGGGAATTTGTAACCATTCTTCCCGAAGCACATTTGTGAGGTCTGACAGTGATTTTGGATGAGAAAGTCACCTCTGTAGTTCATGCCAAAGGTGTCCTGTCGGGTTGAAGTAGGGCTCTGTGCAGGCCAGTTCAGTTGTTCCACACCAAACTAACTTATCATGTCTTTATGGCCCTTGTTTTGTTCACTGGTGCACAGTAATGTTGGAACAAGAAGGAGCCATTCCCAAACTGTTCTCACAAATATCATCCAAAATTTCTTGCTATAGCATTAATAGATTATTTTCACTAGAACGAAGCTGAGCTCAACTTCTGAAAAACAACCCCACACCGTAATCCCCCTTCCTAACTTAACACTTGGCACAATGCTGTCAGACAAGTACTGTTCTCCTGGCAACCATCAAATCCAGATTCATCCATTGAATTTGTTACTCCAGAGAAAGCATCTCCACTCTTCTAGAGTCCAGTGGTGGCTTGGTGTACACCACAGCATCTGATGCTTTGCATTGGTTGGTGATGTAAAGCATGGATGCAGCTGCTCAGCCATGGAAGCCTATTCCATGAAGCGCTCTAAGCACTGTTCTCGAGCTAATCTGAAGGCCACATAAAGTTTGGAGGTCTTAGGTGTATTGACTCAGCAGAAGGCTGTGGACCTGTGCACACTATGTGACTCAGCATCTGCTAACCCCACGCTGTGATTTTACATGGCCTACTACTTTGTGGCTGAGTTGTTGTCATTCCCAGTCACTTCCATAATGCCAATAACAGCTGACTGTAGACTATTTAGTAGTGAGGAAATTTCAAAGCTGGTTCATCCTGTCACAGTACCGTGCTGAAGTTCACTGAGCTCATGAGAGTGACATATTCTTTCACAGATGTTTGTAGAAGCAGCCTGCATGCATAGATGCTTGGTTTTATGCGCCTGTGGACATGGAAGTGATTGGAACACCTAAATTTAGGTGATTTAGGTTGAGTGAATACATTTCACAATATAGTGTAGCATGCTTGTCCTTGGACTGTGAGAGGAAGCAGGAGACAACCCAACATGCATGGAGAGCACACTCAAACTTCACATTTAAACTAGGATCTCAGCACAGCGACGAGAGAGAGGGGGCCAGGCTATGCAACCGAATTTGTTAATCACCAGTTGTTAGCCAGCGCACTAGAAAAGACGAATATATGAACGGAGACACAGAGTTGTGCTATATTCTTATGGAGGCTGTTTACTCTGCTGGCTGACTTGTTTCCAGATTAGTCACATTACCGTAACTGAAACATGGTGTGAGGAAAACCATTTAATGGGCCATATTTCTTTATTAGCACTCAGTGGAAGCGACTGTCACATCCCACACTCATTAGCTGGTAACGCTCAGCTTTCACACACTGGGTCATGTCCACCAACACACCAGCTTCCCAGAGGAGCTTATGGATACGGCACAAATGCGTGAGGCGTTTTGGCTGATTTGTGTCTAATACTCTGTTGAGTGAAGAGATTTATTCACAGTGGCTTCGTTAGATCAGTTTCACATAACTGTTAATATTTGATACACATGCGTCACGTTGGTCATGAAGAACAGCTTCTCACTCACCAGCTTGTTATCGAGAGCTTCCTATAAACAAAGCCAAGCAGTGTCAGGCTCCAGCCCAGCAGAGTCTTGAACTGATTGGATAGGCTACCTATCCAAAACACAGGCTGAAGGTGGAAGCACTTCAGCCTGTGTCATACTGAAAAGACAGGCTATAACTTTACACTGTCAATTATTCAGAGACGTTAGGAGTCTCAACAATAGTGTCCTAAACGTGGAATGCTTTCAAATGTGTTTAAAAAAAAAAAAACCCCTGAAGGGATTGAAATCTCTTAAATGACAGAAGCGGCTGCCTGAATGTTTACTCTTCCTGTTTGCAGTACTAGTCAAATACTTATTTTTAGGCCTCACAAACACAGACTGCTGGATGCACCAGAGTTTTTACACTTTCAGTCTGCCTGTAGGGTGCATGTGTATTTGGTACTAGACATGAGTCGACGTGTTCACAAAGAATTGGTGGATGCATGAGTCTTGCGCTCAGTGACTGATAGAACTGTAAGACTGGTTAGATCACTCCTCAGTACCTTGTGATTTATTTTGCTGGAAAAATAAGAGCAAAATTTTCAGCATTCTGAAAAAACAGACAGGTTAGAATGATTTGAACATTTTGTTGGTGCACATTATGTTCACGAGATTGCTTGCTATTTTTTATTATGTGTTCAAAGCTGAGCTTGTGTTTTACAGCTTAGCACAGACTTGGTTGTTATCGTGCAGCCATCATTAGTACACACTTGTTGAGCTATTCACTCTTCTTTTATATAGATAGATAGATAGGTAGATAGATAGGTGTGTGTGTTTGTGTGGCAAAAAAGCAGGCCATTAAGGCCATTAGTAAATCTGGCCTGCAGCCTCGTTGCTCTTTGATTAAGCTCTCTGCATTAACTTCAGGGAGGAAGGAAAGTCAAAGGTCAGGGAATCATTTGCCCATCAAAAAGTCAGCATGTGCGATACAGTGACCCTGCTCAATTTTTGATGGGTCTCACTGAGGCAGACAGCCTGAAAGGTGCAGAGTTTCACTCCTCCAGCAGTAGTTAGCACACGATGTTGAAGGCCTATTAGAGCTCTGGGTGTAACGTGAGAGATGGTTGGTCCCCAAAGTTAAATCGACACTCTGGAAGATTGGTGTGGCACAACTGTGATATCAGGCTACATGTTCAAGTAAGGTATTGGTGCTCTGAAAGAGGATGTGGTCACCTGAATAATTGATAAATGTGTCATCAGTCTTGTAAAACAGGAGAAATCGGAACTTATTGAAGTGGATTTGGAACAAATTATCATGCAGCGATTTTACTGCGTGCTCATCTTGTAGTCTTTGTGATTCTCATACTTTGTAATGCAGCAGCTGCTGCTGTTGTCCCCAGGCTGTATGCACCTGCTCCCAGAGGTGCAGTGGTCAGACCAACACACAATCTGCTGACACGGTGGCTCAGTTTGCACATTTCCCTCTCTCCCCTGGGCTCTCCTGCCAGGCAACGCTCTTATATCTCATCCGTGTGCACACCTTGTCACTGTTTGTGTTATCGGCACGAGAAAAGCTCCTGCTATGTTTTTTTTCTCCTCCCACCTGCGTTTGACACAATGTTTATTCCCACCTTTCAGCCCGTGCCATGGCAGCAGGTGTCAGCATACTGAGTGACCTGCCTAACTCCATCGGTGGAGCCCGCAGTGGAGAGACCAGCACAGAGATGGAGGCAGGTAGGAGAGCTCTGCACCACACAAACAACACAGGAACAACACCTGCTTTTTATTTGGCAAGGAGATGGCACAGGACTGAGTTAGGAGTGAATTTCACGTCTGGTTGGGTTTTCTTTAATGTAGGTTTACGGAGCATCAAGATAATCCTTATTTTATTCTCAGCTCTTATACGCAAAACAGATGAATGAAAATGTGTGTGGTGTACTGTATGTAACAGGTGGATGAAATGAGAGTGTGTTGTCTGACTATTCCAAAACTTGTTGAATGATTAGAGAGCCACTCAATTCATAATTGTCGATTCAAAGGTCACTTTGAGTTTCAAAAAACAAATATGGTGGTCGAAAACCTATGTTGGAGTCCAAAATCAGAGGCTGATGTAATGGTGGCTGGTTCCATCTTTTTAATACTGTCACTGTTGATAATGGGTTGGGAGTATGTAGAGGCAAATATATTGGGAAGTGAAGTTACGTTCCTGTCTCATTGTGTGTCAAATTGTGAGTTTACAAGCCTGGGGATTTTCACAGTGTGTACCAGCAATCTTTTTTCCAATATACACTATGTGAAGTAAAGTACTGGACAAGCAACAGGTTACATCTACAGGAGCTGCTCTGCCGTGGAAACCCACGCCATGAAGCTCCCAACATGCTGATGTTAATGCCAGAGGAGGTTTGGAACTTTGCATTTACTGAGTGTTGGCAACTTTCATGCACTATGCACCTCAGCACTTGGTGAGACTACTCTTTAAACTTTACGGGATTTTTCCCTGCAAAGTTGAGCAGCTGTGGGTCGTAAACAATTAAATCCTGCAATAAAACCACTTGGAACCCCTAGAAGAGAAGACATTTCACAGACTGACTTGTTCCAACTGTGACATCCTTTTTATGCTACTGTGCTTGAATTTGGTTTATTCTAAAGAGCTCACTATTCTTCCACAGATGTTTGTAAAGACAGACTGCATGCCTAGGTGTTTGATTTCACACACCTGTGGTACTGGGACTGTGGGCCAAACTCTTGTCCATGTCATGTAAGTTTGTGGTGTGTGATTTCTAAACTCAGTGAGTAAGGAGGCAGTGTTAGTAATGTCAGGGCTGCAGATGTGCAGACCCCAAATCATCATCAGATTTATAACACGTGTTACCTGGAGAGGTACGTTTTCACTGAGCCAAGAAAGAAGAAGAAAGTTATATAGGGTCCGAGTGAGAAGGCACAAGACAGACAGCTTTCCAAAGCGATTCCACTGCTGTGACAACCGTTTAATAAATATCTAAAAAGTGATGCGCAGGCTGAAAAAACAGAGGTTCCTAATAGTGAATCACTAACTCAATCACTCAAGTTAAAGTCTAATTCTCCAGTATCCATATGATAGTACCAAGAAATATAAATGCAATTTATATATTGATTAATATGAATGTTTGTCTGAATGTTTTTGGCTTTCTGTGATAGTTTTAGTACTGTCAGATGTCTGCCTGGTTGCACTGACTGAAAGACTGTAAGACAGACTGATCTGTGAAATATTACAGTAGGAAGTATGAAGGTGGCAGATTTTCAGCCGGTGTTGTTGAGGCTCTGTCCCTTGCAGCTAGTGAAAGCAGCTCTCACTTTTTTGTCAGCCAGCCATCCTGCTGCTCCCATACACTCACAGAGCCCACAGTATCACTTCACCTTTTGGATGCAGTTTAGTGGTAGACTAGCTGATGAACTGTAGCGCAGCCTTCAACCACAGCTTGTTGTCTTCATTTTAACCAGATCATTCACGTTGTTACAGCAGTTGAGTTTGTGTTTGATTTGTTGATGCAAAGACATAATTGCTCTTGTATGTGTGTTACATGTGTGTTATATATATATACAAGAGACATGCATGTATATGTCTCTTGCATTGCTTTAGATTAATATAATGTGGGAAATATGATTCGGGCCAATAACAAGGATTTCATTTAAGCTATCCTGTGTATAATTGACGATTACATTACGTTAATATGAATAGGAACTCACCTGGCTCTCCAGTACAGTTTTCTGCTGAATATATTTGGATCCAGTGCACTTGGTTAATAATGATCCAATCAAAAGCAGAAAAAGGTGTGCCATTGTACCTGCTGACCAGTGCCGTGTGTTCGTGGCTACTGTAGATGTACAGCTTTAAAAACCAAACAAGTGTGACATTTTACAAGCAGCCTGCCTGCCTCAGATCTGTGACATGGTGTGTGTGCGCACTGTGTGAGAACAACATAAGCCCCTGTCCCACCTCCCACTGACGACTTTGGAGATGGTTGTCATGGTGACACTTCAAATGCTACTGATGAACTGATCAGCAATGGGCGATTGTTGAGCCATGATTCATCATGGGCACAGAAGTGCTGAGCCAGGAGCCTTTGTTAGCACAGAGGCGCTGGCTGTGGTGTGCAGGCAGCAGCACTATAGGATGCAGCAGCATCAAGCACGCCGCTCCTTCGCCGGTGAGATGTTGGCCAGAGTGAAGTGGCATGACCGCAGGCGCTCTGCCTCGGACATCCTGCTGAGGGTTCTGCAGCGGCAGTGCAGATCTGCCCTGGAGTTCCTCTCCTCCTCCTCCTCCCACACGGTCATGGTGGCTGTCAGCATGAACCAGCCTCAGTCCGTCACCCAGTGCAAGACCAGCAGATGTAACCACACTGAAGAAAATGAGAAATGTTGCAATTTCTATGATATCTTCTTCTGCAAATGAAGAATTTCCTTATGTTTCTTTTTGTACCATTAGCCAATACAAGGGTCCCTACTGCAAAGTACACCAAGATGGGTGAGACCCTGAGGCATGTCATCCCCGGTCACATGCAGTGCTCCATGGCCTGTGGAGGGAAAGCCTGCAAATATGAGAACCCCTCTCGCTGGAGTGATGAGGAGCAAGCCATCAAGGGACTCTACTCATCCTGGTATGTCGATATCTTAGAGTGTCCATGTAGTTTAAAGTGGGCAGATGTACAGATGTACTGTACTGCATTTAATAGCCATATTAAATGGCCATTAACATGGCCACAATTTCAAATAATAAGGGCAGTGTATGTTTAAGTAAACCCTGTGAGGGTTGTCATCTCAGCCACACAGCTCTGACTCTTAGCAGGGCAACCAATCAAAAGGAAGTAGAGTTAAAGGGAGAAGAAGCTAAAACAACTTGTGTCAGGCATAGAATAAAGTGAGGGACTGCACCAAACGTTCAGTATTAGATACTGAATAGTTTTTAGTATTGATATTGACCATCTTGCTGTTTTTACTTGTTCAACCTTTCATCTTCTCTTATTACAGGATTACTGACAACTTGCTAGCTATGGCAAGGCCTTCCACTGAGATCATAGAGAAATATAACATAATTGAACAATTTCAAAGGTCCATTCTATTTCTTTCACATCTCATTTAAAATGAACATCGTTATAAACAGAAGAACTGTGAGACATAGAACAGCTCTGTGTGTCTGTGTTGACTTGTTTTGTGGACTGCTGTGCTCAGGTGTGGTTTGAAAACCGTTATTAACCTGCAGCGACCTGGAGAACATGCCAGCTGTGGAAACCCACTGGAGCAAGAGAGCGGCTTCACTTACCGACCTGAAACTTTCATGGAGGCAGGCAGTAAGTTCTCATATCTACTTATTGCTTATACACTGAACTGCCCCAAACATGGCCAAAAACGGTGTGCACGAGTAGTTGTGTGACTAGGTAATACCCTTTTATAATCATGGTGGAATAGCTTGTTTGACGGCCTCATTTCTAAAACTCTTAATGTCCACCACACTTAACTTTGCAGCTGGGCTTCATTCATGAGGTTAGCAAGGTTTGGCTAAACAAGTTGCAAATATAAATTCCATTCCTTCAGAAGATAATGTATAGTTCAGTTAAAACATGTGCAAAAAAACTGTACAAAAGCACAAAAAAAGAACAATTACAGTTATTCACTGTTATCATACAACACTGTGAAAAATTCTTATGCCACCCCTCATTCCTCTGTGCTCTGCTTCCACGTAACCAGACATTCTTTGTCAAGTTTTTTAAGCAGTCTTGAGCAATTATTGTATAGTTGTTTTTTTTTAATGTGCTAAGCACATGTGCACCTTTATAGAGCTGTTGTAATCTTGTTATACTGTGTATAATGACAATGAAGGCTTTCAGTTCAGTTCAATTCAATTCAGTAGTCGACCAGACCTACTGAAGGTCTTTTAAAGACTTTTCAATTTCCGTCCAGTGCTTGTACCTAGGGCTGGGCCATATTATACCGTTCACAATAAATGACAATAAAGTTTCTGATTCTGGAAGAAAAAAAAAAAAAAAAAAAAAAAAAAAATGATCGGGGACCATTCTTAATTTCGTTGTTCTCATGACAATGACAATAAAGTTTCAGGCGACTGTCCCACTCTGCCTGAAGTCCTCCACCATAGTCCCCTTGCCTAAGAAGCCCCACATCACTGGCCTGAATGACTATAGACCGGTGGCACTCACCCCAGTGGTAATGAAATGCTTTGAGAAGCTGGTCCGCAGACACATCACAGCAGCCCTGCCCCGCAGCCTGGATCCACACCAGTTTGCCTACAGAGCAAACCGGTCCACGGAAGACGCTGTAGCCACAGCACTCCATGCTGCATTAACTCACCTGGAAGAGCATGGTAGCTATGTGCGGATGCTCTTCGTGGATTACTGCTCAGCTTTTAACACCATCCTTCCACACAAACTGGTGGCCAAGCTACAAGACCTGGGGCTTCCATACAGCACCTGCATGTGGATCAATAGCTTCCTCTCGGGCCGTAGACAGAGAGTCAGAGTTGGCCATCACACATCCTCAGCCCTGAGTCTCAGCACTGGCTCACCCCAGGGCTGTGTGCTCAGTCCACTGCTCTACTCTCTCTACACACACGACTGCACTCCTCGCCACCACAGCAACATCTTTGTGAAATTTGCAGATGACACCACAGTGGTGGGGCTCATTTCCAAGGGAGACGAGTCTACGTACAGAGACGAGGTGGAGCAGCTGACGTCATGGTGTAAGGCCAATAACAACCTCCTCAACACTTCAAAAACCAAAGAACTCATAATAGACTTCTGAAGGAAAAAGGCAGAGATCCAACCACTATTCATAAATGGGGACTGTGTAGAAAGGGTGGCAAGCTTCCGCTTCCTGGGAGTCAATATAGAGGAGAACCTTTCCTGGAGTGTGAACACCTCCGAGCTGCTGAAAAAGGCCCAACAGAGACTGTACTTCCTGAGAATTCTCAGGAGGAATAACATCACACAGAGACTGCTGGTGTCCTTCTACAGAGCCACCATTGAGAGTGTTCTAACTTACTGCATATGCATCTGGTACACTAGCTGCACAGGGGCTCAGAGGAAAGCACTCCAAGGGATCATTAACACCGCCCAAAAGATCACTGGCTGCCCTCTCCCCACACTGGAAGTTCTACACAATGCCCACTGTTTTAAAAAGGCCCAAAACATCATAAAAGACACCTCACATCCTGGCCACTCCCTGTTCGAACTGTTGCCCTCAGGCAGACGGTACAGGGCAATCAGAGCAAGGACTAATAGACTCAAACACAGCTGTTATCCAACTGCAATAACACATCTGAATACTACAAAAAAATGTCCATCACGCCACTCTTGTGTTAATCTATGCACGGTCTGAAGCATGTGTGTGGGAATGTATGTGAATGTTTTACTGTTATATCTTATTAGTATTTTAAGTATTCTATCTATTTTATTTATTGAATTTTATTGTTTTATTTATATTTTGATATTGCTAGGGATGATGCAATGATCGGGGACCATTCTTAATTTCGTTGTTCTCATGACAATGACAATAAAGTTTCTGATTCTGATAATGTTAGGCAACGATAGGAAAATGAAATATCGCGATAGAATATGAGTAAAACGCGCATGCGCAGTGCCTTTGTTTTCATACGCACATGGCCGATTGTTGAGTGAAACAGATGAACCAGAATTGGTTTGTAAAAATGGTGCAACTTCAGTGATGTGGAACTGGTTTGGTGTTTGTCCGTCAGATACACAACAAAGCACATTTTTTTGCAGAACATGCAAGCGGCCGTCGTTATTGTCGTATTTGTCGGACTAAGATGCTCTTAAATCTGGGAGTAATCTGGGTCCTAAACTCCGTATGCAACACTGCAGCATCACTTAGAGTTAAAAACTGTCTAAATTCTTTCATCTTTAATAAAACGATCAGCATTGCTGCTTTACCAGGTGTAACTATGAAGTTTAACTTCCAGGCATCCATGAAAACATAATTTATTACATTTAACGGAGTTAGAAGTTAGCAGGAAGCTAGCGGAAGTTAGCTCGCTAGTTTCGCTAGTTACCTAAACATGATATAGCATGTTCTGACTGAGAGATTTCTGAAAAAATTCAAACGTACAGCTCTGCTATCACTTCCAACATAAATGAAGACAGGAAACTAAACAGCAGTGACGTTTGTAGGGTTACTGAAGTTGGGCTAGCTGGTATATAATGATGTGCTACGTGATCGCTAGCGACACAGCTATGTTAGCATAACATAAACAGTGAAGCTGGAGGACGAACACTAACACTTTTCCACTTATAAAAGTTAACGTGAAGGTTCCTGATAGTTAGAGACAAATGCAATCGCATGGCAGGATGCTGTAAACGGACCAAACTTCAGTCAGGAGAACAACTGAGATAATCCATCCACAATACGAGGTTAGTCATTAATATACTGCAACAACATGGGAATAGAGCAGCTGCCAGAGAATTCAACATTAATGAATCAATGGTACAGAAGTGGAGGAAGCAAGAAGAATGAGTTTAATAAAGTTTGATTTATCTGACTGTTTTGTTTCGCTTAATGTGCCTTATAATCCCGTGCACCTTATTGTCCGAAAAATACGTGCTGCACACTGCAGTTTAATGTTGCAAAGCACCTCTTTTTAACTTCAGTGGATATTATACATGGTTATGCTCAGGATATGTCAGCCCATTTCTACTGGAAATGCCTTTTGGTTAAACTTTTAGCAAGGAATTTGCATTTGCACTGTTACATTTTTATAAAGCTTTAATGTACATAAAAACCAGCTTCTTGTTTAAGTGAAAATAAATGGAAGGTTGTCTTTTTGCGCTAGTAATGTTGTGGAGTTGTATTTTGTCTCGCATCAATTATATCGTCAGTTATATCGTTATCACAAATTTTCAAATATATATCGTGATAAATATTTTTGGCCATATCGCCCTGCTCTACTTGTACTTCATCATTTATTTGTTAAGCCACTCAACACTGACTTATGAACGTTAACTTTGTATTATTGTACGGGCTTTACCTTACAATATAAAGCACCTTAAGGCAACTGTTGTTGTGATTTGGTGCTACATTATATAAATAAAATTGAATTGAGTTGAATCAATTTTTCAAGCATAAAAAGCCCCCAAACTCAAGGGATGTGTGTTGTGTCTACACATATAAGACAACTTGGCAAAGAAATAATCTTTTTTAAACTTTAATGTTTAGGTACATTGTTACTAGTCTGAAAAATTTCAAAGGTATTATGTTTGACGTCATCAGATAGGATTTTACAACCAACAAATTGCTTCCCAAAGAGTGACTGGCTGAAAACTTGGCATATCTCAGCATAGTGTGCAGTGTGTCCTTACATTTTATTTAAGAAACTGGATAAGTGGAGAACAAAAGAGAACATGTCAGGCCTAAAAGAAATATGTATACAGCAGATGAACAGTGTGTGAGAGTCATGCCTTTAAACAATAGGAAAAAATCTAGAAACCTGAGAGATTGGTCTGTTCGCAAAAGACCCAAAAGAACTGACCTCAGTGGAATGGTAGCCATGTTTTTTTTTTTTCAAGAAGTAATTTTATGGAATGGCACAAGTTGAGGTTAAAACATGCCAAAAATGGAAATCTTTGTTTGAAATGATTGTCACCAGACAGAGGAGGTCAGGACGAAGGTATAACAATGATTATCTACAGCCATCTAAAGCACGGTGGAGGCTCAGTTATGGTTTTTAGCCTGTGGTGTTGGGGATCAAAATGAATGTAGAAGACTACAGTCATATTTTGATCCACCATGCAAAAGTGTCTGATTGGCAACAGCTTTATTTTTCAACATGACAGTGATTCCAAAGACCTGCCAATGCAGTAAAAGCGTAACTGGATAGAAAAACACACAGCGGATTACTATCAGTGGTGGATTGGCCCGATGTGTTAAAGGCCTTTCAAGCTCAGAATTGTTCAGACTTTGTTTTTGCCTTTGGGCTGCAACGATTCTTCGAGTAATTTGAATGATTCCATTATAAAAAAACCTCGACACAAGGTCTGTGCTTTCATGTGTTGTTTAGTGCACGGCTCTGTAGCGTGTTGATGTGTTAGACGGTGTAAACGCCAGTGTTTTATTAGCTAAAAACAGACCTGCAATACAAACGTATTTAGGAGCAGCGTGTGGGCAAGAAGTCTGACATGAAGTTAGGGGTGGGCGGTATAAACGGTATACGGTAGAAACGATATGAATTTGGCCAATGGTAGAGATTTTGACACTATCACGATAGCGCATGTTGATGGTGACATCAAGCTTCGCCTTTTTCGGTCAAAAGCATCGCAGCAGCAGCTGCAAACAATATCATCTGCAAATTATGCCGTGCGACAGTAATAGCGATGAGACGAAACACGTTTTGGAATATGAGAAAAGCCAAAAACTGCACTTCCTCTTCTCTCGCAGCTTCTCTATTCCCACGTTGTTGCAGTATATTAATGACTAACTGGATTTCTCAGTTGTTCTCCTGACTGAAGTTTGATCCATTTACAGCATCCTGCCATGCGATTGCATTTGTCCCATCGGGAACCCTCACGTTAACTTTCATCGAGTGGAAAAAAGTTAGTGTTCATCCTCCAGCTTCACTGTGGTTATATTATGCTAACATAGCTGTGTAGCTAGTGAATTTAGACAGTTTTTAAATCTCAGTGATGCCACAGTGTTCGTTTGACTTTGGGACCTGAA
Source organism: Copadichromis virginalis (assembly GCF_057382275.1). Classification (NCBI taxonomy): domain Eukaryota; kingdom Metazoa; phylum Chordata; class Actinopteri; order Cichliformes; family Cichlidae; genus Copadichromis; species Copadichromis virginalis. The sequence goes on from NC_140622.1 coordinate 6,107,196, forward strand.
GCGTACGGAGTTTTGGACCCAGATTCCTCCGCAAGGCTCCTGACTATGGTAGCCATAATGCTCCGACAATCCATCAAGCGGTGTGGCTTTGTAGCTTACCAAAATCGTATTTTGAGCGTCGTGTACCACATAAAATGAGTTTGAAGGTCAGTAAGCACAACCAGAATTCATAAATAAGGCGCACTGTCGATTTTTGAGAAAATTAAAGGATTTTAACTGCGCCTTATAGTGCGGAAAATATGGTATACACAAGAAAAGAATATATCGAGATATATATATTGTTACCGCACATGTTTCAGATTATACTGCGATATGGATTTAGGCCATATCCCCCCCCCCCCACGTTAAGCCCACTCAGGGCCCAGTTTGAAACAAAGACACAAAGGCAGCAGTGACGATGACGCTGGCACAGTTTACACAAGAGTGAAGAGGCGGAGCGGTTACTGAGACGGTTTGTTTTTTTTATGATGTTGTACGCAGTCAAACAATTTCTAGAATGGAAGCCAAAGAGAAGTTAATTCTGGAAGACCTTTTTATTAATAAGACAAAAGTATTTCTTATCTGATTAATTGATAGATTACTCGATAACTAAAATTATTGTTAGCTGCAGCCCTAATAAATAAATATATACTGTATTTCAATATGATACTAATACTGTTTGTTCTCATTTTAATAAGTTGCTGCACCTTCAAGGGGTGGCTCAAGACGTGGTAAATGGACTGGTTCTTAATTAGAGCTTTTATCGCCCATTTGCACTTTTTTCTGTATAAGTGCTTTCAGTCTAACATTCACAGTCCAACGGATGCATCGAAGAGCAGCTTGGCGTTAGTGTCTAGCCCAAGGATATTTGGCATGCAGACTGGAGCAGAAAGGAATTGAACCACCAACCTTCTGATTAGTAGGTGACCTGTCCTGCCTCCTGAGCTGCAGTGTTCAGATAGACTATTGCAACATTACACTGTTATTGTGTCACTGACAGCTTAATATACTCCTGGTTCTGTTTAAACTGTCCGTCTTTTAAAGAGCTGTTTCTCATACACCACTGACGTGTGTATCAGTAGCTTTTTGATTGGATCCTTCTGGAAGTGGCCCTAACAGCAGATTTACTTGGCACCAACAGCTATTGAAAACGTTGTGAGGATGTAGAATGAAAAGTGACAGATGTGGGGTTTTTCTTAATGAATCAATGGTTCGGCCCTGATTAGGTAGATTTGTAGATTCTTAAGAGGGGAGACCATTCTTAACATAGAAGATCATGTGACCAGATAGTAATAATGGAAAAAGTATACATTTAGTTTTCTTGAGCCTGAGTTATGGTACAAGGTATGCAGTTAGTGGAGCAGGTGACAGGCTAAGGTAGATTTAACATTTCCCTCAGTACCATCTGTGTTGTGTTTTGCCTACATGCAGTCCCTAGTAACCAAGTAATTGCAAGGGGATTGATTTCATTCCTCCTTCTTCCTAATAGGCTCTCCTGGGATTCTGACAATGTCACCTCATCAAAACGTGCATTTTGCGTACCCCAATGTTTTATTTGACAGTCTGTAAAAAGTCTCAAGTCTAAACACTTGGCTTTAATCTTAATATTGGTCTTTGTCGTGCAACGTTTTTCACTCCTTGAGAAGCAAATCTTATGAAAAGTGCCAAAGCAACAATCGTGTGAGTCTGTTAATCACCTGATCACGTATCATGTTAACATTTTCCCTTTGTGTCAAAGATCTTTACAGAGATGTTGGAAGTGGCGGCTGTAAACTAGTCTTTGAGGTGTGTTTCTAAAATGATTGATAGTTCCTGTATTTTGTATAGAAAATATGCATCATTCAGTGTAAGACTAAGGCTCCTTTATGTGTTTTGAATCGCTTTTCAGCAACAACTAGTTCAAGTTCAACAAGTTATTAAAAATCCACCAAGCTTTAATCAGTGGTTTATATTTAACCAAATAATAATGGAAGGAGAGCCTTTCCATAGAATGGATTGATCCTCTAACAACACATTATTCTGGGAGTTGAATTTAAATGGTAGCAGTAAGTATATTTTCGAGGAAACACAGTTTTATCTTGGGGTAATAAAATGTGCTTAATGTATTACAAAACTGTATTACACTGTCAATATTTATCTAACAAAACCCAAGCACAAAAGCTGAAGCAGTGGTTGACAAACTTGAGTACACCATGAATCAGTAGCTTAGAAACACCTTTACCAACAGTAATAGTTTCGTGTAGGGCTTCATTAGTCTTTCATGTCTTTTTTTTTTTTTTTTAGCTCACTTTTCTTTACAACATTGCTTCAGTTCATTGTGGTTTGCAGGCATTGCTTTATATGTGGCTTTCTTCATGTCTTATTGCAGCGTCTCAATTGGGTTCTGGTGTGGACTTTGACTGGGCCATTGCAACACTTGAATTCTCGGGACACAGTCTAAAACGCTGATATACAGAGCAGTTCATAATTGGTTCAATGCCTTCAAGATGCCCACGTCTTGTGGTTGCAAAATCAGCTCAAGTGATTGAAGTTTGTGCCAAACATGTTTATGGTCAAACATGTCCACTCAAGACAATACCTGAAAAAGGTGTCAAAACTATTACAGCATTCCGCTTTTAGAGTTTACGCTTCAACCCAGGTAGCTCTGGAGGAATGTTAGGGTAAAATCACGCTCTGCTTTGGTGCAGAAAATGCAACAATGACTGAGGAAGTTATTCAGAACTAATTATATTCATCCTAAACACAAGTAACAAAAGAATTTATTCATCTAAAAAATAATTTCTATAATACATTGCTGTTTATAACACTTACAATCTTATTCATGCACAAGATTGATTTATTCCAAGTTACTTCAAGTTGTATGTTTTACAACTCTATTATTGAACCTGGCTGACTGCGCCAGTCACACTAGACTGGAGACCAGTTGGTAAATACTTGGGAACCACTAGTTGTAAGAGAAAAATTTCTGTTTCTCGAGCAGTTGACAGTTGCTGGCAGTTGCTGGGAAATGGATTGTTGAAGTCCCATTCACACAAACCTGAAGACCAGGCAGTGACCCCTCTGATAACCAACAGTTGCTAGGGTGTGTATTCTGTGAATGGTGCCTGGAGGTTGCTGGAAGAGGTTTACAGTGCTGGATCTTGTTTTCCGATAATTTGAATGGAAGATGCCTACTACCTTGCAAACACTCACAAACTACCAAGTGGTAGTGTGAGTGTAGCACAAACTGGAAATGGCGACCATTCAACTTCAAAGTAAAATATGCACCTTTTAAAATGTATTTGTTGCAGTGGTGCAATACTTTACTTTGAAGGTGAACATTCTCTGTTTTTTGTTTGTCATACTGTTTCACTACTGCTCGGAGAGAAAATTGCATTTGCAGACAGTGGCTTTGTTGCGACTCATGGTGACGACAGTAGTCTGCTAGCAACCAAAGCAATCACAAGGTTTTTGGTGCAGTACCTACTAGGAAGTCCAGGAAACCTCCAGCAACCACTTAAGAACCAGTCAGATAATTCACATTTAGATTAGATTAGATAGAACTTTATTAATCCCTCGGGTGGGTTCCTCTGGGAAATTCGATTTCCAAAAAAGCACAGCACCGACAGAAGTTACAGAGTTACAGAATATTATATATATATATATATATAAATACAGAGACAATATAAATAAAATATACGAAGGGGATAAATAGAATAAATAGGAATAAAAATAAAAATACAAGTGAATTGCACATTTCAAGTATTGAGTCTATTGCACCATTGACTATTTACAAAAGTATTGCACAAAAGGTATTGAGGCTATTCAGGTATTGAGTGGGGAGAGGGAGGTCTGGGCTTCTCTGCTTAGGCTGGTGCCCCCGTGACCTGGCTCCGGATAAGCAGAAGAAGATGGATGGATGTTTGTGACCATGTACTGCACAAACAATTAAAAACTCCTTTTGATTCTAATCTCTGGCTTTTTATCTTTCAGTATATTATTACAATTTTGGATGGAAAGATTATGGTGTGGCATCTCTGACTACAATCCTTGACATGGTAAAAGTCATGTCATTTGCTGTCCAAGAAGGGAAGATGGCTGTCCACTGCCATGCTGGCCTTGGAAGAACAGGTTTGCAACACGAGCAGTCTGGAATCGCTCAAATCTGCATTTGTACTTTATAAATATATCAGTTTTTTAATTTGTATTTTGCATCATTCAGGTGTGTTGTTGGCTTGTTATTTGGTCTTTACAACTCGTATGAACGCTGACCAAGCCATCCTGTTTGTGCGAGCCAAAAGACCCAACTCCATCCAAACCAGAGGCCAGCTTCTCTGTGTCAGGGAGTTTGCCCAGTTCCTTGTTCCTCTTCGAAGTGTCTTCTCCTGCGCTGAACCCAAAGCAGGTGCTGTTACTTTGTCCCAGTATCTCACCCGTCAACGACACCTGCTACATGGCTACGAGGCTCGGCAGATGAAGAACGTGCCAAAGATTGTCCAGCTGGTGTGCAGGCTGCTAATTGACATCGCAGCCAACAGACAGGTGGTGATTGAGGAGGAATGGTTGGAGATTCCCGACCTCACGGCTGAGGTAGAGAAGACGGTGTCCCAGCAGGCCCTTCAACAGCTTGGGAAGGAAATGAAAGGGAAAGGGATTCCCCTTCTATGTAGTTCATCCCATCCTCTTAGTCCAGCACTGATACAGCCTAGACTTGCTAACGATCAGCCTCTAATTAGTGACAATGAGCTTGACCCCTTGTGGAGGCAGCAGAATGGAGAGAGCCCCCAGCGATCTTCTCTGTGCGAAAACAGGAGCTACAGCGATTCTGTTCTTCACAAGCTGGGGCAATGCCAGCATCCTTTAGGAAATCTGAAGAACAACCAACCAATCAACTGCCTGATCAAACATTCCTTGTCTCACAGCAGCCTTACTGCCTGTAACCCTTCCAGATTTTGCAACCTCTCTACTCAGAACATTTTTAAGAACAATCAGAACTCCAGTATAGAAACAAAGGAAGACCTTGGATCTCCCATTTTAAAAAGACCGCTCCGTGAAGGCCATCAGAGTTTGCCTTTAGATTTCTCTGAGGACAGTAGAAGATCCCACTGCAATGCCACACTGCCTGCCTTAGCAGTCAAGAGCAAACTGGTAGCTGGTAAGGAGAATGTGTCAATGGGTGGAAGTGCAGATGACTTCTCAGAGGTTCCTTTCATCACCCTCCAGTCTGAGTTCTCACCAGAGAGCAGGTGCCTCGTGGTGGCAAAAGCTCTGGCCCTGGAACTGACAGACAAGGATCTCACCTCCAAGGTGTCAGTGTGGCAGGTGAGCCCCACCTAACTTGTGCAGGGACTATTACACTTACTTTCCAGCCAGATTTCCAACCTGCTTAACCAGATTTTCTAAACATTACAATCTCAAATTGTAAATTGCACCACCTTAAGTGCAACTTTGGACTGTCTCATAGTCGATACGCTCTCCGGCTAAATTCTTACTTTTCATGCAATTGCTAGAAAAGCTATCTATGACTCTTCATAAGGGAAGGATGATAGATTAGCAACCTTCCAGGATTAGCCTGTTATTTTTAGCAGCGGGAGGAAGAGAGTACCTTTGACCAATAGGGTTTTGAAAAGAGTGCTCTGTCTTTACAGCTTTGGGCTTACCCATCTTTGTGTTGACTGCTAGGTCTACTGTGTGACCTCAAACCATAATTGTTTTTAATGACATCCACAGCTTGTTGCTTTGTGTTTGAACAGAGGTCATGCTAGGATTAGCCAAAACAGTGATAATACATACATGTGACCGACTAGATTCCAGGACCTCGAGGCACCAGTGGCTAACCATTGTACTGTGCTGCTCTAATTTTGTCATGCTAGCAAACAGGAACTTCCATTCATGTGATTTTTGTCAGTAATAATGTTAGCAAGCAAGATAAAGGTAGCTAGCTAGGTATAGCTTAGCTGTGCTCCCAGAATCTAGCTAATAAACTAAATTAAAAATGGGCAGCTCAGTTAAATAATCAGATTAAGATCACAGTGGTATTTGCTCCATGTGTAGTTTTAGTGTGTTAGCAGACCTACCAGTTTTAGCTTACATTTGCCAAAAAAAGACAGCTCTGGGTCTCATGTATCATAGATTGTCTTGCAGTGTATTTAGAATCACACTGTCGTTACCATAGGAGATGCGTGTTGAGTTAATCTAGTTCTCATTTTTTTTTATAAAAAAAACTGTTGTACATAGTTTAACTTGAACCTGGAACTGTGTTCTTACTGGCACTTCATTTCAGTCATTTCATTGTCAGTCTGTTTTGTGTTGTGCAGATGGAGCTGAACTCCAGAGAGGGAACATGGGAGAGGCTGTGCAAGGAGAGAGACCCTCTGGTCCTATCTAGTCTGATGTGGTCATGGGTGGAGCAGCTTAAGGATCCAGTCATCAGCAGTGAGGATATAAAAGCCCTCACTGAAAGGAATGTAAACCCACAGAACGCCCTCGATTCACTGGAAAAGGTAGACTGTGTCAAATATCTTCCAAGCATTGCTGTCTAAACCAAACAGGGATAGCAGACTTTGTTAAACAGCTGAATGACGTGAAAGGTTGCACTGCATATTAAAAGAAAATATTTCTTTTAACTTTGAAAAATCAAAGCTACTGTAGTGAAATGTACACAAGAAAACATGGAGCATGAAATTGGCTTAATTAGTTTTTTTAATGTCTTGAAATCCCAACAAAGAAAGTTCTGAATTGGTTTTAAAAAAGTTTGTAAAAAAAATGGCCCAGTCTGTTAATGGAACTATTGTCCTTCTGTTCAAGACCCTTTGACTCAGTAATGGGCTTGAAGAATTAGTCCCATGATGCCTTTAATTAAGCTGATAATGTAATTTTGCTTAACATCAATACTAGATATTCAAAAAAGTCTGCAGTAAGGCCACTTGCTAACCAATCTTGCTAAGATTCAGATTCATCCCTCGCAGATTAGCGACAATTTAACTGCTATCCTGACACACCCAGTGTCTCACCCAGCACTATGTGATCCTGTAATGTGACACAGTATGGTCTCCTTCCTTTTGATAGGGTCACCGGCTCACTTTGCTGTGCATCCTCGACTGTGCTGCTCATCTCCTGCCAGTGCCTAAAGAATTGGAGACCAGTTTTCTTAACCAAACCATTAAAGTGTTTACTAAGGTGAGCTTTAACAAACAGCATGTATTGAACATGTTTACTTAAGTGTTTACTGGGCATGATGCAGTGCAGTTTGCTTTGCAGATGGACCCTGGCTCAGAGGAGAACAAGTCTCTGTATGCAACACTGAAAGCAATCCTGACTCTCATTCTTCACGAGCTGCATGACAAAGCTGTTCAGGAGAATGAAGCCTCCTGATTGGCATTGCCCCAATCAGCCTGCCGAGAAGAAGACTCCCAAACGAGGTTCCACTTTTATTTGTGGGCATTACTGCATTAGAAGCCACCTCTTGCACCCGACGCTGCTGAGATCTGCCAGTCATGTAGTGTTTGAAGCTAAGTGTTTTTTCATTCTGTTTCCTTTGAAGCTTGTAATTGACTCTGAGTACTGCTACTCTGTGTTAATGTGCCACTGTGCTCACTCTGAACGTTTTGTTGGTTACCTGTTCTTTATCTGAGACTAGATCTTGCTTTATTATCTAACTCATAGCTGTTAGGGACATGATGAAGAAACATTTCATTACATGAATGTAATGTTATTTAAATGTGTGACTCAGCTCTCTGGGTTCTTGGTGGGGAGGGGTTATTTAAACCAAAATATGTTTTACACTGTGCACATGCTGCAATGTGTCTTATTTATTCAGATGTTCTTTTTTGAAATGCACAAGTCGATAGAATTGCTATAACCTGATAAGTTGCTTTGTTGCTGTAGAATGTAAGGCGTTCTCTTAGTGTTAAACTGTGGCTGTTACAGCAGTGCAAACTCACCAGGCCACAGTGCGTTTTCTTTTTCAATCAATTTTATGTACTTAATACTGTTTACCAAAAAAATCCTCCGTGTATTGTTGTGTCATTCATTCATTTGTAAAACATCAATCTGCCTCAACTCCTGCATTTAGCACTCTGCCTCGACTCACATGGCCTCTGTTTGGACTCATTTTGTGTAATTTTGACTCGCGCGCGTGTGTGTGTGTGTGGCTATTGACAAAAATCTTCCACCTCATCGCTTATATACGGACAAAATTCAGTGTAGATGCAAGCTGAGGGTGATATACTAATGGTACTGTAGTAATACGAAGAACATGACACGTTGGGCTGTGGAGGATTTTCAACAAGCACTATTTTTTCATTGTTCCAACGGGTTACTTGGAGAAATAAAGATAACTGACTGAGTCTTGTTTGAGTGTTTGTTTGTTTTTTACTGGGGGTGGGTGTTGTGTTCCCCAAATTGCTCCTGGGCTGGTTTTTGACTTACTGGAAGAGGCTGCTGCCTGTGGGGAGTACTTTTACAATGGCAAGTGAGCTTGGTTTTCTAGCAAGAAGTTTCACCGTTTTTCGCTACACCAATAAATAGTTTAATGTTGAGGCTAAACATGTACAACATTTTAAAAAACTATACTATAAATCAGAAAAAAAACCCTCAAAATTAAATTTGTTAGTGGCAAGCAGAAGATCAGTCAGCCTTGACTTAAAGCAAGTGTCGGAGCATCTGGGAGGGTGAGACGTTGTAGGAGTTAAGTAACTCCTAAAGATGGCAGTAATGTAACATTAAGGATTCTACTGTTAAACCCTCGAAGAAGACGTAGCAGCTTCACGAACCACGAAGAAGAAGCAGTCAGAGGGTGGCGGATTCTTTCGACATGGCAGGTAGGTGGGTATAATTTGTTAATTATACATTTTGGATACACATTTCTTAGTAGTTGGGGTAGTATTCTTTCAAGCATACATGTAAAGACTCGGTAGTGCTGCAGAGGCCGCTGCCGCACTTTAGCCTGGCGTTTGCCTTTTGGGACTTCCATGCTGGAACGTGCTGCTAGCTGCTAGCCCGACAGGGTTAGCTAGCCATTAGTAAGGAGTGGTTATTATCGGGCGCAGAATGAAGAGTACGGGGGCGACTGGAGCGCTTCACGCGTCTCTTCTTATTAAGCACTGAGCGGGACTTTACCAGCGAGGGAAATGGGCATATGGGATCTTGTGCTTCTTCTGTTTCTGCTAAACATTAAGCCTCTACACTGGGCAGCTTTGACTGTATTTTAAGAGCAAACACTGGGCAGGGAGCAGTTTCATGTTGGGAAGAGGTACTTCCTTTCTAATGGACACGTTAAGCTCTTCAGGGTTAAAGGGTCTTTGCGTGTAAAATCATTTGACTGTAGTAGTCAATGCCCTCATTTATGAGGCTATTCATTCTTCAAGCAAACAAGAGTTTAAAAAAGACCCTTATTGTGTTTTCCTAGCTGTCTTTAATCATATTTAATATGGGTATTTCAGTTTACATCATAGTGTAATATGTGCATGTAAGCCCTCTAAACAAAAGCTAGGGCTTTGGACTGATCTAACTGCTCAGGTTCACAGTTTTCTCGTTGGATCTTTATGATGTCGCTGAGCTTGGAGCTCTCTAATATGGTCATCTCAGGCACGTGCTTGCCCCACCCACCTGCTGCAGATGAGGTGAGGTGCTGCACCAAGGCCTGAACAGTGTGTGGGACAGACACAGCTGTCTGGTCTGCCTGCTGTCTGGAAAATTATGAGTGCTGTTTATCTGACTTCTAATTTTTTTTTCTTTTCCCCTGGCTCAAGTCTTTGGGAGGCAGATGTAAGCAGGGTTGGCCTAAATGTAGTTAATGCAATGAGTCTGTGATGATGAAGCAATTTTAAGTATTCATTTCTGAAGGCCAGAACCTCATTCATCATATTTATGGAGCACGCGTTCACAATAGCCATCTCAAATTGCTTTATATTTTAAGATCTAGCCTACAATATGGGAGAGAGCCTCATCGATCAGGAGATCCCCTATGAACAAGAACTTGATGACAGAGGAAAGAAAAACGCCCTTTGAACAGGAAGAGACCTCTGACAGAACCAGTCTCAGAGGGGAAGCCCTCTGCTCTGACTGGGTGTGAGGTTTGGGGAAAGATGAGATTTCTCTTTATAGCTGCTAATCACCTATTAAAATGCTAACTGTCTGTCAGGATTTAAATAGTTTGAATTGAAGCTGATTATTATTAACTGATATTATTCTTAGACAAACTTCATTTAGCTTCCTGAGTTTAAAAAGTGGTAAATCTATTGTTTTGGGTTTGCATTACTTTACATTATATGATTGGATTGACTTCAGCATACCATGAATGACAGTGGATGAGTTGGTCACATTACAACTACTCTGCTGTTGGATTCAGCGATATTAACAGAACTGTCAGAATTTGTCATAAAACAAACACAAATTCCTGTTCTGGGCCCTGTTTCAGGAAGCCGGTTTAGTGCAAACTCTGAGTAAGTACACCCTGAGTGAACGAAAACTCTGGGTTTTCGGTTTCACAAAGCGAGTTTAGATTAATTCTGAGTGAGTTACTATGACGACACACTCCGTGAAGCTAACCTGCCCCCTAGCAGGTTTACTTCAACTAACCCTGACGTTCTCCGCCTCTTTGTCAGAAACCTGACTGTAGGAAGTGTCAGACATGGCGTGCCCCTTCCTTGAAGAGCCAGTAGATGTTGAAGCCCAAATTCTCCGCAGAGCTCTCCGCCGGGAGAGAGTGATTAGAGCGCGTTCGGACATTTTATCATTTCCTGATGATTTCCTGTGTGAACGTTACCGTTTTTCAGCACAATCTATAATTGATTTGAATAACATCCTCAGGCCTAATATTGCTCATGTGACACATCGCGGACATGCTCTCAGTTCTGTACATATTATTTGTATTGCACTTCGGTTTTTTGCAAACGGGAGCTTTCTGTATAATATTGGTGACGCTGAGCACGTTTCCAAGGCTACCGTCTGTCGGGCAGTCAGGAATGTTACAGTTGCACTGAAACGTCTCCTGTACTCGTCTGTGGTGTTCCCCGGTCACAGACCCACAAGATTTATCAAAGAGGGATTCCACAAAATTGCAGGTATCAGGATGAACGAAACTTAATTCATGATGTGGTGATATTTGAACTACTACTTAAATTTTACATTTATTTTCACGGTTCCCAGGCGTGATTGGCTGTATAGATGGCACTCACATTCCAATCATGTCTCCTTCAGTAAATGAAGGAGACTATGTGAACAGGAAGTCTTTCCACAGCATTAATGTACAGGTACATAGTTCCCTGTAGCATTTCAAACTAACAAATTATGTCATTATAGTAATGGATGCTAATTTGTGTTCTCTGCACTGTGAAGATCATATGTGATGCTGCCAACATTATCACAAATGTGGAAGCCAACTGCTCAGCCTCTGTGAGTGGTGGTGGTGGAGGACCCCCACCTGTTTTTCGGGCCTCCGCTTTTTTTTCTGTTGGCTATAACGGGTCACATTTGAGCATACAGAGTAAGCAAATATGTACTTGTAATGTGCTCAGATAATTTCAATAAGTGCTTACAGAAAGAAAATTAATGTAGCCTCTAACTGCAATTGATTTACATCGGACAAACAGACCAAGCACTATGGCTCATAATACAATTACACCTTACCTGTTTGGACTATATTTTTATATTTCATTTTTACTTGCTGCCAGGAACGTTTGGGGCCTGTTGGGTTGCACCTGCGCTCACATCACGTCACAAAATAAAATGTATGAAATAAAAAATAAAATAAAATATAATAAAATAACGTGTTAAATGGGTGGAAATCCCTAGATCAATGTTTAAATTAACACTCACGAATTGACTCTGTCGGCTTTGTTTTGCCGTGCATGCTCCCTGTCTTTTGCAGCTGAGGCTGTTACTTTTTTTCCGCAAAATTTGCATGTTATCGGCATATGCTGCCATCAGAATTTCGGCCTCAAGCGCTGTAAAATACATTGACCGCGCCTTCTTTCCCTCCGTCTCCATGGTGACTCGCTTAATCTGTGCTCCACTAATCAGGGCTTGATGTATCCTCGTGCGCGCGCTTAACTTGGGGTTAAAGCAACTCCGCGTTGACTGAACTAATTGTTATCAGCCTTTCTGAAACCGAATATTCCGAGTTGGACAGTTCGGGGTTACTCAACCCTGAGTATCGTTTTTCACTCTGAGTTTTCTAAACCGGCTTCCTGAAATAGGGCCCTGAAAAGCAAAACCGATACGGAGGTGCCTTAAACCTGGAATGTCTTACATGACCAACAGGAGTCCTGACTTGTTTGGTTGCAAACATTCACTTCAGTCCAGTTTTAATTATATACCACCAGTTCATAACAACAGTCACCTCAACATTCTTTATATTGGAAAGTAACAATATCAGAAAGAAATCCCGACAATCACAAGACCCCTATAAGAGCAAGCACTTGGTGACAGTGGTAAGGAAAAACTCCTTTTCAACAGGAAGAAACCTCCGGCATGAAGAGGACATTGACTTTGCTGATGGGTGTCGATCTTGTCCTACTGTGAGGTTGAGAATATTGAGAAACTCACAGACTCTGCTCATTCATTGGCTAAAGACTTGTGAGCAAACTCTCGCCTACTTGTCGACGTGGAAACTATAAGGCTGGAGCTATAATGGCTTGCTTAGACGCATGCATTCAGTTGTGCATACCTGGAATTAGTCCTTCCCATTTCTCTTTGTTCAAGTCTGTTTGGAGTAGCCTAAAGGACACATGATTAGTCAGTGTGTTGAAATGCAGTGCGTCATGCATGTCACTCAGATAGTTGTGAACACAGAAACTGTAACCTCTGGGGAACTGCTGTTAGAGTCGTTGTACTGTAGGGACACACAGTGTCCCTCAGTTTCTTAGTCATATCCATCATCCTGTCCCCTCCCATTCTCCTTGGGTGATGTCATGGTACCGGTATCCAACTTTCGTGTACTGTCGACGTGTCTTTGGGCTGTAAAATGCCTTCCACCTTACAGGCGCTGCCTGTTTGTGATGAGGTTGATCAACACGCACAGTAAAGCAATGCAAGTCATTGGTAAAGATGTTTGTAATCCCAAGCAGTTTCTAAGTATTTTATCATGCGCGTGTTAGACTCGACCCTAAAGAATGCTGAAGGTTTGTTGTTGTTTTTGCAGTTTAAGATACAATGTCCCCAAAACACTGTCATAATATCCACAACCTTCACTTTAATCAGCTGTGCACACACAGTTTGATAGGCTGGCACAGGACATGTGGCTCAGGGTGAAAGAGAAAACAAAGCGCGGTAAAGAACATTTGTAATCTCTCTTTGAAAAATGTAATTAGATTGTGACTAATTTTTCTTACAGTTGTTAGTTAATCTGAACCTGCAATAATGTATAATACCAGCAGTGTTTCACTGTGAGGCAGTATAAACTAAATAAATCCCAGAAGTGTAAACTAGGAAAAACAGTTAAAGACAGCAGTGCATTTTCAGCATTAAAAATTTCCTCAGAGGAAAACTGCTCGTCTCCTTTTTTGTCAACACTCACCTCGCTGTTTAACTTTATTGGAATTGTCATCAAAGAAGCTGACTGGGGTCTTGCATTGGGATAACACACTGGCATTTGTATCTACTGATTACCCAGTTCTAACCCAGTACCAGTGTTGGTGAAGCTGCAGTCCTCGCTCTGCAGCAGAGACTCAGAATGTTATTTGCAGAGGTCCACAGAAAGGTTATTGTCACAGGTGTAACATGAACGTTTGCTGTTAGCTTTCTGTGTTAGCTCTTCCACTAACAACTGGTCTGCTGCTGCTGAAGAAAAACAGAAATGAATTAAACAGATCAGCCTGTCGGCGTAGATACCTCATCAACTTTTTGTCTCTCTTTCAAATTTTTAACTCGTGTATCCTCAGCCCTGCATTCAGTGTGAGCTCTGTGTGGTGGCTGGTCAGTTGAAATGTACAGTGCGAGCAAGTTCAGAACTCCTGTCCATTTACTCACAGAGTACAGGCTCCCCCTGGAATGTTGTGGCAACATCCCATAATGAACAGTTGATTGTTATTATAAACAAGCAGGGACTGAAATTAACCAAATGGTGTGTTGGCACAGCTTGACCTCCACCATGTTAGTTTGCAGTCTCCATCTACATCAGAGGTGGGGAACTCCAGGCCTCGAGGGCCGGTGTCCTGCAGGCTTTAGATGTCCTTGATCTGACACAGCTGATTTAAATGGCTAAATGACCTCCTCCACATCTCTTGAAGTTCTCCAGAGGCCTGTTAATGAACTAATCATGTGATTCAGGTGTGCTGACCCCGGGTGAGATCTAAAACCTGCAGGACACGGGCCCTTGAGGCCTGCAGTTGCCCACCCCTGATCTACATGAAGTGTTCTGGATAGGCTACAGCAGGGGTGGGCAATCTCAGTCCACGAGGGCTGGTGTCCTGCAGGTTTTAGATCTCACCCTGGGTCAGTGATTAGTTCATTAACAGGCCTCTGGAGAACTTCAAGAGATGTGGAGGAGGTCATTTAGCCATTTAAATCAGCTGTGTCGGATCAAGGACACATCTAAAGCCTGCAGGACACCGGCCCTCATGGACTGAGATTGCCCCCCCTGGGCTACAGTGTGACCTCAGTTTTTGGTCCAGTATAATGATGGAATGGTTCACTCTGTGTGTTTTGTTATCTTTATCAGTCTGTTGGTGACTGTCATTGTTCACAAAACTCTGCATTTTGGAGTCTGTTTGTTGGCTCAGTGGACTTGGTCTGCAGGTGGATGTCCTGCAAGTGTTCACATTGATGCCAATTCAGCACTCAGCTCGAGGGAAGGTACTGAAACATTACCTTCTGTTAAAGGTTACTAAGCTGTGCATTTGAATCCAATCTGAACGTTGTGATGTGGTCACATGTGGCACCATGAACAGGCAGGCAGATGTAGAGCCACCGTCCAGCTGCGCAGGACGCTTGCAGTTCAGTGGGCAGATGGTATACTCGGCTTTCTTTCACTGCAGCCTCTGGTGTTTGTCTCCTCACCGTGCTCTCTGTCTCCACAGGCTTCACTGCTTCACATCTCTGGGATCAGTCGGGTCCTTGTTAAAGCCAACAGCATGTGCACAGTGGGATGAGGTAGTAGGTTGTATAGTTTTAGGGTCATACCCACACTGGGAGATAACTATTCAACCTACTGTCTTTCCCAAAGTGCCAAGCAGACATCTCAATGGTCCCTGTGTGGATTCCGGAGGTCTTCTCCCTCAGCGGTGTGTTCGTGGATTCAGATGTTGCTCTGTATTCTGCTGCTCGTCCAGTGTGAGGTAGTAGATTGTGTAGTTTTAGGATAGTGATTTTGCCCTCTTTAGGAGATAACTATACAATCTATTGCCTTCCCTGAAGAGTGGACTCTCTCAAGCTCTCCTTCATCTGTGGAATAATTTTCATAATGTAAGAGTTTTTGTGTTATCGTATTTATGAGGTGTTAACATATATACTCATATTTATATGTTAACACCTTGTATTCCTTATGTTCTTATAACTCTGTTTTTATTCTTGGTTCATTTCTTGTTGCAGACTGCAGTTTGGGTTCTGTCCTGTGTATG
Source organism: Copadichromis virginalis (assembly GCF_057382275.1). Classification (NCBI taxonomy): domain Eukaryota; kingdom Metazoa; phylum Chordata; class Actinopteri; order Cichliformes; family Cichlidae; genus Copadichromis; species Copadichromis virginalis. Next base: position 6,122,714 of record NC_140622.1, read on the forward strand.
TCCTCAATGTATTACAGAGCTGACAAAACTGACTTTAAAAAATGATAATAATGTTGAACAGTGTTGTGTATCTGTATTGTTTGTGACCTGAGCAGCAGAATGATGAACTAGGACTGTATTTCCACACCTATAAAAGGGATCTGTTTTCCGGATACGTTTTTTTCCCCTGTTGCTTCTTTTTAATACGCTCTGATATGTTGGACGCTGGACTGTGGATTGATGTATAAATTCGTAACTTTGTTTTGTTTGTGTTTCTTGAGCTTCCCAATAAAATCTGACCCAGTAATTAAAACAAAGTGGAGTGCTGTGCTATGAATGTACATGAAGGAACTAATCTAAAGGTCCTTAAGGTAATATTTAAAAGACAAAAGGGGAAAAAACACTTCACCTGCAGTTTCAGTGACAGGGAGGGCCTAGAGCCTCTCCCACCTACCACAGGGCGAGAGGCCCTACACCTTGGACAGGTCGCCAGTCTGTCGCAGGGCTAACACAGGCAGGCAGCCATTCACACTCACATTGACACCTAAGAGCAATTTAGATTCGCCAGTTAACCTACGCTTCTTTTACACTTTGTGCAAATTCCTGCTGAAGCGTTTCCCCCGTCCTATCTTTTCCCCAGTTTTGCAGTGATGTGCTGACTCCAGCTTCTTTTAATGGAAATCCAAGGATCCCTTTTAGATTTGGGGATAGGGTGCATCTTGGCATCATTATTCCAAAATATTTCTGCTATTTGGAGTTGTGATGATGGAGAATTCTGTGCAAAATGTCCATAATTCTTCAGCTGGGTTAAGATCTGGTGACTTGGAAGCCCAAACAATCTGATTAGAATGACTGTTGTGCTGTTCAAACCATTTACTGAGCACTACTGCCCTAAAAATATAATCACACACACAGCATAACACAGCCACTGGTTCTGTTTACTGTACAGTCAATAAAAAATCTCATCTGGTCAGATGAGACTTAGTTGGTTGATGCACATTCAGTTTATAGCAAACACATTTCCTTAATGATTAATTATCTGAATAAATAAATATTTGATTTTATCATTTTGCACATTTCAGTTAAATTTTACTCAAAGTTTTCTCTTCAAGTTTCTTGAGGGTGTAGGGTAGTGTTTTGGGTTTTTTCTTTGTTACGTGTTTGTAGTTAGGAAATCTCTGCACACTAACGATGAAGGCAGCATTTCCCACCATTGTGTGTGCTGTTGTTTACTTGGAGGTAGAAGTGCGAAAACAGCTTTTTGTTCAATGTTAGGTTCACATGTGTGCCAGCAGATGGCGCTAGAGCGCTTTGACGGCTCCACACCAGATGTGCTTGTAATGACAGTTTTTAAACAAATAAAACATTTTATGGCTTAAGTTATGTTTCTAGGCTTTTTTTCCCCCATGACACAGAAACTGCACGACAAGCCAAAGACTTTTTATTTAAATCTTTTTTTTTTTCCAGTTTTGAAGTTTGAATTTCCAACTGAATTTGCTTTTTAACTGTTTCAAAATATTTAGTTTGACGATCAGACTTCAACTCAAATGCTCCATTATTCTCTGGTGGGTAAAATTCTCTGCTTATTTACTAAGTAAAAGCAGCCTCGAAAACACATAATATAAATGCGCTGTTACAAGCATCCAAAATGACAAACGTTCAAATATAAAGTTCCTCGGTACTCAGAAAAGTGTTCTTGATGTTTGAACCTTACTGTGCAGAACGTTACATGCTCACAGTTTAACAATCTCACTTTAACACCTCAGACTCATATTTACATTGTATCCACTATTTATCCGCTTGTGCAATGAAAATAATTGAAGGTTTAACTGATGAACAGATATGTGTGCCATCTAATGAATTTCTGGCTTTGTATGGATTTTTTCCCCCCAAAGAAATCCAGTACTTATAGTACCACAAATTTTAAAACTGGGGGGAAAATAACATCCTAAAACCACTGTTATACTGAGCCTAAGCACTTAATTCAAGTAAATAACTAAAGTAATGAAATTCATTCGGGGGTCCTTGGCTGTGTAGCACTGACTCAAGGGGGACTGACTGCTCTTTAGCAGTCTCTATTAATGACCAATGTTAAAATAATGTTCAGTCAAAATATTTACCTTTCAGCTTTAATGAATTAAAAGTTGCACACGGACCTGAAATACTCATGTAAATACATTTGCCGCAAAACTGTTCATAATGTAATAAAGACACTGACAGCTGACTGACTGAGAATTGGGGTCTAAAAAACGCAAAACCAGCTCAACAAAATGTGAGCAACGACAAAGAACAAAGTGAGAAACTGCAAAAAAAGACACAACGAAAACACAACAGATGAAAAGAAATTCAAACATGCAAAACGGCTACAAACTACAAACATAATTTCATATCGTTTTCAATCATTCATATTCATATTATGATTGTAAGATGATGCCGTTTGACTTCAGATAAAGACGCAAAAAACCCTACAAAATGACTCAAAATGAGCACAAAGACACAAATGACATCACAAGTCTAAAATGACTGTACACATAAAACAACTACAACTAGATACAGCATCTTGGAAAACACACAACATGACTACAAATAGCTCCAAAACAAGACAAACAAACAAACAAACAAACAAAAACCCTAACGTAATAATAATAATAATAATAATAAAAACACTACTGCCAAGAGACAAAAACCTTTAAAGAGACTCAAAATGTCCACAGTGACACTAAATAACTGCAGGTGCAAAAAAATGACTACCAAGACACACAATCAACTACAAAAACACAAAATGACCGCAAAGACACGCACACATATTACGCACAGCTAAAGATGACAAAGGAATATAAATACTATATATATATATATATATATATATATAAGTCTGACAGAGTGAGCCCCGTAATCCGTTCATTTGGGCTGGTGTGTGTGCGTGTGTGTGTGTGTGTGTGTGTCGGTGGGAGGGGCTTTTATTTTACTGCTAAATAAAAAGTAACGGTGCCCGGCCGGCTGCCAGTCTGCGGTGTCGCGGGTGACCTGTGGTTTAGGATGAGCCGCCGCGTGTGAGTGTAAGGACGTGACGGCTCCGCGTGTTTACCACACGGGTCTGCGGGAGCCGCAGCGTGTACCTGCAGGCTGTGTGAGAGCGTGTGTGAGCGGCTCGGAGGCAGATCTTCCACAGAACACGCCCTAGTAGAAAAGGTAGACACACACACCCACGGCGAGAGAGAGACGCACACAAACACACTCACACTGAGCCTGATCACCGAGGAGCCGAGCTGCCTTACCTGTACACAACAGCCCCAATGCTCCCCTGCAGGCTGCCACCTCCAGCGCACTGTCACCAGATGAGAGCAGGGCGCGTTTACTTCCACACACTCTGGACTTATCGTATATTTACGCGCGGGGCTCTGAACACCTGGAGAGCCTGCGGGACTCAGCAGGAGGAGTAAAGCTGGGTGTTGTTGCAACAGCGGAGCGTTCATCCACCGGCAGGGCTGAGTACCATGAACAGGAATACGCGGCGCTGGATTTTCCATTTTTTCCTGTGCCTCGGGATAGTGTATCTGAAAATTGGGTGAGTGCTCAGGTGTATTTGTTCTGTTGTTCGTGTCTCAGATCAAAAGGGAGATTCTCCAGACACACACACACACCGGGGTCTGCTGGGTGCTGGGGTCTTTTATGGTTTCAGTTTGTACATGTGTTGTTACAGAATCCCACGCACCTGCCCCCCCCTGCATCCACTCACACGTGGTGTTCTCAGAAAGAGCCGCAGAAGGGAAACGCCACATTTCTAACCTGTCACCTTCATCGCAGGGGGCTGTCGTCGGTGGTGGCGCTGGGAGCGAGCATCATCTGTAACAAGATCCCCGGCTTGGCCCCGCGTCAGAGGACTATCTGTCAGAGTCGACCCGACGCGATCATAGTGATCGGGGAAGGAGTTCAGATGGGAATCAATGAGTGTCAGTTTCAGTTCAGGCACGGCCGCTGGAACTGCTCAGCCCTGGGGGAGAGGACCGTGTTCGGGAAAGAACTCAGAGTGGGTATGTAGTTGTACACGCTGTACCTCAGTGACGCGCTCAGTTTAGGAGTAGAGGCTGATTCAGGGGGGCGGTTGGCTTTTGTCTTTCAGTGGCATATAAATAGAATAATACTAAATATAATTATAATGCCATCATAACACTACTGAATGTTGTATCTATATCTGAATAATACTCATATTCTAATTTCCTAAAGCACTTCTGTAAAAATAATTGATCTTTGCCTGCTTTAAAGGGTTCCATCTCTCTTGTCACCTGGTTCAGGTGGACTTTTAGTAGAAATAGTTTGTCACTATTATTATTATTAACATCACATTAATGTTAAGATTTTCTGCAGATATTGAAATAAATGTTTGTGTCTCTGAGCCCCACTTTTGTCTTCTCTTTCCCCTCTGTCGATCAAGACAGGTGGCTGCCTCTCGCCCAGAAGTGTCTTTCTGTCAAAAGGGAGTTCTTCCTCCCACCTGTCACCAAGTGCTTCTCACAGGGCGATCAAGTTGGGGTTTTCTCTCTTTCTATTCATCCCCCCCCCCCAAAAAAAAAAAAAAAAATGCTGGTGGCAGATGACTCCCCCTCTGTGAGTCTGGTTCTATTGTGAGCCTGGTTCTACTGGAGTTCTTCCTCACAGGGAATTGCTTGAATGTTGAGGTTCTCTCTCTATTATTGTAGAGACTTACCTGAACATTTAAAGTGCCTGGAGGCTGTTGCTGTTGTGAACTTGCACCAGAGATTTTAGCATGATAATTAAACAACAAGTTTACATGTCTGTAAGCTTTGTTCTTTTGTGGTCGGCTTTAGCGCTGGAGGTAGAGCAGGTCATCTGCTATTGGAAGGTTGGTGGTTCGATCCCTGGCTCCTCCTGTCTGTGTGTTAAAGTATCCACAAGTTGCTCCTGATGTCTCCATCTGAGTGCGAATGTCATTTATAGAGTGCTCAAGTAGAAAGGCACAATATAAGAACCAGTCCATTTACATAGTGAGAACCCTTTAAAACAGATATGTGAATAAATGTCAACTAATAAAATAATTATTACACAATATTTTCTTTAGCTTGTGTGTTATCTTTAGTACATTTCCAGTATCATTCTAGCAGATACAGGGGAAGTAAGCTGGATACTGATTGTTCAAAATTGCTTTTAATTCTCCAAAAACATTTGGAGGAGACATTCCTCCGAGGAACTCGAACTCTGACACTTGGACAGATGTCTGTAAGTTTGAAGCCCAGGCGCACTGCGTCTGCTCTCAGTGGGAAAATAAGCCCCTGATTTGATCCTGTGTGTGGAACAAAGCTGGAGGCGATGCTCGCTCCAGAGACAGCACTGTGGATAAATGAGTTTTTAAAGGCCGGTATTCTGCTGTCCTGTCCTTTAAGTTCAGCCTGTCATCTCAGACGGAGAGCTGAGGGTGTCGTTTTTCATGTTGTGTGAATTATAGCTCACGCTGAGCTGTGGTTGCTGCGTTGTGCATGACATACTGGTTTGAATGAGTGCACCAACCCATTTTCTTTGACCACTTATTTAATGTGATGCATTTGACGGCTGCAAGATACACATACCTACATGCTCTCTTCTTCTTTTTTTATCCACTGTCAGTGCGACTGCCTTCATGTATGTTCATAAAATACACCCCTCTCCCCCACCCACACCTCCCAAAGCTTCAAGTTCAGACAAGTACTTACTTCTAGGTTTACAAATTTACCTCCCGGTTCTGCAGCTTTGGCAAAAGACGCTGTATGTAGAATGATTTTTAGTTCAGTGCTTCAGGGCAGAGCAGCACTCTTTATCATCAGATTAAAGTCAGCGAGTAAAGATGAGTGCAGATCTTTTCAGAAAAGCACAACTGCAAAAGGCTGCTTGGGTCCGGCTCCCCAACACCTTGTCTATGTGAATCTATTGTTTTGTTTCAGTGAGCTGGAATGCTGATAACTGACAGAATACACCAATTTGGGATCATTGTTGGCAGCAATGCAGGAGGGTACAGTAGTTTGGCATTAGATTCAAGCATCCTCCCCACCCACCAAGTTGGCTGCTTGATGTAGAGAGTGAGTACGGGCTTCTCCTTTCTTGGCTGCACGGGCAAGCGATTGGACAGAAGAAAATATCTCTAGATCACAAATGTAAAGCCAGGATGTTGCTTTCTGTGATGTCCCATCTACTTTGAGATGGTCCTAGACTGATAGTGAGAATCAGGACTCATTGTGCATGTGCTCCAGCAAGCTTCAACAGCTGCACAGAAGTGTGTGTGTGTGTGTGTGCATATAAAGACAAGCTGTGCAATGTCGGAAAAGTCTCTGTGGCAGTTCAATCTCTTAACATCCACTAGCTCATTTGGGACAGGTCCAGGGGGACAAGTATGTGGTTAGGAAAATCAACCAAGTTAAACCTGGAGTAGAGTCAATGACAACGAATGTGCTGGCAAATGTCACTCAGGGCTTCAGTGGAAAGAAAACAAAACAGGAACCCTGAAATGAACATCAGAACGAGGCAGACAAGATCTACTACACAGTTTTATTTACATAAAACAAGTGACTAGGGTTAGGGCGACGAGGATCAGCTTTAAGTTAAACTACATGTTAGGGTGAGGCACTGAAACTGACTTGTTAGAGCTAGAATTAAGCATTAGAACTGCAGAAAGGTATCGCAGAAGGAGAAGTGGTTACAGTTAGACAAGTGTTACAATATGACAGAAGCAAAACCCAGCTCCTGATGAGAGTTGGGTTGTTCTGGGACAAAATGTTACCTTTCAAATAAAGTCTCATACATTACATCACTACATATAGTGATTTTCTTTTAAAGGTATCCCATCTGCTTGTCCCATATAGGTCAAAATGCCTCTAAATAATACCCCTAACCTGGGACGGGTCACCTGGCAGAGGTTAAGAAGTTAGTAGTTGAATATGATGACTTTATTGGCCATTTCTGGATGCTTTCCCATGTGCTCAGAAATGATCTCCGCCTTTAATTAAAAAACTACAGCTGAAGAACTTGGATTTATGGAGTGGAAATCCATCCACGTAGGGAGGTTGTGCATGCCTCTCAGATTCCCCTCCGCAGGGTGGATCCTGGAGAGATGGCGGCTGGGACAAGGGCCAAAGCCGATGCCCGAGCTTTTAATCTCTGATCTGCCTCTACTGTTTCATTATGCTCATCTGATCAGTGAATTAGTGTAATTACTCCTGCACTTACAGTAGTATCCCACCTAACCATACTTCATTACACATTCAATACAAGTTGCTTGAAAATACCTTCCTTTATTAAAGGTGTTCACTATTAGAGCTGTTAGAGGTACGCTTCCTGCTGAAGTTTATCTGCTTAAAGAGAGCTTGATTAATGAAGGGGACTTGGCTCGGCTTGTGTATTTCATGATTTGGTTTGAGGCAACTATGAAAGGTATGTAAGGAGGTTTGACAGTGCCTGAAATAGTGAATCCTGTTGTCTGTGATAGTGATTAGAAATGTCTTTCCTCTTTATCGCAGGCAGTAAGGAGGCTGCTTTCACCTACGCTATCATAGCCGCAGGGGTCGCCCATGCAGTCACAGCGGCCTGCACCCAGGGGAGCCTGAGTGGCTGCGGTTGTGACAAGGAGAAACAGGGTTTCTACAACCAGCAGGAGGGCTGGAAGTGGGGTGGCTGTTCTGCGGACATCCACTATGGACTGAGTTTCTCCAAGGTGTTTGTGGATGCGCGGGAGATCAAGCAGAGCGCCAGGACACTCATGAATTTACACAACAATGAAGTGGGACGCAAGGTAGGTTTATACATCGTCACCACCTGACGGCAAGCGTTCTGACAGAGCTTCATGCACGGTTGTAATAAAGCCATGCAAACGGTATATCACAATGTGCAAGACAATGTAGGCAAATCAGAAATGACATACACACCGTCTCACATGCTGTTAATGGGGTACAGCCTGGACATGACAGCAGTCTGCAGGCAATCCGATTTCAAACAGCCCACATTTGCTCCCCTAATACCTCAGGCCAACTGATGTTAAGTTTAAAGTTTGTGTCACTCCCTGCATGGATCTCATGGGGTTCAGCTTTTAAGCGAAGCAACCTGAGATCAGTGTTGACAGCAGCACTGAAACCTGATTCAGCAGCATGGCTTGATTGTAATGTAACTACTAACAGTTGTAATGTGGATTGCTCACACTATAACTGATATCAGATCCAGCACTCTTTACAACCAACACATGTAATTAGGCAAACGCTTCCATATCCGCACCTACAGGCAGTTCAGAGTTTGTAGTTCTTTGTTAAAAAGACAAAAATCTGAAAATGCTAACATGGTGTTGTAGTGTGTACAGAGAAAATGTAACTTTGCCAATTAAACAAGAAGAATAGCAAGAAGAAACAACAATGTGGGCTTTATTAGGGAAACTGTAAATGAGACTTTTTTGACTTTTTTCTCTGATTAAACTGGAGAAAAAAAATCAGAGAAAGTATCTGAAAGTGATGAAACTCAAACAACAGTTGCACACAGAGTGGTGGATGAGGTAAATGTTAGAATTTGTTATACCCACAGCAGCGAGAGCAGCAAGTTTTAGTTGTTTGAGTATACTTGAGTCAAAGATAGCACCCACTCAGTTTAATAATGATTGCTCAACAAGGCACATACCTGTCTTCTTTTTGCATGTTCTACATTCTTCATGTGTCTTTTCCAATATAATGTCTATGGAGAAAATGCTGTTTTGCCCACATTTTGAGTTCTATTACCTTCATTTGTGTTACCTGCAAGCGGCGCACAGAGGTCTCCCAAAACTGTGAAAGCAGTTTGACATCTGCTTAAAACTGAAATCTGTTGTTATCTATTGTGTTTTTAACACTGTGTCCAAAACACCAGAATGTTCTCATGGAAACAAGGGTTTTAATGATTATTTCTTTAATCTTTATTGGTTTTCTGTCGTAAGCTTCAGTGAGCTCTACAAACACATTCATCTTAGAAATAGAATTAACGGTTTGGCATTAAAAATGGTGAACCTCATCCCCTTATTTACCCATACAGTACTTTCCTTCCATGCATACACAAATTTATCTGTCACACACATCTGCATCGAGGGTTATTTCTATCTTGGACACTTTAACATGCAAAGTGGAGGATAACAACACAACATTTCAATGAATGGACAACCTGCCCCACTGTAAAATATAGTACTGGTTCCTACTGTTTAGTCTTTGTTAAAATCTTAATGGCTCATATCAACATGAAGGTAAAAAACGGTTGTTTTTTTTACATAGAAATTTCATTATCAGGAGCCACTGAGGGCATCGTGCGGTCATTGCAAAACTAGTGCAAATATCATTTTGAGAACACGAACTCATGAAGTAATAGTGTTTTCAAAGAAACAAATTAGGGTAAACCCAAGACGACCATATTATTATTATTATTATTATTATTGTTAATTTATTTCAAACATGTAAACAATATACAGGTACATTTAGTAAAGAAAATAAGAGAGAGAGAAAAAAATACTATACAAAAGTCAATACATTTCAACATAGCTACCGTCCTGATTCATTTACATGTTGAAAGGGAGTGGGAAGAATTACACACTTATTTAATCCCACCCCTTTGCCAGAAGTTATCAGTTAATGTTTAGTCATCTTTCTTACTGATATAATCTGTAATAAAACAGTGAACAGATTTCTGATATAAAATCACATCATGAAATTTTTTAAATAGAGACATTCACTTAATTTCAATATTTTCCCTTTCTTTATAGTTCGAGAAGATCATATTTTTTAACTCTTTTTGAACTGTTTTATGTTTGGACGTTGCTTTAATTCCGTATTCAAACTGTTCCACAGTTTCACTCCATGCACAGAAACACAAAAGCTTTTTCTTGTAGTACGTACCTTCCCTGTTTTGAAGTTACAAAAACCCCTTAAATTGTAACTTCCTTCTTTCAAAAAAAACATACTCTGAATATTACCTGGCAGTTCTTTAGTTTTTGCTTTGAATAGAATTTGTGCTGTTTGGAATTTCACTAGTTCGGCAATTTTCAATATTTCAGACTGCAAAATTGTGAGTTTGTATGTTCCTATAACCTGCTCTGTGGATGATTCGAACTGCTTTTTTGATATGGAAGAGCATTACCCCGATGCTGATATCATTAGCAGCAGACAGCAGTAAGGAGCCAGACGACCGACTGATCAATAGAAAAGACTGTCCTCAAAACTGAACCACAAGAAAACAGTCCATTGAAAAAGCACTGGAAGGCATCAAAGGCACATCCTGCTCCTACTATTAAAGTGGACATGAAAGTCTGCATGCTTTAACCTTAATTTACACCACGGAGTCCAACTCTAAAAACAATGTCACAGATTTAACACTGTCCATGAAGCTAGATTTAAAAATTTTTATGGTGTTTAGAGCATGTGTAGTGCCATCTTGTCAAGTACGGACAATTCAATTCAATTTTCAATATTTATACAGTGCAAATAACAACGACAGTCACTTCAAGGTGCTTTATATTGTAAGGTAGACCCTACAATAATCCATACAGAGAAAACCCAACAATCATATGACCCCCTATGAGCAAGCACTTTGGCGACAGTGGGAAGGAAAAACCCCCTTTAACAGGAAGAAACCTCCAGCAGAACCAGGCTCAGGGAGGGGCGGGGTCATCTGCTGCGACCGGTTAGGGAGAGAGAAGGAAGACGGGATAAAAGACATGCTGTGGAAGAGAGACAGAGTTTAACAACAAGTATCTAGAAAACAAGAAATTGCTGTCAGTAGGTTGGTTGGTTACTACTAATACTGCTACACCAGTTTATGTTAGCTAACTAGTGACAGAAACAATTATTAATTGGAAAGTAAGTAAGTAAGCTTCTTCACTGTTGGCTAGCTGCACTGAAATGGGAGAATCCTGCTGGGCTTTGTTGAACACTTTATAGATCAGGGTCTTTGATTATTTCTTGTTGGGCCAGACAAATATAGAAAACCATTACATCATGTCAGACCTGAAATCTGATTTTAAAAAAGAGAACTTGTAAGCTTAATATTTCCATTTTTATCAAATGCCACTGAAGAATCCTTACCTTTAAACATAAGCTTCGTTTCTTCCTCCATCTCTGAGTGAAGTTATCTTGCACTGTATTCTTTTCCTTGGAAATAAAGCAGCCATACTTTTAGCTAGCAGATGCACTGTGGGACAACCTGCACACAACATTTTGTGTGTTCGTTGAGGTGATGGAAACATTGTATTTGATGTTAATGTTTCTCCTTTTATGCTCACACCTATTCAGTAGCACTTGCTAGACGCTATACCATGAATTGTGTTCATCTGCATCAAAAGCACTGTTCTATAGCACCATAAATGATGAACAAATTAGGGCAGTGCCTGCTGAGTGCCTGTTTAAATTAAACTTATACTTAAAATTGTCTCCAGTACAGCGCTTATGAAGTAAATTAGTAAATAATAGTTATAGAGTAAGATAAATGTTTTTGTTTAAGGCTGTGAGCATGCTTATTTCAATTTAATTCAATTTTACTGTATTGATTACACATTCAGATGACCTCCTATGACACTGCACTTGGAGACAGCGGGAAAGAAAAACTCCTTTCAACACAAAGAAACCTCCTGTAGAACCAGGCTAAGGGAGGCGAGCCTTCTGGTGTGTTGGGGGAGAAGATAGGACAAAAGACACACTGTGGAAGAGAGCCAGATAACTAATGATTAAACACAATAGTTGCGTAGAAGCACATTGAGAGTGTTTATACAGCTAAGCAACAGCATCTAAGGGGTGATTCAGGGTCTAGCCCTAACTATAAGCTTTATTCAAAAGGAACGTTTTAGCCTAATCTTAAAAGTAGAGGGGGTGCCTGTCTCCAAAATGCAAATTGGGAGCTGGTTTCACAGAAGGGCCTGAAAGCTGGAGGCTCTGCCTCCCACTCTATTTAGGAAAACTCTAGAAACCACAATTAAACCAGCGATCTGAAGCAAGGAGCTCTATTGATAGAATAGGTAGTGCCAGATTATTCAAGACCTTTCTTTTGAGGTAGGCGATTTTATTAAATTCAGTTTTGCTAGTGAACAGATCCTAATATTGGAGAAATATCAGTGTCAGTATTCTCACTACAGCATGCTGTAAGCAGTCCTAAATATTTGTTTGTTGCACAATGGAGGACATAGTCTGGTCAAAAATGACTCAGAGATTCCTCACAGTGTTACTGGAGCCCAGGGTAATGCCATCAGAATATGTCTCTGTTTAGACAATATGTTTCTGAGATTTTTAATGCCAAGCACAATAACTTCCGTTTATATTTAGATGCAAGAAATCAGAGGTCATCCAGGTCTTTATGTTTTTAAGACATGTCTGTAGTTTAACTAGATGGGTAGATAAAGCTGGGCATCATCTGCATAACAATGAAAAAGTAGCTATGCTGTTCTAATAACACTGCCTAAGGGAAGCATGTATAATGTAAACTGAATGAGTCCTAGCACAGAACCCTGTGGAACTCCATAATTAAGTTAATGTATGAAGAAGACTCCACATTTATATGAAGAAATTGTAGTCTATTAGACATTATTCAAACCACTGCATCACAGTACTTTTGATACCTATGTTTATGCTCTAATCTCTCTAATACAATATTGTGGTCAGTGTTATTGAAGGCTGACACGTCAACCATAGAAATGAGTGGATATTAGTATACTATTAACTAAGACAGCTGTTTAAAGTGATGACTTTTTACGTAGTGGTTTAATTAAAGCCTGCACTACATAGTCCATTAAGACAGATAAAGACTGAAGCATTAATAAATGGTAGAGCTTCTTTGAACAGTAGTAATGGGATCTAATAGACAGGTTGATGGTTTGGCGGATGTAATTATTCTGTTGAAAATTTGGGCATTTCAAGTCTTTGGAGACTGATTGACCTTTGAAGAATTTCAAGGAACATTAGTTCAACGCTGGCCTTACTATTCAGCCTGAGAGGTTGCTGCTTGCTCTGGTATCTCAACTGTTGAATAGCCTGCATTAATTTTTTATATAAATGCTGATGGTTCAGCCAGAATAAATCCTACTGAATTTTGTTATGCCCTGACTATGTCCACACATGGATGGTCATTGAAATTTTGTCAAGATAAAATATATGCTCCTTTATTTAATCTCTAACTTTTCTGAAACCGGTAATACGAACTCCAAGATGTTTAGGAAATATTTGCATTTTCAACAAGCTAAGGTTTTATAATGACCACAACATTGTGCAAATGCATCATTATGGAGGATGCTCTTGAGATTTCTCTAGTGTAGTTGATTTTAGACCTGTGGTTGGACACACAGGCAAATTAAAAATGTATCAGGACCTATTTAGCTTCAATTTTTTTTTCTTGCAGTTTAATGGCATTTTGGTACTAGAATAGTATTAAAAGCTAATAGATGAAGAGATATGAAGAAAGTTAATTGTAGTCAAACAAAAATAAAAAGGAAATCCTGCTCAGTCTTTTATGCAGTTCAACTGAATCAAATATTCGTTTCTGTTCAATGACATGCATCAGATCATGTAACTGACCATGAGATGAGATTATTTTAGGATGTGTATAGAGTTGATGAAAACCTAATTTCTATGTATTAAAGACAGAAATAGCAGTTCCTGCAGACCCTTACCTTACATGCATCAAATGAAAAATCTAAGCAAATCTTTGTCAAAATTTCTCTGTGTGCACAGCTTTACTTTAGAGGAATGCATCTAAAATGTTGTTTGCAGAAGGCTGTGCGAAGTCTCTCGGGATGAGGCTTCATATTTTAGGCCTGACATCAGTCACAATGTGATACAGTGCGTGGATCTCTTAATATACACTTACTAAACTGATACCTCTGTAATTATTGTAGGAAAGCTTTCATGTTTAATTGGAGATAATGTCAGTCTGTGTGACTTGAGTGCCAACCTTCCAATTTCTTGAGAAGAATAAACAAGAGTGTAAAAGGTGCCACAGGAGGCTTACGGGGCTTCTGTTAGACAAACAATGGCATCTTCACTGGGATTTCACTTCACTGAACTCCATGAATTAAATGTTTGCCGGGTCTCGGGGGCATGACCACACTAAGCTGTATGCATCCAAGGCTTTTGACAATTACCCCACGAGACTCCAGAAAGTCTGAGGCCACATCAGAGTAGAATAATTAAAAAGCAGGGTGAGGCTTCTCTAATGCATGCAAGGGTTCCCACTCAGTGAGGAGGAAGAAGGGTAAGTTGATGTCATTCAGCCAGAAGCACAGACAGAGTCCCCTGGCTGTAGTAACAAATACACTGAAAGGTTCCACTCCTAAACTGTAATTCAGTTCATTTCAACGACTACGGATACTCAAGATTGTCTTTTGAAGCTCATCCTGACTCGTAAAAATGGCACATGTATTGCTGGTAGCTATAGACTGACATACTGTAGCAGCTCTGAGATCCCTGGAATGCATGTATTCATTTGGAATGCTAGAAAATGTTTGTCTCAACCTGTTGAAGCGTTAGACTCCCCCGCCCCACCGACTCATTATGGAAATACAGCAACAAACAGTCTACCGAAATTGTATAAGATGACAAAAATTATGCACACTTCTTTTATCAGGAGGCATGCATTAGTTATAAAATAACAATTTTTCAATGGCTTAAGTTTGAAAAGATTGCTTCATCTGAGCTTTTCCTCTATAGGTCCTGGAGAAGAGCATGCACCTAGAGTGCAAGTGTCATGGGGTTTCTGGATCCTGCACCACGAAGACATGTTGGACGACACTCCCCAAATTCCGTCAGCTGGGATACATGCTCAAAGACAAGTACAACCACGCTGTTCACGTGGAGCCTGTGCGCGCCAGGCGGAACAAGCGCCCCGCCTTCCTGAAGATCAAGAAACCACACTCCTACCGCAAGCCCAAGGACATGGAGCTAGTCTACATCGAGAGGTCTCCCAACTACTGCGAGGCTGACCCTCTGACCGGAAGCATGGGGACGCAGGGCCGTCTGTGTAACAAAACAGCTCAGCAGCCCAACAGCTGTGACCTGATGTGCTGTGGTCGGGGATACAACACACATCAGTACTCGCGTGTTTGGCAGTGCAACTGCAAGTTCCTGTGGTGCTGCTATGTCAAGTGCAACACGTGCAGTGAGAGGACAGAAGTGTATACCTGTAAATAGATATGTTTACTGGACATTCCTTTGTGTTGTTCGTGGGTTTCAGTATCTGTGGAGAGACTGCCTTGCTGCCCTTGTGTTACAGCAATCACAGCTTTTTCATTCAACTTTGTCGATTATAATGATGCCAATGGACATCTGCCACGACACTGGACTTGAGCTATCAGCTTCACAAATGTTCTTTTTGTGTTTTAAATTGATTGACATTTTGTGCTGCATGCTTAACGTTTTCACAGGCCGTACTGGTCTACTGGCATGACTCACCTTAAACAGTAGGCCTAACAGGTTTTTATTTTATTTTCTTTTTCTTTTGTTAATCGACTAATAATTTATTTGATGAGAAAACTACTGATCATTTCGAAGATTCACTGCAACTAAATCTAGTAAAGGTTTGGTGGTGTAGATTCTGGTTTTTAGAAAAGAAAAAAGAAACGGGCACTTAAGGTTTTTCTTTGTTACTTTTTTTTGAAGACTTAAACACTGGATATAAAAACTCAAACAGTCTGAACTAACCAATAGTGAATATTTGGGAAACTACAGCAGAACATTAAACTACTGATTATGGGTCAAGTATGATAGTATTGTTTTCTACTTGTTCTCTGTCCCATTTCCTCTTCACTTTGCTGCTAGTTGTCTGGAAAGGTGTGGTCGAGCAGCCACATTTGTAGTTAACCCCAGGAGCAAATGCAAGCTTCCAGATCTAAATCCCCATGTTGCTGGTTAATAGAAAATATTTTGTAAGAGTTTATTTTTATATAAATATTTCTTTATTTATTTCCCATCTTTGTTTAAGATGTGTTTTCCCTTTATGTTAGTAACTGTGTGTGTTACTGATTTCAGGAAATGACCCACTACAATTTAAATATAAGTCCTGCACACTTGCTAACACGTTTATTTAGTCACAACATTTTGGTCTGACTGACCTTCAGGAGGTACATTGTATGTCTGTATATTCACACACACACACGCACACGCACACACACACACACACACACACACACACACACACACACACACACGTGTGTGTGTATTCATATCCTTGCGGGGACATCTCATTGACGTAATGCTTTCCCTGACCACTTACCCTAACCATGAAAAATGAATGCCTAACCCTAACCTTTACCCTAAACCTAACCATACTGTAACCCTGACACTAAAACCACATTTTGAGTCTTCAATCCTCTGGGGATGGGCATTTTGGTCCCCAAGTATACAAGTAAAGTAAACTTCCGACTTTTGGTCCCCACAAAGACATCTAAACAGGTACACACACACACTGCTGTGAAAAAGTATTTGTCCACTTTCAGATTTTGTTTCGGGTCAGCTAACAAATTGTAATCTTAGACAAAGAAAAATTATGATTTGATTTATTATAGGTAAAAAAAAATCTGACTCTGTGTGAAAAGTCAGTGTTAATGATTTAACAATAAGAAAGAGACTGGGCAAGGCACGTCTCAGATTTGCCAAAAATGCCCTGATGATCTCCAAGACTTGGGTTAGGGTAGGGAAAATATCCTGTGGAATATTACTCTGTTTGAGCTCTGTTACTTTTTGTGTAAAAATAAATGTAGCATCATACCAGCAGACAGACAGGGTGGTGGTAGTGTGATGGTCTGGAACAGTGTGAATTCTGCTCTCTACCAGAAAATCCTGAAGGATAATGTCCGACCATCAGTTCATGCCCTGAACTGCAAGCACATTTGAGTTATGAAGCAGGACAATGACAAAGAGTGGGCCAAAATTCCTCCCCAGTAATGCGAAAGACTCATTGGCAGTTATCGCAAATGCTTGATTGCAGTTCTTACAGCCAAGGGTGGCACAACCAGTTATTAGGTTTAGGGGGCAATTACCTTGTCACACAAGGCAAGGTAGGTTTAGATAACCTTTTCTTTCCCTCAATAAATTAAAACACAACTTAAAAATTGTTTGTCTAATATTGTTTAATGTATGAAACATTTAAATGTGACAAATATGCAGAAAACTAAGAAGTCAAGAAAGAGGCAAATACTTTTTTCACCCCACTGCATATAATAATCACTTAATGGATGACACTTCCCATGTGTATATGCCATTATTCAGATAAAAAACCATTAGTCTGACATGTTTCAAAGCTAATCATAACACATATACAACTACTCTCCTCTACAGAAACATCCGCACAGATGGAAATGGTACAATGGCTAATCGTTGTTGAATGAGTTATCTTTAAATTGTTGTGGCAATTTTCCCTCGATGCACCTGTTAACCATTCAAATGTACAGAGGTTTTTTGAACTATGAAATCATTCACTGAAACACTGTTTTAAAGATGTGCCTTTATCCTTGTTAGCACAATATAATTCTTTTACACTGAAATGTGTGTTCAGGAAAATGCTAATATTACCTTCAGGATAGGTGTTCCATGAATGTTTCTTTTGTCTGTATTATTAAAAAAAATACCATTACAGTTTCATCTTATCTGAACTTTACAAGCTTCTTTATTCCTTAATTAAGCAGGCCTAGATAAGGGTCGCTGATTCCCTGGCTGGTCGTTAGGGGAAAATGCGTACACTGCAACCAGTTGTGAATGGATGCTAGAGGTTGCTGGCAGTCACTAAGGCGAACGTGATCAAAAAGACGTATACAGTGTTGCACTGAAAGCCTCCTCACCATTGCTTTGGTCACTAGCAGGTTGCTATGGTCACTAGTAGTCACATTGAAGACTAAGTTGTCTTCAAACACTCATCATTTACTCTAGAAAAAGTGTGACACAGACCTCCAATGGAGACTATTCACCTTAAAAGTAAAAGCTCTCGACGTTTTTGTATTAGCATAACCTTTTCCACTTCTAGTTTTAGCTATACCTTCTCAATTGTTTAAAGTTTTGTAAGTGCTTGCAGACAAATCATGCAAACTATGGGAGACCATGGCAGTCTACTAGTGACCAAAGCAATCACAAGGAAGTTTTTGGTGCAGCACTTTCTTTGCAACCAATTTCACATGGTGATATCAAGCAACCTCGGGCAACCATTCACCACTCAGTTGGTTACTTAGACTTTTTCCACTTGCAGCTAGAAGTTGTCAGGGGGTTACTGGCCCCAAGACCTGTGTGACTGATGCCTTAGTTACCTAGCTAGGTAGCTTGTTTAGCTAACCCTTTAGCTAAATAAATCAAACACAGATTTTGTTAGCATGCAACATCAATCAACTATGAAATGCCTGTGGCACAGATTCTAGTTTTGTGTTATCGTTCCGCTTCATTATAAGTTATATTATAAATTCCTATTCATTTTCTCCATTGAAGTTTCAGAAACTCCGTGTAAAATCCATTTTGAACGTATCCAGCCAACTATCAGGTGAATCATGACCATAAAAAGAATTTTGATCTGCATCAAAAAGAAAAAGAAAAACAAAAAGGTCAAAGGTAAAAAACCTTTTCAAAGTAAAGAAATTACAACTACTGCCAGTCCCAAATTCCACAGCTTCCAGCCTTCCTAAATCAGCCTTCTTGAATTTAATTTTTTTAGCTACTATAGTGTTGCAGAACAATATTTTATACTAATAAGTTTTAAATATTTATAGTTTGTGATGTGTGTAGAGTGAAGTGCAGTCTATGTACTGGTATAGTGCAGTGCTACACTCATGGCTGTACACGGTTTCTGAACCAGATTGCGACAAGTTTAAACATCTATGGTAATAGTAACTCCACCAATCAGAGACATTGAGTTTAGAATATACGATTATAGATAAAATGGTTCTTTTCCAAAGCATCGCCAATAAAACAAGTCTTTGTTAAAACAAGGCTTCTGCGTATACGATTGTTTCACAATGTCACAGCTTGTATTAAGTTTACTTTGGATGGTAACAACATAATTACAACACGCAACCATAATCAATTTTTACTTGAGGAAAATCACTCTTGAGCTCAATATGTCATACTCCCATCTTTTTATGAGAAACTACATTTCACTTGCAAAACAATTTAAAATAAAATTTGGCTTCTGGAAATTGTGTAATTAGATTTGTTCAAGTTTCATCACATGAGATTTGATTCAGTTACAAAAATCGCATGTTATTAAAATGATCTGTATCAGAGTTCATGGGTGACTTCATGTAAAACCGTGCTTCTCAGCTCTTGTCATGGTTTATTTGGGTAAATTAATGTCTCAGAATTATCAGCAGGAATTCATTTTATGTTTAATGCACATATTTCAAGCTTTGCGGTTACTGTGAGGATAGTTTGGAGCAAAGTGGGTGTTACTGACAGCCGTGGTGCCGTGCAGAGGGTGTCACAGCAGCGTTGTTCCTCAGTGAGCAGTGGGAGTGTGGAGCTGCTGGCTGATAGATCACTCTGACATCTGCTTCATTCAGCCCTCAACAACGTTGCTACAACAACCAAACCGTGCCCCACAAAAATGTTCCTCCTCTCATCGAGAGGCCAGGCTGCCATTAACAAAATGGTAACCATGAAAATCCCAGATAAAATCTGCATGCTGTTTATTTTCTGGAAATGGCAAAAGGGGAAGAAAGTGGGGAGGGGGCTTTACAATTGGCAAGAGGATGATGTCAAGAAGGATTTCAATCTGAGCAACAGAAAAGATCTTAACTCCGTGAATAATTGGCACAAAACATTCCTCAGCTAAACATTGCCTCAATAGTGTGACGCTTTCAAAAGGCAGCTGGCCAAACAGCCTTGGTTAGAGTAACACAGAGGCGCTGTCACTAAGAGCTCAACAACACTGTCCAAGTGTCTCACACAGCACAGCCTTGTTCAAATTTCAGTTTTGATAATAATATGACTTCCATCTAATTCTGTGAACATACAGCAGACACAAAAGAGGAGTTGAGGAACTGAAACCTAAGTATAGTTATTGTGTTTGCATCTGTGAAGGAGTTTGACTATTCCTCCCTTTCCTTCAGATTTTATGTGTATCCCTTAAATATTTGTTTCCACTTCTGTTAATGCCACTTATACTTTGTCTCAGGACATGGTACGTCTTAAATGAGGAACTGTGCTAACTATTGTGGTAACATGTAGTATCCTGACCAACTAGCAAGAAGCCAGTAACTACACTTTTATTGTCACTCTACTATAAATAGCACCAAGCCAAAACGGGCAAACTATAAAAGGTTTGATCTTCAAATCACAGGGAATATGGACCATTTAGAGTTTCCAATACCACACATTCTGTAATATCCACGTCAACATGACAATTTCTCATCATTTCTCTCATCTAGATGCCCATGCTGAATGTGCTGCATAAAATTTTTACTGGTTTGAGGTGTCAACTAATGAGAAAAATGTTAAATATGAGGACTTATTAACTTCTATAACTAGAAAATTTGCTTAAAGGCTCAGCAGACTGCATTGTTTGCGTGTGGCTGTATGGTATGTTAGGTAAGTTTTCTGTGAAAAAAAATCACAGAAAAATCTACAACTTCAAAAACATGAACTTGTTTTTAAGGTCAGCTGTTGCAATGCCAGCTTTTCTAGCACAGCACAGCTTTTGGGTGTTGAGATGATTTTACTCTTTACTATGTGGCAAATGAACAAATTCAGCTCTAAATGGAAGATAAAGAGCTACTACTGGAAGTTTTGAGCCGTATCGTGCTTGAATTGAAGATTCCCACAAAGCATTTTACAATCACCTCCTCAACAGACTATTGAAAGCTACTTGTTATTACTCATTAGCAGAGATGGGCTGTGATCACATTACTTTTTTCAAGCAACGAGTAATGTCTATTGCAAAAAAGTAATTCGATTACTGTTACTTTCCCATAAGCACGCTACGTTACTAAACCGTGATTTTGTTTGCAAGAGTGTCTCATGACAATGACGTACGAGCGTGTGACGTCCGTGGCAGCAACAGACGTGTGCAGATTAACGATGAATAATATGGAGAGCGGGAGAGAGTACGACCGTGCAGCGTTTAAAGCTTGGAAGTACTCACATTACTTTGAGTTTGATTTTGTAAAAAATTACAAAAACATTAGCGTCTGCTGTTCACTCTGTGTGGGAAGAAAATATCTTTCTACCGTGAAAACTTAAACTTCAAATCTGAGCGAGCACCGAGCACGCTGCCACGGGAATGTGACATTCACTGAGAAACCCCCGGATCCTCCCACTGACATGAACGCTGTGGCACCGGGCAAACCTCCACCCGCCCCACTCCTGCTAAACAGGTGACAACAGATTTAAGAGCGACAGGACTCAGTGCTGCTGAATCTTTTATTTATTTTTTGCGGTTTTACTTGCATCTATTTGAAAGAGTGTAAACACAGAACTTTATTTTATTTTATAAGCTGGAATCTGCAGGAAATAGGTTTAAATGTTAAACACATTTCTTCCAGTCAGAGACTGCTGCATATAATTAAATTTTTGCTTGATGCAATGTGCATGAAGTTAAAAGATTAAAACTAATAAAACAAGTTTTAAAAACAGACTTTTTCATTTGATTCAGTTTTATATGATGGATTATGCAGAAAAAATTGAATTGGGCTGAAAGATCTGCTGCTTTATTACTTATTCAGTTTGTGTATCAAGTTTTTAGAAAGTAACTAAGTAACTAAGTAACTAATTACCTTTGAAAATATGTAATCAGTAAAGTAACATGATTACTGTCTTAAGGAAGTAATCAGTAATTAGTAATTAATTACTATTTTCAAGTTTATTGACAAACACTGCTTATTAGTCATTACTAACATCATTTCTAAACTGATTTGCTTGTGAAAAATGATCAAACAAAAGCAGAATACGTCCACATCATTGAGCTCCGTTTTTCACATTTTTGGGAAACATTTTAACCAAGTAGCATCTCTGGGGTTCAAACATGAAGCCAAGTTCCTCAAGTGACCACCTGAAGAGTGAGTCAGTTCCGACTACAGTCTCATATTAATTTCATCTGCAGGCTGAAAGTTAGCAGTGTGTTGATTGACAACGATGCTGACACTGGCAGCTGTCTAGCAGCCGTCATCTCTCCTAGTTTTCTATTAGTCCATTCTATCAGCTAGCTCTAATTAACTCTGTGCACTGTAGCCTTACTGTTTATGGATGTACTTTTTAACTGAGCTTGTTAGCCTCAGCTGATAGCATAGCATGCTACTGTCTCTTGTAAATATGCCCATACTTACATATGGCAGTATTTACAAACTGTTAGGTGTTGCCTTTCTATTATTTTTGCTTCAAACTTTTTTGCAGCCAGGATAATGGGATTTTGGGATTTTTACCTATAGCAGATGGCGTGTATTAGCAAAATGCACAATAAAAAATGATTTCATGCTGTTTATTGGCTTCAGTTTTCACTTTACGTGACATAATCTCGAAACTAACCTTAAATCAAACGATGCATATTCAAAGAGAAAATGCACGACGGCCCGTTTCAACCTTTACAAGCCAAGAGCAGCTCACAGATCACTGGAGCATTAACGAACTGTTTCATGGTGTTGTTCCTATAAACAGTGTTACGTCACTGCCACGGTTCCAGGTATTTAATGCCTGTGCTTGTTAAAGGGGTCTGTGTCTGCCGGTGCCAGTCTTGCTGTGTGCAGTGCACCTGTGAACACCTGCACTATGATCGTCTGAGATTTATGACTGCCTTTCTAAACTGGTTGTCATTCTGCCCCTGCCTCCATTCGGTAGCTGTTCCTGGAGCTCCTCGTCTTAGGTTCCTCAGAGATTCTCAGAGCTGTAACCCAGAATTTATATTTATATTTTCAATAAAGGTCTTTCAGCATGACAAGCTCGCACTTAATAGCAGGTGGTTATGCCTGACTTGTGCAGGAGTCTTTGTCAGAATGTTGATTATTTAAGACAGGGGCTGCTTAATAACTATCATTACAGCAATGCCTTGAGAGCGAGGGCCAATCAGGGTCCAAACAGCAAGCTCTTCTGCCAACAATGACGTTGACGTTGAGGAATGAAGAAACAAGGTACACATACTTTGGAAAATCAAAGGGTGTTAGGAAATTTTTAATTTTAGGATGCATAAATCAAACATTTCACTTTAAACGCTGCATCTATAATAAATCAGAACCTGCCTTAGAAGAGATCAAATAATGAATGATGTGTTATTTGTTGGTTAAAGCGGTCCACAGTTGAATCATGCCGTTTAATGATAACTGTATAGCCCTGAGCTAAAACTTTATGGTGTGGCTGTAAAATGTTTTTATTGTTAAAATGTCTTCATCGTTCAAGAAAACTCAACAAAACGGCTTCGAAAACATATCACGTTTCATTCTTGGTCATTTGAATATAAAATCAAACTCAACTTTGTCTATTTTTATCTGATGCAGGCTGTGATAAGACCACGACTGTCATGTTGGAGTGTGTAGGTGAGATCCCAAATGCAGTCATGCAGAGGCAGACTTCAACTAATAAAAAGTGAGCAGTTTTAAAGTCCACAAATCAAACTCCAACAAAGAGACAGAACACACACCATCGAAACACAAAAGTGATAAAAACTGTGGAGTTTAACCAGGAACAACAACAAAGCAGAGACGGGCCAGCGTATGACGTGACAAAGGACAGAGGCTGACAGAAGGTAATCAGGGAATTACACACAAGGGGGTGATGAGGATTAAGTGAAAGGGATTACACAGGTGAGCTCAATCAGGGTAAACACGAGGTAGGAGTAAAACTGAGGCACACAAGTGAAATTACAGGAAACAAGGCTTCAAAGTAAAGTTGAAAATAACCGAAAGACGCTTGTAAACAGAGAGGCGAGAACTCACAGTGAAACGCCAAGAGGGACAAGGAAACATGGAGAACAATGTTGCAAAAAATGCGCCACAAAGAGCAAAGATAAGGGAGGAAATCCAAAAAGCATGATTTTGATTTATGTCAAAAGTTGGAACTGGGAGTGAGTGTCACTGCTGAGTTGAGCATGTTTCAATACCAAAGTTGGAAAAACAGGATTGGTTTTGCTCCTTAGCAAGATTCAATAATAGAACTGTGGGGATTCTACTATTAATACTTCAGTTCAGTTTTTCACTTATGTAGCACCAAATCACTGAAGGCACTTTATAAAGATTTAGAATCCCAAAAATCAGATGAACCCCTATGAACAAGCACTTGGCGACAGTGGGAAGGAAAAACTCCCTTTTAACAGAAAGAAACCTCCAAGAGAACCAGCCTCAGGGAGGGGCGGGGCCATCTGCTGTGACCGGTTGAGGTCCCACGCTGTGGGAGAGAGCCAGAGATTCATAATAATGAATGATGAAATGCAGAGAGGTGTATAAACACACATAGTGGACGCTCCAAGTAGCCTAGGCCCTGTTGCAGTGTAACTAAGGGAGAATTCAGGGTCACCTGATCCAGCCCTAACTATATGTTTTATCAAAAGGGAAAGGGTTAAGCCTGATTTTGAAACTAGAAGGTGTCTGTCTTCTCAATCCAAATTGGGAACTGGTTCCAGAGAAGAGGGGCCTAAAAGCTGAAGGCTCTGCCTCCCATTCTACTTTTAAATACCACTGGAATTTAGAATAAGCCACAGTCTGAGAGCAACGTGCTGTATTGGGGTGATGTGGTACTATGAGGCCTGTAAGAGAAGATTATTCAAGACCTTGTATGTGTTGAAAGCATTTTCAACTTTGATCCAGGGTTTGATAGAGAGACAAAGAAGAGAACTGAGAGAAGAGAACGTCTTTCTAGTGCCTCTCAGATATACCGTACATATACAGCACAATAACTTGTTCTGTGTCTAAAAACACCAACTGCAGCATATTAATGGATGGAGCCTGGCAAACAACAGTGGCAGTACAGATTAAAAGTTTGACAGGTTTACTTGTGTTTATATTGACTGCCACCATCTTGGATTGTGTGTGTGTGTGTGTGTGTGTGTGTGTGTGTGTGTGTGTGTGTGTGTGTGTGTGTGTGTGTGTGTGTGTACATACTTGGAACAAAGTTATGCCAACATTTTCAGCTTTTTCCAGTCCAAACAGAAATCAGAGTGTGGCAGAGGTAAAGATCTCCTGCCATTAGCACTGAGACCTCATGCTATTATACTATGGTTTTGCACATGAAGCCATGCTGGAGGTCCCAGGCCTCCCTTTGTCTCCTTCAGTTATTGACAGGCAGCTTTATCCCACAGCCAAAGGAAATAACATCAAGATGCAGTTAATTGCATTTTTTTCTCTCCTGCAGGCCTTTCTACCCCATGTGTGGCGTATACCTAAAATTACACTCCATGTATGAAGAGGATTATAAATGATTGTCATGCTTGTGTTAGCTTGCAGTTCATACCAATTTGTGCAGTGTATAGAAGAGTATCGTGCTGTTATTAGAGCTTTCAGCATGAAGGGGTGGGGGGGACTAAATTATGAGTTGTCCATACAAAGGTTTACATCAGACGCTGCACCCTGGGCTCCTTTGACTGTAAAAATGTGCGAGGAATGTAGTAATAATACATGGTGAGCACCTTATGCACTGACAGTACACGGGAGGTACTGTATGTCCCTGTGGCCATGCTTACATGAAAACCAAATAAGCAAGCCTCAGCTACACAAACGACTTCCTGCTTCACACCCATCGGGCTATAATTTTTCCCAAATAAGAGGATGTAAAAACTTCTCAGAGCATACTGAGGCATGAAATTATGAGACAACTCTGATGTTTAAAGCCTGAAGGAGGTGGAGGTTGAACTGAGAACTAAGGCAAATGCTGCAGCTTTAGTTTACTCCAAAAGCACTTCTGATTAAGCAAAGGAAAATCATTCTTTGCAGAGGCAGTGGGTATGCTTTAGGTGGCACATAAATTCCTGTGTAGAATCTGCTCGTTTGCGATGGTTTCATCACCTCGTGCAATTCACAGGTGATTTGGACTAAGGAATGTGGTGGTGATCCTGCACTGAGAGGGCGGCTGGGGAAAGCTGAAAACAGTTGTGACAGTCATGCTAAAATAAGTTTGAGTAATGAACAACCTGATGACAGACTAACACTGTATCAGTATACGCAAAACAACTGAGTCCTCGTTAAATGACTTGAGAGATGAATGAGAGGGATTTCTGGAAACATTTATACCACAATAACAGAGCTGGTAGTGAAGCTAAAACCAGTGGTGTGTTCTCTGTACACGTCCAAGTTACTGTTCTTGACCGCTGACTGGTAGATTTGATCATACTTGTAAGTTTGTTGATGTTTAAGCACTCTAGTAGTTACATATTCTAGTAGGATTAATCTTACCCTATTCTGAGGTCAGTGACTTCAATAAACTTGGCAGTTATCAGTTTCACCTTCAGTATTTTAAGTTATGTGAGCAGTTTGAGTTGACATTTAATCTAAAACCTGTTATGATTTACACCTCATAGCTTTTTATTCTATATAGCTTTGATACATCTATGTACATTTTTAGATCTAAACTGCAATGTATTGTAAATAGAGTATAGGAGTTAATAACAGTATGTGTTTTTTGTCACGAGCTGGTGGAGACCAAAACAGTGCTTTAACGATAAAATACCAGACTTATTGTGTCGACAGACACATAAAACGCTTGTTTTGTTCCATATCAATTGGAACTTTTGCATTTAGCACCATTAATGAGAAAGCAAATCAGAGTGTAATAGATTTTTAAAGAAGCAGCTGTTTGTACCCATTTACACTCACATTTAAACTCCAAATATCTGCCCAGAAGTAGAATTTATGTATGTATCTAATGTATATATATATATATATATATATATATATATATATATATATATATATAATAACAACTGTGAAGTAAAAAGGCGTACTCATCTCACCATAGTACACAGCTGTCTGTGGTCACCACCTCTCACATCATCAGGAGATGAGCAGCTGTACCTGACACACAGGTGCATCTTAGGCTCCTGTATCAGACATCATTATATTGCCTAGCAACCGTCTAGCAATAGGCTAAAATGATCCATTGTCACACTTAATTTTTCCGCATTAACATCTCCAAGACGTTAGTTACATGTGATATGGCACCATCAGGTTGCTTGGCAACAGTTTTTTAGCCTTTATATTTTGCAGCCTTTTTGCACTCTATTACACCTTAAAAAAAAGCATCCTGTCATTTTAATTTAATGTCATGAGAACAACATCTCATTCATATCCACAAAAGCTGAATTATGCATAACTAGGTCTTTTGTTTATTTTGACAGCAAATGTTGAATTAACTTTAGTCAGTCTTTTAACTAAAACTAAATTTAGTTTTAGTCATAATAATTCTTTTAGTCATTCCCTCTTCCTCTTCCGCTGCCTTGAAGCCTTGAAATATGCAATTGTTCTAAAAAAAAAAAAAAAAAAAAACCAACTCATTTTTTTAGACAGACTACAGCTAAATCACGCTTTACTGACAGTCATCCATATCATCCGTAAGATTCGCTAGTAACACTTTCCGAGCACAAACACTAGACCGGACTCCGCTATGACAGATCAAATTCTTCAGACCTAGAAGGCCTCTCAAAAATCAGGAACAGTTAAGAAATCTGAGCTTTGTTTTCCTCTGAGTGCTGAGTGTGCTTACACTACCTGTGCAGGACCTCGCCACATGTTATCTTTATGTCCAATCACCTGTCTGTTTTCGTCTGTGCATTGCTTCAGTTAGGAAACTATTCTGCTCACATTCATCAAGCACATATCTTTATGAGCTTCATGAGGAATTACTGAGATAAGACATGCTCATATTGTAAATGTGCAAGACTCTGGGGTTTGCACCAAACCTTCATGCTTCAGCTGCCTCAGAGATACAGTTCTTAATCACAGGAATCTTTTTCACATGCAGAACAGAAACTCCATTAAAAAAGTCTTTTGATTTGTCAGTTGTCAGGTTCACAGTAAGGTCATTATGATGGCACAGGCGTATAGGCTGTGGAAACTAGGAGATTAGTATAATAATGATGACTGCAAAGCTTAGTCATTTGTGCTGGCAACATTAGCCCTGGATTGGATCATTGAGCTCTCGACTGTGTTGCTTTAAAACAACAAGTTTCAACAAGTGACAAGACATGGGTTCTACAAAGGGAAAAAAACCCCTCGGCTCTCGTTTGAGCCAAACGTCATGTTTGGGAAGCCAAGACAGTCTTGACTACTAGTTGTCTGTGCACATTATGCAGTTTCATTGTGCATCTGGGTAACATATAAAAAGCCAGATTAAATGTCAGCTGTCAGGGTAATGATACTGTGGAGAAAACAATATCTGCAACATTACTGTACCTGTGAGTTCGGTGACCTTTCATCTCGCTGCAACCTCTGATGTTCAGACAAAGCTGGCACAGATAAAAAGGGAGACAGAGATCAAAAACATCTGAAGATCTACAATGCAATTATACTCTCTATACACTTTTTTTCCAAGTTGAAAGAGATTCCGTCATAGTTTCTACAGGCCTGTGTCCTTGGCACCTGCCGCACTGGTGGGATGGGTCCACAGCGAGTTATTGTTTAAAGAGCAATTACATAAATCTTTTAAGAAGAGTAGGAACCTGAGGCACTCTCCCTATTCAGCCCAACAGGAAGGTTTCTTTAAGGGGTGAATTTTTATTCTGCACTTGACAGAAAGCTGAAGTGTCAGTGCAAGAACATAATGAGTACCACTGTGGGAACGTGAGGTTGGTCATATTTGACATTCATGCACATTTGATCCAAAATTTATAGGAAATATTCTGGGGGGGGGGGGGGTTCAACTCTAGGGCAGATATTCTGATTATTCCAAAAATATCCTTCTGTTATTTTAGCAGTGTTTAGCAGTGTTAGATGACAGATCAGTGCAGCTCAAATGTGTTTGCAGCTACTTAGCTTTGACAGAGATGGCTTAAAGTTCCAGGTGTATATTTTTATTCTGAGGTAAAAACCTAATTATTTTTCTTTAGGCATCATGCACTCAGTTTAGCCTCTGTCAAAATCAGGACCAACAGGCATCACTTAAAATTATGTTCTCTGAGCTCAAAGCAGTAGGCAGCAAAATCAAAACAAATCTATAAGAGTGATGACAGGAACACAAGGAGAAGCCAAATCAACAGTTTGATACAGTCTCGGGGAACAAAGAACACATTGGTTACCTTGGCAACATTAAAAAAAGACATCTGGAGAAGACAGCAGCGGTGAATGATCACATGATCTTTTTAGTGGTTAAGAAAAAACTGCCAAATATAACAACACTGATTGGACTGTGACCCAAAACTACTACGAAAGCAAACCAGATGTGATGGGAAACAACTCCCTTTGAGCAAGCATCTGGTGAAAGTAGAAAAGAAAAAATTCCTTTTAACAGGAAGAAACCTTTGGTGGAACCAGGCTCAGGGCTAAGCAGTTGGGGGTAGCTGGAGGCGTGTTTCCATTGCTCCCTTAATCACACTGTGTTGCTGCAGCAGATGGATCTGTTGTAGCTGACCAGATGAAGCAGGTCACCGGTACCCTCTCTAGGGTTAGTATTAGGGTTGGGTTTTGTTTTAGATGTATGTTACACCAAGAAACTAAAATATGTTACTTTTCAAATGAAGACTCATATATTCACTGTGGAATTACTATTTTTATGACTTACGTTTCCATTTGGAATTTTAAAAAAACAACTAATCCCTAACCATGAATGTGTTGCTGGTGACCTGGTCATGGTTAAGAAGTTAACCATAGTTTATTTGTTGTACCCAGAATCTTCTCCCAAACATTGGTATTGCACCTAAGAAAATTGAACAATGAACATGATATGGGGTTTTGCAGAATTGTTTCCAAGTTCTTGCCTGGTCATGAAGTTGTGTATTTTAAAAAGAGAAGGTCACATTTATCTTATAATTTAAGGTGACATATAAATGTGGCACTCGGGCAACCAACACTCGTGCTTTTTAAAAACAATAACTCTCATAAGGTTTTAATTAATGTTAGCTGCTGACTTACCTGCAGTGCTGACAGAATCATGACACTTCAAATGCACAGATTCTTGCTTTTACCCTGGCAGCTGTCAGCATCTCAGTGTCTAAATTCTCATGTGGTTTATGACTGTGTATATGTAAATAACATCACGTCTGGAATCAGTGAAGCTCTGCACCTGGTGGCTCTAAAAGTTCAAACAAACACATGTGGGATCTAAGTACATATTTCTCAGAATAAAAAAAATAAAGGCTATTTCTTCCTCCTGCTTCCTGAGATGTGCATTCTGCTTTCCCATGGCTGCCTCATGTTGCTTGTTGCTGTCCCCCTTCTGTCATTGTTTAGACAGCTTGAGGCCTCCTCAAGAAGGGAAAGTTCATATTTATGTTAAGGCTTTCAGACTGACCGTAAGCAGGAGTAGCTTTTGCGCAGACTCAGGCAGTCTGACACTGATACAAAATATTACTCAGGACTAGTAGGCAGGTTCAGACAGTGACCTTGACATGGAGCAGGTGAGCACTCTTGTGTCTCTTGTATCCTATAAGCTCTAACAGGCTGTGTCGTCAAATGTTCCAATTCTTCTGAAAAAGATGCTCCATCTGTATTTAGGTCATGAATTTGTTCCAATGATGGCTAACTGCGAGAGTGGATCCCTGCTGCTGCCTGATTGGCTGAGAGTGTAGTTCAACATGAGGTCAGAGGCATCTGTTGGTGTCATCCTCCGCCCAGAAAAACACAGCTGGCCTGACCAGTGATGTCAGGCTGAGGATGATAATTAAATAACTGATGCTGGCTGGGCTGATTGACAAGGAGCTAATATGCTGTGTGGAGACACAGGATGAGCCTGAAGAAAAGGCAAGATAACTGCACTGGAAAGCACTGACTACTCAGCGTTTCTAATTATAAGCTGCAGTGACCTCTTGGGATGTTTTGAGGATGACTGTGACACATACTACGAGTGGAACGTTTGGACACTCTTACTTATTCAACCATCTTTCTTTCTTTGTGTTTCTAAAACCATAAATCAAATCAAAATTTATTTATATAGCACATATTAAAACAACAGTGTTGACCATAGTGCTTCACAGTCAGTAAAAGCATGAGACAGTTAAAACAAACAATAAAAGAGGACAACAAACAATAGGTAACAACACAACAAGCTAGACCAGCCAACTAGACAAAAGCCAAAGTAAAAAGATACGTTTTAAGACGTGATTTAAAAGACTGGATCGACTCGGCAGTACGAATATGAACAGGGAGGTTATACCAGAGTCTGGGTGCCACGGATGCAAAGGCCCGGTCACCTCTCGACTTCATTCGAGTCCTAGGTTGTGCTAGGAGCCTGTGATTGGACGATCTAAGTGCTCTGTTGTGATTGTATGAGTGGAGTAGTTCAGAAAGATAGCTGGGCGCTAAATTATTCAGAATATTAAAAGTGAACAAAAGAATTTTAAAATCTATACGATATTTAACAGGGAGCCAATGTAGTTTGGCTAAAATTGGAGTTATGCGTTCATGGATTCTCATACCTGTTAAAAGACGCGCAGCTGCATTTTGAATTAACTGGAGCTGGCAAAGAGAGGAGTGTTGGAGGCCCGAGTAGAGGCAGTTACAGTAGACCAATCTGGATGTAATAAATGCGTGGATAAGCTTTTCAAGGTCCTTTAAAGGAAGGAACGGCTTTGCTTTGGAAATCTGACGGAACTGGTAAAAGGTGTTTTTTACCACAGTGGAGACCTGTTTCTCAAGTTTAAAAGAGCCATCCAGGAACACTCCGAGGTTTCTTACAGTGGGCGAGAGATGGCTAGCGAGAGGGCCTAGGGCATCAGCTAAGATAAGCTGAAAAAGTCACGTTATAGATTCTCAAAGTAGCCACAGTTTCTGTAGATGGTAGCATGTACGCAATATACTATTAGGAGTTTTATACCCCTCCTGTAAGTTCTGTTGAACCTCTGCCTCTGCAGCACATCTTTCAGTGCTATCAAAATGATTTCCATTGTTTCCACATGCTGTTCTCCCTCAGGCATTGTTTTAGAACTCACCAATAATCATAAAAGACAAAGTCATGAAAAGCAAACAAATACAATTCTCCCAACCTGATGTGCCATCTTCAGGCTTGGAATTTTTTTTTTAACTTGTCTAAATTGCTAGGTGATAGCTCAAGACCCAACCATTACAGCCATCAGTGATCCAGCTAAGTAACATTAGACATTACCATTAGATAAGTTTGAAGAAGTTGATCATTAAGACCTGCCAAAGTGTTTCATGTCAGAGGTGAAATTGTAGATGTGTGGTTAGAACAAGAGGCCGTAGCATGTGTCAGAGAAATGAATGAAAAACAAGAAAAAATGATAAAAGATCTTTGAGCTTTTGAACTTTGATCACACCTCATATGAACCTATATATTTTCACCACCTTCTACATATCATCACTCATTAAACCCTTAGATAAAACTGGCTCTCAGGGCTCTCAGTGGTCCAGGAATTCGACAGGAAGTCAGGATGTTGTTCTAATTAGCGATTCTGATTGTGACCACTGTGACTGTGTGAAATGGAAAAACCTGGAATGATGGTATCCGTGTGTGTGGTTCTCTTTGAGAAGCACTGAGGAGGAACTATGATGGTATGGGTGATATTTCTGGTGACATGGTTAGCTACATGGTGTGACCATAGTCTGTGAGGGGTAACTAGTGATTGAAGTAACTCTGATGGTCACTAATTGTTATTTTTGTTTGACACATAGATGGAGCAGGCAGCTACATAGTCCTTGACATCTTTTTCCAAGGTTCACCACCAGAAGTGATGTTTGATTAGGGAAATACTGAATCCAGTATGGTACCTGGGTGGGTTCATCCTGT
Source organism: Copadichromis virginalis (assembly GCF_057382275.1). Lineage (NCBI taxonomy): Eukaryota > Metazoa > Chordata > Actinopteri > Cichliformes > Cichlidae > Copadichromis > Copadichromis virginalis. The sequence continues at coordinate 6,155,500 of NC_140622.1, forward strand.
AGTGCCTGATTGATGGTGTCCTCGACTTCCCAGGTGATAGCTCCCACCTTGCAGGTGGCAAAGAGGATATTTTAGGGCTCTGGTAGTTTAGCATTGGTGGCGAACTGGTGGGACAAGTAATCATGCTTGACATAAAAATATATACTTTATTTATCCGGTAAGAAATTTCTTAATACTCTGCATTTAACCCATTCACTCAGTGGGCAGCTACCAATCCAGCAACCAAGGATCAGTGTGTGGAGATAGTACCTTGATCAGGGGTATCACTGGGTAGCCGTTTGATGGATTTGAACCCCTGACCTTCCAATCATGAGACAAACACTATCTGCTGAGCTATCATTGCCCCTAACTGAGCTAGCTCTGCCCCTGGAATTCCTGAAACCTGGACTGTATGAGATGATGAAGTGAACTAAATGCTACCAGCTGAAGATTTTTTGAGTGCCATGATTCCCACTCTGCAGTTTACTGCTTTTGTTAACATCTCGATACTAGGGGTGCAAAAGAGTTAGTAAAACCAAGTTAGTAAAAGTAAAAAGTGCTCGTAGTGCACCTGATGTTGAGAGAGAAAGCCAGATCAAGTGTAGCTTATTTGAACACTGGTCCCTAATTTCTGTGCCACACAATAGGCTTTAAGAGAGACACAATGGCTATTCTTCCCCCTGGAATAATCCAGTGCTCCTTTGGAATGCTTAACAGCCTCCTAGAAGCCATTCCCTGTTCGGCAAATAATCAGTACCAGGTAATAAAAGAGGCATTTGTCTGATATGTCAGCGGTGTGTGAGGCACCTAAAAGCAAAGAGATGGTGTGGCGAGATTGCATTCACTTTTTTCTCCCATAGGGGAAAGCTATACTATTATTACCAGTACCTACTGACACAATTACAGTACTTGGAATAAAATGTGGCAAAGACACGGTCAGATGATACCTGTGTGATCACAACCAACATAATTGACAGTTCCTGTGGCCCAATGCGTCTCTGGTTGCAGCTTTACATACAACAAAGGCTTGTCCTGTCTCTTATTCCTAACAGAAAGAATTATACAGAGGAATTTGACAGAATTTATTCAGTTTGCCTTCTTTTACAAGCAAAACTCTTTTTCCAAGTCCAAAAGATTTTTTTAATCATTTTTAGTTCTATGTGCTAATTGTAGTAGGGTTTCTCCAATTCACTTTGCAGAAAGCACCACTCAGTGAATCGGTATAGCGACATTGGTTGCAACGCGTTTTGTCTACCAAGGAAAAGCATGGGCTGGTAAAAATATGTGGTCGAAGTACTGGTTAGCTATCGATCTGCTTGTCCAACAGGATCAACAAGAACTATCAAGCCAAATTTTAAGATCAGCTATATGTCTACTGTCGATAACTATCATAACAAAAAGCTGCTGGTTATTATTTATTTATTTATTTATTGTCTATTCAGTCAGTCCTTATCTTAGCCGAATCTATTGAATCTCTACACCTGAATTTTTGCATTAACAAAAATGTATTAACAATGCTTATATCTGTATTAATGATAGCACTCAAAAATCTGCCTTCACTCTTCCTAAAGACCAGGAAGAGCATGCATGAAAACTCTATAAAAATTGATTCTTCCTCACACACTAAGGTTGATAAATGAGTTCCTCATAAGTCTGTGCTGAGACCAAATATGTTTCCATTATACATGCTTCCCTTATCTAGCATTGTTACATGTTATAGCAAATATATGTGCTATATGTGTTATAGCACATATTTTCATTTGCTATGCAGATGATACTCATATCTATCCATGAAGCCAGATGATAGACACCAAATAGTTAAACTGCAAGCATTACATGGCCCTGCCCCTCCCTGAGCCTGGTTCTGTTGGAGGTTTCTTCCTGTTAAAACTGAGTTTTTTCTTTCTACTGCCCCTCACAGGGAGCCATCTGGTTGTTGGGGTTCATTGATATATAGATATAGTTCTTGTTTAAAAAAATCACAATTGTCAGTTCAAGGTATGAAATAATAGAGAGAAAAGTCTTGAATATTGAATACCTTGCCAATGTAAAAAAGTATTTAGTCAGCCACTGATTGTGCAAGTTCCCCCACCTAAAATGATGACAGAGGTCAGTAATTTGCACCAGAGGTACACTTCAACTGTGAGAGACAGAATGTGAAAAAAAAATCCATGAATCCACATGGTAGGATTTGTAAAGAATTTATTGGTAAATCAGGGTGGAAAATAAGTATTTGGTCAATAACAAAAATACAACTCAATACTTTGTAACATAACCTTTGTTGGCAATAACAGAGGTCAAACGTTTACTATAGGTCTTTACCAGGTTTGCACACACAGTAGCTGGTATTTTGGCCCATTCCTCCATGCAGATCTTCTCGAGAGCAGTGATGTTTTAGGGCTGTTGCCGAGCAACACGGACTTTCAACTCCCGCCACAGATTTTCTGTGGGGTTGAGATCTGGAGACTGGCTAGGCCACTCCAGGACTTTCAAATGCTTCTTACGGAGCCACTCCTTTGCTGCCCGGGCGGTGTGTTTTGGATCATTGTCATGTTGGAAGACCCAGCCTCGTTTCATCTTCAAAGTTCTCACTGATGAAAGGAGGTTTTGGCTCAAAATCTCACGATACATGGCCCCATTCATTCTGTCCTTAACACGGATCAGTCGTCCTGTCCCCTTGGCAGAAAAACAGCCCCATAGCATGATGTTTCCACCCCCATGCTTCACAGTAGGTATGGTGTTCTTGGGATGCAACTCAGTATTCTTCTTCCTCCAAACACGACGAGTTGAGTTTATACCAAAAAGTTCTACTTTGGTTTCATCTGACCACATGACATTCTCCCAATCCTCTGCTGTATCATCCATGTGCTCTCTGGCAAACTTCAGACGGGCCTGGACATGCACTGGCTTCAGCAGCGGAACACGTCTGGCACTGCGGGATTTGATTCCCTGCCGTTGTAGTGTGTTACTGATGGTGACCTTTGTTACTTTGGTCCCAGCTCTCTGCAGGTCATTCACCAGGTCCCCCCGTGTGGTTCTGGGATCTTTGCTCACCGTTCTCATGATCATTTTGACCCCACGGGATGAGATCTTGCGTGGAGCCCCAGATCGAGGGAGATTATCAGTGGTCTTGTATGTCTTCCATTTTCTGATGATTGCTCCCACAGTTGATTTTTTCACACCAAGCTGCTTGCCTATTGTAGATTCACTCTTCCCAGTCTGGTGCAGGTCTACAATACTTTTCCTGGTGTCCTTCAAAAGCTCTTTGGTCTTGGCCATGGCGGAGTTTGGAGTCTGACTGTTTGAGGCTGTGGACAGGTGTCTTTTATACAGATGATGAGTTCAAACAGGTGCCATTCATACAGGTAACGAGTGGGGGACAGAAAAGCTTCTTACAGAAGACGTTACAGGTCTGTGAGAGCCAGAGATTTTCCTTGTTTGAGGTGACCAAATACTTATTTTCCACCCTAATTTACGAATAAATTCTTTACAAATCCTACCATGTGAATTCATGGATTTTTTTTTCACATTCTGTCTCTCACAGTTGAAGTGTACCTCTGGTGCAAATTACTGACCTCTGTCATCATTTTAAGTGGGGGAACTTGCACAATCGGTGGCTGACTAAATACTTATTTGCCCCACTGTATGTATATATATATATATATATATATATATATATATATATATTAGGGGTGCAACGATATTCGTATTGATATTGAACCGTTCGATACAGTGCTTTCGGTTCGGTACGCATATGTATCGAACAATACAACATTTGTAATTTATTTTATCAACTTTCCTTCTGACGATGCTGTCTGTGTTGAGCGCTCAGTGAATCTGCGTTCGACTACTCCGCCTAGGATGCACTGTCGAGCGCAGATCCACTGAGCGCTCAACACAGACAGCATAGTCAGAAGGAAGAGCGCAGGGCAAGCTAGCAAGACAGAAGTTAAGCTCTCCTTGCAACATGGACCTCCCCCACCCTCATTCAGATCTGGCGTTTGGAATTATTTTGGTTTTCATGTGATGTATGACCCTGAAGGTAAGCGAGTCATGGACTAAAGTAAAACAGTATGTTGGATGTGCCATGCAATGCTCAATTACATTGGTGTGAACTAGTGTGTTAGCGCAGTTAGCTCGTTAATGTGTTGGCCGTCTAGCCCCATGCACGGAGCGATCGGCGGTAGCTCGTTAACGGAGATTTGCCGTGTTGTGGCGTTAAGGTCATTTCAACGAGATTAACCTGAAAGCACTAGTGGGAACACAACGAATATGACTGCACATTTACGCCGACATCATCCTAGTGCAAAGACAAAAACAACAAGCATGCTACTAACTTTAGCCGAGTCATTTAGACAGCTGTTAGCACATGATTCTCCTTATGCTGCTGAGAATATAGCCCAGAAGAAGCGGATAGTATAGCTTTTATTTTGGAAAGAGACATTTCTCTGTAATAAACTCTCTTTTCCAAAGATGAGTGATTCCTCAATCAGATACAGGGCTTGCAATATCGCTAGCCCGACGTCCTGGAGCTAGCGATTTTTTTCAGTCGGGCTACCAAAATCTATCTCTTCCCTGCCCGTCGGGCTATTGTAGGAAGGAAAAATATATGTCAATGCTTTTGCATTCTTTCGGAAATGTAGCTGGGTAATTATGTCATTGGCATCGGTGAGCCACTGTCAATATGTGACATATTGAAATCGCATTTGAATTTGCGCTTGTTTTTTTGCTTTCACTTTGCAATCGTGTGAACTGTGTATAGAGAGCGACAGCACTGATCTGTGAGTGATGATAATTTGTGCACCAATTCCTCTGACATCGTCTTATTAATCGTTAGCTTACTATGCAAACATGACAAGTGAAATCTCCCGCAGCAAGCTTAAACATGTGAGAGGTTGATCGCGCAGAGAATCGCTGAGCTTATGTGAGTGAGTGTGTAAAAGCAGCACGATATATATTTTAGTTCTGCTGAGCCAAATAGGACAGGTCAGGGTGAAGAAGTGACAGCCAAAGAAAAGCTTACCACAAAACGGAAAAGTTATGACAAATCAGATTATAAGGCAAAAAGAAAGTGCAGCTTTATGGTTTCATGGACAAAATAATTTCTGTGGCTGCGATATGACGAGCTAAATAACCAGGGCTGCACATAAGTGGTCCGCAGGTGCGCATTCGCTGTCAAAATAAAAAACACGCACAAGGGTTAGGGTTAAATTTAAAAACTGTACTTTTGAGTTAAAATATATATTTATAATTTTAATAAATGACAAATTAAAAAGACATGAACATTTTTTTGTATCGAAAAAATATCGAACCGTGACACCAAAGGATCGAACCGAACCGAACCGTGAATTTTGTGTATCGTTGCACCCCTAATATATATATATATATTCACGGTTCGGTTCGGTTCGATATCTTTTAACTTTATGCATCAAGCAAAAATTTTATTATGTGCAACATTCTCTGACTTGAATAAATGAGTTTAACATTGAAACCTATTTTCTGCACATTCCAGCACATAAAATAAAATATTTTTTGTGTTTACACTCACTCTTTCAAATAGATGCAAGTAAAACACAGCAGAACATAAATAAAGTCAAAGACTCAGCGGCCCTGTTGCTCTATTTTCACCTGTAAAGCAGGACTGCGGTAGGCGGAGGTTTACCCTGGTGCAGGTGTGCCGCGGTCAGTGGAAGAATCAGCGAGTTTCTCTGTGAGTTTCCCATCACGTCGTTGTGCACTCGGTGCTTGCTCGGAAGTTTAGGGGTTTTTTTCGCTGTAAAAAGAAGTTTTCTTCCCACGCACGATGGACGCTAATGTTTTTGTCACTTTTTATGGAATCAAACTCAAAGTAAGGTCAGTACTTCCACGCTTTAAACGCTGCACGCTCATACTGATCCATTGTTGCTCTGCACACAGCTGTTGTCACTAACGGTGCACTCGCTTACGTCACTGTCGTGAGACATTCTCGCAAAAAAATCACGGTTTTAGTAACGCAGTAACGCAGCGTTCCTACGGGAAAGCAATGGTAATCTAATTACCGTTTTTGCAATAGTAATCCCTTACTTTACTCGTTACTCGAAAAAAGTAATCAGATTACAGTAACGCGTTACAAGTAACGCGTTACTGCCCATCTCTGGGAACAACATCCGAGATCTCTGCGCAGGACCCTCAAGCTCCCAGGCCTCTGGTAGAGGACCCGAGCTTGAAGGATAAACCGCCCGCAGGAGCGAGTGGGGAATGATTATGTTATATGTTTTTAAAAAAATACATTTTAGTGATTGTGATAGCAAATAAGACAACACCTAGTCTGTGACGTTATGTGCACCAAAATACCTGAGAAACCACCTTACTAGAAACAACACACGCACACACACACACACAGACACACACACACACACACACACATAAAAAAACAGCCCTCAGAAAATTATCTTAAGAGCTTGAGAAAATTCTGGTTAACAAAAAAAATATTCTGTTTTGCATGTTGACTAGTCTTTCAGTCGTGCATAAAGAAAGGCAGCCAGAGAGCCATAAAACTAGTCTGTACATGTGTGTTTTCCACATGCTACTTAAAACTCATAGAATCACACAGGCTTGTTTTGTCTCATCTGCCTGTAACTGTGAGCTACAGACTTATTAAGCCTATTCATCATTTCACCCAGCGCAGACCGTGGCAGCTGGAAAACACTGTGGAAATATCAGCGTTTGTTGACATTTCCATTTATTCTGGTGGGATTTTGGTGAAGGCACGAGACTTTTTCCATCTTTTTCCAGTGTGTGAGGGAAACGGGGTCCAGTGTTGGTCAAGTTACTTGAAAAAAGTAATCAGTAACTAATTACTGATTACTTCCCCCAAAAAGTAATCCCATTACTTTACTGATTACTTATTTTCAAAAGTAATTAATTACTTAGTTACTTAGTTACTTTTTAAAAACACGATTTACAACCTGAATAGGTGATAAATAGATCTTTCAGCCCAATTCTACTTTTTCTGCATAATCCATCATACAAAATGTAATCAAATGGAAAAATCTCTTTTTAAAACTTGTTTTATTAGTTTTAACCTTTTAACTTTATGCATGAAGCAAAAATTTAATTATATGCAACATTCTCTGACTTGAATAAATGAGTTTAACATTGAAACCTATTTTCTGCACATTCCAGCACATAAAATAAAATATTTTTTGTGTTTGCACTCAGTCTTTCAAATAGTTGCAAGTAAAACACAGCAGAAAATAAATAAAGTCAAAGACTCAGCGGTCCTTTTGCTCTATTTTCACCTGTAAAGCAGGAGTGGGTAGGCGGAGGTTTACCCTGGTGCAGGTGTGCCGCAGCGGTCAGTTGAAGAATCCACGAGTTTCTCTGTGAATTTCCCATCACGTCGTAGCACACTCGATGCTTGTTTAGGGGTTTTTTTCGCTGTAAAAAGAAGTTTTCTTCCCACGCACAATGGACGCTAATGTTTTTGTCACTTTTTATGGAATCAAACTCAAAGTAAGGTCAGTACTTCCACGCTTTAAACGCTGCACGCTCATACTGATCCATTGTTGATCTGCACACAGCTGTTGTCACTAACGGCGCGCTCGCTTACGTCACTGTCGTGAGACATTCTCGCAAAAAAATCACGGTTTTAGTAACGCAGTAACGCAGCGTTCCTACGGGAAAGTAACGGTAATCTAATTACCGTTTTTGGAATAGTAATCCCTTACTTTACTCGTTACTCGAAAAAAGTAATCAGATTACAGTAACGCGTTACAAGTAACGCGTTACTGCCCATCTCTGACAGGGTCACATGTATGAAGTGCACGTACGTTTGAAGCTGCTGAAATATATACAATACAGTAAAAACACTTGAGCTGCACTTTGAGCTGTCATGACCAAGAATGAGTACTCTCACACATGGTTATCATATATGCACATTTGTCCACTGCATCATGGTTTACAGCTGAGCCCCCACATGTGGATCTTCACTAACTCTCAGTTAATGACCTCATCATTCTGTCACAGTAATTATGCCTCTGACAGACTGTCTAGATAACAAACTCCTGCTTTATTTTATGAATAATTCAGAACACTGTTGTCCACTTGTGATAAGATACTCCCAGCTTATGATGTTATGTGCACCAAAACTATTCTAAAGCTATATAAAATGTAATCTTAGTCAAATGAGTGAGAGGTTTTTCCTCAGACAGGCCTGTGATTCACGGTTAAAGAGTTCTATAAGAATGAACATATGTGCCCGCTGACTGCTGGAGTGTGAGTTTATCCTCTTAGCTGCAATGCAATGTCAAATACTGACAATGGGTACCCATAATGTGGCTATCAGGAGCAATCTCATGGCAGTGGAGATGCTAAAGAGCCTGGCGTGTTGGGTTAGGGCCCCAAAGAGAAGAGTGAGCCTTCAAAAGAAAGAATATATTCCTCAGATAGGGTGGCTCCTGAGCTATGACAGAGATGCCTGTCACATTTTTCTCCCTGACTACAGGGGCTCCCTTTCAGAGGAGCTCTCCGGTACTCTGACACACAAGCACCCTTCCAGCCTTGTTCGCATTCAAATGTGATAAAACTAAGAGGTGACTTTCCCCCACAGCTGGACAGAAAATGGATTAGGTCAAAGAGTCAGGCTTCTTGGAGATCCTGCCTCGCTGGCTAGTCACACCGAGGAAGAAAAGAGGCCTCACTGAGCTCAGCTTTGGAAGCCAAATGAGGCTCTTTGCCATCCTTTTCACAGTCTCAGTGTTCCCAATGGCAGCTAGCCAGCTATAGTGACCAGACAAGGTTAGTCATTCAGCCCAGTCTTCTTCCATTGCCAAGAAGTAAACTCCTCCCCAGCTCTGCATCACTGTGGGGCTACATTTTAATCGGGGGTATCAGATAAATGTAAAGTGTTTTGTCATGTTGAATGGAATTAGTTGGTTAATACATGCAGTCATCCTGTAGAAAGAAGCCAGTTGTTCAAGAGCATTATGATCTGTTCGGTTATGTGTTTTTTCCTTCTTTCTGTTTTTGGGAGCATATCTTAAATGCTATTGTGCAAATGAAAGTCCAATTTGATTTGCAGATTCATTCTTCTTGCAGACCATATGAACTTTTCTAAATATATATTTAACAAATAAAATGGAAACAAAGCTCTAAAACCTAAAATAAAACACCATCCAAAAACTGATAAATCTAATAAAAAGTAAATAAATTTTGAAGGCCAAATTCAGAGGACATTACACACAATCATGAATATGAAGGCAGAACCGCCTCTCTGGATACTTTTTAGAATATTTTTAGGCGCTGGTTGACTGTTTATTATTGAGCCATGTTTCACTCTTAAATGTATGCCATGCTCCATTGAAGAGTTTATTTTCTAAAAGATCCCTATCCTCTGTTTTTTGGCCCCAGATTAGAAGGGGTTGACTGTCTCTACAGCACAGTTTGTTTAAAGCTTAGCTCCCTGTTGACATTGGCTTAATCCACTGGAAGACACAGGATGCTTCTATTTGAAAACAAGCAAACACAATTCCATCTACATGCTATGGGACAGAAGTTCACATTGCCACATGTTCGGGATTCTCTGTTCTTCTTTGTTTAATACAGTATTGAACATGGAAAAGATTTTACCTAAGCACTCAGACGGCACGTGAAATGACCATGTTGCAAAGTATTACCACACTGCCTCTAATATTGATTTATTCAGTGTATTGATCGTGGTTGTATATTCCGACCATGTGTTTGTACATAGATTCTCCTCAATGCTTGGCTTGATTATTAGGGAGCTCAGGAACTGGGGCGCCATCTGCAGGTAAGTTCTCTCAGAGGGCTCTTCCGTTCACAAGCTCTGGTCTACCTGACTCTGAAAGAGTGGTTTAATAGCAGTTAATGAGTATAAAATACACGAGTTATATAGATTTTTTTTTTCAAATGTCGTTTTTTGGGAGACCTGTCAGATCACAGAATAAAATCAACGCTAACTCACATGCTATTAAGGAAATATTGTCTCTGAGTATTGAATGATATGAAATGTTTCTTACCTGACTAATACTTGTACATCACTATGAAAATAATGAAAACTTAGAGCATCTCTATTGAGTCTTGAGAGGGAAAACTGAGCTATCTTTATTAAAGGAGAGGATAACATGTTGTGTGTAAGAGAAGAGCTGTTGTTTCATGAGGCAAAACTCTTTGAAGAGCTTCAGAAGAAATATCAGAGACACCTCAAAGATAAGTGCCAAACTGCCAACCAGACATCTGTGTGTATCCCATGTCATCACTCACACATTACCTGTCAACACCTTAGACACACACACACACACACACACACACACACACACACACACACACACACACACACACACACACACACACACTCCACTCTATGTGCCTCAGCACTCTGTGACCCTGCTCTGTAACTTAATGTGGTCTGCCACTTCGTTGCTGGATTGCTGCGCTTCCTAAATGCGTCCACTTTGCAATAATACTACTTACTACTCGTGGAATATGTAGGATATGGTGCCATCCTATTACTCTACCATGTGGAAATTCAGTCAGCTTTTAAGAATGACCCACTCTTTAAAAGATGTTTGTAAACTCAGAATGCATGGATAGCTGCTTGATTTCATACACCTGTGGCAGAGGGACTAAAAACAGCAGAACTCAAACATTAAAAGGTGCGGTCCATACAATGTACCTTAGCTTTAAACCAAGTCTTCATACTATGGACTTGCTTTTTACTGCTAGCTCCATTAGAGGGGTGCCAGTGATCTGGTGGATTTGAAGGAATGAATTCATAATGAGTAAATATGTTTCAGAGTAAGTGTGCACTTTAACACAAACATGGATGCAGCTTCTGGGTCTGAAATTTGAAGCTATTACAAAAAATCCTTCAGCCTGTGTTCTTCCTACTGGCTAGCACTGGAAGAGTCATGTTATAGCAAAAAGCAACCTAGTTGTATAGAAGTCTATATGAGCCACACCTTTCTCGACTTATAACTTTAAATATATTAAATATATATTAAATATAACATCATATTCTTTTTAATTTTAATCGTAGTCCACATTACAGTGAAAAATAAGGATAAAGCAGCGTCTACCAAGTCACTACCTGATGAGCATTACGTTTTTCTCAGTTGCTGAATGGGAACTACTCTTCATCATCATCCCTGTCATGTCTATGCTAAGTGACTACAGTGACTACACGACACCCATCTACATGAATAGATTTAGAGGGGCACCAGTTGAGCTCACTGACTGTGCACATGTCCATAGGTGAAATACAGCAGGTTTAAGCCTGACCTGTGGCCTACTCTTTTACTGATACATGCAAAAGGCCAATCAGCGAGCACATGCAAGCGCTTAATTCACACAGATAAGTGTAATTATATGAAGAATAGGAAGAATCAGAGCAACAATGCAGCCAAGAGAAGGTCTTACATCACAGCTACTTCTACATCTTAAATGATTTATTACCAAAAAATCACAATCTTGATCTGAATCTTCTTACTCTAATCTTAGTTTTCCAAAACCATAATTCATCTTTATTATATAGAGTCTGTATAAAGTCCAAGTCTATTAAAAAATCTGCTGGGTTAATAATACCTGAAAAACAAATTCTACTGCAGGACACCTTTGCTGTCATCAGTGTTTTCCATAATAATTTTTTTTTTCACGGAGAGTTGTTACGGGTATATAAATGACAAGGATGGCACAATTACAACATGAATCACCTGCCATGCAGATGGCTAAAGATTATAACTGTAGTTTTAATATAGATGTGCCTCCTGCTTCACTTTTACACAACAAGACTGTAAAATATTGTGAAGAATACAGCAGAGACAACACATTCAGTCAATAACAGTTGCAATGAAGTCAGTTTTGTCAGTCAGTAACATCTTACTAACATAATAACACAGCCATAGTTAAAGTGGGTTCTTTCTTGGCTTATCATGTTTCGCCAATCATGTTTCTGATGACTCCGTCATGTCTGTGGATAGAAACCCTAAAGACTGGCAAACAGTGTTAGCTGTGTTGTCAACATTCTTAGCTAAGAAAGGCGAACATCAAACAAAAAGGAAATGTTTCAGGACCTTGGAGAGAGACGCAATAGACGATTAAACTGACCAAATGGCAGCACATTTCAAAATGGGCATATAGATCGGTACATGTACTTTCCCGGTAGTTCTTTGACTTCCTTTCAGCTTGTCTCGAGATATAACTTTGAGGGTATTGGTGCTGACTTAATGCTGAAATATACAGCTATCACTCGGGCTTATGAGAGTAGCAGGACGCATCTATGTGAAAAACTCGAACACATATTTATAACAGTAATCTGGCTTGTTTGTAGCTACTATTGTTCCTAGTAGAACTCATAACTTTTAAGAGGCAACCTATTAGAACCAAAGGTGTGGCTCATAACCACCTATAAAATGAACTGCAATAGGTCAATGCTGAATTTCCTGAATGAATATTCAATAAATTAATCAATCAGCCAACATTGTTGGACTACCAACTTGGCAGTTTCATTTAAAAAAAAAACGTTGTTTACACAAGTAGAACAATATTCACACAAGATATGGACATGTGCAAATAACAATAACAAATAATAATAACATGTTTATAAATGGAAAAAAGGTATTCAGACCTGCCTGTCTCTGTGTGGAAAAGAAATTGTATGGTTAAGTCAAAGTGAAGTAGACTATGAGGTTTCAAAAAGCAGCACAGCATGCAATAATCTAAACAAACTCACAGATGAGAAACAAAGTCAACAGCATCTGCCAGTTTGGGAAGTCTTACAAAGCTACTTCTAAAGCTTTGGACCTTAGGGAACCACAGTGAGAGCTGTTATCCACAAATATAGAAACCGAGTGGTGAACCTTCCCAGGATTGGCCAGCCTACCAAAATTACCCTAAGAGCGCATCAACAAATCATCTTGAAGGTCACAAACAAACCCAGAAGAACATTTAAATGACTGCAGACCTCCCTTCCTTCAGCTAAAGTCAGAGTTCATGATTCAGCAGTGATCAAAAATGGCATCATGGGAGAACTCCAAGCAAAAAACACTGCTGGCCAAAGAACACAAAGGCTCATCTCACATTGGTCAAAAAACATCTTGATGATGCCTAGGAGCAAAAAGTTGGACTTTTTGGAAGGTTTGCCTTCTGTCACATCACAACATTTCATGAAAAGAACATCCTACCAATGAGCTGATAAAAGTTTACACAGATTTTATGTGGAGTCAGTTATGAACTGATTGGATTTTGGTTAACCTCAGTATAACCTCACATCCATGCCATTCATCTGAAAACAATATATAGGAAGTACTTGAAGAAGGTTTTGTTACCATTACATCTATTTTGATTCAAGGACACTGGTCATTATATTATATATAAGAAATGCCTTAAGGGACTGTCTTTACTATTATGCCCACTTGAAGTTTTTATCATTTTTCACAATAATGCAATAAATCATAAACTCATTATGACAAATTTCCACTCAGGCCTAAGATGACAAATGAATAAATGATGACATTTTACATCTAAGGTGACAAATGTTATGTGAGGGACCCAAAGTGCAACTTTACTGCCTGGCTGAGGCATGCAACTACAAGGCAGTAATTTGGACGAGATAGATGGTTGGTAAAAGGCTGTTTGACTGTTCAAGGTCACAGTTCACATCTGCACCTGGTGTCCTTAATGACACTAAATAATGTGAATTATAGGGTGCGTTTGATATGTGTTTTATCTAGTCTATCATCACCTACATATAGCTGCACTTTGGAGCTAAATTGATGTCTTTATTATTGGATGTGCTGATAGAAGGAATCCTGCAGGTGAACATACTCACAAAGGAATGATGTCCTGAATCAAGTGATTCTAACTTTGTAGAATCAGAGAGATGTGGCTCCACACCTGTGCTTCAGAGCAAAGTTTACACGTGAAATCATTGTGGCAAATGTTACTGTTTAATACCAAAGCCTGGCTTTGTCTGAGAGCTATGAACCTAATTATATCGTCAGGTACTCTGATGACTCAGACGGGGGGAAATTACGGAGCTGTCGTCATTAGTCTGGCTGCAGAGCCAGACCAAAGAACTGTCACTGTCACCTGTTGGCACAGCCTGTGTGAGTTAGAGAAGACGCAAACAGCGATAATTAATAGGAGTAGGATACAACACCTGCATTGCATATTGGCAGGAATGACTATGAGCTTCTGCACATTAAATTCCAAAGCCTGATAAAAACTTACATTTCCATTAAGTTGAACGTGTTTATTAAGACTCTGGGTGTCAACAACACTTTGAGTCATCTGCTGTCAAAAGGTTTTTCTTGTAATACTGTTACCGCTTATAAATCTTGCTTTTGATATATATGGTCTCCATACAATAAAAATCAAAAAGACCGAAACTAGCACTGAAAATAATAAAAACTAAAATAAAACGAAACATTTTCAAAATTTTTCAAAACAAAAAGCCAAAATGAAATAAAAATACACACTAATCATTAATAACTCAATGGTGATGCTTGTTTTATAGCGAGCAAATATTTTGGCATACAGTCAAATATCAGCATATGTACATATCTGCAGTGCAATAAATACCGTTGCATGTGAAACATATAAATAGGGTCTGAGGAGGCCCTCCTAGTCTCTTTTAGGATGTTTTCAGAAGAATGTGCACTGACATACTTTTAACCAGAGCTCGGCATGCCTTTGGAATGACAGGGATAATGTGAAGGAGGTATTTATAAGTAATGAGAGGGAAGGTGACAGCCCTTTCACATGTATGCTGAATATGTGTATTCAGGAAGTTCAACACCTGGTCTGTGCTCTTCATTGTCATGGTGAGTTCGTGCAGGCTACCTCCTCAAATTATCACGTCTTCATAGTTGTCCCCTAACTGATTCCACCTCCATATTAAGTCATTAAGTTCTCAGCCTCTCCCTTGCAGGTTATTAATAGGCATAATTTGGACTTAATTACAGGTTTACAAGTAACCAGTAATGATAGGAAGCCCTGAGCTTCCCTTTGAAGGAAGATCCCAATCTTCTGGAAGATGGATAAGCATGGGTTCTGCAGATCACACTGATATCTTCATGTCAAAAGCCTCAGGCGTTATAAAGAGAAAGGCCTGTTAATTTGTAAAATGCACTCCTGCATCAGTTGAGAAGATTACACACAGCACTCACGCTTGTATACGGTGACACAGTGGAAGTGAAAAAAGTATGTCCTGCTTTATATGTGTGCTCTTGAGGGTCTGAGAAGTCATTAGTTGAGCCTTAAATGTCAACATTTTTCTTGAACAATATCTGTGATGGAGTGTTCATTTCACTTTGTATTTTGTTAAGGAAAAATAATACCTCTGCATTTAAGACAGTTTCATTTTGTCAGGTTAATTAAGGTCTGATTAGGTGGATTTCTACTCCCACCAGTTAACTATTAAACACATAAAAGAACATGAAAGGCTGATTCAGATGCAGCCTATTTTGAACAATGTTCCCTTTATGTGTGGCCTTCTGTGATCGTGTGTCACCTCCCCCCTTTCCCATTTGATGTTTTTTTTGTTTCCCCACATTCAGACAGCTCCAGGTCAGGTAAGTTTTACCTGCAGATGAACTCTGCACCACCTCCTGCTGTAGCTGGCAGCACTGGCAGCGCTCACATATCCGCTAAACAAACGGTGAATTCCAGGTCTGTGCCCTGAGGCTGTGAAACGTCCACCAAACCATAGCCCTCCATGTACAAGTATATGGTCTAAATACTTTTAGCTGCAGCTCATATCATGCTGCTTTTTTGTCAGAACATTTTCCTGCTCAAAATGGCATTTGTATCAGTTCACTTTGATGAATTGTCTTCTCATTTTGTACATTCCCCAGTTGTGTTGCAAGATGGTAAATTACAGTCTTACCCTTAAAAGAAAAAGAAAAACCTGTGATGATTGTAGGTTTACCTATTCAATTCAATTCAATTCAATTCAATTCAATTCAATTCAATTCAATTTTATTTATACAGCGCCAAATCACAACAACAATCGCCTCAAGGCGCTTTATATTGTACAGTAGATCGTACAATAATAGATACAGAGAAAACCCAACAATCATATGACCCCCTATGAGCAGCACTTTGGCGACAGTGGGAAGGAAAAACTCCCTTTTAACAGGAAGAAACCTCCGGCAGAACCAGGCTCAGGGAGGGGCGGGGCCATCTGCTGCAACCGGTTGGGGAGGGTGAAGGAAAACAGGATAAGAGACATGCTGTGGAAGAGAGACAGAGATTAATAACAGGTAGAATTTAATGCAGAGAGGTCTATTAACACATAGTGAGTGAGAAAGGTGACTGGAAAGGAAAAACTCAATGCATCATGGGAATCCCCGGCAGCCTACGTCTGTTGACGCAAACCAAATATGCATAGTGTTGTAGAAGAGTAATTAATTATATTTTGATTGGTTATTCATTTCTTTTACGTGTTATTATGAATAAATAAGCAATAAAATAAAAACAAAAAGTAAGTTAATCTGCTTCATTAGTACTGTATTGGTGCAGTTTTATTAAATTCAGTGTTTGTGTGCTTACATCTAGCTCTTTATAATTCTACTCTATAATTTAACATGCAGTAGCCTATCAGGTCTTTAAGTCTGACGTCATTAGTCATTTCTGGGTCCAAACTCCGCTTCAGGTCCCAAAGTCAAACGAATACTGCAGCATCACTGAGAGTTACAAACTGTCTAAATTCTTTCATCTTTAATAAAATGATCAGTGTTGCTGCTTTACCAGATGTAACAATTAAGTTTAACATCCAGGCATCCATGAAAACAGAATTTATGAAATTTAACAGAGTTAGAAGCTAACAGGAAGTTAGCTCGCTAGTTTCCATCTAATGATAAACCACCATGTTCTGACTGAGAGATTTCAAAAAAAAAAATTCAAACGTACAGCTCTGCTATCACTTCAGAAATAAATGAAGACAGAAAACTAAACAGCAGTGACGTTTGTAAGGTTAATGAAGCTGGACTAGCTGGTATATAATGATGTGCTATGTGGTGGCTAGCTACACAGCTATGTTGGCATAACATAAACACAGTGAAGCTGAAGGATGAATGCTAACTTAAGATAAAAGTTAACGTGAGGGTTCCCGATGGTCAGGGACAAATGCAATCGCATGGCAGGATGTTGTAAACGGGCCAAACTTCAGTCAGGAGAACAATATGAGGTTCGTCATTCATATACTGCTGCATGGGCTGGGCTGTAGTTACATCGTAAGGTTTTAAAAATTGAGCTTTAATATGAATAGTGGTAATAAAAACCGAGAGGCCGACAGTGATCACTGACTTTTTAGGGGTTTGTTGAGATTAAATAGAAGAAGATACAAAACATTAAAACATGTTAAAAACACAACAGCCTTAATAAACGCAGACTCGTTTGGACCCGGAAGCAGCTTTCATACATCATCACTTAAAAGACCAGATAGTCTGCTTTTGGCTGCTCCCTTGTCACAGCGGGCAGCTCTGCATGTTTGATTTGGCAGATTTTTACACCCGGCCCTTCCTGCCTCTTGAAAAAGCCCTTTCAGTCTCAGGCTGGAATCAAACCAGTGATCTTTTGGTTCCTGAGCAAATGTGTTAATCACTACATTTTCCATGATGTTGTCCAAAACAATTCAATTAAATTTTATTTATATAGCCCCAAATCACGACAGCAGTCACCTCAAGGTAAAGACTGCATTATTGCACATGTTTGAGAAATGTTGATGTTATTACAAATGTTTTAACAATTCCTACGGAGCAAAAGTCAGCGTATCAGCAAAAGCAACAAAGTGCAACAGAGTGTTAGTGAATAAGGGCTGACAAACATCAAGCGGCTGACTGGAGAGATGAAAAATAGCAGCAAACAAAGACAACTGTGTGGAGCAATGAGGAAACTGGAGTCTTCATTGAAGAAATCAGTCTTGACTCCTAGTGATTATGATCCCATACCACCAAAATGCAGTTTTAATTATGTTTTATCTCCAACATAATGGCAGGACTTTTAGAGGACTAATGAAATCAGCAAGAAAGGCCGGTATAATCTTTGTATAATCCACAAGATTTTCAACCAGGAAACAAGGGCCCAACATCCCTTAGTCACCTCTCTGGCAGGCAAGAAGAGCACTTTATTTGAACACTTAAAACAACAACATGTCTCAGTCAGTCAGACGTTTTCTGTGTGAAAGTGCTTTCCATAGTAACATTCTGACACACACACACGGGTTGATTTTGTATTTTGTTAATGCTTAAAATTAAAAGCAGTCCTGCTTTAAAGTCCTGCTTTTTAACAAAGGCAGATGTAGCTGACCGCTAATTAACGGCTATAACCACACAACTAATTATGGTTTTGTGAGACGTACAGACGATCTGTGCTTCAGTTTTAGTATGTCAGATGATATTTTATTTGTCCATTACACATCTGTGTGTGTTTTGCACCTTAAAATTTATGGATGCTGTTTGCCAGGGAAGCTTGTAAGAATGACCTGATATCTTTACCTTTTTCTTCAATACAACGTGGCTTTAGCCAGAACAGTGCTAAGCTTTTCAATTGCAGAGTTCAGAAATGTCAGACCTAATTTGGCCTGGTTTAAATGTCATGATTTGAATCGATACGGAGGTCTCTATGAGTTCTGTACCTTTTAATAAATGCAGCACCAAGGGTAAACTATTTGTTATAAAAATGATCACCTCCAAGTCTGGCCATGGTTCTCAGCCTGAGAAATGTGTGCATGAGTTGCTTCATCTATATCAGAGTCTTGTTCACAAATGAAAGAAAAGTGAAACAGTGGAGTTACTTGCCGATCTAGGTTCCTACACCTATGGCCACAAACTGTAAGAATTCATAAATACAGGGAGGTGGAAGTGAGCTTCCTCCAAATGAAAGAGAGTTTTTGTTATGATTGTCTAGCATGTAAAATATTATAATATAATATAATACTCTTTTTCAAATGACTGTAAATACTGAAAAATGGCTCATGCCTCATATGTCTAAGAGGTCTGATACAACCCTGTTTAAGATGTTGGAAATACAAAATTTACTTGTCCTCCATGGACTCAATGTTCTACTCAGTGTGAACAGAAATAAGGGAATCAGTCTATAAACTGACCATGAAAGTGGTTACTAATGCCATCCTTGAGGGCCAGTTTCCCATAGACTTCTTTTGGACTGGAAGTGTTTTTGCAACAACAGGGGTGCATCCCCTGATGGCCATTAAGAAGAAGGCAGGTTAAAGTTAGCAATGCGGGAACATGAGCTTTGCACAACACTGCAGTTTACTTAAAGGCCTTGGATGTCATTACTAACAATAGTTTTCTGGGGTTATGTGAAGCTGTTTACAATATGATAACTATGCTTTATTTATATTGGGAAATTTAAGTGGGGAAATTACAGTTTTACAGCAGTCAAAACATGGAAAAGAGCTTCGATCAATAAAATAAATACAATATGACCAAAGAAAATATCTCAGAAAGGTGAAAAAACAAATGAAAGCTCAATGGACAAATACATGTGGACAGAAATACACGCCACTAGAACCTTCAAACTCAAATTTCAAAATGATTACATTTCAGTGATAGCAGATATTTACCCCCATAAATACAATTCATATTATTAACTTGAAACAAAATAAAACAAGAAAACATCCCTTTGGAAAAGTAAAATGAATAAATAACAAAAAATTAAGACCAAATGAAAAATCTGCAATATTTCTCCATTTCTAATAAAAACACCTCATAACTGTACAATCTGACTAATTTTTAAATCAAATACTTAAATGGATTCATGCAGAAATCAAAGATTTTTTGGTGGAGAGTTCAACATCAGCCGCTGTAGGGCACCGATAGCCAAATATTAATGTTTAACCTGCCACATTGTACAAAACATATGTACAATATAATATAATACAATAATGTGACGGCCAGTTTACAAAGAACACGAAATGTCAGGCAGAAAAGGAGCTCCACTGCAGCTCTACCTGACACGCTTGGCACTCGTATAATGAGTCTTTCACATGGAGTCATTGTTACATCTAAGTGTACGCTGTGCAGGTTTAAATTGCTCAGAACTGGCTGGCACCACAGAACATAGGGCTACAACTGTAACAGAGTAACACAGTTGGGCTGCACACAATGGCAGGTTTCATTATACTTTCTCAGACAGGGTGGCATGAGAAACCAAGGGAAGGAAACCAAGTGCAATTAGGGGTTTTTCTGTGTTTTGTAATATGTTTTGCAAATGATCAAAGAGGTCCTGCAAGACATAATCGCATCTACTAGTTTTATATATATGACGAGAAGTAGAGATTAATGAAGAATCCTGAGGTTCAGAGCATTTTTTGAACCTTATTTCAACAATATTTCATTCTCATCCCGCTGAATCATCAGCGCTGAATCACCAGACTGTCTGCAAGGCCTCCGTATTATGGTAAACAACAGCAACAGTTGCAAGAAGACAGGAGGGTGTTGCTTTTTGTCTCGATTTATTGACAGGTTGAAACAGAAGCATAAGATGCTTGTGCTTTGCAGGCACTATCGCACACAATTAAACACGGGGCTGTTTGGAGTTGAGCACACAAGCAGGTTTTACTAGTGAGGACAGGATTGCGCTGGAATTCTTGAGGTGTGCAATAAGTCGGCAGTAAAAACACTCCATGTATCTATCCAGGAGTCCCACACACATGCAGCCCAGTGTAAAGTGATCACGCATCCTGACGGATCTGTCACCAGATGCTTAGTATGTCCCACAGTCGCTGACGGCCCAGGCCCCGGCTCTTTGTCTGCCTGACTGCTGCACAACAGAGCAGATTCACATTCCCCACATCCACAGGCAGCACTCTGCTCAGCTCTGTGGGAGAATACTTTATGACACACATTTTGTCTCCACAATTTGTCATCCACTGAAAGGATGTTCATTAGCTGTGGATGGGAGCTGTTTCCAAGCTCAAAAGCATTTGGCCTTTGTGGTGTGGTCAACTGCAGTCACAGATCCTTCAGCGTAGTGTTGAGGTTACATTTAGCCTAAGGTACCCGAAGCTGGGAGTGGGTGAAGTGTAAATCAGAGCTAACCTAGTAAATAGTCCACACTGAAGACAGAAATATATTTTTTACTAACAAATACTGGAGCAAATCCTTGAGAAACATTGTTTCTTACAAGAATTTTCCAACTTTATTGTGCAAGTCTGTACATTTCTTAGCTGTTGGAAATTTACTGGCCTTTCGCATTTGCAAAAGACAACATGCATTCCTGAGCTGATTTGTTACTTAGGGCAGTAACACTACTCAGGCATATAGGAACAGCTGGAGAGGAAGGTGGAGATACAGACACAGACAGAGATTAAAACGTACACTAACTAAAAGTAAGCTCCCTATAAAACCAGAGGTGATAACTATCTTTAACATTTATACCATTGTTTCTAGAGTTATAACATTGACCTTAAAGACCCTCAAAGGCACAAAGACCTATGTCTTTCCCCCCAACTAGGATGTTCTATGACTCTGAAAACACTAAAGCCGTCAACACTCCTCCCACCCAGCATGTTCCCATTCCAGTGTGTCACATAATGCAGTTCTGTCAAAGTTGGCCTGGCCCATTTAAGCAGAAGGTGTCTGTGGCCTGATGCTTATGGCACATTAGTGAAAAGGGTGCGTACATTCCAGCAAGGGTCCTTCCATCAAAGACCAACCAAACCTTTTGGCTGACCGTCTCCAAAAGTTTGATGGTGCACGGTTTGAACAAATATAATGCAGGCTGCAACCTGCAGTCGTGGTCTTTTTGGGTCTTCAAATTGGACCGATATCATTCGGTGGTCGATACTGCTGTAGCCCACACATCAGTGTAACAAGGCCAAAGAAAACTTAATGTGGGGATGCAAGTAACATCGTTGTTTAAACTTTATTTTACTGTGTGGTCAAACTCTTCACATCACTCTCATCCTGTCTCATACTACCGTGTCCGTGGGCAGAAGTTGCATTGCCAGCAGGGGGAGATGATATATTTAAAGCCAAGAAGAAAACATATGAAGTGCATTCCAGGGTCTTTAATTGCCAAAAACTATTAAGGTAGGTGGCTAATATGTATGTACATGTAAATGTGTTAATAACGTGTATTTAAATGCTGTCCTGTGATTATTTTCATGTTGGCTTGAAATAATACATCTCCCTCTGATGTCAGCTTACTGCAACTTTTGCATCCCTGTGCATTTCATACACGGTGGACTTTAAATTATGATTCAAGTGTCCAAAAATGCGTACTGAAACTATAAACCTGTTTGCCACTGCTTTTGCTTTTCTTTGCATGACCAGTTGTATGAAAAAGGATTTGCCCTCTGCCTGGTTTCTTATTTGTTGCATATTTTTCACACTTGTGTTTCAGATCATCAAACAAATTTTAATATCAGACAAAGTTTTTAAATCAACTTTTCATTTATTAGGTGAAAATAGTTATCTCTGTGTTAGTATCCTGGCTGGCTGAGGATAACTTTCCTTCTTGTTGTCCTTTCCCGTAGGAACAGGTAGGTGGCTGGGCGTGGCTATGGTGCACACCTCAGGATCATTTTACTGACACTTTATTGAGAAAAAAAAATATTGTTGATCATTTTGAGAATTCAGAATTCCAGTTTAAACGAATCACAAAACCAACTGGTTACCACTAAAGCAAAGTGGTAACCTGCATTCTCCTTGTTTACTTCTTGCCAATTCTCTGCTCAGCTCACCAGCTTCCCCGGAAGCTTGCTGAAGGACGCCTGCCAATACTTCATTTCACTTCCACCGGCTCGGTTCACCAACGTATATCCTGCACCCTGTTTGTCAGCCACTAACTGCCATTTCCCTCTCTCCTTAGATCGCCTGCGATCCTTGGTCCAATTAGCTTCTGTGCCTAGTTATATTCAATTGTGATTGCATTTATTTTCTCACTGAAGTGTGTGTTTGAGTTGCTTCTGTGATGCACGACACCACAACCACCTACCCCTGTTTGGAAAAAAGTCCTTGCACCCTAAATTAAAAATGAGTTTTCTTTACTACCCTTTGCAGCAAGATTTGTAGTCACCACTTTCCAGTGAGTCTTTCACATCACTGTACAGGAATTTTGTACCACTCTTCTTTGCTAAATTTTAATTTTGCAGCAATACTGGAGGTTTTGAGTATGAAGAACCTCTTTAATGTCAGGCCATAGTGTCTCAGTTTGCGTTTAACTCCAAATTTTGACTAGGCCACTCCAAAACCTTCTTTAGTTTGTGAACCATTCAAAGGTAACTTGTTGGTGTGTTTTGGTCCATGCTGCATAACCCGAGTGTACTTGCGCTTCAGAGCCCACTCTCCTTCAGGATTTTATAGTAAACAGCAGAATTCATGTTTTCATCAATTAAGCTTCCAAGGTCCTGAAGCACACTATCACCACCAAGTTTAACTGTTGGTATGTTATCTTCTTTTCATGAAATGCTGTTTTACAGCAGACATGATGGGATGCAAACCTCCTGGAAACTTCCACAGACTGTTTTTCACTGTTTCTTAGGGATCATCATGATAATTTGGGGCAATTTGGTCAACAGTGGTTTTCACCTTGGAACCTGCATGGATGCGATTTTTGCCCAGTCTCTTTTTTATTGTTGAATCATGAACACTGATATTAATTGAGAGAAGTGAGGCCTGCAGTTCTTTAGATGTTGTTATTTTGCAAGCTGCTGGATAAGTCATCAGTGTACTGTTGGACTGATTTTGGTAGGCCGGCCACTCCTAGGAAGGTTCACCATCATTCTTAGTTTTTCCGTTTGTGGATAATGGTGCTCACTGTAGTTTGCTGGAGTCTCAAAGCTTTAGAAATGGCTGATTTGTTTCTCAGCCATGATATAGGTTGTTTTTGAGCTTGCTTCACTATGCCAGACAGATTCTATTAAATCATCTTTTTTCTTCCTCCAAAATTTGGTTAATCACAGTTAATTCATGATTTGCGAGTGTGACAAATATGTGCAAAAGAAATTTTAAAAAATAAAATAAAAGAAACATCAGGAAACAGCAATGTATGTATGTGTGAAATCCTGTGAGTGTGATTCTCTTGTGTCTGCTGGAGTCTGGTATTTTCTCAGCGTAAAATAAATCACCTTGAAACTGAGCTGATCTCTCAGAGCCCAACAAGAAGCTTTGATTGAAGTCCAAACTAATGTTGTAAAATGTGTGTGTGTGTGTGTGTAGTGCATCAGTGGTAGCAGCACAGGAGCAGAATGCATGCCACACAGTGAGACAGCTCTGGTATCCGTCATCACGACCATTATCCTTTGTTGTAGTCAGACCCACCTACGTCAGGCGATGAAAGTTCAGGTTAAAGTGCACTCGGCTGAGAAAAAGCTTCTGGCTCTCAGTTTTCTTAAATCCCTAATTTAATTTGGCTTGATTGGACAGAACGTTTTGCATCAGTTACGTGACTGGATGACTCACTGTGCAGTGACCTTCAACGAGAGCTTTTTAAAGCACTTTTACAAGAGAGCACAAGTTGTTTTTAACTCCTGTACATTCCTAACGTCACATCCGAGAGCTTTAAACAAAATGTTCCTAAAAGGAAGTTTGATTTGTTCATGAAATTCTATTTGTATTTATCTAGCATTAAAAAAAACATACACTGCAGTTTGTACATATTAGTTTAACAGCTGCATTCTGTTATGGGCATTTCAACAGGAGATATACTGTCTCAGAAACAGGGGTAACTTCAGTTTCTGTCCCAATATGTAAATTCTGTACGAATGTACTGAAGCTGCCAATATTTACCTTTTCAAGGGTCAACAAGATACATATATATTCTCAAGTAAAAGGTACATGTTTGTACAGATTTGTCTTGATTTCAATGTGTAATATTAGGTAACAGTCTGTGTTTGGACAAATTAAAAAAGTAATCAGGTAAATTCAGGAAATGTCACCCGAGGATTAAATTTTAATTGTTAAATTAAATTAAAACCATTTAATACAATTTGATGAATTTCATTCTTTGCTTTTGCCTTGCACCTCTGTTCCAGGATTTTGTACTGGTTAACATTGGTGACTCCCAGAGATTCCGGTTTTAAATCTTCCTGAATCATTCCCTGTGTCTGCTGGGTTTTAGCTGAGTGCTCTGTTTTCCTCCCGAAGGCTAATTGGTGATTCTTAATTGGCTGAAGTCCCATGTGGATTAAAAAAGCTTTGAGTGGTCAGTAAGTAGTGTAGTAATGTAGGAAAGAGCTCATGATTGTTGTGGTACAAACATACAATTTATAATCAAATTAAAAATGAAGTTTCCATCAGATCAATTGAGAGGAAATAAAAACAGGATTTGGAGCAGGGGACTTTTTCATGACCTTAAACAGGCCGTTCAGGCTTGAAGACCCTCCATTGAGGTTGAATGAAACACTTTTAAACAATTATAAAAATGAAGATTGGGACAAAATTCCTCCACAGTGATGTGAAGGACTCATATTGAGTTATCGCAAAGGCTTGACTGCAGATGTCGCTGGCAAGGTTGGCACAACCAGCTGTTAGGTTTAGGGGGCAATTACTTTTTCACACAGAGGGAGGTTTAAAGAACCTTTTCCCCTTAATAAATCAAATAAATAAAAACGTCTTTCAAAACATGTGTTTTGTATCCCCTCTTATCTTCATCTAATATTGACATTTGTTTGATGATTTGAAACGTGAGTGTCACAAATACTTTTTCACATCACTGCACTCTTAACTGCTCCACCGCCCCGCAAATTCTGCCATCAGCAACATCCAGCCATTCTCAGACTTCTTATCTTTTCTCTCCTCTCTCTGGCTAGCTTTATTCCTTTTTAGTTCATACTGCCACCAAGTCCTCACTCTCATGGTCTCCTTCATACAAATACAGAAGCTGTCATGAAAGCAGTTTACTTCCTCTTCTCCAGTAATCCAGGCGCTTTCTTCTTAGAATTAAGCAAGCTCTTGCTCTTTTGGATTTGCTTCCTGTTTGCTTTATGCTTGCTGATCATCATGCTGAGCCTCTTAACCTGCAGCTTCAGGGCTACATTTTCTTGTGCAACAAGAGCTTGTCTGAGCGTGTGCACATCCACACTGGGAGCTGCTTATTCAGTTGACCTGTCTGCCTTCTTCAGGGCCGTTGATGTGTACACAGAAACATGTCTGCACTATTCGGATATTTTTGCGATCAGCTTTTTATCGTGACATACATTGTCATTTGTTTCACTACAAGACATCGTCATAACAGGTCTGCCAAAGTTGTTAAGAGTGTACATCGGTGAATACCAAGAAAATAAATGCTTGCACATGCTATATAAAAGACATTGTTCATTGCAGATATTTTGGCATGTTGTAGCAGGAAAAGCTCAGGTATAGCTAATGACATTAAAATGATTGCATTCCATTTAGGTTAGCTGGTCCCAAGGTCCTGCAGCTGTGATTGGCTTTATGGTCTCTTGTTGCCATTTATACTGGTTAAGAGTGCATACTAAATGTTAGAAGCAATGAAAATACAACTTCATGCAATGCAAAATAACAAAGCTCTTTTTGCTCAGAATGGGTATCTCTCAAAAAGACAGATTTCTGCTACATCCTTAATGACAGCTCTGCACATTGCTGTTAAGTATTAAAAAAATGGAAGGTCTCTGACAGGATGTCACAAGATTGTCTGAATTTAGCCACAAATTCTATATCTGACTGTGATCTGAAGAATTGTGCATTTATGTAAGTGAAAACGTGAGAAAGGAGAAAGCAAGGTGTGACACAAAATGTGACACAAAGGGTCATTATGTGACAGGCTGGAACTGATACTGCGTTTAAGCAAGATAAAACTGCAATAGTTACTCAGGTTTTCAAGACCAAACTGATAAAAGTCTGATTATATATATAAAGAAATTCCCCACTTGCCCCTGCAGGTTGTCTATCCTTCAAACTCAGCTCGGGTCCTCTACCAGAGGCCTGGGAGCTTGAGGGTCCTGCGCAGTATCTTAGCTGTTCCCAGGACTGCGCTCTTCTGGACAGAGATCTCCGATGTTGTTCCCGGGATCTGCTGGAGCCACTCGCCTTGCTGGGGAGTGTCACTGCACCTAGTGCTCCGATTACCACTGGGACCACTTCACCCTCAAAATCTCGAACTCTTCTCTGAGCCCTTGGTGTTTCTCAAGCTTCGTTCCTTCTTTCCGATATTGCTGTCATTCACTATCACTACATCGATCACTACGGCCGTCTTCTTCTGTTTGTCTACCACCACTATGTCCGGTTGGTTAGCCACCACCATTTTGTCCGTCTGTATCTGGAAGTCCCACAGGATCTTAGCACGGTCATTCTCCACCACCCTTGGGGGCATCTCCCATTTTGACCTCGGGACTTCCAGGTTATACTCGGCACAGATGTTCCTGTACTCTATGCCGGCCACTTGGTTATGGCGTTCCATGTATGCCTTGCCTGCTAGCATCTTGCACCCTGCTGTTATGTGCTGGATTGTCTCTGGGGCATCTTTACACAGCCTGCACCTGGGGTCTTGCCTGGTGTGATAGACCCCAGCCTCTATGGATCTTGTGCTCAGAGCTTGTTCCTGTGCTGCCATGATTAGTGCCTCTGTGCTGTCTTTCAGTCCAGCTTTGTCCAGCCACTGGTAGGATTTCTGGATATCAGCCACCTCCTCTATCTGCCGGTGGTACATACCGTGCAGGGCCCTGTCCTTCCATGATGGTTCCTCGTCTCCCTCCTCTTTCTTGGGTTTCTGCTGCCTGAGGTATTCACTGAGCACTCGGTCAGTTGGGGCCATCTTCCCAATGTATTCTTGGATGTTCGTTGTCTCATCCTGGACTGTGGTGCTGACACTCACCAGTCCCCGGCCCCCTTCCTTCCGCTTAGCGTACAGCCTCAGGGTGCTGGACTTGGGGTGAAACCCTCCATGCATGGTCAAGAGCTTCCTGGTCTTCATGTCAGTGGCTTCTATCTCCTTTGGCCAGCCTATTACCCCAGCAGGGTACCTGATCACGGGCAGCGAGTAGGTGTTGATAGCCCGGATCTTGTTCTTACCATTCAGCTGACTCCTCAGGACTTGCCTGACCCTCTGCAGGTACTTGGTGGTTGCAGCTTTTCTAGCGGCCTCTTCATGGTTCCCATTCGCCTGCGGGATCCCCAGGTACTTGTAACTGTCCTCTATGTCTGCAATGTTGCCTTCTGGTAGTTCAATCCCCTCAGTTCTGACTACCTTCCCTCTCTTTGTTACCATCCGACTACACTTCTCCAGTCCGAACGACATTCCAATGTCATTGCTGTATAGCCTGGTAGTGTGGATCAGTGAATCGATGTCTCGTTCACTCTTGGCATACAGCTTGATGTCATCCATGTACAGGAGGTGGCTGACAACTGCTCCGTTTCGTAGTCGGTATCCGTAGCCAGTCTTGTTAATGATCTCACTGAGGGGGTTCAGGCCTATGCAGAACAGCAGTGGGGACAGAGCATCTCCTTGGTAGATCCCGCACTTGATGGTGACTTGTGCTATGGGCTTGAAGTTGGCCTCTAGTGTTGTACGCCACATCCCCATTGAGTTCCTGATGAAGGCTCTTAGTGTCCCATTGATCTTGTACAATTCTAGGCATTCCAGGATCCAGCTGTGGGGCATTGAGTCATAGGCCTTCTTGTAATCAATCCAGGCAGTGCACAGGTTGGTCAGTCTGGTCTTGCAGTCTCGGCTGACTGTTCTGTCTACCTGTAGCTGGTGTTTTGTGCCTCTGGTGTTCTTGCCTATCCCCTTCTGTGCCCCACTCATGTATTGACCCATGTGCCTGTTCATCTTAGTTGCTATGATGCCTGACAGGAGCTTCCACGTGGTGCTGAGGCAGGTTATTGGTCAGTAGTTGGAGGGGACCGATCCCTTCTGGGGGTCCTTGAGGATCAGGACTGTCCAGCCTTCGGTTAGCCATTCTGGGTGTCTCTCGTCAACTAGCAGCTGGTTCATTTTTGCTGCCAGGCACTCGTGGAGTGCCAAGAAACCCAAGAAACCCAAGAATGAAAACCAAAGAAAGAGGAGGAAGAGGAGGCACCATCATGGAAGGACTGGCCCCTGCACGGTATGTACCACCGACAGAGAGCGGAGGTGGCTGATATCCAGAAATCCTACCATTGGCTGGACAAAGCTGGACTGAAAGACAGCACAGAGGTACTAATCATGGTAGCACAGGAACAAGCTCTGAGCACAAGATCCACAGAGGCTGGGGTCGAGCACACCAGGTAAGACCCCAGGTGCAGGCTGTGTAAAGATGCCCCAGAGACAATCCAGCACATAACAGCAGGGTGCAAGATGCTAGCAGGCAAGGCATACATGGAACGCCATAACCAAGTGGCCGGCATAGTGTACAGAAACATGTGTCCCGAGGTCAAAATGGGAGATGCCCCCAAGGGTGGTGGAGAATGACCGAGCTAAGATCCTGTGGGACGTCCAGATACAGACGGACAAAATGGTGGTGGCTAACCAACCGGACATAGTGGTGGTAGACAAACAGAAGAAGAAGGCCATAGTGATTGATGTAGCAGTTCCCAAACACAGCAACATCAGAAAGAAGGAACATGAAAAGCTTGAGAAATACCAAGGGCTCAGAGAAGAGCTCGAGAAGACGTGGAGGGTGAAGGTAACAGAGGTCCCAGTGGTAATCGGAGCACTCGGTGCGGCGACTCCCAAACTAAGCAAGTGGCTCCAGCAGATCCCGAGAACAACATCGGAGATCTCTGTCCAGAAGAGCGCAGTCCTGGGAACAGCTAAGATACTGCACAGGACCCTCAAGCTCCCAGGCCTCTGGTAGAGGACCCGAGCTTGAAGGATAGGATTTTTTATATATATAAAGTTTTGTTGTTGTTGCTGTTGCTGACAAAAATATACACCATTTTAATGTAGGCCATTTTACTACTTTTGTATTTATTTTATTCTAGGAATGTCTGGGCTAGTGTGTATGACATGAAGTTGTTGGAATGCAGGAACACTGCACAGCCCAGTCCAGCTTTTTGGTGCTTGAGTCTGAACGAGGCCAAGCTGTGGGAGTGGAAATGAGCTACCCATCTCCACACAGAAATACTGCTCAAAGTGCTGCCTGTAATATTACGCACAATATTGGCTTACATCTGAGCCAAGTTTAACTGTCTGAGCCAGTGGGAGTGGAAATGAGGCCTGTTCCACAATGTCTGAAACAGATATCTGAAAGGGCACACAGCATATGTGTGGCTTTATAAAACAATTAGTATGCATGATTCTTTTACTTTGGAATTGGCAGAGTTTTTTGCATCTGTCATCTTTGTGGTAAACCTTATAACTGTATGAAATGTATATTACAACAAAGCAGAGAATTATTGATTAAATATGCAGAAATACTGCAACTGGATTCAAAACTGCACCCATAAGACTCAGAGGGAAACCTCAAATGCACGAGAGGCCACCCAGAAAAAAATGTTTCTCATAACAGCTCTAATCTGTACTGATAAGGCCAGAACCAAGATACATAAGAACACGCTCCTCTGCCAGCTTTCTTGTTTACACTGTAAATATTACAGGAATATGCAAGGCAGTTAGTCAAAATGTCCTCTTCTGAGTCTGCCACACCCTAACTAGGTCATTAGCTGTGGGCTCATCCTAGCCACAAGTAAAAATCCTCTTCCTTAAGCTTTCCAGAAATGTAGTCCAGGGATCAGTTGAAACAGCTCCTGTGAATTACCCTGTTCTTTACACTGACACACCGTTCAGTGTGTATTCAAACAGATCTGCTTCAGTACACCTTTATTTTTAATGACACCCATGGCTGTTAAGTGAACACTGCAGTGCATATATGTGCAGCTTGTACTGGCACACAAAATGTACTTTTCTACTCTAACTGAGTACTTATAGCAGCTTATACAACTTGCCTCATTCAGCAAAGACTTTTTTTCCTATGCTTTTTCTGCACAAGTTCTTTGTGTCTAACACTCATTCATTTGAGCAACTTGGTGTTAGTATCTCGCCCAAATATATTTGGCATGCAGACTGGAGCAGATAGGGATCGAACCAGCAACTTTCTAATTAGTAGGTGACCAGAAAATATACAAGTTGGATCATGGTACACACACACACACACACACACACACACACACACACACACACACACACACACACACACACACACACACGCTGTCCTGCATAATTACACTGCACTATTATATGTATTGTGTGTCATATATGTTGTATAACAGCTGGGAGACCAGTAAAAGATTAAAATATATGTGTTGAAGCAGCTAAAGCTAATACACACTGCACAGTTAAAATTTAGCCACCTTGCTAAAACAACTGTTAGTTCTCTTCATTGGTTAGTGTTATTCTAGTATAAAAGATCCAGGTCAGAAAAGTGAGACCGGGACGGGAATGCCTGTATGTAATGTAACTCTGCTTACCAAAAGACTTCTGGTTACATAGCGTCCTTATCTCCCTGCATCTGTGACCTCACTGTAGATCATTGGTTAAATGATCACCAAGCAATATTTGTTTGTGCAGACCTGCCATAACTGTGGGGGACTAGTCCAACCGGAATAGTATGGTGGGGGGAGTTCTGTTCTTCCGGTGCGGTCTGTGTGTTTTGTCGTGTGCTGGAGTACGCATTAAAGTTTTACAGCGGACTAACATCGAGAGTGATTATTGGCTCGTCGCATCACACGAAAGTGCTACACTCACTAAACACTTTGTTGATGGGTTTAGTTGCTACTTTTGTGTCCTATTCTATACAAATGTAGTGGAGCCATGTCGTCCATCTTTTATACATTCATTGCCTGATATGTTATATAGTAGGTAGATGGCTAGCCCAAGCTTGCTTACATTGTCATTAGTAAAATATTGTTTCTTTGTTCTTATGGGAAATTTATGTTGTACCTTTGCGTTCTTTGTGTCTTTTGTGTTTGTTTGTGTTGCTCACTGTTGATCAGAGATGGGCAGTAACGCGTTACTTGTAACGCGTTACTGTAATCTGATTACTTTTTTCAAGTAACGAGTAAAGTAAGGGATTACTATTGCAAAATCGGTAATTAGATTACCGTTACTTTCCCGTAGGAACGCTGCGTTACTGCGTTACTAAAACCGTGATTTTTTTGCGAGAATGTCTCATGACAGTGACGTAAGCAAGTGCGACGTTGGTGACAGCAGCTGTGTGCAGATCAACAATGGATAATATATCGAGTGCAGAGAGAGTATGAGCGTGCAGCGTTTAAAGTGTGGAAGTACTGACCTTACTTTGAGTTTGATTCCATAAAAAGTGACAAAAACATTAGCGTCCATCGTGCGTGGGAAGAAAACTTCTTTTTACAGCGAAAAAAACCCCTAAACTTCCGAGCAAGCACCGAGTAGCTACGACGTGATGGGAAACTCACAGAGACACTCGCGCGGATTCTTCAACTGACCGCAGCACACCTACACCAGGGTAACCCTCCGCCTACCCTGCTCCTGCTTTACAGGTGAAAATAGAGCAAAAGGACCGCTGAGTCTTTGACTTTATTTATTTTCTGCTGTGTTTTACTTGCATCTATTTGAAAGAGTGAGTGAAAACACAAAAAATATTTTATTTTATGTGCTGGAATGTGTAGAAAATAGGTTTAAATGTTAAACTAATTTATTCAAGTCAGAGAATGTTGCATATAATTAAATGTTTTGCTTGATGCATAAAGTTAAAAGATTAAAACTGATAAAACAAGTTAAAAAAAGAGACTTTTCCATTTGATTACATTTTGTATGATGGATTATGTAGAAAAAGTAGAATTGGGCTGAAAGATCTATCACTTTATCACCTCTTCAGGTTGTAAATCGTGTTTTTAAAAAGTAACTAAGTAACTAAGTAATTAATTACTTTTGAAAATAAGTAATCAGTAAAGTAACGGGATTACTTTTTGGGGGGAGTAATCAGTAATTAGTTACTGATTACTTTTTTCAAGTAACTTGACCAACACTGCTGTTGATACAGGGAGATCAGGCAGTAAGATGGACATACCTTCTGGGTGTGGAAAGGGAAGCCACACAGAAATGCCTAAAATCTGCATTCTTTCTATCACATAGTGATAGCTGCAAAAATACTTATAGTTATGCTGGGACCTCTTAAAACACTTCGCTACTAAGTTTTGGTCATTAAAAGGCCCTGAGAAAACTGAGACGATTTTCAGGAACTCTGTTTCTGTGTTTTCAGATGGGTGATCATTAGAGGTGGCACCTGATACTTCAGGCTTTTCATTTGGATGAAGATGGAAAATCCTTGTCTTAAAAATACCCATGTATATGTGGACATTGCACAAGTGTCAGAAAGGACAATTATCCAGGATATGTTCATTCGCCACTGACCTATCAAAGTCAAATCTGTCTTGGTTGTAACTTCCAGTTTCAAAATGCCAACAAGGTAAAGGCTTCAAAATGGGACTTTACAAACCAATAGATAACTTTTATTTGTTATGCAGAAGCCAACAAAAATGTAAATGTACCAAAAAGTACTAATACATGAAAAAATATATTCGACTGAAAACACTTGACATCAAAAAAAGGACTGTTTTAGCTTGCAAAATGGCCAAACATCATATTACTAAATCCTGCTTTCCTTTTTAATCTTGTCATTTGAACTGCACATGTCCTGCTCCTCCAAAGTCATTATCACCTCAGATGTGTGCATGTTGAGAAGATGAAACAGATACTTGAAGCTTTTCTGTTTATCAAACAGAGAGCTCGGTAAAATATCTGCCACTTCACAGGGGAAACACTGTGTGGCCAGTCTTGAAGGAAGAATTAACAGGAAACACAAAATCGTGCGTCGAAAGACAACTGACGGAACGGAAGCTGAGTTGTACTTTGTCGGCCCATCAGGTGTTGTTTCTCCTCTGATCTCTATGTAAGGTTTCAGACTGTGCACACACAGCTAATAACTTGGGTACAGTGCAGTCTGGGGTTTTCGATGCATTTTGTATGCAGTCACTGTCATTTACATATACATGTTTCGCACCACAATTCCAGAATATCAAACAGAACAAAACAAAGACAGCTTAGAGGAGGAATGGTAAATGGACTGCTTTCTGTCTGACACTCACACACATTCATTCTCCAATGGATTCACTGGAGAACAACTTGGGGTTAGTATCTTGCCCAAAAGCCAGCACTAGTACTTGAGTTGACAAAAAACAATAACGAACAGGTGAATAAGGAGAAAATGGAAAGAATACTCATTTACAGATTGTATGAGATTAAAGAGAAGCCTTTGATTGTAGACAGCCAGCTCTCTGAAGTCAGTTATTGTATATTGTGCAGATAATTACATCATTCCTTTAAAAAAAACTGGAACTGGGCCAGCGAATGATACCAGTTACCTTTGATTTCATGAAAACAGTAACTTGGGTTATCTGACAATGCTGAAGAACTAGTTCATGCATTTATTACTTCCAGGCTGGACGACTGTAATTCATTATTATCAGGAAGTCCTAAAAACTCGCTGAAAAGCCTTCAGCTGATCCAAAATGCTGCAGCAAGAGTCCTGACAGGGACTAGAAAGAGAGAGCATATTTCTCCTGTTTTGGCTTCCCTTCACTGGCTTCCTGTTAAATCCAGAACTGAATTCAAAATCCTGCTCCTCACATACAAGGTCTTAAATAATCAGGCCCCATCTTGTCTTAATGACCTTGTAGTACCATATCACCCTATTACAGCACTTTGCTCTCACACTGCAGGCCTACTTGTTGTTCCTAGAGTATTTAAAAGTAGAATGGGAGGCAGAGCCTTCAGACCTCTCAGCACTGAATCATTACTTGCTCTGAGTCTCTGGCTCTTCCCCATCATGTCTTTTTCCCTTTACACGAACCGGTGGCAGCAGATGGCCCCGCCCCTCCATGTGCCTGCCTCTCCTGGAGGTTTCTTCCTGTTGAAAGGGAGTTTTTCCTTCCCACTCTTGCCAGAGTGCTCATAGGGGTCATATGATTATTGGGTTTTTCTCTCTGTGGGGTCTACCTTACAATATAAAGCACCTTGAAGTGACTGTTGTTGTGATTTGTATGAATAAAATAAATTTTAAATTTATCCTAAAGAGGTGATTAGATTAGCCTTTATTGTCCCCTTGGGAGTAATTTATCTTTGACAAACAGTGTATCATTGTGTCCATATCCTGATTAGTTTGAGTGACTAATCAACTGAGTCACTGTATTTGTTGAATGATTGAGCACCCATTTAATTCCTATTTACCTATTTATCCCAAAAAGGTTGCAGGGCAATAGGCCATTTTTTTTCAAACAGCTGACTGGATCTTTTGGTTTGCAGTCATTGCTGTCTGTTAGTATAGATGCGTATATAGAGAGAGACTGTAAATACATTGCTTAGATTGCTTATATTTTACTCCAGAAGATTTTCCCATAGTAGTGAATCGCAAAAGTAAAAACATATTTTACTGTACCACATAAAGTAGTTCCAGCTTCCACAGGTCTCATTTGCATAACACCAGCAAGCACAAGCAGGAGAAAATGGCCCACATGCACTACAGGCTTTGATCTTTTTGGTAGCTTGATAGCAATCTGCAGAATTTTCTGTGTGCTTCGCACCAACGCAACCATGAGCGTGGGGAATGCCCAGATGCTCCATCGCATCTGTATATAGGAGAGTTCCTCTATGGGCTATATCTGTTAATCCCCCATCACATGGCACAGTTCCTGTCATGACCCTTACGTAGCAAGCAAACCCCTCACTCACAGAAGCATTTCACAACTACAAGAATGTCGGATGATAAAATCAGTTAGTTGGACAGATGTGATTAATTACCCTCTAATTGTTTAACAGTTATCCCAAATGAATGGCAAACATGAAAGGTGCCTACAGGTTATTCAGGTTATGCCTACATAAGTTATTGTACATTTGTACAACAATACATCTGTGGTATAGTTGAGAAAACGCTGCTGATATCTTCTAAAGGAAATGTGACAGCTACTTAGGCCTGCTAGATATACTTAAGATAAATAGACGTATGCAACAAAAGTCAAAGTTATTACAGTCAGTTGTAATTTGTTTCAGTGTGTGGTTGGTCAGCACTTTTATTCGATTTAACTGGTCATTCTATAATTTGGTAAGACAACGTGTTGTTGTCCTGTGGACTAACCTCAAAAGATTAAAAGAAAAAATAATGATTTGATTAATTACATGAATAAATTATATTAAAAATACTTTGTGACAGTAAATGAAGGAGCAAATATCAAGTGTGTCTGCCAAAGGTTTCTTATCACTTGGACAGACTAACTCCAGCGTCTTGATGTTTGTGATGGTACTCCTCGTTCTGCTCTGCAGACTCGGTAGCTACCAGCATTGACGGATATAATCCAGTTTTCAAACTGCTGCAGGTTCTGGATAGAGTGAACCTTCAGCTCAGTTACATCATTAGCTTTAGTAATTGGACACAGCAGAAGAGCCTGCTGGTAGGGAGACTGGAGACAGGAAGGGTCTGTGCTAACTGTTTCGTAGTGACTGAACCTCTTAAAGTAAGAGAACAAGTTTGTCCAATGTAGTCATAGCCAACAGTTTTGACAGTGGCACAAATCATCATTGATTGCAAAATATTATAATAATTCTTCTGTTACACATCATGTTAGTTTTTTCTATTCATTTTAAACCTGTGAAAACAGAAGACCATGTATAAAAATTACTGATATTTGTAAATAATTAATGCAATACCTTTTTCAAACCCTGGAATTAGTCTGTTCTTCATTCATCTTGATTGCTTGATTTATAATCCAATGTGGTATAAAGGCAGAGAGAGAAGAGAGACGCTGAGCCAGTGATAAACCTCGAAAGCAATCAGAGGCCATTAGAAAGGAGTGAGAGAGCCTGCTGAGACTTGACAGGTCTGGAGAGACGAGAATGAGCCTGCAATAATGCCTTATTGGAGGCGACTGTTGTTATGAATTGGCAATAAATAAATAAAACTGAATTAAATTATAAAGAAAATCAGAAGTTAACATCCTCATTTCACTATCAAGGGAGACAGCTCAGTCAGTTTACAAATGTGCAGCATTCAGTAAACTCATTGTTGGCACACCTTTAAACCATCTGTGAAAGATCTGTGAAAATATATGACTTTGATGAAATGATAAAACCTAAGAAGACTGAACGTGTTCAGAGAATGAATCCCTGCCGCAATCCTCACAGCAAACACATCATGTAAAGAGAGAGCTTTTGGAAGAAAAAGAGAGGGAATTACCACGGTGCCCTTGAGGGCTGAGGTAGAGCTGATAATAGCTCCACTGTACTCATCAAGGCATGCAATGAGTAATAAAAAAGGGTCCCTGTAGTTTCTTGCCTCCAGTAAGCAAGAAAGAAAGAAATGAAAAAGAAAGAAAGATGACCAGATCTGGAGATAGTCAGTATTTTTATAATAATGATTCCTGCAATGATTACTTATAATGTTAAGAAAAAGTTAAAGATCACTGATTTAATTGTAACTAGAATATGAAGTATAGATACTTAAGTATATATTTATACGTATATATACAGTATACATCATACAGATCGGAATGTCTATAAGAGGATAGATACATAGTTACAAAAACTAAAAAGTAAAAGTAAAAAGTAGTTCTTTGAAGGATATTTCTACTAGCAAGTGACAGAAGGAAATATAAGCCAAGACAAGCCACTGAAACACAAACCAAACAGAGAAATGACCAGATTTGAATAATATAGACATCCTGATTTTGTTGTTTAAAATATCAAATTGTCTTAAAAACCTCCAAAAACAATTTTTCTGTAGCTGTGAATGCTTTGCTGCTTAAAACAGAGACATTATCTAGAGTGTACCTTTGAGCCTTATAATCACAGCTATGGAATGACCTGTGGGTGATTCAGCTGACCCGTGGATCAAAGCGGCTCAGCGTACCTGTGCGAGCATCACTTGTTGAGTACAAAGAGCCGCGCTGTCAGACAGACCCTCAGCGTGGCTGACCTGTGGCACCTGCACTGACTCAGAGGCGAACACTCCCAGCCTCAACAAACACACTGGTGGACAACTTCAAAAACAGCACTCAGCTCTGAACTTCATTACCTCACTTGAAAGGAAAAGATTCGTCTTTCCTTTGAGGCAGACGGATCATTTGATACAATGCACTGACCTAAATGGACACATGCAGAGTTTCTTTTTGACTGTACAGTTCTATAAATCCCAGTTCTCTTTTTTAGGAAATCTCTAAGGCAACCTTCTGTTATGTGAAAGTCATTTCATAAACAGGAGTGATTCTGTATAAACGGAAGCTAATGAAAAGAAGCTGATATGGTAAAAATATCATGCGCTCTCTGATTAATTATTAATTCCAATAGATCATTCTAAGAGCAATAAACACACTAATAATAATACATGAGGTTTTCAACATTTTATCATTCTGATGATCATCATCACATAAAAGGTTATAGTAATATTTTGAACATGAGGGCACTCCTAAATATTAGCTTAATGTGGACACTGAAAACGATATCCTAGTCAAAAATGATTCCAATAGTATATAATAGCTATTATAAATGCTAACCTGGCCAGCACGCAATTGTCCGATAGCCACATTATCCATATGTTATCATATCTAACATCTATGGCTAATAAATTGATGATTTATTCCATGATTGCAGAATTCATAGTTAAATGGAGTAAAGTGTCTGTCAGTAACATTAGCAGTTACCAGTATAACACACTTATTACACTAAAAAGTGTTATGTTTTCTCTTAAAAGTCGCAGATTGCAGCTGAGAAAAGTCTATCAGCAACTAGACAGAATGACAGACAATGACAGACTACCTTATCTATCTATCTATCTATCTATCTATCTATCTATCTATCTATCTATCTATCTATCTATCTATCTATCTATCTATCTATCTATCTATCTATCTATCTATCTATCTGTCTGTCTGTCTGTCTGTCTATCTGTCTGTCTGTCTGTCTGTCTGTCTGTCTGTTTGTTATCTTCTATCTGTATTATTATGTCACTGTATTGCTTAATAAAAAAATAAATGTTGTGTCATTTTTAATTGTTCTGATGTTAATTTTGAAAAAATTCCACTTTTTTGGGCATTTTCCCCACCTGTGTTATTGAAATTGGGATAGAGTATTGAGTACTTTCTTGGGTATGTAGTTTTAAATTCTAGTATTATGCCAACCCTAGTGGCTGATGGGGGCAATGAGAGGCTCAAACTGAGCTTAATAGAAAGAGCTGGAACTTTTAGCAAAGAGTGTAAAGGAAAGACAAGAGCATAATTTGTAACAATTTGAAAAATGAGAAGTTTTTACCAAAAATCTTTTTATCCAACTCACTCCTGAGTCAGAGTTTAGGATGTTTTCTGATAAATGGTACTGTAGTGAAAGCCCAGAGTGGCACTCGGGCCCCCTTAAAAAGAACTTCTGAAGATCTGAAGCGGAACAACAGAGTTGGATAATAACTCATTCATACTGAATAGCTCAAGTTTTATTCCACAGTATTTGATAATATCAAAAAGCTATTTTTGCAGCTTTAAATGTGAACGAAACATATCTGCAATCATTTTTCCAAAATGTAAAACATTATGTATGTTTTTCCCCCTCATTTAGTACCTGAAAGAGTCAAATTGAGACCTAAATTTAAAAAAAAACTGTAATTAAAAAAAAAGAAAAGAAAAAAACAATTCATCAGTTTGCTTTCCTTTACAAAAAACTGTACAAGCATTTTTTTCTTCTGGAATAGTCTTATTCAAAGGGTGGCACGGTGGTTAGCACTGTTGCACAGCAAGAAGGACCTTCTTGCCACTCTGTGTGGAGTTTGCATGCTCTTCCCGTGTTTGCTTGGGTTCCCTCCGGGTACTCCAGCTTCCTCCCACTGTCCAAATACATGCAGTTTGTGGGGATAGGTTAATTGATTAATCCAAATTGCCCATAGGTGTGAATGTGAGCACGAATGGTTGTCTGTCTCCGTGGGTTAGCCCTGCGACAGACTGGCGACCTGTCCAGGGTGTACCCCGCCTCTTGCCCTATGACAGTTGGGATAGGCTCCAGCCCCCTCCCCCTCACGACCCTGAAAAAAAGCATAAGCGGAAGCGAATGGATGGATGGATGGTCTTATTCAAAGAAACTCAACCAAACAATGATGAGTTACATGTCAGCCACGTTCCCTGCAGGCCGGAAACAACTATGTTAAGACATGATAAAGTGAGCTTTCAAGCTGTTTACCCTCCTTCTGCTGTCAGTGCCGTAGGGGAAGACAGTGCTTGGTATGTTGGGGAAAGTCTTACCCTTCCTCTAGTCATACCCATGTACTTAATGAACTTTGATTCATTCCTGTTGGTTCACATGTTAGCTGATCAGCTGCCATAAAGAGCTTGACTTGTTCAACTCTTATCAGCACAAAATGTTCATTAAGTGAAAATAAGTTAGAATATTTTATATTGAAGGGTGATTCAGGAATATTTCATTGGCTGCTTGCACATAATGACCATTTGTTGGAAAGGTTTTGCTGAGTGTTGCTGATTGTTATCACTGCTGCTCCCTCCATTTATGCTATGATGTCAAACTTTTAAACAGGCACCACTAAGAGCAAGTTTGTGTTTGTACTGGGAATGCTCTAATGTCCCAGGCCTTGCTGTACACTACAAACTCAATGCGTCTCATGTCTCCCTTTATAGTAAATGGCCTGTATTTATATAGCGCTTTACTAGTCCCTAAGGACCCCAAAGCGCTTTACACATCCAGTCATCCACCCATTCACACACTGGTGAGGGCAGCCAGCTACATTGTAGCCACAGCCACCCTGGGGCGCCCCGACAGAGGCGAGGCTGCTGGACACTGGCCTCTGACCACCACCGGTAGGCAACGGGTGAAGTGTCTTGCCAAAGGACACAACGACCGAGACAACCTTCTGATTACAAGGCGAACTCCCAACTCTTGAGCCACGATCGCCCCAATTTATAGAAATTGATTTAAAAAAAAACCGCAAAGTGGAATGTATGAAAAGCAATGAAAAAAACAAACAAACAAAAAAAACCAAACACTACCATACTGTTTTTTAAAAGCTCTGGAATTTTCAGAAAGTAATTTCCTTGTTTAGGAAAGACTTTTCACTGAAACATACAGTACTTTATTTCTCGGTTATTTAAATGAAGGTACATGGAAACCTACATATGTGCAGTGAGCGATCTACTGCAGAAGGAAAGTAGAAAATCTGTAATGTGTGGAAAAGCAACTTTACTATATCCTCCAGAGAACAGAAGGGAAAAGAATCTTTCCATTGAACATTTTTTGTGATTTCCTTCCTCTTTGGAGCTAAAGATGGCCTCCCTTCCCTTTTTGCTAAAGCATATAGTTAGGGCTGGATCCTGTGACCCTGAATCCTCCCTTATTTATGCTGCAGTAGGTGTAGGCTGCTGGGAGATTCCCATGATGCACTGATTATTTCTTCTTCAGTCACCTTTCTCACTCACTATGTGTTAATAGACCTAACTGCACTGAGTCAAACTTGTTATTAATCTCTGGCATTTCCCTTTATACAAGACCTTCCCGGGATTCCCTTCCTGGATTGCGGTGAGTCTGCTTGAGTGTTTTAAGATGAAGAGAGTTGGATATTTGTTCCATTGGACCCCTGGAGCCCCATTCCCTCTTAGTGATCACTGTAAACCAGGGGTCGGCAACCCTAGGCACGCGTGCCACAGCTTGCACGCGAAGGGTTAACTGATGGCACGGCCATAGCTGGACTGGCCATTGGGCATACCGGGCATTTGCTCGGTGGGCCGATGATTTTTTATTAATTTTTTTGTAACAGTATAAACAATCAAAGGTGGTGGATTGGCCAGATGCTGGTGTCAGGAGTAGTGTCGTGGACGAGAGGAGGACCCAATCGCTGGACTCACAGGCAGGTAGGTGAAGGTGGATGTTTATTGCCGAAGGAGTGAGCAAACAGTACAGAGGGAGGAAATGGCTGGCTGGCTAACTGAACATACAGACGACACTAACATCAGACGTACATCAATGACACGACAAGGATCGGATGGAACTGAGGACTTAAATACACGCTGGGTGATGAATGATTAGAAACTGGTGAGTACGCAGCTGAACTTAGTCTGACTAATGATACATGGAAATAACTGGAACACAATACGCAGGCGGTATGCTGGCACAGAAAACACAGATGTGAAAATAAACTGAACATGACAAAACAGAAAACACTGGGTCAACAACCCAGGAACCCTGACAGCTGGCCGGTTAATAATAATAACTCAGTTGTTTGGTGGTGGCTGTGGTGTAGCTTCCACAGATTCAGTAACATTAGCAAGTGGTGGAGGCCAGCGGGTGGATGAGAGAAAGGGGAGGCAGGAGAGGAGAGACCCGAGGCGGCTGCCGGTCCGAGTGTCAGGTGAACTGAACTTCAGGTAAGAAATTATGACCTGCAGTCTATCTGGGTCAGATATAAACCAAGTTTAGGTGGAGTTTATTTTCGTTGTGCTGACTTTTTACAGTCAGTTACAATAACTCGTACTGCGTGCTAGCTAGCATGAACTTTATCTTATTCACAAGTTAGTAGAGTTGCCAACCGTCCCGTAAAAAGACAGAATCGTCCCGCATTCAGAGAAAATATTACGCGTTTCGTATTGAGCTGAAAAGGAACACAGTTTGTCCCGGACTTTAGCTAGGATGGAAAAAGACACAAAGGTGGAGTTATTCTGTGTCTTTACGCTGCACAGCTGCCTCTTCTCCTCTCATTCTCTCCCCTCTTTCTCCTGTTGCTATTTAATCATGAAACTGATCAATGATCAGCTGATCGGCTTTTCTCTCTTGTTTATTTATCGCTCACTTTGCGCCAGAAAGAGGAAACCAGCGGATGTCGCGCTAAACAACAGCAGCGCGTTTAAGCTTGATCAGCTGTTGTTAGAATGTATTTAATATTAATTTCTAGTATCAGCTGATGTTTGCTGGAGCCACAGCTGTAAAGCTGCTGGTCATGATGTCGGTTTGTATATGTGGTGAGAGGGAAACATGAAGATGAAACCAGGAGATGTCCTTACTGGATCATCAGAGCTGAACAGGTGATGGAGAAACAGGTTTACCTTTTAGGTGACATGAATGAGTTGAAGGGAAGTTATGAACTGTTTCTGAGAGACAAATAACACCAGGATCCTTTTTTACGTAGCTGACAGCTGGTAACTGTGCAGGGGCGGATCTAGCAAAGTGTTGCCAGGGGGGCAGGTAGAGCATTAACAGGGAAAGGGGGGCACAAAGAAATACTTTCTTATTCTCATTTAAAATGTCTGGCTGTTATTAAATAATTATCTGAAGCTTACAACCAACTTTTTATCTGATGTAAAATGTATAGAAATCATACATATATACCAACAAGACTGTACATCACTGTCACCACAGCATTTGTTTTCATTCAAAGGCTTTATGGCTTTAATACCTGGGGGGCCGGTCTCTAGTCAAAATGCCCGGGCCGATTTTTTTCGTCCCAGTCCAGCCCTGGGCACGACACGCAGTGAGTTAATCTGAGGAGGTGTATTAAAAAATAAATGGCCGCACCAGCGGTGCACATCGCAAATCAGCTCGCATAGTTGTGCCAATTCTTAATGACGGTGTCTTAGTTAACAGCCCCAACTACCAGATTAAACATGTAATTGGCTAAAAATAACTTTGCCTACTGGTGAGAGGGACGTTGTTAGCTTTCCACATTCCAACACTTCAAAAGTTTCAGGAGCTTTCCGCTCAGCACAGCATCAACACCGCGGAAATACACGGATACATCTGTAGACTCGAGACAGAATTCACAATGTGTTTTTGGGACTTTCAGGTGTTTGGACCAATGTTTTATTTTCTGATAAAACCAGAAAGCTTTAATGAGCAGCTAGACTTGTCTTGCATTAACTGGCTGAGTTAATGCCAGTTAATGCAACATCGAAGCAGCTGGAATCCACAGCTGTGTGTGTTCATGGAGCTGCATGTTCACCTGCTGGACATCACTACCTGACAGGTTTAACTGTCTTCAGAACATTGCAGAGGCCTTATTGACAGTATTTGGCTCTACATGTCTGTGTGAGCAGATTTTCTCTCACATGAGTCCTCAGGTAGCCTCTGAATGCTGGACACTCGGAGACCTGAGTCTCTGAGTGGGAGACCAGAGATCACATTAACATGTGTATCTCTGTATTAACAAACATGCCATATTGGCCCAGTTTATTTTTCTTATCATTGTTGTGAGGAGACCATAAATGGCATTTGTATTTTCTGTTGTACAGTTCATTTGCTGTTATGGATAAAAAGTGTCTTTTTTTTTGTTTCAAAATAGCTGAAAACTATTCACTGATAGCTGCCAACATCTGCAGACAAA
This sequence comes from Copadichromis virginalis, assembly GCF_057382275.1. NCBI lineage: Eukaryota > Metazoa > Chordata > Actinopteri > Cichliformes > Cichlidae > Copadichromis > Copadichromis virginalis. The sequence goes on from NC_140622.1 coordinate 6,199,778, forward strand.
TATAATTCTATAAAGTTGTTCTATATAGTGTGTAACTGTTAATATAGAGCGTTATTAAATTTATTGCTAATGCAATCATATGGCACACTGACTTCTGAGGAAATTTTAGATGGGACTCGTCATCAGAAAGGTTGCCGACCCCTGCTGTAAACAAACGCAACAAACTTGTGACATTATCGTGTCATTATGTCTTTAAGACATTCCTGTGTGTGTCATCTTGCTTTATTGAAAGATAGAGCTGGGAATCATCTGCATAGCAGTGAGGATTTATGCTACACCTTCCAATGATACTGGCTACAGGAAGAATATACAATGGATCCTTTTCCAGGCTAAATGAACATTTCCTAAATTAGTGATACACTATTTCCCCTCCAGCTTATGAACTGTAACCTGGGGCATTCTGGTACTAAGGGCAGATGTGGATAGTCATGTTCAAACATGGGGTTTGTTATGGAAAAAAAACTGGATAGGACAGTCCAATGAGAAAACAGTGCTCAAGTTTAGATTGGGCAGGATGTTAGTGCCAGTCACACCCCTCCAGGTCATACTGAAGTCATGCATTAGCTTGCTCCCAACCTTACTCCCAACAGAAAAGCGACGTTCCATATTCCATACTCCTGTATTCGTCAGCAGGAGATTGGACTGCCTGGATCTCCAACCTTGACTCCTGTTCAATCAACAAAGCACTGAATTGTTATGGACCCTCTGAGTAGGGTGCTTACTGGAGACTGGGACCATATATTGCTTTCAGGCTGTGCCCAACCAACCTCTAAACTAGGTGCTTTCCTTCACCGGTTCCGGTTCCAACATAGGTTCAACATAGCTGCTGGGCTTGTGTGGGTGCACAAACCCTGTACAAACCCCTCCACCACAAAAAGTCGGTGATTTCAGATCAACACAACATTATGGGTAATTCAATGAGGACCAAAAAACTGCTTTCTGATGGAGACTTAATACACACGAGGTAATTTTTTGACTGAATATATTAAAAAATTATAAATTTATTGCCATTAAATTGTCAGTAAATATGGAAACTATCAAGTTCTTATATGCGATATGCCGAGGGCGTGTTTAATGGAAAACAATGCAGAGTTTTCCTGACCCACAGATTCGCCCCAACATCCACCTGACGTTGTCTTTTCCTGCTGTTATGTTAAATACTGCAGTGTATTGTGTTGAGGACATTTGCTGTAATCATGTTTAACAATTGGGTGGAAGGAGCTACTTGTAGAAATTAGCAAAGGGGTTGTAGCCCTTTAGTGCTCTTAGTAAAGGATTCATCAAGAACTTGGTCTCATCTTATTTAAACATCTAGAACTTCCTAATTTGGCCTTCTGCTTAGTACCAAGTGCAATATTTCCTACTATGACGAAGCATTTTATTCTATTTTGTACAGTATGTTATTCTACTTTATCTTATCCTTTTCTATTGTGTTTTTCTTAATTTTACTGCTCTTAACTTGCACTTTCTGCCGTGACCAAAACAATTATGCCTAATAAAGGTTTATCTTATCTTATCTTATAGACCTGTTATTTATGTGGCAGCATGAAATTGACAGTATGACCAGAGGTAAATTTTAAAGAACGTCAACAATGCTTCTCAATATAATGCTTCTCTTCAGTATCAGTTGATCCAAAAATGTGTCAGTTTCTGTTGAGAGTCACTCAGTCTTAGTTAAATTTTCCTTTTTCAGTTCGGTTTTTACTTCAGACTTAATGCGTATTTAAAAACAAAAAGAAAAAGTACTGAATACCACCGCTGAATGCTGCACATCATGCACACTGGTGTTTGTTTTATTTTATCTTTCCTGCTATTTTTTTTCATCCAATTTTATTTCTAATTTGTGTACCTTTCCACATTTACCATACAATTAAGGAGAGCCATGGGAGCAATTGTGGTAAAAGTGATGTGGAATTTTCTATAAGGAGCCTTTCCAAGAAAAATACTCTAACCCTTGAAACAGCATATCTTCATTATTGCATTTACGACCAAATGCGATGCAGCCTGTCGCAAGAAATATTCCAAAACACATTAAAGTCAAGAAGGCTCTGATAAGTGACTAATTGTGGATATGCAGGCGAGGTAGGGCACGTGGTAAACAAAAGGAGGATCTTATTGATTTCTCAGTGGGTTTTATGAGGCACACACAGGCCTCACACACACTGGCACAGTGCGATAAAGAGAACATTATTTTCTCTATGATTAGCTAAAGAAGATAAATGGTGTATAATCAGCCAATCAAAGGCATCATTTAACTGGTTCCCTCAAGGAAGCCTGGCCTGGTGTTCATAGATGGAGTTCTCTGCTTTGGAAGAAATGCATCACATCTATCTATGGAAAAGCTTACTCAAGATTTCACACATGATAACTGCCCACTGATAGCTCACATGATGACTGGGAGTAGGTCTGAGCACAGCAGTTAAATGGAATCACTGGCGTGGTTGTGCAGTGAGGAAGCCCCTGTGAGAAGAATGGGAATGTGTTTGTGCTAACATGTGCTGGAATGGAAAATGTAGGTATGCATTTGATGTGCTGATGCACAGACAAGTTACGCAAGCATATTGTGCAAGTAAACATTCTTTCAGCTGCATGCTGACAGATTGATGCAGTCTGCTGCCCTCTGTTGTCCACCTACAGCTCACTACACAGTTTTCTAAGCTTCAGAGCGCTCCAAAATTCACATGAAAGAAAATATAAAGAAATGTCATTCTAACATTTTGGAGAGACCGTAACGGCACATCAAATTTGGTTAACAAAGTGAAATATAGGATTTATAGGTTACGAGGCAAACATAACCAAAAATAAATGTCACAAATGTACACATACAAAAATTAAAAACACTGTAGTTTAAACTAATAAATGGTCAGGACAAAAACAGACAGAGGAGGAAGCATTAGCAACGAGACAGCTTCAATCTGTGCTTTAATTAACATGTTAAGATGCACATTTTATTAAATAAAAATTACTATTAAACACTTATATAGATTATACACTCACTCGAAACACTGCATGGTCCGCAACAATATTCATATAGGTGGTATTAGTAAGTAAGTAAAGATCCTCCACACCACTGGAGCTCCACCTGGCTGAAGTGTTGGAGCCAGAGGTGTAGAGTGATGCTCTGCCACTTTTTGTTTGATTTATTTTTAAATAAATATTTTTTATATATTTATAGAAAATATAGAAGTTTATTTGCCTAATTTCAATAAAGAGGACTTTATATTGGAATATCAATGTTCACTTTTATTGAAACCACCTGTAGAGCAGCACATCACTAAAAGATGAAAAAAAGCACATCAGAGAGTGTTTCAGAAGTTGACCAGTGATAGGCCAGCTCACTGACTTTGATCTTTCATTGAGATGTAAAGAGGATGAAGCAGAGGAAGTGTGCTTTCTGGAAATACAGAAACCTCATCTTTTTATACAGTAATGTAACAGAATAATATTTAAAAGCTGCAGCCGAATGGAGAAGTCACAGAAAAGGCAGCAAACACATCTAAACATAAATCCAGTTGAATACTGAACAAACAGCCTTTTTTGCTGTGTTGTGGCTCACTTTGAAGAAATTTAGCTCCTAACCCTTTGACGAGATCAAAGCTGGGACCAAATAGCTGAGTTACCTCCGTTAAGGATCGGTGAGTACCTACTGGCTAGTGTTACAAACCATGACTGGAAATAAGTTTGATCTCCAGCTCACTTCCTCGATTTAATGGGAACCTCCGTTAAATAGAAACTGCTGCTAACAGCTTTGTGTCTGATCCCACTGGAAGGACCTGATGTTCCAGCATCGTAACCAGTCAGGCCCATATACCATCGCTGAAATGACCAAGCTGTTTTTGTGATGTCACAGCTCTGCAGCTCCTGGAAAAAGATAGCAAGTGGCCTCCAGAGATTTACCACAACCACAGGTCATAAAGGCTTTTTAATGCACAGTTAACACTGTGAAAGTCTGTTTTAATGGAAACTATAACGTTTATCTAATTGAAACCATAGTGCGATGAAAAACTACAATTACAAATGATATTTTCCTTTGGTTTCACACGTCACACAAACCACAGCCTCATGGGTGAAAGTACTTTGGTTGACTCATCCAGCACAAACGCAACTTCATGTGTGGAGATCTGGTTGTTCTCACGTTGCAGTAAGAAGGTGGGTCCTGGCCACATATTTTTAGCTGTCTTGATAACCCTTTGAAGTTGAGACAGATAATCAGAAGTCACACCCCCACATGTGTGGGACGACGCCTCAATAGCCGGATGTGTTCGGGCTTCAGCAGAGAGGAAAGAGGCCACCCATGGCACACCAGTATCACTGCTCTACTGGCTGAGCAGTTTCCTAAACAAGCTTTCTATCATCTAGTCGCACAAACCACAGGGATGCACTGATTCTTCACTGTGCTCGTAGGCCTATTAAAGGCTTTCATTTGGGAGGGTATATTCAGGGAGGTTTAATCTAAATTCTGCTTCTACATTATTTTTGTTTGTGTATTCATTTTGAAATTTGTAAAAGAATAACAGACAAGCAGGCATTAACCACAGAAACTTACAGCTGAGAGAGCACAGCAGAGGACGTGCTGACCAACAGAATAGCAGGAGTAGGAATACAGTTACCAATAAAATGCACTAAATGTGCTATAATATTGACGAGGCCGTAATATTTTATAAAGCTTTCAGCCTGTACTGTGTTGAGGCTACAGAGAAACGTCTGTGTGGGCTGCTGGGTGCTCCAGTCTTCATTACTGCAACAAAGACGGCATATGTCAAAGGAAGCAGGTAAGAAGAGTTGGTTTGTTGTGTATTGATATACACTATTCGAAGTGACTCTTTATTTCTGTGAATCTTTGCTATGAAACGTGTTAACTTGAGCTCAGAAACATAATAGACACATCGAGAGTATTTCAAGTATCAAGAAAATCTAAACGCTCCTTTTGTTGTTTTAGAGTAAGTCAGACTAAAAAGACCTCATAGAAAATAAAGTCACTTTCAGTTGGATTCAGAGGAAATGTTGGGCCTCTTCATTTTGTTTTCACAGCCTATGAATTCTTACTGCATAGTACCGACAAAATTCAACACAAGCAAACAAACACTCAGAGATCAGAGATCAGGTTTTTATGTTTGAGTAGAATTTGCAGTACCTTCTGCAAATACAACACATGTATATACTGTGTTTAGTTTTTATTTTTATTTATTGAATTATGTTAAAAAAAGATCGGCATCATCCTTTAGAATAATTTATTCTAGGATTCGGTAAAAAGCTCTTCTGACATTTTATGTTGGGTGATTTCACACCCAGTAACTGCAGTCTTAAAATATCAGTGTTATTATTCAGTAAAACCTCCTATCAGCCAAACTGTGGTGTTTGATTTTTACAGTGACCCCACCCTCTAGTTTCCAGTTGAACTGTCATCTATTGGAATGTATTAATAGGCTGGAGCGCACACTTTCCGGGTGGGAATACCACAGGGTGGAACACAGACGACGATGTTCCTTGTGGAGCAGCGGAAGAGGTGATAAAAACATTTCAGATAAGAAGTGCCTAATGTGTGCGGCACAGCTGTTTTTCTTCATAATATCTAAATTACTTTATAAGTGTATTAATAGTGGGACCTTCTGACACCAGTAGATGGGGATGTGGGTTCACTGTTGACTGAGGAACCAGCGGCCCAGCGTGTGACGGTGTTACTGACGTGGACAAACGCACTCTGACACTGTGACCTTTTATTGATCGTCAGTCAGTTTACAGATACAAACGTACATGCTGTGTGAGGCCAGCCTGCAGTTAACGCAGCAGGCTGAGTCAGTCCTGCACACCACACAGGAAATTGTCTAGTGTGTAAAAGAGAATGTGGCTTTTACCCTGAGATAATTACACAGTCAAATAAAAAAGATGCATCTGGTTACAAACTAAAGAGTATAACATGAAACAATAAAATGTAACCCCCCCTATAATAATACTGTCAGTGCTAGAATGACATCATCACTACTTTTTTGTGTGTTTTGAACTCATTTGATCAGATCACATATTCATAAATAATATACACCAAACGCTTGACCAAATCAAAAATTAGGTCCAAAACGGGCAAAATAATAATGAAAAAAAACAAAAAACCCTGATGACATTAATTTACGTAGTTTTGCTTTTAGTATATTTTATGAGATGGGAGAAAAACGTTCTTCTTTCTTTTTTTAATTGGAGAAACGCTCCATTTCCCCTTTGTGTTGCCCAGCTCTGTGGATATGTCACTAACATTTATCATTTACATGTGAAATATGCCAAATCACAAAAAATACCAAGTGAAATAAGCATACGATACCAAAATAAATATCCTTTATTTGATTTTTTTTTTTATCTAAAACTATTGAAAGATTATTTTTTAAACTACACAAATAAAGATTGAAATTGAACGATTTATACTGCTTCCTAGACTTCTGAGACCATTTGTTCTCATATATTCATTTTGTCAGTTTTGGACCTTATCTATGGAAAAGTGGCCGCTATGCATCGTGTGATGTCACCACAGCCACATCACCATCCTGGTGCTTGAGTGTGCCGTATTCTCCCGGATGACAGCTTTTCAGGCCGTTGTAGCATCTCCCTCTCTGTAATGTGAAAATCTCTCAGCTCCTGTGCTGACATATCAGTGAAGTGAGAGGAAAAAACAACACAATCTTACAGTTGTATCTTAAAGCCAGCCAAAGGTGCGAAACATCACCAAAAGGGTAATGAGGGAATAAACCAATAACCGAGACCAGCCAACGTCTATACACACAGTTGAACAGACACTAATAGTGCGAGTGTATAAAAGCTAAATTATGTTTGCTAGAGTGAAGCTGAAAAATACATACGTAGAAATACAAGGTTTTTCAGGAAACATTACTTTCAAGGAAACATAGCAGAGAGCCTGCCATGATAGGAATAATTCAATCTTTGGCAATATTCTACAAGATTCCTAGATCATGCTTTAACCTTTAGAGGCATTACAAAAATCTAAACGCCAAAAATGTTTAGCACCATATGAAATGTCTAGTCTCTGTCTGTCTCTTTGGTATTACATAGTGCTGGGTGTTATGAAGACGTGAATCTTGGCCAAGAATGAAGTGAACGTCCCTTGCCTCAGCAGCTTCATTTCCACGTCTATCAGGAAGTCTTTGGGCTCGCGGACCTTTCTCTGCAGGTAGACGGCACCTGTGAAACTGTTCAGCTTGCGTGTGCTGAAGTATCCCTCTTCATTCCCCTTTCTGATGCTAATGACAATATGATCTCCAGAGTAGGCTGGGTTAGGGCCAATTCGGAAGATCTGAGCTGGAATGATGATGTTGGTCTCATACGTGAGCTGGTAGTAAGTGATCCACAAGGGAGAGTTCTTACAGTCTAAGGAACTGGCGGGACAGTTGATCCGCTCACAGCGTCTGAAAATGAGCCAGGGAAGATGGTGAGAAGACGTAAGCAAAACATTGTTTGGACACTGTGCTGCTCACTGAACACTCAACACACAAAATGTCTTGACATTACGTTTGTGAACTGGCATCGAATAAATAGAAGTGATCCTATAGAACCAATTCTAGATAACGCATCATCTGTGCAAGGGTGGAAAAGGGATATAAGACGGGTAGGGAAGAGATGCCGTTTCTACTGATGGTTTCTTGTTAATCATCACAGACCATGTCAGTAAGCTACAGCAGCCTCTGGGCTTTCAAGACTGTGGGGGCCCATAGAGGTGAAAATCAATGTAAGAAATAACCAGCAAATATGAAAATACTATAAAAGCACATAAAACACAGCAAAATTTGAATAAAACAATGGAAGTAGAAAAAAAACAAATGTCACAGAAGACAACTGCCATGTTTTTGGGGACGTGACGGACCACCTGGGAAAGTGACACAAGCCATATGAGGGATCCCACTGTGCTTTAACTACATGATTCATATATTACTGTAGATATATGTTTGCTATGAGCTGTTTACTGTCAGCTTGCCACATCTGCAGCTGTTCCATCACCTCAAAAACACATCTGTTGTGTGGGGTGTTTTGTGAGAGCTTTTGCAGCACTTTCGTCTTCTTTCCTTGTCTATTTTTCAACATCCGTTGTGTTTATGCAGCATTTTTCTTCTTCTGCATTTGTTGCAGTGCCTTTCCCCTCTCTACACTCCCTGAACATTTTGAACCAAGCTGCGTGATGCAAAATCATTTGCTTCTTAAAGCACATGTGATTTTTCCATTGCTACTGGAGTGCTATTGAAAAGAGGTAGCATGTAGCAGCACTGCTCTTTCACATCACTGCCCCCTGCTGCAAGGATTCCATAATAACATAGATGAAGACTGTGGATGCCAGTGGAAATCAGAAGCCTTTGTGGGTCTTTCCCACAGTGCAATCTGAAGCTCCGTGACTGTTTATCCATCACACATCAGGATTTACAGCCTGGAGTTATCGTTGTAGTGCACCGTAATATTTGCACAACTCACATCAAGACAAGAGTGCCTAGGAACCTAATACGGGAAGACCAAGACACATTTTAATCTCAGCTGTCTGTCCGTGACTGCCAAGTCTGCTCATGAATGAAAGATGTCTCTCCATGGGGAGCCAAGAGATGTCACACTGAGGGTAATAAGGTGTCTCTAGGTAACACTGATAAGACGTCTCTTGTGGGCTGACAGGGGAGTGAGTGTGTGTGTGTGTGTGTGAGTGTGTGTGTGTGTGAGTGTGTGTGTGAGTGTGTGTGTGTGGTGTTGCTGTTCAGTGGAGCGTAGAGCAGGGAGAGCTGCAGAGACGGCTCTGGGAAGCACCGAGCTGATCAAAGCCATCTGACTTCTTCACACAGCGGATGTGAATCATGTTCAGTTAAACAAGCTCACAGCTAACAAGGCCCTTCTGTGCAGAACACTGCGCTGTACGCACATCGATGTATAATGTTTCACAGCCTGAGAGGATCTGGACAGAAACCGTATACACAGATATAGGCCAATGCAGCTGGAGACTGCAAAAACAAATTTTATTGGACCTGTTTACAAAGACAACTCAAATATGGAAACTTATAATACCCTGATGTTCTAATGAGCCTTAACCTCGGCATACTTTGATGTAGTAAAAACCTGACTCTGAGCCAAAAGCGTAAAACTTTAGCAGGGGAGAAAATATAAATCTGACTCACGTGTTTGACACTTTCTTGTAGTGTTGAGGGCAATCAAAGGAGAGACACCTGAAGCCTCCCTGAAGGTTGTAGCAGGTCTGCCCAGTGGAGCAGTTGTGGGTGCCAGTTGTGCACTCATCAATATCTGGAAAAAGAGCCAACAATAAATCTAATAAATATCATCATTTTGATATGATAGACTTTTGTGACCCAATCTGAATGATGCAACTGATGATCAACTCCAAGAATAGGAGACAGACACAGTCTAAATGCAACGTGTCTGGATACACTCATTATTCAGAATGACCTGCACTACTCTGAAACTGTGTGGGTGTCCTACTGGAACAGCCGCATGGCTGGGTGTTGGTACCAGTGCAGACTGGAGCACCGTCTCCAGTCCCATTACCACCAAAAATGATCACAGTTGCAAATCTGCATCAACAGCTCAACCTCAGTCGACTTCAGCCAGTTGCAGCATGGTGATGTTGAGCATACGGTGTTTAGACTACAATGACTAAAACCAATCATAGAATAGATTTGGTTGTTCTACACAATGAAAACAATGCAGTGAGAAATGCATCTGATCTAAGCAGAGACTAAACATGTTTATGACATAAAACATTGTTGTCATCTGTCATTGATGATGATTGGGATGCAAATACAGGGATGCCTGTATTTGCATCCTCTTGGCACTGTGTATGTAATCATAAAGTGGGAAAACTTTGAGTTAGGTTTGCTGTCAAAATTCCACAAGAGTAACAAAAAATCCATTAACTTGGCAAGAAAGGAAATTTCCATAAATCTCTAGCACCAAATTGAACCACTGTTACACTTGTCAAACAATATCAGTTAATAAGGGCTATACAATATGAGCAAAAGTTATACAGTAGTGCAGTTTGAATTTAAGGATTAATAAGTTAAGTGAAAATTGGGTAGAAAAGGGAGAAACTCATTAAACCCATAGGTATGCATAGGTAGAGCAGTAAATGTTCTCTCCCAGATTCAGATTTAGTGTGCTGCTGTTTGCGTAGGGCAGCACGGTGGCGCGGTGGTTAGCACTGAGAAGAGTTTGATTTCACCAACTAGCCGGGCTTTTCTGGAGCTTGCACGTTCTCCCCATGTTTGCGTGGGTTCTCTTCAGGTACTCCAGCTTCCTCCCACAGTCCAAAGACATGCAGTTAGTGGGGTTAGGTTGATTGGAAACTCATAGGTGTGAATGTGAGTGTGAATGGTTTGCAATTTCTATGTGTTAGCCCTGCGACAGACAGGTGACCTGCCCAGGGTGTACCCCGCCTCTCGCACTGTGGGTAAGTAGAAGAGAATGGATGGATGGATGCTGCAATTTGCTCAATCTATTCTTTAACAGCCTGTCACACTAAGTGTACCCACTGCATTTTTAACAAGATTTCTTTGACTTTTTTCTATATCTATTAATGTAGTTACTACATGCATATAACAGCACTGACAGAAAGGTTTTCAATGCTCCAGTCAAACAGTACAAAAATGTAACCTGCATCAGGTCCAAGAAGACGATTACTGTATATATCAGCCTCACCTTTGCAGGTGCGTCCGTTGGCAGCCATGACATATCCATGAGGTGGACAGGCACACTGATAGCTGCCTGCAGTGTTAACACACTGGAAGGCACAGAGGTTCCCGATGCTCTGGGAGCACTCGTCAATATCTGTGTAAAACACACACATGCACATCTCGTCACTGTGATTAAACTGTGAGGAAAGAAAGGTTCAAAAGCAGTCGGGCTTTTCAGCTTTATCTCGAGCATTGTGTGTATCTTATGTGGAACATCAACTACAACTTGGCATCAGGAGAAGTTCTCTGCAGCTGGAACATCAGCCCCTTTTATGGGAAATTTATACCAACACATTTACCTCTGTTTTATAGAAAACCGTTCCTGGGTAGGTTATTTTGGTATTGATTGTCCTGTCTGATTTCATACATCACTCATCCGATTTCTCTACTGTGAAACTAACAGCAAGAGAACGACAGTCTAATTTTAAAGGTGTTCTATGTATTCATCATTTGAAGCATGTTTTTCTGTTGTTGGCTTTCCTGATACAACCCCAAAAAGGACGTGTGTCTTCAGCAGGAGTTGAACCAGCAACTGTGTAAACCACTATAATGCAGCTATAGTGTATTATATATGTAAGTGCAGTCTGTGTATGGTTTTGGATAATAGAAACACTTCAGTAAATGCAGCTGAGGTTCACAACTCTCTGAGTAAATCACAAGTGTTTGTGGGCAACTATTTGTTAAATTTCACACATGTATCTAATTAGATGTGTTTAAATGTGTTGAGTGTAAATCACATAAACTGTAGGAATAGAGCAGTATGCTGGACTGAGGTCTCCATCGATCTCTCTGAAGTGTTTCTACCACACTGGCAACCTTGGAAGAAAATACCTTCACAGGTGTGCCCATCATCTTTCAGGTAGTAGCCTGGGCGACAATAGCATTGATATGAGCCATAGATGTTGGCACACTCCTGGCTACAAGGGTTTTGGTCACACTCATTTGTATCTGAGCACAGAAACAAAAAAATACAATCATAAAATTGGACATAAACGTGTAAATATTTATGCAAGCTGTATGTTAGGAGTTAGATAGAAAAAACAAATATTTGTATGTATATGTTGTAATGTTGCTGCCTCCCCAAACACCTTTGCTGCTCTAGTCATTTATCCAAGACACTTTGTTCAAGACAAGTAACTTGAAAAAAATCGATCTTAAAAGCGATAATCAAAACCCAATGATATCCTTCAGGCAAGCGTTTATCTATAAACCTCGATGAACGCTAAGCTTCACCTTCGGAACAGAAACATTTACATCTGGATTAAGTTCCTTCAGTCACGTCTGTGACAAGCTGGACATAACGTGAATCATGACCGGCTTTGCTCTCTGAAGCACAGTCACATCTCCAGCATGCTGACGACTGACAGCACCTGAACCAGGAAACTATTATTATTACTCTTATCCCAGAGATGGAGACTAAATTAAATGCCAATGGAAAATAGCCTTTATTGATAACAGTGACTTACAAAGGAGACATAAACAGTTTCTCATCAATATACTTAATCTCCAAAGTCTGTGCAAAGACTACTTTTGCCTTTTGATGCTGATGTTGTGCCCGGAGGCTCGCCTCTGTGATTTAAGTTCTTCATGAAAAATAAGACTGTCTGTCTAAACAAGGTGGCATTTAAATTTTCAATATGTCAGAGGAACAAACTGTCTAGCTTACCTTCGCAGTTCTTGCCGTCGAATGCGAGGGAGAAGCCAGCTGTGCACGAGCAGCGGTAGGAGCCTGGGGTGTTTTCACACTTCTGGGCGCAGAGCCTGCCAGAATAGCGCCAGCACTCATTTACGTCTGTCAGTACAAAAACAGGAGCTATTAGGCAGCAGATAGCCTTGAGGCCCACCAAGGACTCAACACACATACTCGATGAGCTTCCCTTGAAGGCCATCCCTCTTTTAAGCCAGCTTTCTTTTGATTGGCTGCTTCTCAGAAGCTTAAGGTTTGTCCAAACACCTATTGCGTGGGACCTTTGATGAATAGGAATACACACAATTGTAATACACGACAACAAAAACTAAAAAAATAACATATTAGGTCAACACTGAAGTAACTACAGCATACGCTCCAATTTCCTGAAAAATAGAACCCAGTTAAATATGACTTTCTTAAAATAAACACTCAATATTAAATATTATTGGCTAATTCTTCACAATTTGTTCAGTTAATTCAGATCAATTCAATTTCAGTTATGTAGTTCAAAATCCCGTTCATTTTACCGTGTCATTATTTATTTAACAAGAAATGGAGCAAAATGCAGAAACAGTGAGTAAAAAACGAAGTACATGCCGTGATTCAGTACCTTGTAGAACCATCTTTAACAACAATAACTTCAAGTAATCATTGTCTACATCACTTTATTAGTCTCTCATATTCTTTTTTATAACGTTGCTTCAGTTCATTGAGATTTGCTTACACACAGCTCTCGTAAAATTACAGTGTGTAAAATGTCAGCTGAGTTCTGCTTTCGTACTCTTTAGAACATTTAAGCCTGCTTGCTGACATCTGCCTGGAGACTGGACGGTTGCATGTCTAATCTGCTGACAATTAATAATTATGAGAATTATGAGAATATCAGGAATAAATATGCTTTATGTTTCGTCCAAGAATTGAAATCCACAAATAATAAGCATTTTTTACAAATGATAGGCTGAAAGTGTAGAAAGTGTTATCCAACCCAGTTTGGTCAAATCTGACATCATAACAGAAAAGCTCTGATTCAGTGAGCCGACGTTTGCACCCATAGCTTCTCTGGTTTCAAAAGTGCTCGATAAAGTGAACCTTCAGTCTGAACATCTTCACTTGCAGACGTCACACAGTGATACGTACCAGTGCAGACTTTGCGTAAGGCGTTATACTGGTAGCCTGTCTGGCAGTCGCAGCGGTAGCTGCCGGGGAGGTTGTGACAGATCTGGCCCACTCCACAGCGGTGCGTCCCCATCTGACACTCGTCAGTGTCTATGCAGGCAGAAAGAAAGATGAAGCACTTCAACAGTGACCCACTGAGCACCCGAGAGGGTATAACTTAAACACAGCTAAGGCTTGTTACAGTCCAAAAAGACCAGGCATCAATGTTCTCACTCTCTGGGTATTATTATTTTGTTATTTATGTTTTTAAAATGATTTTTATTTTTAAATTATTTTGGAAAATAATTGTTGGTGTGTATCAGAATAAATATTTTCTTGGGAGAACAATTTATTAAAAACAACAATTACAGACCACTTAGGGTTAGTTTAGGGAACCAGTGAGTATTTCAGACAATGGGCACAATAAAGCTTAATTAGTCAATTTCCTTATTTGTGTGTAATACTTTTAAAAATATGGGGGAGTGGTGTGAAGATAGAAAAATGAATGAGTAGGAAGCAAGATTTTAAATAGCAGGGACAACGGCAGGCCAGTGGGATGGGAGCTAAAACTGGATCTATCCAATACAGAATCACTACTATGGTAGAGTAAATGGCACATGTTTGCAGACAAGTCGGCGTCATCAACATACAGCACAGGCAACGACTGCAATCTGCTTGCGACCAAAGTAAAGTCACAAGGAGGTTTCTGATACAGCACTCCCTTTGTGACTCTTGGCGGCGACATTTCCTCTTGCTCATCGACATCTTGATCAAACAATCACTCAGTACTTGCATTGTCATTTATAAGAATACAATTAAATGAAGCATAATTTGACACCATTTAAGAACTGCATGTAAGCTGAACAAGATTTAGTTGTTCTCATTTTAAGTCTGTCTTTTTGAGCAGTTTTGAGTACCAAAGCAGCAACTGAGTGAGAGCATCGATGCATGGTCTTTTAGAAAAACTCTTGTGCCACAACTGTACCTTTAACTGAAAGAATAGAAGTGATTATAAATAATATTCACTCTTGCATTTTTCCTGGTTGTATCTAATCGATTGAACCTGTGTCTTGGTCAACAACAGGGCCATCAGTGCTTTCATTCACACCTTTCCACAACACCATCGTCCTGTGTGAGTGGTGCATGTTGTGCTAAACCTCACCAACACACTTGGCTCCATCAGGGCTGGCGTGGTAACCATGGCTACACATCACAATCTTCTTCTGGCACGTGTAGGAGCCAACGGTATTGATACAGTTAAAGCCTGAACTGCAGGGCTCAGTCAGGCTGCTGCACTCGTTTATATCTGCAGAGTCAAAAAGATCAAGAATGAAGCTGTGACTGCGCGGAGGCTCAATCCTGATAGGCTTAAGATTACTTCAATTCAATTTTATTTATACAGCATCAAATCACACCAACAGTCTTCTCAAGGTGCTTTGTATTGTAAGGTAGACCCTACAATAATACATACAGAGAAAATCCTCCCACCCTCAGACAGATCTGTGATGTATGTGCAGTCATCTGCAGGGAGACATTACCACTGATGATTACTTGCTCTGCTTTGGCTGTAGATCAGCCGAGGTACACGGGGCAGTTTTATGACATCAGGAGCACCCAGAGGTGAATATTATGTTTCGCTCATTTTGCAGTGATGCTGCCCTGCACGGTACTGAGAAAAGTGCAAGTAATCCAAAGAAAATTGGATTACATTCTGTTTAATCTGAATCTGAATCAGAATCAGAATCAGAATCAGAATGGGTTTATTGCCAGATGTTGAGGTTTACAACATTAGGAAATTGCTGCGGTGCTTCAGTGCAGACAATAAGAATTAAAGTGCTATGTAGAAAGAAAGATATGTGCATGAGATATACATGAGATATATACATGAGAATAAGAATTATGAGTGCTACGTAGAAAGATATATACATGAGTGCAGGTGGTGATCAGTGCCAAACATGAAATGATGCAGTGACACAGCGTAGGGTCATGTGTTAGTGGTGGGAACAGTCGTACGTTTATTGTTCATGTGTCCAACAGCAGAGGGGAAGAAACTGTTCTTATGGCGAGAGGTTCTGGTGCGAATGGACCGGAGCCTCCTGCCTGAGGGGAGCAGGTCAAACAGACTGTGTCCAGGGTGAGAAGGGTCAGCTGAGATCCGGGCTGCACGCCGCAGTGTCCTGGAGGTGTACAGGTCCTGCAGAGATGGGAGTCTGCAGCCAATCACCTTCTCAGCAGAGCGCACAACACGCTGCAGTCTCTGTTTGTCCCTGACAGTGGCTCCAGCGTACCACACGGTGATGGAGGAGGTGAGGATGGACTCGATGATTGCGGTGTAGAATTGCAGCATCGTCCGTGTTGGCAGGTTGAATTTCTTCAGCTGCCTCAGGAAGTACATCCTCTGCTGGGCTTTCTTGGTGACGGAGGTGATGGTGGGCTCCCACTTCAGGTCCTGGGTGATGGTGGTACCCAGGAAGCGGAATGAGTCCACAGAGGTGATGGGGGTGTCAGTCAGGATGATGGGGGGGGAGTGGGGCTGTGTGCTTCCTGAAGTCCACAATAATCTCCACTGTCTTCTGGGCATTCAGCACCAGGTTGTTGTGGCTGCACCAGGACACCAGACGTTCAACCTCCCTCCTGTAGGCAGACTCATCCCCGTCCGAGATGAGTCCAATAACGGTGGTGTCATCTGCAAACTTGATTAGCTTGACAGACTGGTGGGTGGAGGTGCAGCAGTTGGTGTACAGGGAGAAGAGCAGAGGAGAAAGAACACAGCCCTGAGGGGAGCCGGTGCTGATGGTCCGGGAGTCCGAGACATTCTTTCCCAGCCTCACGTGCTGCTTCCTGTCCGTCAGGAAGTCAGTGATCCACCGGCAGATGGGATCAGGCACATTCATCTGGGAAAGCTTGTCTCGGAGATGGTCTGGAAGGATGGTGTTGAAGGCAGAGCTGAAGTCCACAAACAGGATCCTGGCGTAGGTTCCTGGGGAGTCCAGATGCTGCAGGATGAAGTGTAGGGCCATGTTGATGGCGTCGTCTACAGACCTGTTGGCTCTATATGCAAACTGCAGGGGGTCCAGGAGGGGGGCCGTGAGGGTCTTGAGATGGGAGAGAACTAGGCGCTCAAATGACTTCATGACCACAGATGTCTTTGTGTTAGTACAGTGATTTGTGTTGAAGTGAGCTCAGGAACAAGAGAAAATCTGAAGTCTTGTCAAATACTTTTTCACAGGTACAGCGTGACATCTTGCTATGATAAAGAATCCTTTAAAAAAATTCCTGAATCCAGTGGTGAGCTCAGCTTAATGCTCTGAGGGCTAAGTCATCATCAGCGCTTTCACCAACCCTAATGCTAACTCCAGAATATGTCACTTCTGTTACATTACTCTCACAAGAATCAAGAATTAAGAAGTAAATGCAAATCCATAAGTTTTTGGGTAGCCTTCCTACCAAACAGATACAGAAGTGAGCTAATTGCATAAAGTGCTCGGCAGAGGTAAGAGCTTTTACCACTCATGGACCACTGTGTCTTATCATGTGTGTAAACTGTGTCAGAAAGATGACTTTACTATACATAGACTGATCAAACGTATTGTTGTGCATAATCACTGCCCCAAAAGACCCATGTTAGCAATCTCTTGATATCAGTCACCAGCAACGCCATCGGAGGTTAGGTGTATGTTCTTACTTTGGTTAACCTTTTAACCCCCCTTTCACCTATTTGGAACACTCAGAAAGCTTTACATAACACAATAACTGTAATGCAAAAATGAAGAAAAGACACTTGATTTAAAATCTTGTAGTTTGAAACTCTTGAGAAATATCAAGATAGTTAAAGCCTGGTTAAAAGACAGTTAAATATCAAGAGTCCGAGTAGTACTGCAGCATGGAAAAACACACAGACACAGGCACAATGCAGAGTAAGTTTGATGGATGGCTCTGCTAAAGAGGCTCATTTTGCTTAAGATTTGTCCTTACAAAGAATAGGACCAACTCTATCAGCTGTTTACTGGTCCTGAGTTAGGATGTAATGCTACCCAGCCTGGAGAGTATGGGCAGTCTCTTACCAATACAGTTGCCATGAGAGTCCTGTGTGAAGCCACTGATGCACTTCTGTTTGGGATTACACAGGAAAGAGCCCACTGTATTCTCACACACAAGGCCCATGCCACAGTTATGAGTTCTCATCGTGCACTCATCAATGTCTGTAAAGAAAGAATAGATTTGCATTAGTTTATCTGCACAAAGCAATCTCTCAATGCATTATTCTGTTACAAGAGGCTCTGTAAATTTAGCTCGAGCTCTCCGGCTGTTAGTAGTACAGCAGGGGGCACTGTGACTCAAGCACAGAACATTTACACACTTTGACTCTGTCAGTGTTTAACTGGAGGGAAGAATTCAATGAAAACATCGCTTGATTCGACTGTGCAATTAACAGAAGTTGAACAGAACTTAAATGACAGTTATTGAATCTCATGAGCAATATGAGAGTTTTTTCCTTTTTTTCATGCCGCAAGTAGTTCATTTTATCCTGGGTCCTCTGAGCAGGTCTTAATTTGACTTTTCTCTGTTGTTAATATCAGAGGGATACTCTTCCAACATTCTGTCACTGCTTTCATATAACTAATTACTTTTTTTGCCTGCTGGATGGTTGACTAGATACTACCTTCATGTTATGCTTGTACTGATTAGTCCTCTGTGATACGAGTCACATGAGCTTCAAAGTGCAGCACCACCAATCCTGCTCTTTGGTTGATTATCTTGTAACATATTGAACCTTGGTATCTGCTTAAACCCACACTTTACTGTTTGGGCCAAGGAAACATGAACTTCCTGTCTTTATGACGATTTGCTGAGTGAGCCTAAATTAGGTGACTTTGGGTAATTGTTTTTGTATTAAAAGTAGTCAAAGATGTTGTCATGTTGTTTGAACAAATCCTTGATATGAAATATTTACCTATTAACATACCAGAACAACCCTTTAAGTTGACACGTAGGTAAGGTCAAAAGTTTTAAAGGTATGCAAGCACTTGAGTCACAGAGGGGCAGTTCGGTTGGGATTAAATCCACCCAGGACTGTATTTATTCTGGCTTATGTTAGCGCTCGCTATTATGCTGACATAGACCATTTGCAAGACATGGATCATATGATACCCAAACAGTCTAATAAATAATCTGGCCATTTTCAAATTATTGCATTAGCTAATGAAATAACCATCACCAAAACCCCAGAGCATTGTTAATCTAGAGCTAGCAAGCTAACGCTATACGAGCTAATGAAGGACAATAAAAACAACAGCCAAATTAGGGGTTTGGTATTATTCGGTTTAGACAGGCTGTTGTCCAACATACACAACACAGAATACATAAAATACAACATAATGCTACCGTCAGTCTTGTGTATATCTTGTAATTATTTTGGTTGATGCAGGCTTGCACACTGTCTGTGAGTATATGCTGCATACCAATGTGACTAATACTCAGTGAATGTATTTAGTCTCCTTTAAGATGCAGTTTACAAAGTATGGCAGGAATGTTGCAGTGAAAATGATTTTTGCATATTTCTGCATCACTAGTGTTAATTTGATCTAAATAAGTGAGGAAACAAGGATCTAGGACAGTACAACAACAGCAGCACCTATTGCATTAATAATGATGCACTACGGTACACTGCAGTCTTGTATTCATGGATTTATGACCCCTAAAGGATTTCCAATAATATGTGTTTTCAGTAATGCCGCTAAAAAGATCAGTAGAGAGGAGGAGGTGACAAACAATAGGACCAGAATGACTTGTGTGTGAATCAATAATATGCTGCCTCAGTTTGAGCCAGCATGCTGGGCTTGCTTCTTGTTTCTGGACCCTCTTAAAATTTCTGAAAAAGTGGCAACAGTGAGTCCCACACTCCAACACAAACACGAACCCCAGCCAAAGGTAAGTGCCAAGATGTGGAATTACACCAGAGGAAATCTCACAATAAGAAGACAGCAGCTATACCTTGACACACATCAATATGTGTTTGATGAAATGTTTAAATGGAGTATCGTTAATATTCAAAATGTCAAAAGATTTTAAATTATTTTCTTCACATCTGTAATTAGATTCCTGTAACTTTCTCTTTGTCTAATTTTTATTTTTAGTGTCTCATAATTTAATGTTTAAATGAAGCTGACTCCCAGTTTTTGTCAGCCTCTGTACACAAGCCTTTATTAAATATATGACATTGATGCTGAAATTTCTACAGCTTCACAATAACTACATTAAACTATAAGAAATATGGCTCACCAATGCTAGTTTAAACAAAGTATTTTCTTTAGTAAAACTCCCTTGCTTTTTGTTGTTCGTGCTGTAAATGGCTACAGCACTTGCTGTATTCTTGATGTGTAGCTGCTAAGTGAAAAGAAATGAGAGATGCTGAGTGCATCAAGCCCTCAGCAGCCTGGGCCTATTGCAGCAGAACTAAGGGCTGGTTCCGGATCATCGGAGCCAGCTCTAATTGTAGACTTTATACCAAAGGAAAGTTTTACTGTAAACTTAATCTTGTCTGACTCCCAAATGCAAGCTAGGAACTAATTCTACAGAAGAGGGGTCCGAAAGCTGCAGGCCCTGCCCATTCTACTTTTAAAATACCCCAGGAACCACAAGTAAACCAGCATGCCTTCCAATAATACTGCCTAAGGGAAGCATGTATAATGTAAATATTGCTCTCAACATTGAACCCTGTGGAATTCCGTGATTAACCTTAGCGTGAGAGGAAGACTCCCCATTTACATGAACAAATTGGAGTCTATTAAACAGACTGCAGTGCCGTACCTTTAATACCTTTAATACAGAGAGGTCGTATCTCTGTAGTAAAATATAGTTATCACATACAAAGTGATCAGAGACCATAAGAAGAGCATTTGTAGCCTTCACTGGTGCTGTTTCTGCACTATGATGAATTCTGAACTGTGAAACTCTTCAAACAAACCAATTCCTCTGCAGATGATCTTGAATTACTCATTCATAAAAAGAAGATTGAGATTGGTCTATAATTAGTTAAGACAGCTGGGTCAGGTGATTTTGCTTTTATATCACTGTCCTTGCTTTTGTTTTTACAAAACCAAATCATCCTGAAAATAAAAAAAAATCCTGCATATTATATTGAAGAAGACATAATTTCCACCAGCTATTTCAGAGGCTCTGGAAATGACTGCTGGGTAAATTGGTTTAATGAAACACATCAGGATCAATGAACTCACCCTCGCAAAGACTGTTCCGCAGCTGGTAACCAGCAGGACAAGTGACCTGCAGCTCGCACACAAATGAACCCACTGTGTTCACACAGCGCTGGCTGGGCTTGCAACTGTGGGCACCAGTCACGCACTCATCCACATCTGCAGAAAAAGACAACGGTGACTGTGTGTGAGACAGAGGGAGGGAAGATAACAGGGGGTGCAAGAATATGATGTGGAGGTGAGCTTGCTGATGGACGGGTCCCGTGCATAATTTTGCCCCCGTGCTCAGGCTCTCCGAGCGTCACAGAAATCGAGCTCAGTGAGTTGGCAACAGATGGACAGCAGCAAAACTTCAAATGAAAAGTCTCTCTTATGCGTAAGAATTTGTGGCAGAACAGGAAATTACAAATTTTTGCTTTTGCTTACATGAAAACCATCTAGCTGGGAAGCCTCAGGCATGAAAGTCATTCAGTGCTCCAGCTAAAAACCAAGAGTTGCAGTGAAATGTACAGCTGAGCTCATTAATACTTCAAAAACAACAAACAGAGGCTCTTCTACCAGAATAATTGGAAGAGAAAAGTATGTAGACGGAGAGAAACAGGCCTTAGCTTGAAGAATACCACATCATCTGTCAAACATGGTGAAGGCAATGTTATGGCGTGGGTCTGGTGTTTCTTGATTATGATGATGATAGAAGTAGTAAGCTGAATTTTTCGGTGTACAGGTGTGCACTGTGCTCAGATTCAGCCAAATGTTGCTAAATTAATTGCAAATTCCTTCACAGTCCAAATGGATAATGGGCCAAAGCGTTCTGCAAAAGCAAGATTGTTTTCAGGGCAAATAATCTGGATATTAATCAGTGGCCAAGTCATTCATCTTTTCTCAACCCAACAGAGCATGCTTTTCAGGTACTTAAGAAAAAATTTAATGCAAAGAGACCCACAACCAAGCAGAAAATGAAGGCAGCTGCAGTAAACGCCTAGCTCAGCATCTCAGGGAAGGAAATGGAGCATTTGGTGATATCCATGTGTGCTAGGCAGACACTAACTGCAAAAAATAGCAATCTTTATAAACTTAAATGAACCAATAATCTATTAACTCAGCTGTATTCCTGCTGTTACTTTTGTAGGGAGGTGGCCATCACGGTGCAGTGTAGGTAGGTATGTCATAAATCTAACACATTATTATCCTATAATTTAATTTTATCCTCCCACCACCCCAGACAACCTCATTATACGAACTTTATTAATCTATCGGTCTCTTAACCCCCTAAATTCCCAGTTATCACTGGATGGCACTCATTCTAATGCTGTGCAATCTACATATGTAATGTTTCTTCTTTTTAAATTGTTCTCCCAAGTTTGGGCAAAAAACAAAGAAAATTGTTTGTGTAACTAACACGCAAGATGAAAATTTCAATTCCCCCCCCCAAAAAAGGCTGTTTGTCCTTTCTCCAGCCTTTAGGGCTACAGCTGAGGTTATCACCACTCATGACCTCACAGGGTTAACATCCACCAGCTCATCAGCTACCTTTAAAGGTTTAAGGTTAAGGTCAGGGTTCAGTTAACATCCACCTCTTTTTAGAGGTAATAATTTAAATGTCTTCAAACTGGAACACCTGGAATAAACAAGCTTTACGTGAAAGATAACCTTTAAAAATGTGTCTATCTACTGCAGCATGTGGCCAATAGATGACCAAGTTGAGTTTTGTTTGTTCCTTTGTAATATTTGACTTTGAAGAAGTCAAACTGAAAATAACAGGTCTGGGCAAAAGCTACATGATATTTTGCTTGTTAAGCGTGTTTGTGTGAAATGAAAAAACAGTTGAGAGCCTTTAAATCTTTATCAGTCAAACTGTGCAGCAGCCAGTAAACAGGCGCTGTTGATTTATGACAGCGGTGGCCTTGTGCTGAGACGGTGGATCGCCGCTCTGTCGTGGCTCGTCTTTATCAAACGGCTGCATTCCCTTATCACGCATCACATGCGAGGCCGATTAGTTGGATGCACTGATAGGGTAACGCTGGGATTATTGTGTGTGTGTATGTGTGTTTGTTTGTGTGTGGCAGCCATCCACATTTGAAGATCACCCCAAAATATGGTGCATTCCACAGGGAACCAGACAAAAAAGGTGTTGTACAAAATATGCTGGAGAAAACAAAAATCTGGAACAAGAGGGAACATATTCTCCTGTGCTCCCCGTGTGTGTGTTTGAGTGCCAGCAATCCCTTTTTGAAAAGTCTTTGTCGACTTTCAAAGTTTTTGCCGTGGGGAATTTGAATAAACTGTGTGCCTTACAACACCATCCCACAGGCAGGAGTAAAAACACAGATCTGAAGTTTTCAGCGTGTACCTGGCTTTGTCACATCCTGCAGCTTTTTTTCTGTTAACCTCATAAAACTGCACCTCATCACCTCTCACAGCTCAGAGCGTACTTTATGGTATTATATGAGCCCCCTGTGGAGCTGCAGCAAATGCATTTGTCTAAATAAAATTAACAGTTTTCCCTTCTTGAGCAGCGCAGTGGTGACAAATTCTTGTTTGCGAGCTATCTTTGCAAACGTCTCCATTTCTTCCTCAACTGAGAGACATCTGTTATGAACATTGTAGGGAGGGATATTTCCAGGGGCAAAATCCTCCTGAGCTCATAGACCACCCCTTCCTCTGGGCGCTGCTGGCCTTCAAGCACAGGGTTAGACAGGACTGTTTCCAAAGTTTGCGTATTGCCAGTGGTGCAGAAAGTCTCCTTCCACCACAGCGCTCTGGTGGCCAACGTTATTTCCAGTTTGTCATTCAAATCCGAAAAAGCAAAGGAAATCGGGCCTAATGCTTCAACACCTCTGCTGACTTGCCCCGTGGAGACAGCCTCATTACACAGTGAAGCGATCCAGTACAAGGTGGAAACAACTTATTTTTGAGAAATACAAATGCTTAGTTGAATGGACAAGGGAGACAGCAGTTTGAAAGGAATTCCATCAAGAGCGAGCACAGGGAGATGTCCGAAAGGCACCACAGATGAAAACACACACACAGTTTTTCCTACACACTTGACCCAGCAGACAATGAAGTATTTATTTATTTTTTATTTTTTTAAGGTCAAGCTGCAGTGAATGAAGTCAGCCTTGGCTTATTTGCCGAACTAGTTTTAAACGTGGAGGTTAAAGTTGCACGCCGCGAGCCTGATTCCACTGTCGGCTGTGACAGCGGATAAATGAAGGCAGCTAAACCACACAGAGTGGAACAGATGCATTCAGGTGTGTACCTGTTATTGGGGTATTTTTTTCAGGCTTTTACAATTTGCACAGATGCAACTTTAGTTTCCAGGTTTTTGTGTACAGACACTGAAAGTGATAAATTGATGAGCCAAAAGATCACTGACAGAAAATAAAGCCAATAATTTTGATTCAGTGTTGTCGATGTTAGTGGGTCAGAGCAGTGAAACTCGTCTTTACTGAAATATGTTAATATATGAAAAAGGACTGAAACAGTACGCCTCAGTTTTTCTAATGCTGCTCTAGTAAATGAAAGACATATGTCAGCAGGACTCTTGGGGCTCTGGTAGCTCATTGCTTAAATTGTTCTATAATTATAAAATAGAAAGTTTCACCTCGACCCATCCAGTCACCAGAGATTTCTTGCTGTTAAAAGGGAATTTTACCATCCCACTGTTTTCAAGTGCATTCTCATAGGGGGTCATCTGTTTGTTGAGGTATTGTATGGTCTTTACCTTTCAGTATAAAGCCCCTTCAGGTAACAGGGGTTGTAAACCAGTGCTATGTAAATAAAACTGAAGTAAATTTCATTTACATTCCTTTCCAGGCATAAACTGAATGACTTGATTGTCTGAGAAAAACACTAAAATATTGCCTAAACCTTGAGAAACACCAGGAACGTCTGTATGGGATGATGATATTAGAGTCAGATTAGAGATTACTTTAGCCTAGATTGGACTGTGATTCAGAAGACATCGTGGTCAATCAGTGTCATCTTCCACAAAGACAATCCTGACCATGTAAGTGTCCAGATTATGGCAGCAATGCAACCACAGAGATGATAACATGGTGGAGGATGTCATCCATAGTTATCATTCAAGTAATAACTCTGTAAGCTTTCGATCTCCACAAAACACTCGAAGGAATGCAAAACAAATCCAGTCCTGCCCGCAATGGTTTGTTTAGTCCCAGTTCAGAAAAGGGTGAAGGTGTCAGCCACATGCACTGGAGCCAACTGTGTGTGCATTTGGGTGTACGCCCCTGGGATGTTCATTTGTCTGAACCACATGTATCATTCAAGTTGTGCATAAAACCTTCTCTTAAAAACAGTCTTTTCTTAAAAAAAAACATCTCCATGGGAAGAACTGTGTGCTAAAATATTACCAGTTATTCACATTCATATGCAGCTGAAAGCGAGATCATGAAAAGCAGCTGTATTTACCCTGTAAACCTGCAAATTAAAATATAACAGTCTCAATAAGGGACGACTCGCAGGTTTTCTGATGGAAGTGCTTCCATTTGCTAAACAAATTACAGAAAAGTGCAAATGATCCCAGGTGTTAATACTTTCACAGTCTGATGCACCCTCATTTCAAAAACACTCAGGATCATGTGCAAATCATTTAAAGTCTATATTCCATTAAAATGATAGAGCATATGAAACCCTCTGTGTTGCATCACCTCTTCTTTAAAAACAGTGCTTTTGCTTCATAACAGATTTCAGCTGTTCCTCCTTTTTTAATGTCAGCAGTCTTCTAATAGTTGCAAACGGTGGTTTGACATTGTCTTGCACAAATAAGCAAGTCCTTTCCTATGGCCCTGAAAAAGATGGAGGCATATGTTGCTTCAAAACCTGAACACATTTATGCACTAAAGTTTCCTTCACAGATGTGCAACTAACTCATGACATGTGCACTAATGTGCAATCCCCGTACCATATGTATATTTGAACTGTGGGCTGAAACCAATCAGGTGGTCCCGCCAGTTTTAGCCCACAAAGCCTGGAGACCATAACCTCCAAAAATAAGTTCAGCCCCTTTATGAAATGTTTTGCTTGCATTAAATTCAAAACTAGCATATACTTTATTTTGCACTTCATTCCAGCACAATATATTTTTGTTCATTTTACACACCTACCCACCCACCAAGCATCAACAGCAAGTACTCCAGAGTTTACTTCACAGTCTACTTATATATCTTTCAAATCCTCAGCACCCCCTCGCAATCATGACCTGTCATGGTATTTGCTTTGTTTCATTCCACTCTGCACTAAATGTTGCCCACCCACAAGTCCACATGTGGGAGCACTTTAGGGAAAGAAAGTGCTCACTTTGCTCACTGAAGGAAATGATAGGAGGGAAAACACTTCCTTTAATGTAGTACTTGTTCATCTTGAGTGTTATCCTGTCTGGTAACAGACTCAGCACTTCCAGCACACACTTTGTTAATTTTAGTGATTTCGCACCTAAAGCCTCCTACCAGTGTCCCGAGCTACCACACAAACATGCTGAAAGAAAGGTACTGAGTACATACACAGATGCTGTGTGTAGTGTGTGATATTGCAACAACTGCTCCCACAGAGTAATTGGCTATGGTTGAATCATGCTTGAGGCGACAGTTTCCACCACCTAACATTGGGAGCCCAATCAGCTGATGCATTGTTTAGCATCACGAGACCTTCATGAGTGACTGAATCCAATTGAAAAGTGCCCCGACCTATGGACAGACACTTCATTTCACTGCAGCTCTGTCATCCGGCCTGCATGTATTTGTTCCTTTATGCATTCACTGGGTTTGTTGTTGCTGTTAGGTTGCTTGTTACCTTGTGGTAACCAGGCTTGAGGGAGACAGCTTAAGGGATACATATGAGCTTTGTGAACCACTCCAATTACTGCCAATGGTAATGTGACAAGAAAGCACGGCGGCCCTTACCTTCACACATCCATCCATCTGTCATCAGTGAGAACCCCGGGAAGCAGGAGCAGCGAGCCCGGCCTGCCACGGCCTTACACTGTTGACTGCAGCCACCGTTGTCTGCAAGAGACAAGCAGCATGATTACAGTCGTCTCTGCATTCCACACAGCTATACCTCCAGGGCAGTCATTTGCAGTCATGTTTCTCATCTTTGTACTGTTTCTCTTGCTCTCCCGAGGCTACCATGGACCCCACCTTCCCTCCCGCACACTGATCATTTGCTCCCTGCTGGAAGGAGCCTCTCATGAGCCATCGCAGTCACACACCAGAATCAATTCTCCCTATTTAACAGCTCAATAGCTCTGTCACAAAGAGGCATGGGCCAGGAACTGTTTCCCCACAATCTCTAACCAACACAATCCCCTCTAAAGCTCTGTAGCGGCGAAGGCCGCTCTATACATCGATCAGGATCTTCTTATAGCTAACAGAGACACTTTGAAGGAGTGGAGGCTTTCACTCGAAGTTGGACTTTTGAGCTTAAGGGTTTGCAGTGCTCATCTCCCACTGACATGATTAGGATTCTGCTAATAAAGCTGCTGAAAGCTTAGATTAACTAATACTAATCAGTTTATTAGTGAAAACATGTTGTGAGGCAGCTCTTCCTGTTTTGACCTGTCGTAACTCTGGAATGTTTTACCTGTGAGCAGTCAGGAGGCGCTCACACACATCGTGTTAGTAAGAGCAGAAATGTATGACTTCTATAGACAGAGTTAGAAAGTGAATGCAGTAGTGATGGCTTGTTCATTTCCCCACCATACATAAAGCCATAACTCATTCTCACCACATATTACACATGTTTGGACACATTTTGGCGAGGTCTCTCTTGGAAAATAAATTTTAAACTCAGTGAAAATTTTTACTTTTAAATAAAGGATATTAAAAAAAAGCTTTAACGTCTCAACATCCACCATGTCACTGGCTACCCGTTCAGAGCTAGTGTTGGATTTTGTTTTAAGCCTACAGGATGTGTTTTTGACATGTAAGAATTATATATACAGTGGCTCGCAAAAGTATTTGAACTTTCCCACATTTTGTCTCATTACAGCCACAAACATGAATCTATTTTATTGGAATTCCAACACAAAGTGGTGCACACGTGAGAAGTGGAACGAAAATCATACATGATTCCAAACATGTTTTACAAATAAATAACTGAAAAGTGGGGTGTGCATAATTATTCAGCCCCCTGAGTCGATACTTTGTAGAACCACCTTTTGCTGCAGGTCCAGCTGCCAGTCTTTTAGGGTCTGTCTCTACCAACTTTGCACATCTACAGACTGAAATCTTTGCCCATTCTTCTTTGCAAAACAGCTCCAGCTCAGTCAGATTAGATGGACAGCGTTTGTGAACAGCAGTTTTCAGATCTTGCCACAGATTCTGGATTGGATTTAGATCTGGACTTTGACTGGGCCATTCTAACACATGGATATGTTTTGTTTTAAACCACTCCATTGTTGCCCTGGCTTTATGTTCAGGGTCGTTGTCCTGCTGGAAGGTGAACCTCCGCCCCAGTCTCAAGTCTTTTGCAGACTCCAAGAGGTTTTCTTCCAAGATTGCCCTGTATTTGGCTCCATCCATCTTCCCATCAACTCTGACCAGCTTCCTGTCCGTGCTGAAGAGAAGCACCCTCAGAACATGATGCTGCCACCACCATATCTGACAGTGGGGATGGTGTGTTCAGAGTGATGTGCAGTGTTAGTTTTCCACCACACATAGCGTTTTGCATTTTGGCCAAAAAGTTCCATTTTGGTCTCATCTGACCAGAGCAGCTTCTTCCACATGTTTGCTGTGTCCCCCACATGGCTTGTGGCAAACTGCAAACGGGACTTCTTATGGTTTTCTGTTAACAATGGCTTTCTTCTTGCCACTCTTCCATAAAGGCCAACGTTGTGCAGTGCACGACTAATAGTTGTCCTGTGGACAGATTCCCCCACCTGAGCTGTAGATCTCTGCAGCTCGTCCAGAGTCACCATGGGCCTCTTGGCTGCATTTCTGATCAGCGCTCTCCTTGTTCGGCCTGTGAGTTTAGGTGGACGGCCTTGTCTTGGTAGGTTTGCAGTTGTGCCATACTCCTTCCATTTCTGAATGATTGCTTGAACAGTGCTCCATGGGATGTTCAAGGCTTGGGAAATCTTTTTGTAGCCTAAGCCTGCTTTAAATTTCTCAGTAACTTTATCCCTGACCTGTCTGGTGTGTTCTTTGGACTTCATGGTGTTGAAAAAAATATATATTCTGATTGCTTGGGTCATCATTTATGATGGCTTAGAGCACACAGCGTCCAAAGACTAACAGAAAATGTGAGCCAAGTAAGGGATCAGTGGAGAAGCATAGCAGAGCCAAAAATCATGTGTCATATTCTGACATTGGTGATATTGACATTGGTGATATTGAATCTATGAATAATATAAGAGACCAGCTGTGTTGACTGCAAATGTTCTCTCTTTGACTTTGGTATATTTATAACATTTATTGGTCCAATATATTATATTAGACTTCATTATTGCTTTATAGACCTACATCTCGAGTTGTTTGAGCTGTGTTTTTGAGCTCCTGTCATAAATTTTTTCCAGATATGGCAACATTTTAAGGGACAATTGCATTGCAACTTTTGCATTTGCCTTTAATATCTTTGCTGGCCTCCTTCATTATGTCTGGAGCAGTTTATCCAGTTAGCTGAATGATTAGGTACACCCAAAAAGGAGGTTACATTGTTTGGGGGTTTAATAAGAGCTTAATCTGACTGTGAAACACAAATAACACACAAAAAATGCCCACTAATAAAAAAATATGTTGTCTTACAACTGAAATTACCGTGACAGAAATAATGGAAGTCGTGTGTATGGATGCAATAAAAACAGCTTGCATTCATCTCTCCAGGTTACACAGGCGACAGATTACTAACCCAATAATTTTAATCTATCTTTACTGCTACACAGAATGCAGAAAATCTAATATTATACAAAATAACTTTTAACACAAGAAATCAAGAAAAGTTTGAAGCATCAGGAAAACATATGGACATCACCTACAAAAAAGTGTCCTTTCATCGTGCACAGTGTGAGGAGCCACACCGTATGCTCACCTACAACCACATTTCCACTCTTTATCCCTCGGCTGCAGAATTAGACGAAAAAAAGCTACTATGAAGCTTTTTTTATTAGCACATGACAGACGGGTGTGACCTGCCTGGACTACTGCCTTACTCAAGTTAATTATGCTACATGTGTGATAGCTGTCCTGTGGGTCTCAGTTAAGAATAAAGTAGAATTTCTGAAAAATATTTAGAGAAGTTAGACACAACTACAACAACTATAATGCAGTTTATGATATCTTAATGGAAATGTGGCAAAAAGGATCCAAATAGCAAAAAATATGACACACATTTAACCTTTAACCTGACTGATGAAGCTGATTCAGGGTCTACCTCATATGGGCTACAGTTCAGGTGACAGTTGCTCTAACCCTTGAACCAAACTCACAGCGAGTACGTTTGAGCCCAAGGGTTAGACTTCTCCTCAAAAGACTAATCAAAGACTGTTGCACGCCACAAAACTCCTGACAGCACTGTTACCAAGATGTATGTTCCAGATTATGGTCAATCGTGTCTGCTCTCTGGGGATCAGTTGATGTTTCTACCAATGGAGCGATTCTTATTTAGCACTTTTCTTCACCCAAGCACATTTTCTATGCAGTGCTTTTTATCTAACATTCACATACATTCAATACTGCAATGAATGCATCAGAGAGCAACTTGAAGTTAGTATCAGCAGCCCAGGATCGAACCACCAGCCTTCTGATTAGTAGATGACCTGCTCTACCACCTGACTTACAGCCACCTCACTGCACATCAGAGCTGCTTTCCGAGACAGGTTGTCCCAGTGATGTCATTTGCTTTGTGGTCCAGTGTTTAGATTACCTGCACATGGATTGAGGCTAAAGGAGCTGGTGGTGGTTGTAGTAGTTTTAGTAGTAGTGGTGGTGGGGGAAAAAGCTGGACCGTCAACTTCTCTGAGGCCATTGTCCTCCTTGAAGCTCACTGCAGAACAACAACAGCACAGACTGTGAGAAACATGTAGCGGTCCAGCTAACTGAGGCTACTGCGTTCCTACCATTTAATGTTTCTAATATATGCAGCAAATTTGAAAACGAGCAATATTCCAAGACATCATCTGACCCATGCTGAGTGTTTTTGTCATTATACTCTTTTATGGAGCAGAGAGAGTTCTATGAATAAATGAACATTTTTATTTGAGGTCGTAATGGGTGGATTTGTTATACTCCTCTTTAAATATCTTTTTCCCAAGGGCCATAAATATGATGGCGATCAAATCTGCTGCTGGTTTAACCACAGCACAACCATAGATTAGCTTACTGAGATTTCTGCATTTAAGCTTTTAGTGGAAGTAAAATACTTTTTTTTTATGCAGCTGCCTCATCTCGTGTCAGTGAATTCTGAACACGTGGAGTTTTTTTAAACCGAAGTAGCACAGGGTCAAACTAAATATGACAGGCACAGAATTTCAAATAATGTGACAAATGAAGTAATTAACACAACTCATTATGTCCAGTGCTTGGAACCTTGGTTCCTGACATGCATGTAAATGTTACTTTACATCTACCACCCACCTAAGCACTGTTGCAGTCCAAGAGCCCCACACCAGCTCATGGCTGTGCAATAATACTTGAACAGCTCAAAAAAACAGTGCTTATCCAGTTCTCAAACTCACGTGGTCCCAAACAGCCTAACCTGTCCTTGAAGAACCTCGGAGACACTGCGTCCATGTCCTGACAGGTCATGGACACAGTGGGCATGTGGTTTTTATGTCATGGCTGATTGTTATACACCACTCTCACGGTGTCATTTTTCTAAAATAAATACACAAAGCATTCATTTGTCTGTTTGTTAGCAGTGTAGCATCCAAAGTTTTCAAGATATCATTTTAAAATCTTGTGCGATGGTAGATGCCAATAATAGCTCGAGCTGATTTCATTTTGATGAAAATCGGGTCAAAGTCACACCAAATATGAAAATCAGTAAAAACTTTATATTACCCACAGCTTTTCATGAATATTCTTCAAAAACTTTGCAACAAAATACTTGATCTTGGGGGAAATAAGTACCTGTATTGACTAAGCATTTGACCATGACCTTCACTGTTAGTGCCCAAGGTCAAAATTAGCCTTGAAAAAATATTTAAAGAAACCATGACAAGAGAGAGCTGTACAATCATTTTTTTTTCAATATGATGACCTAAGATGTCATAATGACGCCATAACAGGCTGATGTCATTAACCACCCTCATAAAACATCAAAGTTTTAGTAGAGCCCTTGCCCTTCGAGAGGAGTTGCGCTCTCTGAGTGCTCCACTGAGCTCTCTCTCAGCTCATATTCAATCACCCTGCTAGCACCCCAACATAAAGCATATGCCTAGAGTAATGGGAGTAGTGAAACTCCTTTTGAAATAATCTTATGTCCATTTGTCACTTTCAGCTCTTCCTGAGATGTTTAAATGTACCTATACTACCAAACACATTGAAACCCTGTTCCTTTAGCCTCTATGCAATTAGTGCATGTCATGTTTTTGTGTATTGTGCATGACAGATATATATAACTACATATGACACATTGTTCAGCATTTCAAACACAGCACAACAATCTTGTCAAGCCTTGGATTTCTCCAAATATGAAATTAAAATTATGATTTTAAGGACGGGCTACTGTACCTGGTGCACACGAATGTCCATCCAGCTGCAGGATGTAGCCCTGGTGGCAGCTACAGCGATAGGAGCCCCAGATGTTGGTGCATGTGTGCTGGCACAGCTGGCCAGGGTAGAGCTCACACTCGTCAACATCCTCCTGCTCCTCCACAGTGTTGGCAGCTTCATCTGTGGAACTGATGGAGAAGGCTTCCTTGGGGAACTTATTGTCTGATACTGGGAGTCCGTGGAGAGGAGGGGGGGGGGGTGTGTAAGATTAGGAACCAGATTTTCTGTATTTATTCCAAACACTTATCTAATGAAACTGACTTGAAGACACAAAACAACATCTGCTCGTCCCCTACAATCAAATTCAAAGTGTGTATGTGTGTTTATACAGTGCAGTTATACATTTCCTGTTTTAGTTTTACATGAAAACAAATGTAAAAAGTCAACTGTGAAACCCTCATTGCATTTATAGAACGCTTAATGTTCTTTACTAAATGAGAGTAACGTATTCTGAATACTTTGGATTACTTAATAAATGATCATGCTCTTGACAACCAACACCAACTAGATTTTTAAATCTTAATATAAATGAGTAACAGTCGGTGGACATTAGGTAAGGCTGCACTTTTTGCAGCGATCTCGTATAGAAGACTATATAAAACAGGTCCACGGCTCCGAACCGTAGTAAAGGGACCTCTGGCTAATACGTCGGGTTTGTGTCGGGCTCGTAGCTAAAAACTAGCTTCACTTTGTTGTCTGGGTCAACTTTGCTAGCAGAGACAGAGAGAGGCGTTGAAAGGCTGCTCTAACGTAACGGGTATGGCAGTCCACGGACTACACTGCCCATAAGGCTACATTCTTTAGGGCTATGCCTGTAACACTCTGCCTATTGCCTTCATATTAAATCATTTTTTAAATAATAATTTTTAAAAATATTTCTCCACCTCGCCACCTCCGGGCCACAAGTGGTAGTGACGTGGTCCGTGAGACACAGACATTGTTTTGTTTGGGTTTCCACCTGCGTGGAATTACCAAATATAGAGAGGGGGCAGCCTAACATATGAAACAGGGAAGTACCGCCGTGTAATCCATTTACTTCAACAAAGTAACTGTATTCTGAATACCACCTTTTTAAACTGTAACTGTAACAGAATACAGTTACTCATATTTTGTATTTTCAATACATACTGCTGGTACATGTATTCCGTTACTCCCCAGCACTGACGACTAGAAAGCATTGATATTAGAGTTGAGAATTGAGTTCATTTAAAGACCCTACAATAATTCAGAGAAAACCCCAACAATCAGACAGCCCTGTTTGAGCAAGAACTGGGTGACAGTCACAAGCAAAAACTCAGGACAGCAGGAAAAAACCTCTCGCAGAACCTGCATCAGGAAAGGGTTGCGATCAACGAATCAACGATCACATGGAGCCTTTTTATCTGACCAACAAACATCAGCAGACACACAAACTGTTTGTGTGTCTGCTAACTAAAAGTTAGCAGTTCATCAACTTTTACACAGGTCTGTGTAGTTCTGTTTAACTAATGAATGTCTGTGCTTGTGACACCTCTGATTACTGAACTGTCTCTCTGAAAAGTGCGCTGTGCCTCGTACACTTAATAATGACCCAACTTGATTGAGATCACCTTGAAAACAAAGTGTTTTATCTCAAACAGTAGATATGCAGATGTGATAAATGTATATTGCTAAACTTGTATGCTGCATTATCCAACACTATCCATTATCCAATATTCAAGCAAGACTGCGTTCAATCTTGCTAAATCTTTATGGTCACATGACTTGGCAGGTGCATCCTCGATCAGATTTTAAGGCTTTAATACGGCTGCTGTACGTGCCGCTTTGGGCTAAATTTGTAAAGCAAAGTATTTTTGGACTAAATAAAGGCTGACTGGAAAAAAAATGTCCATAAATGTTGAGCTCGGGATTTAGGATATTACTGATGCATTTTCCCTTTGTAGAACAGAATAATAATAATAATGGGTTGGATTTATATAGCGCTTTTCAAGGCACCCAAAGCGCTTTACAATGCCACTATTCATTCACTCTCACATTCACACACTGGTGGAGGCAGCTACAGTTGTAGCCACAGCTGCCCTGGGGCAGACTGACAGAAGTGAGGCTGCCATATCACGCCATCGGCCCCTCTGGCCAACACCAGTAGGCAAGTAGGGTAAAGTGTCTTGCCCAGGGACACAACGACCAGGACAGAGAGCCCAGGGATTGAACCGGCGACCTTCCGGTTACAGATGCGATTCCCAACCCCCTGAGCCAGAAGACATGGAGAGATACATTGCAAAAATATAATTTATCAATAATATGTCCAGATGTGGGTTTTAAAAAATATCTCTCACAGTCATTACCTGGGGTTTAAATTCAGAGGATTAAATGTTTCCTGCTTTAATTAAAAGGCAGTGAGTCATAAGACTCAAAATATCCCCCCTGGAAATAATTACAGTTGCTTCTCATGCAATTTTTAAAATTCTAAATACACTCACACAGTAAAAGCATCTTTGCTGTGAGGGTGTTTGCGAGAATTATTAGATAGACTCAATGGACGTCACTAGTTTTTGCAACCTTAAAACCTTGCAAAGCTTTCAGCAGGTTAATTGATTCCCACTTCAGAATGACATCATTCAGACTTTTTTTGGAAGCTAAAGGAAATGAGCTGCAGTGGATTGTTCAAGCAGAGCCTATTAAAGGGCAGGATTATGTGGAATTCCTCTTATGTTGTGAATGAAATAACAGCCTAAAGCGTTGAGAAGACCAACCTTACCTCACCATCGTACTAAAAAACAACTATTCCCATTAAAGGACAACCATGAAAATAATGAACTGCATTTCCATGCCGTGTGTCTGTTCCCAATATATAAAACTAAGAAGCCGGAAAAGGGTCTTCCAAACCGCAAACTAATGATTATGGAATGATTCTTCTGCTTTTGTAAAAAGTTTTATGTCACCCATCACGAATCTGATGTCATTGATGAAAAACATGCAAATCCCTTCTAATAGCGCCTACAGCTGCAAACAAGGTATGTAGGTCATATTCAGTGAAATGTTAACAAGCAGTCATGTTTTTGCAGATGGAATGAAAAGCAAAGGTTTGCTGAAATGCTTGTGCATTAAACCTGAGCTTCTTGACAACCCGCTGGATCAAAGACAGAGGAAAACTTTGCTGGCCCAAGTAGAGAGACAACAGCCCGAGCTGCCATCTGTTCCTGATTCATCACAGCTCCCCATTACTCTGCACGGTAACGTGACTCCTGACCGATCAACCCTGAGCCTCTGACATAGGCCTGTATGAGAATAAAATACTGATGGCTCAGATCTGGACTGCTTGCTGTTGTAGTGCAGTTTTGCCAGTAGCCACAAATACGTGAGAAGTTGGTGAGGAGTGTGTATGTGTCATAAACTCAACGTGCTTAACATGAAAGATAAAAACACAGAAACCTAACCCATAACAAACATGCAAACAGACAAAAGCTATTAAATGTAAGCCTATGAGATTAAAAAGACTGTGAGTCTGTTTTTGAATGCACACATAGATGTGACTGATCTAAGGTCAGTGGGTAGCTTGAGCCAAAGAACAGGACCACAGTAATAAGAGCACCCTCAGCACACTTCGATCCAATTCTGGGAGCAGTTAAATTATTTGCACATGATGACCTGAAAGGTCCATTTGAGTTATAGACACTGAGCAAGTCAGCGATATACTGCCGGCGCACACCAGTGAATTTCCTTCAGCCATGCTTCATGGATAGTCCTGGTACACTGAGCTTTACAGTATTGTAACCTGTATGATCTGCCTGCATGAACAAATTTCTTCAAGTCACTTTGAGATGAGAGTTTTTTAAATTCTTGATTCTGGTAGAAAGCACTTCCAGCAATCTTATTAATGTGATGCCATATTAATAAGATCACCATAGATCTCATAGCATCATATCAAAGCTTTCAGCTCCCAGTTTGGATTCAGGAGAATCCAAGATTTCCCTTTTGATAAAGCATAAAGTCCTCTAACCCCCAACCAGTCATGGGGGATGGCTTCCCCTCCCTGAGTGTGGTTCTGCTGGAGGTTTCTTCCTGTTAAAAGTGTGTTTTCCGTCCCAATGTCACCAAATGTTGCCCAAAAGCAGGTTGTTTGATTGTTTTCTCTGTAATATTGTCAGGCGAATTGAACTTAGTTGAACTGAATGTCCGAACTGATGGCAACATTCCTGACTTGCTCACTGTGTTTCTGAGAAAAGGATGGCAAATATGAACCTTTTCTGTCTCTGGTTTCTTTGACCTGCAATGACTTGTCTCTGTTCAGTTCTAAAAAGTTCCTACACAGACAAAAAGTTTAAACAGACAGGAGCAATATGCGGGATGTAAAATATCTCCTGTTTGTGAATGTATTTGTTTATTTTTTCATACTTAAGTAACTTTAAATACTCTTAAAGAGTTTTACACTCAATCTCTGTTTCTTCGTATTTTGGATCACAGAACTGTGACTGGGAAACAAAGACATTCCCCAAATTTCTCTTTACTGACCATCCCAAAATAAAAGCAAACGTGAAGAGGAATAAAATGTAAAAAAAGATGAATTAGACTGATAGAATCTCCCCCGATTCATGTGGGAATAACAATGTGGCATGTTATTTCAAACCTAATTGTTGGACATACTGAAAAGACTGTCGGGTGTTTGCTTTCGCTGCTTCTTGCAGCCTATTTTATAAAAAAATGTGACATGCTGTGATAATTAACATAGCACCTGCTGAATTTAATGAGCATGTGGTAGGCCATGCACTGGAATGGATCAAAGGGCACATAGCTAACCTCACTAACCTCACTACATGAATATTTTTGTTGAGACAGGAAAGAACAGTTCACAAAGGTTCTGAAACTTTCAGTCATAATTACTACATTGTTTCACCTGCCACTTCCTTTGCTTGTTTTTTATTATACATAATATAAGTCCTAGCACGTGCAAAGTGCATAACATACGTGTTTTGCCAGGTGGAAATTGACTGTGCAGTGGTTTACAGATACCTTTCCTGGGAAGGGCAGTTGGTCTTGGCTTCTGCTTTCTCCTCAACAGGCTCAGAGCATCCCCTTCCTCGCAGCAAGTGAGGAAGATGTGGCCGCATGGATAGCCTAGGTGCTGGTGGCCATCACAACCTCGCCCTTCACTGCGAACACGTAAGCCAAGCACACAGCAGCTGCAGCACACCTGCCAGTCCGCACAACAATAGCATAGCCTGTTAGGAGAGTATCACCGGGGTGTCGTTCACATCTCTAATCATCACCTCACTTTATGGCCCTCTGCTTTTTGCTGGTTAGTAAACATCAGCATGAAAGAGAAACAGATGCGCAAGCTGCTTTATCGCACTGCAAAGGACTTCAGCTGCGTCATGTTTTGTAAAGAAAACCACACATTAACCTGGTTTTTGCAACCATCCTCTAAAACCCAGCAAGCAGAAGACCTGATACCGGAACATTTAACTCAGGTGGATTAGCCACAAGGTAAAACTCAACTACTTAGAAAGTAGAAAATGTTGCATTTCAAATTAAGACTTCGACATTAAAGATTTTAATTTAAAAGCTTTCGCAGCTGTTTTCTTCAAATAAGTCAAAATTCTAATGTGGTTTAAGTTCAGAATTCAACTGGCAAATGCAACTTTCACTATGTTATTGTGACAGAAAAAAAAAACAGAATTTTCTCCCCGTTTCTGTTAACAAAGCAAACCAAGAGTGAGCCTCTGGTCAGCAAAAGTGCTTGCTTCATGGAGAACTTGGTGGATCTGTTCACCATCTGTCATGACTCAACTGCCTTCCTCTTCCCTGTGAATCTTCTACTGTGTGTACCTGATAGGAGTCATCTAGACACGAGTCCCGCTCATCCACGTCACAGGTGTCTCCACCTCTGGCTGAGGTCACGCCTAGTTCACACTGTCTTTCCTTCACAGAGCTGAGACAGCACTGCTTCTGTGCAACACTGGAACACACACACACACACACAGCGAGTATTTTAGCACTTTCTTGTGCTTCATATTACTCCATACGTTAAAAGTAAATTCTTCGTTATGCATATTAATGTCAACTATATAAATAATGGAGACATAAACAAGTTAGTAAAAGTGTTTCTGAGGTCACAGGTGCTGTCCTCATAGACTTCTATACATCCAGATGGCTTTTTGTAAAAAAGGAGTTGCAAAAAGCAGCTTTACTTTTCAGACATCTTTTATGACCGTCTGATGTTACACAGAAGAAAAACAGTGTGCTCCATATAACCCAAGCAGCAACTCCTTATACGTTTTTATTTCTGTTCTTTGCTGTGAAAGAAACATCATCCACGATGAATTTAGTGATGGTCAATCCTGTGGCTCTGATGTTAACAGGTTAATCCTATCCCCAGCCCTTCCTGACAGTATAAGTGAAAGACGTAGCTTCCACGTATCTGTGGTTGTTTAATGGGAAACTCGTTCCTGACAAGTTAACGGGTTCACTCACTTTTTTGGGCTCAAGAAAGTCCATTTGATTGACAAATGAACGTGTGGTTTCATAGGTAGATATGTCTCTTTCTTGTCAGATGTGTTTATAGATAGAGAATGTGGAAAAGCTCATCTCAACACTTCAAACTGATGACAGCGGTCACAGTAGCTCACTATTTTTATCATTTCGTTATTTGTCTGTGATAAATCAGTTAAATCAGCTATGATGGTATTCTGATATAGTTTATATAAGACAGCGTGCAGTGGTTACAATGTTATCAACATTCAACTGCAGTATATTCAAAACGTCTAAATTATAAAGGTAATAAAGGTCATTTTTGCACTAAAATGTATTTTCTATGGGGCAGTGTAGGAAATGGCAGCAGTGAGAGTTCAATTATCCTGACTGTAACTCATACTTTGCATGATGTGCAGCACGATGAGTAAGTAGTTCATGTGTACAGTTAGTGTGCAGCAGCTACCACAAAGAACACTTGTATAACTAAAATTCATGCTCTCATGTTACTTACCTGCAAACAGAGACGTTGTCATTAGTGAGCAGAGGCATGTTCTTGCAGTGACCATTTTCAGAGGCCCATCTCTGGCCAGCAGTGCAGCAGGTCTGCAGCAGGTCTTCAGAGGACACACCTGGATCTGCAGACAGCAGACATGCAGGTATGCATATGTCAGCACACACATGACTGATGGAATAAAAACAGTTCAGCAGTGTTCAGCAGTACTCTACATGTGTGCACGCTGTATGGAGCAGACAGAAGCCCAAAGAGAACAGTGAAAACGTTAAGCTGTCTGACAGAAACATTTAGTAGACTGCAGCAGCCCTCGACGGTGCCTTAAAGATTTCTCCAGCTGACTAAAGAGGTACAAAACAGTAGTGCATTTTATTACTGGATTTTTTTCCCTTTTTGATCAGGTCTTGAATAACCTACTCAGCTATACGGCACAGTTTTTAAAAGCTGAATGAGAGTCCTTTGGTAGGGTTGTGAATATATACAGGACTCCGGGCAGTGTGCCAGAAGATGATGAGATTTTCTTTGCCAATAGTATATTTTTCCCTGACTGCTATTATAGTAAAAACTAACAAAAACACTATTTGAGAAGGTAGTACAAGAAAATCCATAAAGTATTTTAAGGAAAAGATTTGAAAGCAATTTCACTCTTTTGTGTCATTTTGATGCAAATATTTCCAAAAGGTTTCATCAGTCTGTGCCTTTCAGAAACAAACAGGTAAAAGGACTGACCACTGTGTGATAAACTGCATAGACACGTAGAGAAAGATGCTTTAAAATACATTTTTGGAACTTTTTTCAAAATACCATCAACGACAGACCTAGATTTGAAAGAAATCTCTGTACACGTGACACAAAACCATAGAGAAAATTAAACTTTGTAAACTGTGGATGTCTGGTTGATGCCTCTGATGTTTGTTGCAACACCTCGTCAGTGATCAGTGGATCTACACATGTTAAAACCTTTCCAAGATAAAAATATTTCTGAACCAAATCCAGAAAAACTCCCACCTTCTGTGAGCTCATTAAAGTGGCCTGAGGCATCTGGCTTTAGAAGCCAGCATCTGTGATGGTTTGGGGGTATTTAGAGGATATGCCATGGGTAACGTGCATATCTAAGAAGTCTCCATTAATACTAGCTAATATGTCCGAGTTTTTGAGCACCGCATGCTGTCATCCTACTTTCTCTGGGGAGGCTATGGTTGTTTTGGCAAGACAGAGTTAAACCAAGTTCTGAAGAATCGTCTTCTCTGCTTGGCTTCTCCCTCTTTTGGAGAGTCCATTTTTGGATTTGTGCCACATCTATGATTTGCCACTTTTAAACCAGAGGTTTTCTAATTAAAGTGCCTCTGACTGGAGTTAATAAAATCAAATAAACAGATAAAAGTGAGGGCCACGAGCTTGTAGTTCTCTGTGTTTGGGAGTGAGGATCAGAGATGTTCTCTCACGCAGAGCTGATTCCCATTGAGGATGGCATGATGGCTCTGTAAATTAAATCAGTTGCAATCCTTAACTGGCCATTTTAGTCATTCAGTGAGGGAATACCAAAATAAAATCCCAGTAATGGCTCCTCTTTAAAACCGTCTCAATTGCCATCCATTTAGTCAGAGGAAAAAAATGTCATAATTTTAATGCCATCAACTGAAGGAAACGAGCATAGAATGCATTTGAAACCAGGAACCAATTAAATCCCCACAACTGAATGAATGCATTTCATATTTCTAAACTTCACAGCAACAAATTACTATCGATGCTCAAAAGAGGGAGAAAAAAAAGCTCAATTTGTTGCTTCCATTCAGCTGATTGCAAGCAAAGATTGTCCACATCAAGAGGATCCCGATTTGGCAGCCACTGATCAATGGCCATCTCTGCCACACCGCAAGCTCCCAACAGAGACTTCAATGCCCCCCTCTACCACCACCTCCCTCCGGTGAGCATGTAACAGCAAGCCTGGCTGCTCTGTGCGAAGCTTAGTTGGGGGATGTACACACCATGAGACAAACTGCTGTTGCTGCCTGGCACTGTAGAGAGCCAAGAGCTCGTCAGCCTCACCATCGTCAGTCCCCAAAACCGTCTCACATTTACATTTACAAAAATCAGCAGTAAAAACAAAAGAATTTTAATAACGTTCATACTTTTCTATGCACAAAAGCATGTAGGCATTAAAAATGAGTGCGTCTCACACACACACACACACACACACACACACACACACACACACACACACACACACACACACACAGCTAATTACATTTCACTGTCTGGATTTGTGCTGAAACATGAAGCTTATTTCTCGTAATTAAAACCAGCTACATCAGAGAATTGGCTCCACAGAGTCAAATATAGCAGTTTGATAAGATTTAGCCATTTCCTGCATGCATGTAATATCCACCATATTCACCTCAAACCATAATTGGTCTGAAACTGTGCTAATCCCATTCTGCACGCTTGTACATTCGTATAGAAAAAAAAGAAAAGAAATAGTTCCCGAGAACACAGAAAAATAGTCGAGCTTCACTCTGAAATTCTATTTGAATTCACTCGCCTGCATTCAGCTTCATCCCAGTCCAACATCTTTTGATAAAGAACTTTTATAGCAAAAACTTACTGTGCATAATTTATAAGTATTGACATTAGAAAACAGCATTAACTTGTAGGATGCTTAAAAGTAAAAATGGCTTCTCATTTTTTCCCCAAAACATTGTCATTGTTAAATCTGTGAGATTTTACTGTCAAATGCACAGTTTTAGA
Source organism: Copadichromis virginalis (assembly GCF_057382275.1). Classification (NCBI taxonomy): domain Eukaryota; kingdom Metazoa; phylum Chordata; class Actinopteri; order Cichliformes; family Cichlidae; genus Copadichromis; species Copadichromis virginalis. The sequence goes on from NC_140622.1 coordinate 6,241,993, forward strand.
AGACATTTGTCTTCTAAAATCTGTTAAATCTGTTTATTGTTTTGTTTGTTTGTTTTTTTCAAAAATCTCTGTCTTCATTGGGCACCTACTTAAACTGCTGTGTAGGCTACATGACAGTATTTCCATGGCCGTGCTCTTACTCTACTACTGACAAACAAAATAGTTGATTTACTGAAATAACTGAATAATTAATTCATGGCTTAAATAAGTTATGAAGCAGAAACAGTGGCTGCTAGCATAATAAATTACACATTCACTTTACAAGTGAACGATCCCATGTTTGATTCTAGGCGGAGACACAAAGAGAATGCTGTGTAAAAATCAGCCAATTAAAACATGTGGAACCACCAGCTGTTGCGATGCTTTGTAAATAAGGAAACAACAAAAAGAATCTTTTTTTTTTCATTAAGCGAAAATGTTACAAAAACATCAAAATAATGGTGCGATTTTCTTAAATGTGACATTTCTGTCAGTGTATTACAAGCCCTGTGGCTAGCCTGGCCCACATTTGCACCCACTGTATTTAAGCACATGTGGAAGGTATTCAAAGAAGGACATCAGTAACATCAACCTTTGATTAGTCAAGTCCTGTTGTGAAGTTTCAAGTTGAGCATTTTGGCTCTGACTGAGACACTCTGGGACACAAAATGCTCTTAGGCGTGTATCTTGCCAATAATTAATGAAAGAACACGCTGTTTATAGCTTTTAAGTCTGTAAATCATTGAAGTCCAAAGGTTATTTCCCCATAGATTTCCATACACTCACACTCTTACACTCAGCTTTCTTCACCACGATGGACCAGTACAGCATCTGAACCACTGCAGCCGTGGCCCCAATCCTGTCAGTGTCTCGCTCCCTTCTCCTCACTCATAAACAAGACCCCGAGACTCTTAAACTTCTTCTTCACTTCAGTTGGGTACTCCACCCTTTCCTGGCTGAGTATCATGGCCTCACATGTGGTGGTGATATTCTCATTCCAGCCACAATCGGCAGTGAACTGGTCCAGTGAGAGCTGGAGGCCACCAACTGAATTACATCAGCGGGCCTCGGACCGGTACCGGTCCGTGAGTCATTTGATACCGGGCCACGAGAGTTGAGGCTCAGGTGTGAAATGTATGGTTTTCAGGGTTTTTATCGGTTTTCAGTGTTATTTTGTTATCGTTTTTATCGTTAACTCGGTTTTCCTGGGTCTTTTCACGTGTGTTATGAATAAATCTTCTTTTTTTCGGTACCGGTACTAGTTTTATTTTGTTGTATTTATCCGCGACACCTTAAAGGCCGGTCCGTGGCGCAAAAAATGTTGGGGACCGCTGAATTACATCATCCGCAAAATGTAGAGATGAAATCCTGAGGCCACAAAGGTGGAGGCCTTCCCACTGCATGGCTATGCCTAGAAATTCTGTCCACACTGTTAAAAGGATTGGCGACAGTAATTCAGAACAACACTTCACAGCAGTTGTACAGGGACTAAAGGGCTCATAACAGTGGGCCAGATTATATCTTTCAGCAGGCCTGGGAATCTCTATGTGTTTCCTTGGATAAGCTGAAGGAGGTTGGATGTGAGGAAGAAGATGGATGATGGACTGATGGATAGATGTTCCCTGCCTCATTTAAGAATTTTAAGAATATTTTTTCATGTAATATTTCTGGATTATGTATGATATACAGCGTATAGACATGCAAAAAACATTATCCAAACCTGAGTTTGTATACAGACATTCATTGGGGCAAGTGGAAAGCAGCATAATGTCTCACTGTTATCAAAAATATGTTCCTGCCAAAAGCCAAATATGATTTTCAGATGCAGGGTCAGATGGAACTTAACAGTTAAGAGTAGCCTTCTAATTAGAAGGTAAGCACATATATTTATAGCTTGAAACCACACTTCTGTCAGTACCTTTTGTTGAAATAGTCAGAGCAGCTGCTGAGATGGCAGTGCTGCCTTGCCTATCAAACCAGCTGGTCATGTAGCAGATGGACTGAAAATAAGAGACATCCGTCCACCTAAGGAGATCCCATGGGGTTTGTCTGGACAGATTAGCCCAGGCTCACACAGCTCACCCATCATTACTTTGTCTGGCCAAACACAGACCTTACCACCCACCCACTGAGACACAAGTGAACCCATCTGCACCACCTGAAAACAAATGACAACAACCAGTGATCGCGTGATGTCATGAGTGTCTGCTGCTTATAATGTGTCAGGAGTTTGGATGGTCTAGGACAGGGGTCGGCAACCTGCGGGTGGTTTGGGAAAATAAATTGGAAGTATTTAGCTGAAGTGTATTTTATTTGTGTTTAGTTCTTTTTTTAACTTGTAGTTCTAAATTGGAAGATTATTGTGATATTGAAATATAAAACTAAGATTATATTTTATTATTTTTCATCGCTCAAAATAAGCGTCACACTCCCGGAAGCCGGTGTACCCGCCGAAACGCCGTGCATTTATCGAGACTTTCAACCCCAGGTAGGGCAGTTATGGATCTTCGGATCCACATTATGTCAGCAGCTCCACCGTGAATGATGTTAAAAACAAACACGCTCACGCCTCACAGACGACAGCTTACAGTCCTGCGTAAAGTCACTTTGTACAGCCCCGATTTGCAGACGCTGTGCGCAGAGGTTCAGGAGCAGAAGTCCCATTGTAAACATACCACGACAGACCCGACGATGTTTCCATGAACATGCTTTTGAACATCTCTTTATTGACCACTTTTCACACAGGGTTGCTGTACGCATACAGCCGGCTGTAGCTTTTCAGCTCACAGCCCGAGTCCGACACATATCAACACAACAGCAGAGACTTTAAGGCAGCGAGGCGTGATTGCCCGCTCAGGTGCGTCCGACTCCCCTGCAGCGGCACTGCAGACCACGTCCCGCCACACACATTAACCAGGTAAAATACATATTTAGGCAGAATTTTGCAAATATCTATTTTTTTTTTTTAGCAGCATAGTGCTTTTTTCCTGCAAGTGATGAGCCCAGAGCCTTGACACCAAACACTATTTGTATTTTGCCACTAAAAGAAATCACATCAACATAAGTAGTCTAACTTATTTTCAGTATATATTTTTTTAATTCTAAAAATATTGTACATACTGTAAGTGCATGCACTGGATATGGCTTAAAGGTGCATTAATTTATATTATGTGAAAGGGTAGTAGCAAACCAAATAACATTCAAATCAGCAGAACTCACTTTCTCATCGCGTCTTTAATCATTGTTGATTGTCGTAAAGAAGAACTTCACACAAATCCAGCTCAAATGCTCGGGTTTCTTAATAGTTGCAACTGAACGATTTAGAAAAAACTTGTTACCTGTACATAAAACATAAACATAACATCATCTTCTAAAAGTATCACTAGTTGAATTTAGGAATTTATGGCTGTGTTTCTGTCCAATTATAAGTCCTAATATTTACTCAGTTTGAAGCTCCACCAACCTCAGAGAACTATGTATGGTGTTTCAGCTGCTAAATGCTCCTGTTTGTTTATCAACCAAACACCACTGTTTGCACCCTTTGATACTCAGCAGCTGGTGTTGAATCAGGCTACTGAACATTTTTCAGCTACCTGTTTGATAAACTAAAATGGGAAAGTTGTGCGATTGTAAAACAAAAACAAAGTAGTGAAAGGTGCTAAATCCTGTCATTAAGTAAACTAGTTACTGGTTACTGGCGATCTTTGCCTTCATTTCAGAAAGAGGCAGATGAATCTATTGATGCCGTAACCCCGTTCCATGCACCGCCCGCTAACACTACGCTCTGCATAAAGGCAACATGCTAGTTGCTTTGATGAAACTCTAATATTTCACATAATATTACCACATATTGTGCATTTATACCAATATATGGAACCATTATGTTTATTATTGACAATCTTAGTTTTTCAAGGTTAAACATTGAAATTTCTCTCTTTTGTTACACTTGCACTTCTCTCCCGTAAGATCAGTCTACTTTCTTTCTGATGCGCAGATCTAGAGTCCAGAGTTAAAGGTGAATGTGGGGCAATATAAAGAATGTGAATAATAGAATAAATATTTAATAAAAGCTGCCATGCTTACCAAGTGCACAGTACATTTCTCTTAATAACGCTATAATAAATATTTGATTTACTGCCTAGAATGTTTAAGTAGCTTAAATGAACAGTGGCCTTCACTGACCAGGCACCACTGAAGTGCTTAATCCAATACAATATAGTGATTTCAGAATCACGTTAAGCCCTGAATGTTTAGCAAAGCCTAGAATCTTCTTAATTGTTCATCATGTATGACATTTATGTTTTCCACTAAAAGTACCTTTATAGCCAGAACATGCAAGAGGAAACTAGCCCCTGCCTGCAGACTTCTCTTAAGCCCTACCACAGACGATATTGGGAACATCAGCAGCGTTTTACTGGGAGTAGTTTGTCAAGTCTGGGCAACTTTTTAAATACATTTTTTATGGGAAAAGTTGGGCTATATTCTACTAAAACAACCCCCCTCTCATCCTAGTATGCCTATGCCAGACAGACGTTTAGTTCAGTAAGTCAGACTAGCATGCATTGATGGATAACTGATAATAACACCAGTTTTGGAACCAACTCTGTGATAAAATACTTCAGTAAAACCCGAGAAAAAGGAAAAAGCTCCACGTGTTCAAAAAATGTCAGCATTTCATTCTCTACATTTTAATTTTCAGCTTCCTGTGGGAGGAAGACACCGCAGCCAAAGATCACACCTGTCAACCATTTCAAACCATTTTTTTGGCAGACAAGCCACTTTTCAATTTCAGCTCAAGAAACAGGTGTGGATTTACATGACTCATTCCGTTTGTGCGTCTTGTGGAAATTGCCAGTAAAGTTGGCGCATTATAGATGAATTGCTGCATCTCTTCAAGGTTATGCGATCAAAGGCCATGACCAACAGTCTAAGACAACCTAAGACATTATTGTGGTCAATGTATGGGTTGTTGAATTTCCCAACAAACATCATGTGAGGTTTTAACATGACCACAGTGATACCAATATCATCCTCATTTCTTCTTGGCCTTTCTTCCCACTCAGCTTTACAGGGTCTCATCTGCAAAGCAGAAACTGCTGAGTTCAAAGGCCTATCCTTACACTGAGTCAGAGCTGCGGTTTGACAAAAATTGAAAACAAAAGCCCCATACAGTACTGTGCTGCTCTGCCTTCCTCGGAGGCAAAGCTAGAAATTCTCTGGGTTTATCCCCAGCTGCTTCATGAGAATTAACTTCTGCTGTTTTCCTCTGAGTATGAGACAGCAGGCATCTTTAAATCCAAATTCAATGTTCCAAATTTGACCTAAAAGTGTAATTCACTGCCATCTTTGCAGGTCTACATCAAACAGACACAGATGTAATAAACTGCTGCAATACAACACCAGTGTGGTGCATAAGCTCTAAAGCTATCCACAGCAAATGTCCGTAATGAGTAATTTCCTTTATAATCTGGTACATTCACATTCTGTCAGTGTGCATTATTCTCAATGGTGTTTGCATCACGAAGGCTCATTTTGTTGGGAATCCCACAGCAGCAACAGTCTGGATGAGCTATGGCCTTGAAAACAAGAGTTTGAGAGAGATGCACAGATTGGCCACAAAATGCAAACTTCTCTATCAGATTGTCTCTCACATCTGTCAGTCACAGCAATCCCAAAGTGGAAGGTTTTGATAGTGGCTGAAAATGTAAATATTAACATGGTATGTTAAGTTTGTTGTGTGAGATCATTCTCACTATGTGCTGCTTACCGGGCATTAAACTGTACAACCAGGTGGAAAACACAATGAAACATTTAGCAGCTAAAATTCGATTCAGTTCAGTTTTATTTATATAGCACCACTTCAGAAAATCAGTCACCTCAAGGTGTTTTACATGTAATGTCACCATATCAGTAACACTACTCCTATGAGCAAGCACTTGGCAAAAATGGGAAGGAAAAAGTCCATTTTAACAGGAAGAAAACTCCCTCGCGTAACTAAGGAAGGGTTCAGGGTCACCTGACCCAATCCCAATTATAAGCTTTGACAAAAGGGAATCTTAAAAGTAGAGATTAATTATGGCGTTCCACAGGGTTCTGTGCCTGAACCAATTCTACTTACATTATACATGTTTCCATTAGTCAGTATCATTTGAAGGCATGGTATACATTTTCATTGCTGTGCAGATGATATCCAGGTTAATTAAATGAAGCCAGATGAAACGGACCAATTTATTGTGTCATCTTGAAATCTTGAAGTCCCCCAGGCTTACTGCTCATTAAATCTGAAGATTTAACATTCAGCCTTTTATATTTAAAATGATACAGAGTGCTATAACAGAGTTTATCCATATGTGCTTATAGTAAATCATCTTTATTCTTAATCAAAGATATAAATCTAATTAATATGTTGAATAAGAAATGCAGTTTGAGTAATAAAAATTATTCTAATCTCTAGATTTTGTGTGTGTAGACATGATCCAGCTTCGACCTGGGCAGATTAGTGTCTGTGTGTAGCTGCAGGAATCTGTCACCAACCCAGAGAATCATGAGCGAGTCCCCATCGGCTCCGTCTAAGCACTGGGTAAAACTCATAGGAGTTGATTCAGACTTCCTGTATTAGGGTGCTGGTTTCACAGATCAATATTCTTAAAGACTTAAAAGCCTGAATGACCTCTAATTTCCTGCTTCTAAATTCAAATAAAACTGAAGTGATTGTATTCTGCCCTAATCTCAGAAACATGGGTTCCAATGAGACACTTACTCTGGATGGCCTTACCTTGGCCTCCAGTTCTGTGGAACCACAACACCCTCTCTACTTAAAACTCTCCTAAGAATCAGACTTAAAACTTTACATTTTGAAAAAATTCCTAATCAGGGATTTATCGCATGACCCTGAACCCTCAGTTATGCTGGAATAGACCTAGGCCAGGGGTGGGCAACTCCAGGCCTCGAGGGCCGGTGTCCCTGCAGGTTTTAGATGTGTCCTTAAGCCAACACAGCTGATTTAAATGACTAAATTAGCTCCTCAACATGTCCTGCAGTTCTCCAGAGGCCTGGTAACGAACTAATCATGTGATTCAGGTGTGTTGACCCAAGGTGAGATCTAAAACCTGCAGGACACCGGCCCTCGAGGCCTGGAATTGCCCACCCCTGACCTAGGCTGATGGGAACTTCTCATAATATTGTTCTTTCTTCATCCTCCATGTGTTTATACTCCACACCGAATTTAATCAGTTATTATTCATCTCTGGCTCCCTTCCACAGCGTATCTTTGTCCTGTCTCCCTTCCTTCAGCAGATGGCTGCCCCTCCCTGAGCCTGGTTCTGCTTAAAATCTCTTCATGTTAAAAGGGAGTTTTTCCTTACCAAAGTTGCCAAGGGCTTGTTCAGAGGGGGTTGTCTGATTGTCTGGGTTTTTGATGTATTATTGAAGGGTCTACAACTTACAATATAAAGCACCTTGAGGTGACTATTGTGGTGGTTTGGAGCTTGATAAATAAATTGAACTGAAATTACTTGCCACTTAAAAAATGCTTGTCCCCTTATGCTCGCTCCTCTTCTATAGCACTAGCTACAGTCCTGTAAAATTATCAAAGTATTGCAGTAGTCACTGGCAAATGCTAGAGATCCAGCCAGGCTCACAGCCTCCCCACATGAGCAAAGGAATCACAATGAACAAAAGAACAACAAGCAACATAATTAAAGCGCTCATAATGTATTTACAACAACAGTGGTCAATTTTTCCCCATAGTCAAATGCTCAGTCTTTATATCAGGATGTTTACAACAGTTCTCAGAGTAGAAGGAAGAAAAGTTAAATCTGGCCACTTTGTGGTCCTTGAATTTACTTGGGGGAGAACTCTCTTGCTAAGACAGGATATTGGATAACAAGTTTATGCCAGCACTCCGATGTCATACTCTTATTCCAAAACAGGCATAATGGATGCTCGAAGGCTGCCCAGGAGTTCATCATGGTGAGGGAAAGTCTTCAGAATGTAAGATATGAGCAAGCAAAAGCCTAACAAACTGTGGACTTCATACAAGCTCTCGAGGGCTGACTTGTAGCAACAGGCACTAAACAGACTGGTCACTTCCTGATGTGAGGTGCCTTGGTAAGACTGTGCTTTTTAAATAGTTTTTAATTGGTTAATTTGGAGGTGCTCACCTCGTGTGATGCAAGTGTGGTTTCCATTATGAAAAGGCAACCAGGACAGTATAATGTGCTACTTTTCATTCAGCTCGCTGTTTCATGTTTTCATTGTGAACCAATATTTGTGGCCTAGTTTGCTGCAAAAATAACAATCTTCTGTTTCCCCAATTACCCCTCCTCCTCATCAAGAGGTAGCAAAGATTTGAATGCACTCAACAGTAGATCCAAGCATTTGTTGACTCTGTCTCATGACAAAGTCCTAAAGCACAAACAAATGCAGTCTTCTGGATGATTAGCTGCTTGATGCCCCACTTTAGTTCTGGCAGGTCGCAAAGAAAGTGCACTGACTAGAGTGGTAACAAAAGCAAACTAAGCCATCTTTCTAAATTCAGATAAGAAGAAGGAAGCCACTTCTATATCATTATCTACTTTTTACTTAAAGGATTTACTTCCTGCCAATGAGGCTTCACAAGCAAAATTGCCCCAATATCCACTGAGAACAAAGCGAGCGAGAGCATGTTGAGAGACGGAAAGCTTTCACAGATCCACTCAAGATATGTAAAAGAAAGCCATCAAGCAGATATGCAAGAGGGTAACAAGAGATGTGAATCAATATCATCCACTATTTACAACATCTATGCCAGATGCTGAATGCAGACATCTTAAGAGGCATCTTCAGTTATTGGGAATAAGAAAAGATTAAAAGAAATCTGTCGCTGATATTTAGAGCTGAGCTTTGTTCCCCTCTGTGATGAAAAAACAACAGCAGAGCAAAAGGAAACGAATGAAATGCGCGTCCTTTTGCGTATCCTTACATTGTGCTCTGTTGCTATGCCATGATGTGGGCCACTATGTAAATATTGGAACAGCCATAACACCAGTATTCTACAAAGTAAAATATTTAGTGGACAGTATTCCCAGATAGTCATCTGTGCAGTCTGTGTTTAGCTGGAGAGAATGGAGTATTGTTTTGGTGATTGGGGTCATACAGTAGGTCGGGCAGCAGTGGTTAGGGAAGCGGACCTTCATAACAGCAGTATTACCCATGGACAGGGCTGTAGGGGTTTGTAGGGCTCTCTCATTAATGTCTTTGTCTCTATCTTTCGCTCGCTCTCTTTTCCTCCTCACACACACATGCACACAGGCAGATGGAGACAAGTTTCAAACGAAAAACAAAAACCTGGGGTACTTAAAGCTCTTATGTTATATCAGAGGCCTGGAGACAATGGGAAGATGCAGGGCACCCGAGGGTTGGAAAACACTTTGTAAATAATTGAGATTGTGTTCCTTTGTTTTGTTTGTCTTTAAATGACTGACTCTCTGTCTTGGTCAAGTCAATACTGCAGAATAGAATAGAATAGAATAGAATAGAATTCAACTTTATTGTCATTGCACATGCACAGGTACAGGGCAACGAAATGCAGTTTGCATCCATCCAGAAGTGCTTTAGTGATATAGATATATTACAATATATATTAGCAATAATATAGATATGTGAGTATATTACAGAAATGGGTCTATTATGGTATGTTATAATGTACACGGTATGAAGTATGTTGTGAATATTCTATAACTATAAGTATGTACAGGCTGTAGTGAGTACAAGCTATGAACAGGATATAAATATGAAAAACTATACAGAATATGAAATAAATAACTTTACAGAATCTGAGATATACAGTTATACAGAAATGGGAACTATGCAAGTTGTAAACAGTTGTAGGATTAAAAATTATCGAATGTACAGAATGATTATTTACACAGAGCTATACAGTAGTGCAGTTAAGATAAGTGAGGGTGTAGATAGTTTCTACAGAGGCTATATAAAGTGCTAGTGGTTGTGAGTGGTGGTTCAGTCCATGTTATTATTGTGTTTGAGGGTACAGTTGTCCATTGTGGGTGTGTGTATGTTCAGTCCATGAGTTTAACGTGGGTCAGATGTCAGGAGGCAGAGTTCAGGAGTCTGACAGCTGTGGGGAAGAAGCTGTTCCGGTACCTGGTGGTCTTAGTCTGGAGGCTCCTGTGGCGCCTCCCAGAGGGCAGGAGGGTGAAGAGTCCATGTGATGGGTGACTGGGGTCTTTGATGATTTTCCCAGCCCTTTTCAGACACCGCTTCCTGTAGATGTCTTTTATGGCAGGAAGTGGTGCTCCGGCGATGCGCTGGGCAGTTTTCACGACCCTCTGCAACGCCTTCCGGTCCGAGGCAGAGCAGTTCCCGTACCAGACTGTTATACAGTTGGTCAGGATGCTCTCGATGGTGCAGCGATAGAAGTTCACCAGGATGTCTGAGGACAGGTGGTTCTTCCTCAGAGTCCTCAAGAAGAAGAGGCGCTGGTGAGCCTTCTTGACCAGCTTGGAGCAGTTGGTCGTCCAGGTGAGATCCTCGGAGATGTGGACTCCCAGGAACTTGAAGCTGCTCACACGCTCCACAGCCGTCCCCTTAATGTGGATGGGTGGATGTGGGTCAGCATTCCTCCTGTAGTCCACGATGAGCTCCTTGGTCTTCTCGGTGTTAAGCAGCAGGTTGTTTCTGTCGCACCACTCAGCCAGACGATCCACCTCCTCCCTGTAGGCGGCCTCATCGTTGTCACTGATGAGGCCAATCACCGTGGTGTCATCTGCAAACTTAATGATGGTGTTGGAACCATCAGCAGGTCTGCAGTCGTGGGTGAAGAGGGAGTAGAGGAAAGGGCTCATCACACAGCCTTGTGGTACACCGGTGTTCATTGTGATGGTAGATGAGCAGCGGTTATCCAGCCGGACATGTTGGGGGCGGTTGGTCAGGAAGTCTAGTAACCATTTGCAGATGAGGGAACTGATACCCAGGTCTGTCAGTTTCCTGATGAGTTGTGAGGGGTGGATTGTATTGAATGCTGAACTGAAGTCTATAAACAGCATTCTGGCGTAGGTGTTGTTGTTGTCCAGGTGTGAGAGGACAGAGTGCATTGCGATGGAGACTGCATCCTCTGTGCTCCTGTTCCGGCGGTATGCGAATTGGTGGGGGTCCAGGGTGGGGGGGAGACAGGATTTGAAGTGTGCTAGGACCAGTCGCTCTAAGCACTTAGTGATGATGGGGGTGAGTGCTACTGGGCGGTAATCATTGAGGCAAGATGGGTTGGAGTTTTTGGGTATCGGGACGATGGAGGTGGATTTGAAGCAGGCCGGTACCACAGCGTGGGCCAAGGACAGATTGAATATGTCTGTGAGCACTTCTGCAAGCTCCCCAGAACACGCTCTGAGAACACGCCCGGGGATGCCATCAGGGCCTGCAGCCTTGTGGACATTGATCCTGCTCAGCACTGCTCCTACATCGGTGGGGGAGAGAGTCATAGGTTGGTGGTCTGGCGTCATGTCTGCTTTGGTTGTGGTTGTGGCAGCAGTATGAGAGAGCCAGATGATTTGTTGCTGCTGCAGAGCCTGGCATACTTCATTTGAAGGGTTTCCTTCTTACTTTGTGACTGCTTGATCTGGAAAGGGTCAGATGTCAACCTTCACGAGGTGACTCCAAGAAACTGGAGTTAATCCTGTGCTGTATTCATGCTGTTGTTATAGACTATTAAGGACATTTGCTCTGCCACCTTTCACCTTTCCCTGAATGAGCTAATATTAATTACTACTACTACAGTGTAACTATTAAAGTGGAAAGGACGTTATCAGACTTTTTTCCAAAACAGTTTTTCAAGAGATCAGAACATCTTAAAAATGGCTCAGAATAAACATCTGTAACTTCATATCTATGTTGACCAACAGGAAAGAGATACACACATAATTCTACATCTGAACGATCAGTCATCTAAAGCTACGTCTACGAAAAGCTAAAACCAGGAAAACTGTCCTGCCTGAGAGAGCAGAAAGTGTGGCTCAGACTGCAAACAGTGCAATGGAAATGCTCTGTTGAAATTATTTCAGATAATGAGACGTGATTACACAAGCATCTGGGACAAACTGCTGTGTGTTTGCCACAGTGTGTTTTGACTGTTTCTTTTCCAAGCCATTGCAGTCAATAGTTTCTAGAATTGGCTACCACAAAATACTGGTCAAACGTTTTGGCAGCGGCACCACTGCCAAATTTAAAAAAAAAATTTTTTGCCAATAAAGTTTTTGAAAATAATAAAATGCTTGAAATTGTTCTTTACTACAGAAACGTAAAAGCAATCTAAATAAAACCTAAAGTATAATTTAGAATTTATGCCACTGTCAAAAATTTTCCTCATGACCGTATGACTTTGCCATGCTTAAATTAATTAATCCTAGGGGTCCTAACTATGTTTTCCAGTTTCTGGGAAGATTTAAAGGTAGAAAAAGTGTTTACACTGCCATTAGATATCATGAACTTCTGTTTCAAGATAAATGAGCAACAGTGCTCACCTACAAAAACCTGCATCTACTACTGATATACCCTAAAACAGCATGAATATAACCCTTACATAATTCATTATCATTAACAAATTTTCACCACATTACAACCATTAAAAACTGATAAAGACAGAATCACCTTAAACCATAAAACTGTGGTTCATGGTACAGCATTTATTCAGTGCTAGCATATACAAACTTTCTCATTGGCCTGTTTAGCTAACAAAGCACTAACACCCTGCAGCCAAATGATATGCTGTTATGTCCAAGCACTATTCCAACGTGACAAGCAAGTCAAGCAGTGCTTGTATGGAAGTGAAATGTAAAAATATCATCAACAAAAATATATTAAAGTAAAAACATTTCTCTACTTTTATCTAAAAAGCATCCTGTCATAAAGATTCTCTAATACCTGTTTATATGCGCACTTTTGATTACTGCCATCTTGTGCTTGCAGTTGGCTATTGTCTTTGGAAGCAAAATTAATTGCACTTGATTGCAGAGAAGCTGAAGTCTGAATGGGGTAAGTGTTTTCAGAGGTGGTTCAGAGTCAGGCGAGCAGCTTTTTCTGGTTTGTTTGTGCATGTGCTTTGTGGATAAACCTCTGGTGTCTGATGGGAGGTGATCTAGGTAAGCTGCCATGGCTCTCTTTTTGCTGCTCTGAGATCATCATTAGGCTACCATCTGAAAAGTTAATTACTGGCCAAGATAATGCCATACAGAGTTAGTATCTGGCTTGTTACCATATTTCTAAGATTTTTAGTGCAGAGTACCTCAGATTTATCTGACTTTTCAAGCAGAAATCTGGAGGTTGTTCCTAGAGTATTTAAAAGTAGAATGGGAGGCAGAGCCTTCAGTTTTCAGGCCCCTCTTCTGTGGAACCAGCTTCCAGTTTGGATTCAGGAGACAGACACTATCTCTACTTCTTTTTGCTAAAGCATATAGTTAAGACTGGATCAGGTGACCCTGAATCCTCCGTTAGTTATGCTGCAATAGGCGCAGGCTGCTCACCCCAACTGGTGAGAGATGGCTGGGTCACATAGGGTCATATTATTGTTGGGTTTTTCTCTGTATGTATTATCGTAGGGTCTACCTTACAATATAAAGTGCCTGATAGGTTGCTGGTGATCTGGTGGATAGATAGAGGTAGATACTATAAGCTGCTGGATGCAAGCATTTTATATTTGCATGAAGCCAAGTACGACACTATATTGCCAAAAGGTCATGAACAGATAATTTAATTCAGGTGTTTCAATCACTTCCCTGGCCACAAGTGTATAAAATCATAGACATGCAGACTACTACAAACATTTGTGAAAACATGGGTTGCTATCAGGAGCTCAGTGAATTCCAGTGTGGCACTGTGATAGAATGCCACCAGTCCAGTTGTGAATTATCCTCACTGTTAAATATTCCACAGTCAACTGTTAGTGGTATTATAACAAAGTGGAGGTAGTTAGGAACAAAAGCAACTCAGCCATGAACTAGTAGACCATGTAAAATCAAAGAGAGACTTTGCTGCTCTCCTTGTGTTTGTGTATGTATGCATAGGTACACAATTCAGCAGCCAGCCAAACTTCATGCATAAGACTACATCCAAGCTCCAGGTGCTTTATTTTAAGCTACACCACCATATACCATTGAATCGGAGTGAAACTAAAACATATCAACAAAAGAATTAAATAGCAATGTGATTAATACAGTTATGAAAAAGAATGAGGATTGCAGCAGTTAATTTACTGAACCCTTCACCAAATGTGCACTTGCTTACCCCAACTAACATGGCAGACTTCCTGTTCTGGTTCAAGGTGCAGAGCCCAATAACAACAATTTACAAGGCACAGTGGGAGGCACCTAACACAAGGCAGAATAGAGACAATGATGAGCTAGTTTGTGGTGGAAGAACTTGACTGGCCTATGCAGAGTCCTGACCTTAACCTGACAGAATACCATTGGCACGAATAGAGCAACATCAGTGTCTGGATGTCACTCAAGTTTATTTGCATGTGCAGACAAACGAGAGGATACTTCGTTTGTCTGCACAAACGAAGCAATATAGTGTATGATACCTTCCTGTAGTGGGAACCTATTACAACAAAACCAAGAAACTGGTGCTTTGTTGTTTAGAAAAAAAAAGTCTTCAGCTCACTGAAGATACTTGAATAAACAAATTATTTATTTTTATCAGACTTTGTCACCCAATTTTCCAAAGACGGATTGTCTATAAAATCTTATCACCATCTGTGTACAAGAGTGCTTGTTTGGAACTAACAAGCAGCATTTGTTGAATCACAACTGTTTTATATGAACTAATGATGAGTAAATGAGTAAAATGGAGTGTCAGTTGTAGAAAGATGTTGCTGCTTTAATTGTATGTAAATGGAAGCCATTTAATATCCTGTGTTTCTCCTCCAAAACGATGGAATAAAAGAATGTCTCCCTCTCAGCCTCCAACACTAATTATTTTGCCGTTGCGTGGTAGTCATCATAAATAACCATAATTCAAATGGCCCCAATCAATAGTGCTTGAGGAGGCATTTGGACAATATAAACAGTGTTGGTTTAAATTGCAAGCAGCAGGGCCAAGGACAAACCGCAAATGGCATTAGCGTCTCTAACTTCTGTATATTTTTATTTCTGCAAGGAAAAAGAATAATTTGTGAGTATTTAAAAAATATATATCTATATATATATATAAATACATATTACTCCCATAGAGCCTTCTTTTCTAAATCTTCATCCTTCAAGCCCCTCTGTGGAATTGGAACACCCTCTTACGATTAGGCTTAAAACTTTTTGATAAAGCTTACAGTTAGGGCTGGATCAGGTGACCCTGAATCCTTAACATGATGCACTGTTTTTTATTCACTCACCTCTCTTCAATCTCTGTGTGTATAAACCACTTTGCATTTAATCATTAGTTATTATTGAACTCTGGCTCTCTTCCACATCATGTCTTTTTTCCTGTCTTCCACCCCTCAGCCATAACCTGGTTGCGGCAAATAGCCGCCCCTCCCTGAGCCTGGTTCTGCCAGAGGGTTCTTCCTATTAAAAGGGAGTTTTTCCTTCCCACTGTCACCAAGTGCTTGCTTGTAGGGGTTTGTCTGATTGTTGGTGTTCTCTTTAATATTGCGAGTCTTCACAATAAAAAGGGATTTGGGGCAACTGTTGTTGTCGTTTGGTTCTATGTAAATAAATAACATTGAACTGAATAGAAAGTGTATGTGATGCGATGTAATTTAACTGTTCACTCAATCAGTCTTTTTTTTTTTTTTTTTCACTTTTATTGTCACATCACATGTGCAGGTACATTGGTACAGCACATGCGAGTGAAATTCTTGTGTGCGAGCCCCACAAGCAACAGAGATGTGCAAACACAACAACACAAACGAGCAAAATACAAGAATGGCCAACCTGAAACTAATAAATATATGTACAATATATAATAGTGTATGCATTTCTGGATGTGTATACTAAATATTTTCCTACGTGTGTGTGTGTGTGTGTGTGTGTGTGTGTGTGTGTGTGTGTGTGTGTATACATTTTTACAAATTAAATAGTAAAAAAATAAAATAAAATAATAATAATAATAATAATAATAATAAAATATATAAAATATACAGAGTTGAATATGTGCAAAACAAGTGGCATTTATATACAGTGTGGAGTGCATAATGTTGAAGTTCCAGTAGTGAAGCTGAGGTGTCTATGACGTGTTCAGCAGTCTGATGGCCTGATGGAAGAAGCTGTCTCTCAGTCTGCTGGTACGGGACCGGATGCTGCAGAACCTCCTTCCTGATGGAAGCAGTCTGAACAGTTTATGGCTGGGGTGACTGGAGTCCTTGATGATCCTCCCCGCTTTCCTCAGGCAGCGCTTCCTGTAGATGTCTTGGAGGGAGGGAAGCTCACCTCCAATTATCCGTTCAGAGCACCGCACTACTCGCTGGAGAGCTTTGCAGTTGTAGGCGGTGCTGTTGCCATACCAGGTGGTGATGCATCCAGTGAGGATGCTCTCAATGGCACAGCGATAGAAGGTCCTGAGGATGCGGGGGCTCATGCCGAATCTTTTCAGTCTCCTGAGAAAGAAGAGGCGCTGCTGCGCCTTCTTCACTGTTTTGTTTGTGTGTACTGACCACGTCAGTCTCAGTCATTTCAGCCAAACTCACATGTGGTAAATCACCAAATCATCATGTGCTGTGCATAACTCATTTGGAACAGTTTTCATGGTAATTCCTTAAAGAGGTAAATCACTTCTACAAACCTGTATCTTCAAAGCTTTCTGTAAATACTTCACTGTTTGAATGCAGTCCAAAATTATGATCAAAGTCACTGTTTTTCCAAAAGAACCCTGGCTCAGTGTTTGCTATTGTGTATGGAAGACAAAGCCGGGTGATTAGTTGTGAACAGATGGAAATTTTGGTCTCGGATATTCTTAACATGTGCAGACTACCTCGATGCAGGACTGGCACAGTGTGCTAGATGAGCTCAGCACACAGAAGTGAAAGAAATTCTGTTAAACTGATGATACAAGTAAACGTGCTTTGGCTGGACAGCCATGAGCAGTCCAGATTGTGAGAAGCATATTCCATGACCATCCTATCTGTCAGTGCCTGGGAGTGTGACTGGCATTTTGATTGCAGTTTTTCTCTGGGGACTGTCTGAGGACCTTGAATCTGGATCTCAAAACTGTTCAGTGAGGACTCATGTTGGGCATCTTATTTTTAAAGGTGTAATAAAAAATTATTGTAATAAATAATGTCTACAACATAATACAACCCGATATATCTCGTTGATGATGAATAATAGCGACTCAACAATTACTTCACTCGGAGCAGAGATTTCAGGCTTGTGTGTTCCAGGCTGCACTGTGTATTGGAGCAAACAGTCCCCAGCTATTACAGTGTCAAGATGTTCTCAGCTACCAGTGTTTCTGAAAGCAAGGCTGAGAGTTTCCTTTCTTAAGCCAAACAAGCAACGGACAAGCCAGCGTTGTTTTTCCACTCTTCCACTAACATACTTAACTGCACGTTTCTGTGATTCTTTAGCCTAGTCACTGACTGGCTGCAAAATCTTTTGTAACCGTGAGCTAACACTTAAAACTTGGACTGACAATGTTTGCAAGGCGGTGTCTTTTTTTTCTTTCCAAATCTTTAAAACAACTTTAATACACAAAGGTAACGTGTTATATGTGTATGCTTTCTGCTTTTTTTCACCTTCAGTCTTTCCTCCTAGATAGAGTTACTTGATTCTCTTAAAATGAAAGTCAAGACAACATTCAGGTTAAGTAGATCTGACAGACTAGACACTGACTATGTCGAACTGTTTATCCATAACTCAAAATTTGCAATTTTGCACACCTATACACAACATAATACAACTGTAATTACCTCTAACCTGTAAATTTGCAGTTCTGTACATATCTCTACATATACACCTTAATATTGTATACTCTGCATATATATATACACACACACACACACACACACACACACATACACACACATAATTCACGGTTCGGTTCGGTTCGATACTTTGGTGTCACGGTTCGATATTTTTTCGATACAAAAAAAAATGTTCATGCCTTTTTAATTTGTCATTTATTAAAATTATAAATATATATTTTAACACAAAAGTACAGTTTTTAAATTTAACCCTAACCCTTGTGCGTGTTGTTTTTTAGCTCGTCATATTGCAGCCACAGAAATTCTTTTGTCCATGAAACCATAAAGCTGCACTTTCTTTTTGCCTTATAGTCTCATTTGTCATAACTTCTCCGTTTTGTGGTAAGCTTTTCTTTGGCTGTCACTTCTTCACCCTGACCTGTCTTATTTGGCTCAGCAGAACTAAAATATATATCTGTCTGTGAAGGTTCTCAGTCATCCAGGTCATCGTAGTGAAATATATATCCTGCCGCACTCAAATAAGCTCAGCGATTCTCTGCGCGATCAGCCTCTCACATGTTTAAGCTTGCTGCGGGAGATTTCACTTGTCATGTTTGCATAGTAAGCTAACAATTAATAAGACGATGTCAGAGGAATTGGTGCACAAATTATCATCACTCACAGATCAGTGCTGTCGCTCTCTATACACAGTTCGCGCGATTGCAAAGTGAAAGCAAAAAAACAAGCGCAAATTCAAACACGATTTCAATATGTCACATATTGACAGTGGCTCACCCAATGATATAATTACCCAGCTACATTTCTGAAAGAATGCAAAAGCATTGACATATATTTTTCCTTCCTACAATAGCCCGACAGGCAGGGCAGAGATAGCCCCGGGACGTCGGGCTAGCGATATTGCGAGCCCTGTATCTGATTGAGGAATCACTCATCTTTGGAAAAGAGAGTTTATTACAGAGAAATGTCTCTTTCCAAAATAAAAGCTATACTATCCGCTTCTTCTGGGCTATATTCTCAGCAGCATATTAAACATATCAGGTCTCCATAAGGAGAATCCTGTGCTAACAGCTGTCTAAATGACTCGGCTAAAGTTTGTAGCATGCATGCTTGTTGTTTTTGTCTTTGCACTAGGATGATGTCGGCGTAAATGTGCAGTCATATTCGTTGTGTTCCCACTAGTGCTTTCAGGTTAATCTCGTTGAAATAACCTTAACGCCACAACACGGCAAATCTCCGTTAACGAGCTACCCTATACAGAGGGGCTAGACGGCCAACACGTTAACGAGCTAACTGCGCTAACACACTAGCTCCCACCCATGTAATTGAGCATTGCATGGCACATCCAACATACTGTTTTACTTTAGTCCATGACTCGCTTACCTTCAGGGTCATACGTCACATGAAAACCAAAATAATTCCAAACGCCAGATCTGAATGAGGGTGGGGAGGTCCACTTCTGTCTCGCTAGCTTGCCCTGCGCTCTTCCTTCTGACCATGCTGTCTGTGTTGAGTGCTCAGTGAATCTGCGTTCGACTACTCCGCCTAGGCTGCACTCTCGAGCCTAGGCGGAGTAGTCAAATGCAGATTCACTGAG
This sequence comes from Copadichromis virginalis, assembly GCF_057382275.1. Taxonomy (NCBI): domain Eukaryota; kingdom Metazoa; phylum Chordata; class Actinopteri; order Cichliformes; family Cichlidae; genus Copadichromis; species Copadichromis virginalis. The sequence goes on from NC_140622.1 coordinate 6,261,471, forward strand.
CGCTCAACACAGACAGCATCGTCAGAAGGAAAGTTGATAAAATAAATTACAAATTTTGTATTGTTCTTTTTTTTTTCTCCCCTTTGGTTTTCTTTCTTTCTCTCCCCCTCTTTCTTTCATTCTTTCCCCCTGTCCTATCCCACAGTCATGTCTGTCCCGTTTGCAACTGAAAATAAAATAAATTCATAATTATAATAAAGGTCAATCAAATGGACCAATATGATGATCCACTTAAAATAAATCCTCTTGGCATCTTTCTTGGCCTCAAGACAACAATTCTGATGGCTATAGATCCAAACGGGACACAAAAAAAAAAAAAAAAAAAAAAAAAAAAAAATTGAAAAAAATTGTATTGTTCGATACATATGCGTACCGAACCGAAAGCACTGTATCGAACGGTTCAATATCGATACGAATATCGTTGCACCCCTAATATATATATATATATATATATATATATATATAAAAAAACACCCAGCACGCCCCTGCGGGCGGTTTATCCTTCAAGCTCGGGTCCTCTACCAGAGGAGCTTGAGGGTCCTGCGCAGTATCTTAGCTGTTCCCAGGACTGCGCTCTTCTGGACAGAGATCTCCGATGTTGTTCCCGGGATCTGCTGGAGCCACTCGCCTAGCTTGGGAGTCACCGCACCTAGTGCTCCGATTACCACGGGGACCACCGTTACCTTCACCCTCCACATCCTCTCGAGCTCTTCTCTGAGCCCTTGGTATTTCTCCAGCTTCTCGTGTTCCTTCTTCCTGATATTGCTGTCATTCGGAACCGCTATATCGATCACTACGGCCGTCTTCTTCTGTTTGTCTACCACCACTATGTCTGGTTGGTTAGCCACCACCATTTTGTCCGTCTGTATCTGGAAGTCCCACAGGATCTTAACTCGGTCATTCTCCACCACCCTTGGGGGCATCTCCCATTTTGACCTCGGGACTTCCAGGTTATACTCGGCACAGATGTTCCTGTACACTATGCCGGCCACTTGGTTATGGCGTTCCATGTATGCCTTGCCTGCTAGCATCTTGCACCCTGCTGTTATGTGCTGGATTGTCTCTGGGGCATCTTTACACAGCCTGCACCTGGGGTCTTGCCTGGTGTGATAGACCCCAGCCTCTATGGATCTTGTGCTCAGAGCTTGTTCTTGTGCTGCCATGATTAGTGCCTCTGTGCTGTCTTTCAGTCCAGCTTTGTCCAGCCACTGGTAGGATTTCTGGATATCAGCCACCTCCTCTATCTGCCGGTGGTACATACCGTGCAGGGGCCTGTCCTTCCATGATGGTTCCTCGTCTCCCTCCTCTTTCTTGGGTTTCTGCTGCCTGAGGTATTCACTGAGCACTCGGTCAGTTGGGGCCATCTTCCCAATGTATTCTTGGATGTTCGTTGTCTCATCCTGGACTGTGGTGCTGACACTCATCAGTCCCCGGCCCCCTTCCTTCCGCTTAGCGTACAGCCTCAGGGTGCTGGACTTGGGGTGAAACCCTCCATGCATGGTAAGGAGCTTTCTTGTCTTTATGTCAGTGGCTTCTATCTCCTCCTTTGGCCAGCCTATTACCCCAGCAGGGTACCTGATCACGGGCAGGGCGTACGTGTTGATGGCCCGGATCTTGTTCTTACCATTCAGCTGACTCCTCAGGACTTGCCTGACCCTCTGCAGGTACTTGGTGGTTGCAGCTTTTCTAGCGGCCTCTTCATGGTTCCCATTCGCCTGCGGGATCCCCAAGTACTTGTAACTGTCCTCTATGTCTGCAATGTTGCCTTCTGGTAGTTCAATCCCCTCAGTTCTGACTACCTTCCCTCTCTTTGTTACCATTCGACTACACTTCTCCAGTCCGAACGACATTCCAATGTCATTGCTGTATAGCCTGGTAGTGTGGATCAGTGAATCGATGTCTCGTTCACTCTTGGCATACAGCTTGATGTCATCCATGTACAGGAGGTGGCTGACAACTGCTCCGTTCCGTAGTCGGTATCCGTAGCCAGTCTTGTTAATGATCTCACTGAGGGGGTTCAGGCCTATGCAGAACAGCAGTGGGGACAGAGCATCTCCTTGGTAGATCCCGCACTTGATGGTGACATGTGCTATGGGCTTGGAGTTGGCCTCTAGTGTTGTACGCCACATCCCCATTGAGTTCCTGATGAAGGCTCTTAGGGTCCCATTGATCTTGTACAATTCTAGGCATTCCAGTATCCAGCTGTGGGGCATTGAGTCATAGGCCTTCTTGTAATCAATCCAGGCAGTGCACAGGTTGGTCAGTCTGGTCTTGCAGTCTCGGCTGACTGTTCTGTCTACCAGTAGCTGGTGTTTTGCGCCTCTGGTATTCTTGCCAATTCCTTTCTGTGTCCCGCTCATGTATTGACCCATGTGCCTGTTCATCTTAGCCGATATGATGCCTGACAGGAGCTTCCATGTAGTACTGAGGCAGGTTATTGGTCGGTAGTTGGAGGGGACCGGTCCCTTCTTGGGGTCCTTGGGGATCAGGACCGTCCGGCCTTCAGTTAGCCATTCCGGGTGTCTCTCGTTAACTAGCAGCTGGTTCATTTGTGCTGCCAGACGCTCGTGGAGTGCAGTCAGCTTCTTCAGGCAGTAGGCGTGAACCATGTCGGGCCCTGGTGCTGTCCAACTCTTCATACTGGAGACCCTTTCTTGGATATCTGCCACTGTGATGGTTACTGGACCCTGTTCAGGGAGGTCGCTGTGGTCTGCCCTCAGATCCTCTAGCCACTGAGCATTGCCGTTATGGGTTGCGTCCTTCTCCCATATGCTCTTCCAGTATTGCTCCGTCTCCAGCCTTGGTGGTGCTGTTCTCTTATTGTTCCCTTGCCACTGAGAGTACACCTTTGCTGGTTCTGTGGAGAACAGCTGGTTTATTCTCCTGCCTTCTATCTCTCTGGTGTACCTCCTCAAGCGGCTGGCCAAGGCTGTGAGTCTTTGCTTGGCAGTTTCCAAGGCCTCAGGTATGGACAGCTTGCTGTATTTCTTAGGCACCTTATTTGTCGCACCTTTCTGCAACTCCGTTAGTTGGCTAACCTCCCTCCGTGCTACTTTGATCTTGCCCTCTAGCCTCCTTCTCCACGGAGGGTACTGCGGGTATATATATATATATATATATATATATATATATATATACACACACACACACACACACACACACACACACACACATATATATATATATATATGTGTGTGTGTGTGTGTGTGTGTGTGTGTGTGTGTGTGTGTGTGTATATATATATATATATATATATATATACACACACACACACACTAGGGATGGACCGATCCGATATTCAGTATCGGTATCGGTCCGATATTGACGTAAATTACTGGATCGGATATCGGAGAGAAATTTAAAATTTTTATCCGATCCAGTGAATATCACAAAAGCACCTCAAAAACTCGCTAACATGGTATAACCCAGGTCATGACCTTAGCACGTCAGAGCAGTATGCGTCACGTGATCGAGCGGTTATCGTGTGGGAGAGCTCAGAGCCATCATGTCAGCAGTGTGGACTTATTTCAAACTAAAAGACGAAAAAAGCAAGACTGCCGAATGCAACTTATGCGATGCAAGTGTTTCGCGAGGTGGTAGCAGTGTGGGGAATTTTAACACCACAAACATGATTAAACACTTACAGAAACACCACGCAAAGGAGTACGCGGAATTTAGCCTGGCCTCCAAAGCTAAGCAGAAAAGTGTACCATATCAACAAACGCTTTTGGAAAATATTCAGAGACGTGAGAAATTCCCTCCGGAAAGCAATAGAGCGAAGCTGATAACGGAGAAAATAGTTGAATTTGTTGTGCTTGATGACCAGCCCCTTTCCGTTGTGGAAAATGATGGATTTCGACGCTTAATTGAGCATTTAGAGCCTCGCTACATGCTGCCAAACCGGCATTTCATCTCGGAGGAAGCTATCCCAGGCAAGTACAAACAGGTGCGCAAGTTCATCTCCGAAAGTTTGGAAATAATTCCCACGTTAAGCATGACGACTGATATCTGGAGCTCGGACGTTTGTCCGTTGTCCCTGCTAAGCCTGACTGTACACTGGATAGACTCGAGTTTTACAATGCAAAAAGCAGTGTTGCAGGCCAAAGAGTTTCGTGGTTCACACACAGGAGAGTCCATCGCTGCAGCTATGGAGGAAATGTTAAATGCGTGGAAAATTCCGAAGAATAAAGTCCACGTTGTTTTGCGAGACAATGCCAGCAATATAAAAAAGGCAATGAGCCGGCTAGGTGTTGCAAGTTTGGGATGCTTCGCGCACACTTTGCAACTTGTGGTGAATGAGGGACTGCTTGCACAACGTGGTGTATGTGATGCTGTGACAGTGGGCAGAAAAATAGTGGGTCACTTCAAACACTCACCACAGGCATATTCGCGTTTGGAGGACATTCAAATGGAGCTGAACATGTCACCCAAACGTCTGATACAAGATGTGCGAACAAGATGGAATAGCACATATTATATGATCAAGACCCTCACAGAACAGAAGCGAGCCTTGTGTGCATATTCTGCAGAGTATGATCTGCCTGCCACACTTAGTGCACAGCAGTGGGGGTTACTGGAAAAGGTCCTGACAGCTCTAGCTCCCTTTGAGGAGTTAACAAAGGAGGTAAGCGCATCATCCTCATCTGCATCTGATGTCATCCCTATTGTCTGCGTCCTTAAGCGCGTGCTCTCCCGAGAAAATGAGGCCGACGATGGAATAAAGAAAATGAAAGGCACTCTTCTCGAAGCAGTTAACAGACGCTTCAGAGACGTGGAATCCGAGCCACTATACACAGTTGCAACACTGCTGGAGCCAAGATATAAAGACAGGTATGTAAGGCTTCACTCATGTTATTTTAACAGATCAACTTGTTGTGTGTGTGTGTGTGTGTGTGTGTGTGTGTGTGTGTGTGTGTGTGTGTGTGTGTAAGTGATAGTGCATTAGAGAGAGTGTGTCAGAAAATGGTGAGGACATTCTAGATTAGTTGTGATAGACTTGTCATTCAGTCAGGACACCACCATTGCGCATTATAACATGTATTGTCTGATTCAGAGTAGTACAGCAAAGTATGTTGAGGTCTTTATAATGGGCATGGAATAAATAGCAAGAATGAAGAATGATAGTTTAATCACACTGCTGAATGATACTAATGATAAATTTAATGATTGTTTAATATTCAAGTTTGGACTTTTTTCATTTCAGGTACTTCACGAGTGTAGAAAACTCAAAACAAGCTAAAGATGCTTTGATGGCAGAGGTGAGGAAGATGGAGTTTTTGAGAACTACATTAAACTCCTCAGAGCCAGCAGAGGGGACATCAGCAGTCTTGGAGCCAGCAAAGAAGACTCCACGGGTGGAATCTTCCAGCCAAAGCAGACTTGAAAGTGTTTTTGATGAAATCCTGAAGGAAAACGCTCAAGATCCTGTTCCTCAGTTAGCCACGACAAGTGCACGCGTTGAAGTGCAAACTTACCTTAGTGAGCCAACCATTCAACGCTCAGATAATCCACTGCTGTACTGGCAAGTCAACAAACTTAGATTTCCCACTCTGGTTTCTACAGCAGCTAAATTTCTCTGTGCACCTACCACAAGTATTGAGAGTGAGAGACTCTTCAGTACAGCCTCTATTATCATTGATGAAAGGAGAAGCAGGCTGACAGCTGAGAAGGTTGAAATGTTGATCTTTCTGAAGAAGAACCTACCTCTCATGTTAAAGTGAAAAAAAAAGTTACAACTGCATTATTACAAGAATGTTGTTTGCTCTGCTAAAATTGCACCTTTTTTCAGTACCAAAGGGGTTTTGAAATTTGCATAAAGTTGCACTTTTATTTACTTGAATTTTACTTTAAATACTTCAAGATTTAAAATTCTGCATAATGTTGCACTTTTATTTTGATGAATGTTACTTTAAATACTTTGAGATTTAAAGTTCTGCATAATGTTGCACTTTTATTTTGATGAATGTTACTTTAAATACTTTGAGATTTAAAGTTCTGCATAATGTTGCACTTTTATTTTGATGAATGTTACTTTAAATACTTCAAGATTTAAAATTCTGCATAATGTTGCACTTTTATTTTGATGAATGTTACTTTAAATACTTTGAGATTTAAAGTTCTGCATAATGTTGCACTTTTATTTTGATGAATGTTACTTTAAATACTTCAAGATTTAAAATTCTGCATAATGTTGCACTTTTATTTTGATGAATGTTACTTTAAATACTTCAAGATTTAAAATTCTGCATAATGTTGCACTTTTATTTTGATGAATGTTACTTTAAATACTTTGAGATTTAAAATTCTGCATAATGTTGCACTTTTATTTTGATGAATGTTACTTTAAATACTTCAAGATTTAAAATTCTGCATAATGTTGCACTTTTATTTTGACGAATGTTACTTTAAATACTTTGAGATTTAAAGTTCTGCATTATGTTGCGCACTTTCAGGATGGATATTTTGATAGTGGTGACAGCTAAACAGTGCTAAAGTTTAAATAAAGAGATATGCATTGTTGAACTGAGCAATATTTTGGGTGCAGTCTTTTTCTTGCATGCAAGTATAAGAGAATAGTTTTAGTGTTCTGTCTTTTTAAATTTGACTTTGAACTTATACAAAAACAGTTTAAAAAATAGATATATCGGATTTATATCGGTATCGGCAGATATCCAAATTTCTGATATCGGTATCGGTATCGGACATAAAAAAGTGGTATCGTGCCATCTCTAACACACACACACACACATATATATATATGTGTGTGTGTGTGTGTGTGTGTGTGTGTGTGTGTGTGTGTGTGTGTATTGGAGAGAGAGAGAGAGCTATTATCACTGTGACAGTGTTGCAACTACTTGCACCCACATGTAAACTACAAGATCTACACAGCACTGTTTTACTGTTTTACTTACTATTACTTCCTTTTAGTCGTGTGAGGGGAACCTGCAAAGTAAGAATTTCATTGCTCTGCGTAACCATTTGTGTTTTGCGGTGTAGATGATAACAAACTTCTTGAATCTTGAATCTAGCTTTTTGTTCAAGCTAATGCCAACTTATCCCTTTAAGTTTAAACCTGTCTGTCAATGCAAACGTTTACAGCTATATAAAAACCAAAAACTATGTGAATATAAAGATGATTTGGCTTTTCTGTCTAGTCCTCACTCTGCTCATCTGGATATTACTCCTGTCCATTATTATTATGTGTACAAATCTATAGCTAATGAGAAGCTGTCTGTATAAAGTTGTTTCTTGCTCACCCGTACACTGGCACTTTATACTGTGCAACTCTCTTCAAAACATATGAGATAAAAAAAATAAAGCAAAATGTCAAATGTGAGTATTTGGTGGCAAAAAAGTTTAAAAGTTAAACCCTTGTAACACTAAAAGTGTTACGGGGGGTTTGAAAGTTACCAAATCCAGAAAAAGCATCACTAAGTTGGCAAAAATGTATACCCCTGGGAGCCTTTAAGAGCAAAACAGTCTCTAAGTCCTGCTGCTATAACTGCATACTCCCAAGAGCAACTCTCCATAACTAAGAGAAGCCTGCAGAACACTAAAAGTATCACGACTACCACAGCTAACACAATGACATACGTGGTAGACACTGGATTTACATACCAGGTTAGTGAATAGTTGGCATCTACATATTTATTTATATGTGTTTATTATTCATTAAAATGAATAAAATACATTTTCCAACTTTTTCTGTGTTTATAATTTAAAAGACTTCATCCAAAAACAATATTTTTGTCAAGGTCTTTCTTTTGATCCTTTCTTATTATTGTAAGTCTCATTTTCAGCGGGTCCTGTGTGGATTGCCATTCTTTCCTGTTTTCTGTGGTTTTCTGTGTTTTTACTTCCCTCCTTTGTTCTCTTTAATGCATTCCCCTGCACTTTATTACTTGTCTGTCTGTGGTGAGTGTATTTAGTCTGTGTCCATTCTCTCAGTTTTTATCAGGTTGTTGTCTGTGCTTTTCCTCGTTCCTTGCAAAAAAATGACTTTTACAGCAGTGAGGGGAAACTTCACTTGAGTTTTCACTGGTAAAACAGCACTTCTGTACTTCCCTGTGCTGGATTAGCAAGTGTTCTTTCATTATGCCAGCTATAAAAGTTTAGTGTTTCTTGTCACATTTACATTACACAATGTCTCTTGGCTTTCTAAAATGAACTCCATTTCAAATCAGAATCTTTTACCTCGGGGGAATCCCAAATCCCATCTGGAAGTGGGGATGTAACAGATGGCGACTTGAGCCACATTACTGTACACAAAGACAGCTGTTGTCGTCATGCCTGATTTATCTTGACAGTAACCTTTAAAAAGCGACTTCAAGACTGACTCACCTGAGTCCAGAGACGGGGAGTGTGAAGCAGCTCGCTGACAGAATAAATCATCCTTTTTTGACTGATCAGCCACTCCGTCTCTCTGACAGACTGTTTAGGATATCTGAATAGCTGAGTGAAACTTTTACGACTCACTGCTTGCAGAGGACACTTGCTTCTTTAAAAAAATTTAAACTTTTGCGTATTTTACAGAAAACTGATGGTGGAGCTGCATAATGCAAAATTGCTTCTTTACCGTAATACTTAAACTCACGGACTGTTGCCACACTTAAATCCTGCAGATGCTACATTTTTATATGAAGTTTTAGTCAACAGAAATCGCTGCACCTAAGTAGCTGGTGCTTAACCAGCAAAAGACATTTGTAACATATTTGTATAATATGATTTTATGTCAATATTAACTGTGTTGAAGACAAACATCAAGTATGGTTAAACCAGCTAACCTTTATTTAACCAGACAAATATAGAACATATTCTTATTTACAGATGAATCCTGGGAAAGGGTAAAGCTTCTTAAGGATGTAGAGGTAAGTATAAAAAGAAATATCAAACTAGAGTTCCACTCATGTCTGCATACTGAAACTGACTTTCAGTTTCACTAGCTATTTATCTTTCTTTTCACTTCCTGTTTGATTAAGGTTTCCTAGGAAACTATGATCTTTTTTGGGCTGGAAGGTCGAGGAGTCCTGACTTATCTGTTATATGATCAGTTTTCTGAAAAGAGCAACAATAAAAATACAAGAATAACTAGTGTTACCATCTGTTTATCTCAGAAAACAAACATTTGTTTATGATTACTTTTTGGCCATATGACACAATCAGAGTAGCACACACTGCTCCAAAATAAAACACATCGTTTCTGCATGCTCTGAAATTTAACATTGATTCTATGCTGGTTGTTTGAATGGGTTTCAAAGTTAATGAAAGTGAGAGAAAAGGCACCAGACACATAGCAGAGGGGACGTTCATTCTCAAAATTTGATGGAAGTATGTTGCCAAATTTTAAAGTGCTTCAAAACGGAGCCTCTATGCTATTCCATTTTAAACAGGACAGCACTCGTGTGACTGTGGCATGGAAGATTGATATAATCATATGTAATATGTGACACCATCCAGAGTCTGTAAAAGCTTCTATTTGGCATGTCACTAAAGCATAACCCAAACCCTTAAATGAGTTGCTGGTGACCCGGTGGACAGTAAGGGACTAACAATTGCCTAATCAGGTATTAATTAAATTAAGAATTCTATCGTCCGATAACGATATAAATCACAAAAATGTAACATTTTCTGTAAATTCTGTGAATCTCGGGCAGCTCGACTTGCGGGAAGTGTTTCCAGCTGCGCGTCATGTAGCTGGAGTCGAGTGTTTTAACAGATGCATGAAACGATACATTTTTAGACATAAGTTGTAACGGCCACCGTTTTCTTTGTGAGTATTTATTACACGGCGTGCTGCGGGGAAAAGCCTGTTCTAACGTTTGAGTCTAAGGTTTATTTTTTAGCACCTGGTGGCTCTTTTTTACTTCTCATCTGTAAATAATCTGCTCTTTCACGTGATTCAGTTTATTTTGAAAAGTCTCAGGATCTTGAGCTTTATTGTGAAAGGTCTATGTGGAACAGAAACAAGCGGACACGTGATGGTTTTACCATCGTTGACAACGCATAAAAACAGGCGCTTGTCCGTCCGTAGTGTGGTTATATTAAATATAAGTGAAAGAGAGAAATTAATTTAGCCACTACAGTGACCATCAAAACCATGAAAAAATATTGCCGTAAACAGTTTATTTTGCGACACCACGAAACAAACGATAGTGTAAAATAAAACGATAGACGTTTTTATATCGTCATCCGATATATATCGTTATATCGAACAGCCCTACATGAGAGACATCTCCATTAGGAGGTAAGATAAAGATCGCTATTTTACATGTTTATAGTGAAATAAATGTATATAAAAAAATATACATTAATTGCCTCAAGGCAACACTGCGCAGTTAGCCCAGTTTTTTTCAGGCAATATAATTCATTAGCATATGTGTGTAGAGATGTGTTTGTGTGCATTTATATGATCATAGTCAATGTTTTTTACTTTACAATCTACTGATAATTACAGGACATAGACGTAAAAAGCTTTTATGAAAGGAAACCAAGGGAATGTGCACTTTCTGTCCTCAGAAAGTGAGGACAGTGAGCTTTCAGGGAGTGACAGTGAAGTAGAGGAGTGGATCCCTGAATCAGGTTTGAGGGACACTTAAGAGCTCAGGGGTCAGGGGGTAAAGTAATTGTGTGTGTGTGTGTGTGTGTGTGTGTGTGTGTGTGTGTGTGTGTGTGTGTGTGTGTGCGTGTGTGTGTGTGCGTGGGGTTATGGTCAAATGTTGGATGTATTTTGGTGTTTTATTGTTCTGTGAAATGTTTACATTGTTTATTTGTTGTTTATTTATTTGTTCATCCTTGTTGTACTAATAAAACTTATTATAGAATAACTTGGTGTTTGACTGCCCTAGTTGCACAGTGTTGCCTTGAAGCAACAAACCAATATCTGTTTGGGGGGGGGGGGGGGGCGCAGGGTGTCAAATTTTATGATTGATATATTATTAGGGACCCTAAAGCTCCCCCGAAATAGGGAGAAATGTTTTTTCCCCAGAAATTAAAAAGTCACCCTGCAATAATACAAAGATAACATAGAAAATCCCATCACTGAGACGAGCCCCCCGTGAGCACACGCTTTGGCAACAGTGGGAAGGGAAAACTCAATTTTAACAGGAAGAAACCTCCAGCAGAACCAGGCTCAGGGAGGGGCGACCAGCTGGGGGTGAAGGGAGGAAGACAGGACAAAGACACACTGGTCAAAGCATAGGTGTAACCTACTTGATAAGATATAAAAGTTAGCAAGAAAAGATGGGATGCAGGTTTATTATGACAAACTAATGATTTTCCTTCACTTCCAAAATAATTACTTTATTGTGATTAATATATGAGTATAGTAGCGAGCTCTAAGGGACAGCGAAATTCATTTAATTCAGGGTGACTCTGAGAAAGTCACAAAGCACAACAAATGCTTAAACATAAGCACATGATTTTGTAACACATAATGTGCAAGAAAAAACATTACCACAGTGCCAGTTTTTGAAAAAAGAAAAGAGAAAAAAAATCTTGAGCCAGATGTTAAAGAGTTGCAAAATCTTTCATGCCTTTCTTGTGCTACCCTGATATGATATGCCAGGCTGCTGATAAACTTCATTATCAGCAGCCTGTCGAGAAGCCCTGCGAGAATCTCCTTCTATCTTTGCTTTACGGTTTTCAGAAGCTACCTGTCTGTAGTCTGCAGTGTTTCTATCTGAAGATAGCATGTTATCTGGAATAAGGGCACTTTCACACCCCAACAGATAACTTCTCCTTAGTTTATCATCCTACAGTACATATGCTACAGAAGACATGGCAATGTCCTGCAGAAAAATCCTTCCCTATTATAATGAATTACTTTGCAAATGGCCTGAAAATAAATCAAATGTGGTGCACAGAAATTACCTAGTCACATTCTTTCATCACAATACTTATTAAAACCAGCCTCCTAACAAATGAACATTTTATCATCCACATGCTCAATAAAAATGAAATGTGCTGAATGCACACACACACTAACAGAGTAACCCTCTACAGTCCTGCATGCTAACATTCTTCATTCGTAAAAGGCCAAAAGTATTTAACACAGGGAGGAGTAACAGGAAATGAATGAAAAAGAAAATAATGTTGTCCTCTATGGATAGCTTCCAATCTCAGTAAGGAGTATGGCCACGTTGATTGGCAGGTGACACAGCCAGTGTTTGGTAGGCCTCATGCACTACTCTGAATAATTAAAACTGGACCTCTTTCCTGAGTGTGTGCGTGCTGTTGGTGCCTTTCGGAGCATTTTTAATGAATAACCCTGGCTATTATCATGGCTTCTAAGCCATAATATTATGCTTCCTGTGGGTGGCTGTAGCTCAGGGGGTAGAGCTGGTCACCTACTGACCAGAAGGCTGGTGGCTCAATCCTAGTCTGTTCCAGTCTGCAAGATACTAACCCAAGTTTCTCTTCGATGCATCCATCAGAGCATGAATGGGTGTGAATGGGTGAAAGCACAAGTTATGTGAAGTGCTCAAGATAGAGTAGAAAAGCATTATATAAGAACCAGTCCATTTACCATATTGTTGGGGTCTCTAAACCGTTCAAACAATAAAACTCAATTTCCTATGACATAACTAAATATAGCACATTCCAAAAGGTCAATTCTGTTCATCTGGACGCAGCGTTTTCAGTGGGAGAAACGTTTCATCACTCATCCAAGTGACTTCTTCAGTCTCAGCTGAGCACAAAAAGTAATGACTTTTGTGTTTAGTCGATTACTTGTCACTGTTTTTGAGGGTAAAACCCACATACTAAACTCTGCTACTCAACCCTACAAATGTGGCACCATTTAAGGGGACATAAGCAGACTTTCCAAACGTATAAGATTTAGATAAAGTAATAGCCAACCCCAACTCCACAACATGGGTTGGTTGCTAACATATTTTCAGAATAATTGACCCAAAGTTCCTATTATAAAACTGCTAATTTATGGAAAAAATGAAATTAAAGAATTTGGTCATTATGTTTAAACTGGTTGTGTGCACCCCCACCTCCCTTACTCGAATGTTCCCAGTCACAATGGACCAGTCAGTTTTAACAAGTCTTATATTAACATAACAAACATTTTTCACCACCAAATTCAGTTCAATGGGTAGTTCAGTGAGTCGTTCACTGAGTCATTCAGTGGGTCGTTCAGTTGGTTTCATTTATTTGGTCATTCACTGGGCCATTCAGGGGGTCAGAGGCCAAAGGGGGTGGGGGGTGGGTGGATTCCCATTCATTTCCTATAGTGGTCACTTTTGACTGGGAACACCACAAATGAAATAATGTTGATTAAATAGTTGATTTTAAATCAAATCCTTAGTCAGACTATACAATACATTATAAACACATATAATGTTAAATGATCCTGTCTTATACAGGATCATTTTATCGATTTACAGTGTTCAGGTCATGCTATTAATTGTCACAATGCTTGTATTTTTCAATCCGGTTGTTAAGTGATGACATGATGATGTTTATATTATGCTAACATAGCTGTGTCGCTAGCGGTCACGTAGCACATGCATATACCAGCTAGCCAAACTTCAGTAACCCTACAAACGTCACTGCTGTTTAGTTTTCTGTCTTCATTTATGTTGGAAGTGATAGCAGAGCTGTACGTTTTAATTTGTTTTCAAAACCCCGCAGTCAGGACATGCTATATTGTATTTAGATAGAAGCTAGCGAGCTAACTCCCTGCTAACTTCTAACTCCGTTAAATGTCATAAATTCCGTTTTCATGGATGCCTGGATGTTAAACTCAATTGTTACACCTGGTAGAGCAGAACGCTGATCATTTTATTAAAGATGAAAGACTTTAGACAGTTTTTCAACTCTCAGTAATGCCATAGTGATCGTTTGATATATGGACCTGCAGCGGAGTTTAGGCCCAGACACGGCTAGTGACGTCAGACTGAACAACCGGATAGTGTAGCCACTGCACATGTAACTCTGTATCTCTAAGCCCTTCAGGCCACCAGTGTCTGGTTCTGTTGCTGCCTCGTGCTACACACATCCTTAAAAAAAAAAAACAGCTCACGTGTACCAGCAATAGATTATTTATCTCTCAGTCCCATATGAAAGGCTTTGACCAGCTAAATATAACTGAGTCAGCGACGTTGCGGTCTACCATCTGTGTAACTACCACGTCCTGTCATTCAAACTACAGCCACATTTTTGTGTCTTTCTTTTTCAATGCTATAACTTTTTTCAATGTAAATAAATACCATAGAAATGTTATTTCTAAATCTTTGAAACAAAAACATTACCAACAAAGAAACATCTCAAATCAAAGCAGCTGACACAGGTGGCCAGAAAGAATTTATAAGGTCCTGCGAGGGAGCTGAGCGAGCTCAGGGTGAAGGATGGTGGTGATGGGTGGGAGACTGCTGTGAGCGGATGTTTGCCATGGGAGGAGTGTTTGACTCCTATTCCAGACACATCCTGGACTCACTAGTTCTGTGCCTGCTCTGACACCAAGGGACATGTGGCTGTTTTTTCCATACACATGTGACATGACTGGTATTTAGAATGGGACAGAGAAAGTGCAGGCAACTTTGTACAACTATACATCAGGAAGGCAGTCTTAAATGACTGTAATAAATGAATAGATGAATGTGGTATTTAAAATTATTTATGAGGTACTACGAATGTTAGTTCAAGCATATGCAATTTACATCAAAAACATCGTCAACATAATGTTTCTAGACTCTCAGGAATAAACGTCCAATACGTCCAATACAAGAAGATGCCAATGTGTCCGCAGACACTCGACAACACTCTTCAAAAGGTGCGACTTTTATTTCAAAGGCAAACTACTGTTACTTCTCCTGTTTCCAGTTTAGGACACACTTTCACAGTTTCACTACGACTTGGAGAGCAGTTGGTGAGTGTTTGCAGACATGTCAGTGTCATCCATTAAAACTACAGTGAATACAGTGTCAAAGGTTTTGACAACAGGTTGTATCACATCAATACAACTGGCAGAAACCTCAAACAAATATGTGCATGATGTCAAAGAAACCAGAACAGTTATGTTAGAAATAAAGTAGATATTTCTGCATTAATGTAACGCAAAGAATCTCTGTGAAGGATGTTTTCATGATGTTAGCATGTAGCAGGCATTCATAAATAGGTCGGCTTTTCCCATACATGTTGCAGGTAACATTTCCCAGATGATTCTGCATAAATCCAGTAAAACAGGCCCACTGGATTATTACTTCTAATGGATTTCAATAAAATACTTTGCTATTGGCTGTTTAGTAATACAGTGGAACCCCGACTCGTTCCAGAGGGTCTTTCGTAAGTCAAAATTTTCGAAGCACCTTTTTCCATCGCCTTTTGAGTGAGGCGATGCTGGCTGAAGACGAAGTTCTTGGTGGAGGCTGAAGAAAGCATACGTATGCATGCATACATACGTACGTGTACATGTACATAACATTATGGAATTTAATTCTAAACATACTAAAACTTACATTTATGTTAATTAATGTACGTATGTACACTGTGCAATGATATTTCATATTTATGCCTTATGCCGGCCCCATTATGAATGAACGATAGGCTAATTGCAAACGAAAAGCACACGAAATAGCGCACTGCAACAACAATACGTCTTTCACGTGGAACAGCAAAACACATTTCTGAAACGGATACACGGGCATTTTGCCGTACCACGGGCAGAAATATTGCCGTTAAGTGCCTTCGTAACTTGAATTTTTTATTAAATGGTGTCTTCGTAAGCCGGGGTTCCACTGTACCAGCATTGCTACACAGGAGTGAAACATATAGAATGTCAAAAGTGCCTTGAAAGATCAACATTGTCTTTGAATCATAAAGAGACAAAGTACTACTAATATAATTTACATGTTACGATATGCTAAGATATTTCAGGTTATTTATCTTTTATTTTTGGAAATTGATTGTTTATTAAATGTGAGTGCTGCATGGATGTCAAAGTACTTAATTACATTTAAAAAAGACAATTTTCAGTATAGTATATACAAGTATATCTTACCCATGAAATAAAATGGGTTTTAGAGCTGTGGTGTAAACCGACTAAAGTTATTAAAAAGGGGAAGTGATTAATCTTACATATCTCTACTGCCAAGGTCAATTTGCTACAATGTAATGGAAAATGTTAAGTTCAGAAAGATGACACCGACCCAGTAAGGAGCAAAGCAGTTATGAAAAATTCCTCCTCTTTAGGACAAGAAACAAAGTTGCTCAAAATGTTCCTACTGCTTCAGAAGTTTACTTTTACTATTTGATTCATGATAATAATGTTTTTTTTAAGTTACAAGGCTGTCATTAGAAACAGAATGAAACAGAACGTTTTTACACTTGGCTGAGGTAGACATGGTAAATGGTAAATGGCCTGCATTGGTATAGCGCTTTTCTAGTCTCTAAGGACCCCAAAGCGCTTCACACTACCAGAATCATCAGAATCAGAAACTTTATTGTCATTGTCATGAGAACAACGAAATTAAGAATGGTCCCCGATCATTCACACACTGGCGATGGCAAGCTACATTGTAGCCACAGCTGCCCTGGGGTGCACTGACAGAGGCGAGGCTGTGTGACATGAGACACATCTACATTTTTGCCAGGTCTAAAAATTATTTTGTACAAGCTTTTTGTTAGTTTAACCCCAATTTTAATCCAAGTTTCATATGGAAATTGTACTAAAAAATCCATGCTGCCGTTTATGTTTGTATGCTAAAAAAAAGCACAAATTAGGATCCAGAAGAAAACATGCATAGCAAGGCTTGTGTAATCTTTTTTTTTTTTTTACTCACCCTCCTCGGGTTTGATGGGTAAAACAGGGCGATCTTCCTCAATCTCTTTCACTCCTTCCTTTTCCTCCTGTCTTCCTTCACCATGACGGTTAATCACCATCTGATTTGGCTCTCCACCAGGCTGACTTTCTTCCAGTGTAACTCTCATTGGTGGCTGGGTGGTGGTGATAGACTGGAATACAGGTGTTGTCAGGGATTCAGGCCGCCTTTGGGAAGGAGTGACGGGCTCAGAAGTAGTCTTTTCATAAATGCTGGTTGGAAAGCTGCTCTCTGAGTCCTCCTCGCTTCTCTCTTGCACTGTGTCGATAGTGTAAGGCACATCCTTTCCTTCAGGCCCAGACACATTCTGAAAAGTTACTATTTCTTCCTGCTTCTCCCCCTGCATCTCTTCCTCATTCAACCTTTCCTTCTCATAAACTGTGAGTAGCTTCTGCGTTTCCTTTGGACCATTTGAATTTGCCTCAGGATGGATGGGAACCTCTGAGCTTTCCATGGTGTACAGTGGAAAATGTACTGTATCTGATCCTCTCTCTTGACTGGATTGGATCTCTGTACCCCTCTGTGGAAGACTCACATTGGTCTGACTGATAGAACCCCTCAGTGCCACGCTATCTGATGTATTTTTGTTATGTGCCTTAGTTTCAGTGCCTCTCTGAGGATAAATGGCACTTTCTGAACCCGCATGTGGATACTCAGTATGTTTTTCACTCTCTAATTCTCTGTGTAATGGAAATACGACACTACCCAAACTCTTGTGGCCATGCAATGAATCGTCTAAATCTGTCTGTGGACGTAAATTATTAAAAAGGACACCTTGCAAACTTGTTAGACCCTGCGAGAACTGCCAAGAAGATGTGGCACGCATATTTGACATGTCAGTAGTCTGCTCTAGTCTCAGGGGACTTTCTGTCACTTCTTCTCTGCCTGAAGGATGGTCACGAACTCCATATCGTTCTCTCAGCGCCTGCTTGCCTTGCCTGTCAAAGCTCTGAAGAGAAGAGATGCGGTCAGGTTTGACAGAGCCTTGGGACACAGATAGAACTTTTTTAAAGGAAGAGGAAGATGGGGTGGGAAACAGCAAAGACTGTGGGTAGGTCTCTGGAAAGTCTGTAGGACCATAATCATAGTCTTCTGGTTTCTCTTTATCAAGCGGTGACAATTTAAAGAGAGGAAGATTTCCATTAGGAAGGTGATAAGGAGTGGCAAATTGATCTGTGTGGCCTTGTTGATCAAACCTGTATGGGAAATTATCATGCCTGATGACTGTATTATCCTCTGTGGGTGCAGCTAACATGGGTTTATGAACTTGCTGCGGATCACAGTCTGGTACCGGGTAGCACATGAGCTTCCCCCCTTCATTAGGGCAGTGGCAAACACGGCAAGGGTCAATGTGGAAGGAGTATCCAGCCTCAAACTTTTGTCCAGCATGAACACATCCAACTCGTTCGCACTGCATGCAGCCATCTGCAGGCTCGGAAACCTCGATGCAGTTTGGTGGCATATCAGGACAGCTGATGAAGTGGCAGCTGATCCGGCCCCCTCCTACAGGACAGGAACACTCGGTGCTACCATAGTCAACAAAGTAGGAGTCTCCCTCGGGCACCTTGCCATTCTTGAACCCAGCACTGATGCAGTCGTAGTACTGGTATCCCTCGCACGCACATCCTTTTTGTAAGCACGAAGCACAACAGGCACCGCTCTCCAGGACTTCTTCGATACAGTTGTCCAGCAGGGGACAGTTTGTGCCAGTGCAATCAAGCTGGCACAAACAGACACTCGAGTAGAAAAAAAACAGCGCACACTGCAGTAGTACTACTTCAGCTTGAGCCATGGCACCTGGTATATGTTCAGTAATGATGAAGATCAAGTCTTTAGATTATCTTTAATGACTCATGCGAATCACCTCTGCTCTGCAAGAAACAGGGAAAAAAGACAGAAAGACAGGTTTATTTCTCAAAATGCAAGAAAATCAACCTCTGGCTTCCCAGTTTAGCGCATAAGAGTCCAATTTTTACAGCCTTGCCATCTTTTTAACATTAAGACTACATACTTGTCATTATCATCAGCTGGAGTGCACTGTTATGAATCATTATGCAGGCTGTGATGATGAAACCTGGAATCTGCCCAGCTTCTAAATTTCTAGTGCATCTGTGATTATCTCCATAAAAACATTCCTCTCATAATCTTGTGTTGCAATCAACCTCTAGCAGTCTAATAGCTGAACATACATGAGATGCCTCATAACAGTCTGGCTGCTGAGTTTGTTGGAAAGTCATTACACTTTAAGAAAAGCACATTCTCTAAGGTAATTAGCAGGGTAGGGACCAAAGTGCTTGGCCTCCTTTAAATAATGATTCTTGTTGGAAGTTTCAGACTCAAAGTGATTTTATTTACTTTATTATTTCACTTCATCAGGAAGGAAAAAATCTTTCACTTATTTTACCATACAGAATGTGCCAAAAACCCATGCTGCCTTACACTACATGTTCTAACTTTGAGAGCGTTCCAAGAACTACATATTATGCTTTTGTAAAAATGCTTTTGGACTGATCTAATTCATCATCAGCGATACTAGGTACATTTTTCCCTGACCTTTAGGTCATCTCTGCAAATAAATACACCCTCCCTTCTTGGACTGACATTACGTTTCTAAGCACTGAATTCCACAGAGAATTCCTATGAACATTGTTGTCAGGAAAAAAAGAAATTCTGCTCCAAACAAGGACCCGCATCGTCTGTTAATCCCACCTGAGTCATGAGTAATACATCTGATGAGCAAAACAGCTCATGGCCTAAACAGATTTGAACTGCTTAGCTCATTATATGTTTTAAATTAAAAACTAATTTCTTTAATTTGTTTTGTTGTTTATTTGTTTGTTTGTTTGTTTGTTTTACCTCATGCCATAAATTCTCAATATAAAACTTTATAAATAAAAACACAAATCAAAATGTTGGCATTAAAGCCAGTGTCAAGAAACTATCAGAAGCATTTATCACTATGATTTTTCAAAAAAGTTCCCGGAGGTTTGGAGGAAATTCCTGTCAGAGCCTGCCATAAAGTGAATCACAATTAGGTGGTTAAAATCTGACTCCATCATAATTATATGGGTCCAGAAAGTAGGGGAACTACACAAGATCGAAGCCAAATTTATATAAAGTAGAGACCTGTAATGAGCCAATTATTGCAACGCTGTTATTCACTCTGTGGCAACTGTGTATTACACTCTCTTAGAACCCTTTTCACCAACACAGTACTGGGGCCTAATCCAGAGCATATTTCCATTCGTTTTAGCTGCAAACATGAGTGGTGCTAGTGTCGAAAAGCAGGCAACAGCACAGGTCCTTGAAATTTCTGGTTTTAAACCACCAATGTGAACAAGTGTAGCTGGAGCTACCGCAAGAAACTTTCCCCCATTTGCTGGAAATTGTACCAACTTTTGAAATGTGATGCTAGCAACATTTGCCTCTGAAATGCAGGCAAGTTCTCAAAAGGCATCAAGGCTGAACTCTTTCCATCTCACAGCATCCTAATGGAAAAGAGGTGCACAATGCTAGCCCCTTTTAACTGCCCCTTTTCATACAGATGTATCCGATGTAATGCAATAGCAGCTTACTTCATGCTATTCTGGAGGCTTTCTGTTACCACACCTACAAGTTGGCTCATGACAGTGTGTCAGTGAAAGTGTCATGCACCTTTACTGCAGCAGACACAATAAAAGCTGGCAAGGAACGGCTGCAGAGGAATGGAAATACAGCAGCCTGGTGTTTCCCAGAGCTGTGAGGGAGGGGGGGGGGATTCCTTCATTTCTGCCTGCCAAAACACACACACACACCCACCTACACACACACACACATACACCTATACACACACAGCTGAAGTAAGTAATGCATCGCTCTGACAAGGCCTGACAAAATAGTGTTTACTTTAAAAAAAGTTTTCAGTACCAGTCTTCATCTGTGCAGTGCAAACTCGCTTTGGAGAGCAGGCAGAAATATTCATTTACAGCGTTAGACGTTAAGAAAAGTCCCCCTCAGTAAACTCGCGACCATATGGTGCAAACAAACTGTAAGCAACTCTACAATTTCGCCGCTGTTTTAATCTGTCTTCATCGCATCTGTAACTTTCTCTTGATAAATGAGTGCGGCTACAGCGGATTCAAACAGAAGGGTTTCGAAAGACTTTGCATCTTTTCGCACAAACAGCAGCAACCTGTCTTCACCTGATAACTGTGGGAAAAAAGTTGCTGCAACACCGCATTCAGACACGGAACAAACGTGAACACCGGAGAAAGTTTGGAAAAGCTCATCTGTGCTGAGCGACGCGTAAAAGTTCTCAGCGCAACATCCATGGAATTAAGCTCAGCCTGATTTTAACGACGGCGCACAGGCTGGCGACGAAAAGCTGCAAATACTGTTTAAGGAATAAAGCCGGGCAGAGACGCTGCTTTGTGTTACCTTGTAGAGAGCCGCCGGTCCTCTGTGCGCCTCCAAATGTGAACCTTTTGACCATCGACGTGCTGTTGGGACCAAGCAGGCAGGCTGAGGGGGAGGTACAAAAAGTTTCCCTGCTGGAGATCCCATCCTGATCCATAATGAAGAGCAGGCTCTGCGGGCATGGGCCCACACAATACAACTGCTAAAGATTTGATTTGGCAGGACAGGTGTTAAAAATAACGAGTTGTTATTACAGTAATTAAAGAGTGAATTAAAACCGTGCCTATAAAGCAGACACAGGGCTCTTTTCAGGAGGACAATGCCCCTGGACTTGTTTCCAGCCCCCTTTTTCATTTCTATATTGAGGAGACTGACAAAAGTCTCACATTGACAGGTGACAAAGTAAAGTAAAGTAAAAACCTAAACCACTGAGGCCTACAGTGAGGGCTGCTCTGGTTCTGGTTATGCTGCCATGGTTTGGATCCTTGTCCTCTTACAGGGAAGCAAACCAGTCAAAGGCAGTTCTGAATGATCGCTTTTATTCTTGTATGAAGCATCTGATTTCTCCGAGGATGACATGCATAGAGCACGTAGCATCACCGAATGTTTGACGAGACCTGAAAAAATGTCAGTGTACAGTTTTATATATCATAGAGATGTTATGTCTATAATGTCTTGCTTTTTTTTGCTTTGAGTGCTGACCAATCATATTTGATATTTGGTTATGTGCAGGTAAACAGTCAACATAAAGAGCAAAAACAGTTGACTGCATTGGCATAAATACAACCTGGAAGCCATCAGCGTTAGGAGAATGACACACAGGAAATGGTCCAGAGATGAATCAAACCCAGGCCCCTGCAGCATTTCATCAGGTGAGCTGAACCAACTGAGGTGCAGTGGCACCCGGGCAGAGGAAAGCACTGTTTTGGAAACAGGTTTGTGTCTGATTAAACCTAACAAAAGAGTGTTTTAACATTCAGACAGGCTATATGTACCCACACAGATTTGTTATGGGTCGTTCCAGAGGTTTAACTGATCAGATAAAGCTTCATAATCAAGACACTGAGAAAAAGATTGATGCGTTCACGTTGTTCGGTAAAGGGCTGTAAAGAGCCCAGCAGTAATTACAGTCCTGTCCACCTGTCTACCTGCCTGCATGGCATCTTTTAGGTCGTTCTCTTTAACAATTTATTTTCACACTTTTTCTTCTTCTAAGGCAAAAAAAGCACTCGAGTACATGTAGTAGATCACAGTTCACACATCACTGTTGCTGCAAACTGTCTTCAGGTCCGTTGTATGGTTGGTTTGCTGCAAATTCAAGCTGATATATGTTCAATTCACCAATAAACAGTCTGTAAGCGGCTCACAGTACAACATTAAACCATCTGGGTGGGTTTTAGGGTGTGGATTCTGTGGATAAAACTTGTTCCACACGACATTTCCTGGGAAAAAGTTGGATTAATGCCTTGGACTCTTTGGTGAGTTCCTCAAGATGTTCCTGAGCAGTGTTTGGGAATGCTGCTGCTGTCAGAGAGTGTCGTGGAGTGCATGTGTATTACAGGATAACATTGTCTCTAACGAGATGATCGTTTTTATTGATATTATATTCATATTCTTTTTATTCAAAAGCATCTCTCAGCAGTTTCTATCTTGTTTTGTGGTCTTCTAATGAGGACGCACCGCTGCTAAAAGCTACTGATGTGTTTAGTGACCAAAGATGATTTAGTATAGTCGGTTCGTGTTGAGAACTTGTTGTTACACATCTGTTTTCTGTTGTTTGTCAAGAAATATAGAGTGGTGGCTTGTAATTTCTGCTAATTGTAGTGTTTATGTTAACCTCTTGACATCTACCAGATCACTGGGATGGGGAGGGTTGGGTTGTTGTTTAACAACATGCTAAACAAATATAGTTTTAGAAACTTAAAGATCAAACTTGTTCAACTTCCTTACTCTGTGTTGTAATATTGCCTTCTGGTATACCAAATATGGGTGGAGTTTCCAGAAACCCATTGGAAATTTCTCAAAATGTCCCTTTTGTGGAGATCAAGAATTTTGGCAAATGTACAAAATGATTATTTCCTAATATTCCACATATACCAGAGTCATCATCTACTTTGACAGGAAGGTGCTGAACTGAATGCATTCTGCTATCTTTCTCCTCTCATAGCTTGCTTTGTGCAGTAAAATATTATATGAGCAGTGCAACTGTGTTTCTGGACTCCCTCATTTTTCCTTCAGAGCCATGTTGTTGGTCCCCAGAGTAAACTTAAGCCTCTGTCCACTGCTGCATCTTGAAGGGTCTCGCATGTACCTCTTAAATTGAAGGCTGTAACCTTGGTTAAACAAGAACCGTGTGCTCACTTCATAACTCATGATGCTGTCTGTCTCCTGCCAGTTGCACATCATTCATGACACAAGGCCATGAGCTATCTTGACTGCACACAATGGACCAATCTCCTTCAAACACAAGTCTGTTTTGGATTACCTGTCTGAGTACACGACTCCCTGGAGGCATAAATATACATGTAATCCATCTGAGCGTGTCTCTGCATTCACACATGTTAAAGAACTAACTTAGCTTTAGCCAATTTTCATATGTTCTCAGGGAGCATGACCCTTAAACAGCAACTGGGATAAAGCTAAGCAAGTTTACAGCTAGGCCTATCTTGTGTCTTTTATTTGAAGTATCCCTCTTGGGCGTCATTTTAAATTTATCATAAATTAGGAGTGTGGGTTCAAAGAGCACAGGGAGACCAAGTGTTTGGGTGGAAATGTGGCATGCATGACATTTGAATGGACTCACTCATCATGCTGCAGCAAAGTAACACAA
Source organism: Copadichromis virginalis (assembly GCF_057382275.1). Lineage (NCBI taxonomy): Eukaryota > Metazoa > Chordata > Actinopteri > Cichliformes > Cichlidae > Copadichromis > Copadichromis virginalis. The sequence continues at coordinate 6,285,522 of NC_140622.1, forward strand.
TCGTAAGTCTGGACGACACCCAGCAGCTCATATAAAAGTCCTAATGAGGAACTGTCAGGGCCTGAGGTGAAGTGGTGTGATAAACACATCGGCCCTGATCGCAGATAAGGCCGCTGCCAGGGGAGTGGGCCTGCTTTCAAGTGGAGATGAAAGATGAGGTAAAACAATAGATTCAGAGTGTTCAGAGCTGGGTCAGTGGAAGGACATGTCAAAACTTGCTAGTAGGTCTACTTTAAAAAAAATAAAATCTGCTGTACCCTGGCCCAGCTGTCTTGTTTTTCCACATATAAAAATAGATTTGTCTGTGCCACTCCTTTGAGTTAAATGCAGCTTTGTGTGATGTCGTACAGATGACACAGTGTACGATAACAAGATGAAAAACAGAGCTTGCCATGGTGTAGAGAACAAACTTGGGTTTTGCATGGACATAACAAGATCAGGCTAAGCCTGCTATAAAACACTGAGTGGGACTTCAAAACACATGAGTGAGATTTGTAGAAGCCCAGTGTGATAAAGGCAACGCAGCCAGACACAGATGAGCCTTTAGAAAGGCTGGAGCTGAGGCTCAGACAGACATACTTCACATGTGGGGTGACTCGTGAGCATCTGGCTCAGGGTTTGCTGGTGTCCTTGTTGTATGGTTTAGTGATCACATGGGGGCCAAACTGTTAGAACCAAAGGTTAAAATGACCCAGGATGATGTGGAATAGCAGGTTTAGTGCATAATTCCTGGTTGAATCCTTGCACTTCCCTGTATGATACTCACATAACTTTCAAAAGTAGATTTTTATTGATATTTCCGATAAAGTACAGAGACGTGATTGTACGTCACTTGTTTATTTCAATTATCAATAGCTTATTTTTCATATACTGCAGCCTGTCACTGCTTTTAGTTAATGGTGCTACTCCAGAAATACCCTTTTTTGTCTTTCTCCTCATAAAAAGTCAATAAAGTTGTGACGTTAATGCTGCTGTTAACGTGGGATCGCTTCACTCTCAGAGATCTAGAAAGACACGAGAAAAACAGGAGAGGAGAGGAAAATGAGAAACTGTCTTCAAAGAAGAAGAAACGTGACATTCATAGAAGAAGAAACGTGACATTCAAAGAATTCTCAAAATGAAATTAATGAAGAATTCTATCATTCTAAAAGTGGCAGCCTGTCACCAAAGAGCCAATAAACAGCTCAAACAGGAAACACATGAACTCTCTAGTGGGCTGACGTGGAATGTGTAGCAGCAGGCATATCTGCTACAACATGAATTTAGATTTGTTCCGCTGTCTGGTGGGAGACACCAAAGATGTTGCTCCTGTTAGTGTGTCTTTTGTCATGTCTCCCTCCCATCACCTCCAACTGGTTCCAACAGTTGGCTGCCCCTCCCTGAGCTTGGTTCTGCCAGAGGTTTCTTCCTGTTAAAAAGATGTTTTTCCTTCCCACTGTCACCAAGTTCTCGCTCAAAGGGGTGCGTCTGATTGTTGGGGTTTTCTTTGTATTATTGTCGAGTCTTTACTTGACAATATAAATCACCTAGAGGTGACTGTTGTTGTTATTCGGTGCTATATAAAAAACTGAATTGAATTAAATTTAGTGCCATTTTGTTCCTACACCCGCTAATTGTGTTGTTTAATCACCATGAAGCCACATTTAGTGAAAAGCAAACAAAGCATATCTGCACAAACACCTCATAACAACTATCATGCATGGTGGGTGGTGGAGGGATGATGATTGGGGCTTGTTTTGTTGTCACAGGACCTGCGTATCCTGTAAACACCTTTGTATACTAAATCTTTCTAGAGGCAAAGCTTGACTCAGCCAGACTCATGCAAGAGGACAATAATCTAACGCTCACCAGCAAATCTGCAAGTTATTGTTATTTCTTGTACAAGGTGTTGAAGCATGGGGCACATTTACACAGTTTCAGCATTTTGGCCTCATTTTTATTGAATAAATAATTAATTTCAGTTCAATTTAATCAAAGCGCTTAAGCACACCGCACACATATCAGCACACATATGTGTTGCTGAGGTTGTGAATAAATAATCATTTTAGAACCTGGTCAGGACCAGATGTTATGATGACGATGATGATGAGTAATAACAATAATAATAATATTATATTGTCTTTTAGTTTGCTTCTTTGGCTACACATGACTCCCTATTATTGCCTTTTCAAAAAGCTATCTCAGACCACACCAAAAGACAAGCTGGTTCACATTAGCCACCTAATCATGCAGTCCCCTCATTACACAGGGCACACGGTGCACCTCAAACACCAGCATCTGCTCAGGAGTTCACACATGGGTCACCAAAATGCTGCATGTGACGTGATCATCATGCAAATGATCTACACATCCTGTCTTTATCATGTGTTATTGCTTTCTTAATAGTTTATACGCATTTCTGTTGATGTCTCAACTGACTCTAGTTTGCCTGGAATGGCATTATTTAATTATGGGTGGAAATACAGTGAAACATAATGGAGATATTTAATTTTTGGAATGTTTTTGATTCAGTCCGTCTGCGTGTTTCTGGCTAAAAGATTAAATGCATTAAATTGCTTCCAGGCTAACTATGTTCAGAGTGTAATGTGTACTCAAAGTATAAATAAAATATTATGGGAACATTTTTTCCAAATCACTGATTGACGGGGAGACTAAAAGGTTTTGGGAATTTCTGCCAAAACCTTTTAGTCTGCAAATTCTTGTAGAACACGAAGGATTAGAACACGTATCCTCTGAAGTCAGTGACTGACAGCATCATGGCAGCACTATAGAAATATGTAGCCTGCGCACAAAGAGTCAGCACATAGGCTCAGAAGATGGAGATGACTGACCTTCACATGGGCCTCAGTCTGCAGGCTGATTTGCAGGACAAAGGTGAACTGTGAAGAGAGGAGGGAAGTGGGTGTTGTCATGCTCTGGAATCTCCTTTGGCCAGGCACTGTAGGGGACAAAGCAGCCCTGCCCCATATCTCTAACACTGGGTAAAGTAGCTAAAGGCCATTTATAAGTAAGTGCAAAGCATGCTGTCAGTGGACTGTTTCATAAGAATAATATGTGCTGAAATCTAGACTCTAATCCCTGCATAGAGTGGATCCATGCTGAGCTCCATCTGTGTTTGGATTTGCACATGAATGTACCGAGCACCCACAAGAGCTATGGCTCGAGCTAAATCAAAAACTGTCACCTGGGTGGAAGAAACAAAAGCCCACTGTCTGACCACCTTTCTACCCAAAAGGGTGCCGATTTGCACAAAACAGAATGAAGCTTTCCACTTATATTGTTAAAACAGTGTCACCAAACACAGTCAGTTTTGATGAATAAAACTGGAAAAATGAGCATCACAATGCCAGGTCTGTGTTTGTGTCAGCTTGTCTGTGTTAGTGGCTGACCTGCCTCGTTTGGCAGTGCAGCTTGTTTGTGTGTTTGGACGGAGCAGAGCAAGCAAAGAGGAAGCACTGACAGACATGTGCTCTGACTGCTGCCTGTGCCAGTCAACAGGATGTTACACTTTTCTCCTCTGTGCACTGATTGAGTTTAATAGCTTCATGTTGACTACTGAGGAACAAATAAGCAATCATTTAGGTCAAGACTAAAATTAGCAAATGTGGGCTGATGCATGTGTGTGTGAATATGGAAGTGAATGAAATAGTATTCAAAGAAATAAAGTAATTTTGATGCATTGTGAGTTGCATCTAGCCTATAAATTACTGACTTCTTGTGGTTGACAATCTATGAGTGCATATATAGATTCCCATGGAATAGAATCAACCTGACTTCCAACTTTCTCATTTTCAACAAATGCTAGAGCTAGACTTTGGTTGTTTGCATAGTGTGGAAAACTTGTGGTCCTTGATGGGAAACAGACAGAAGACAAATGTGTTTAATGTGTGTTGGAACAGAGGTAGAACTACGAGTTAATGAGCAAATTACTGTAAGATTCATCATCTCAGCAGATAAGTTTTCTCTTAATGAGGACCTTGGCGATGCAGAGGAAATACAGCGTATCTAATTTAACACATTAGAAATTAAGGCCTTCATAGAGAAACAGACATCAGCTACTACCATGTTGGTTGTGATAAATGCGGCTCTGTACCAGGCAGACATGTGACAGGTCATTAGCGTTCTTATGGACTTAATGTGACATTAAGTATAACCCAAAACTAGCAACTGAGCCTTTAAACTCATCAGACTTTTATCTAATTTCTTTTGTCAACTGCAAGGTCTGCTCCCTCGTGGGGCCATTCAGTAGAACGCAGGTTTAAGACACTCTTCAGAGCTGGAAGTTACATTCATCTGTTACCCTGCCTATAGAAAATAAGATAACAAAATACTGGGTACTTATGTGAAACTCAATTTGGGGATGAAATGTCTTGCTCACGTAGAACTGCTGCAGAGTCTAACAAGTAAACCAGAGAAGAAAAAAGTTTTCTTGAGAGTTAGCTAACTAAGATAATAAAGTAATGTGCTTAAAAGACAGCTAACCTCTGTTCTTATTAATCTCTTATTACACACAAAAAGTGGAATCAGTTACTTCATAGCTATCCAGTATTTTATTTTATTTTATAGCGAATTTAGTTGTACTTTCCTTTAGTTCCTGCCAGTTAATGAACTGTTTTTGTGCACTGCAATTATAAATTAAAATATATGCACAATGTTATAAAATGTCATGTCTTATCTAAAAGGTAATTTTGCCTATACTAAAATAAAAAGATCTTTATATTAAGTGATTATTTTGATGAATCTGACTATTTGCACCCATTCAGTTAATCAGCCTCTGATTTCATGAAATATGCATGGGCAAGTAGCAGGCACTCAGCGGGGAGCTTTGGATTCCAGGGGATGTTGCTCGATACGGAGGAGGCATCCAAATTATGCATTGCTCCAAATTGGCTCCCCATGTCTTCACACAGGAAGAAAAAAACGTGGCATTACAGCCCAAAAGTTTCAACTGTGTAATTCTGACATCACCAACTGCAAATTGCCTGAAATGTTCCTTCATCCTCTTAACCCGTACGGTTAGAAAGACCGGCTGCAGCAGAACTGATTCAATCCTGCACTGACAGAAAGATGTGTTTCTGTTCTGAGCTGATGAATGAGCCCTCAAGTAAAGCAAACATCCACAGCCTCAGCCTGTTATCGGCCTTTGTTGTGATGGAAGCTGGGAGTGAGCTAATGCTCTAAGCTTACCTTTAAACACAAAGCCACACCTGGAGGAGAGTCAGTGAAGCTGTGGCACTGAGAACTTCATCATGTCATAACACTCTGAACTTTGTCTTGAATGAACATCGCTTCTGTTAGACAAGGTTTATAAATATTACACATTGTCCTTGTTTACTCTGGAAAATCCCTGCCTGCAGATTTCTGGATCCTCATCCAGCTATTTTGGTCATGTTCATATCTTTATCAGGTCAGCAGTGCACTTTATGGTACATGTATTAAAAAAAACATACAAGCTGAGAAGCAGAAAGGCTAATTCTGTCGAATTACAAATGTTATGATTTATTAAGCATAGCTGATGCTTTCAACAAACAAGCAACAGCAGATTACTCAAACATTCTAGATGGCATTAAAAATGCAAGGTGCAAAACAGAAAATGAGAAAAACAAAGACAAATGAAAGATGAATAGCAAGAATGGATAAAAATGATAAACTGAAAAAGGATAGTGACAGTAAAAGACTAAGTCTTATTTCTTATTCTTGGGCTCCCCGGGAGTCAGCTGTGGAACCTTCACATTACCAGTTGTTAAAAATACTATGTCGACCTATTAGCATCCACCAGGTTACAGGCAACCCATTAATATAAGAACAAACATTTGTTTTAGCTACCTGCCAAATGGGTCATAAAGTTGCATACTTGGAAATAAAAGAATAAAAGTGCTCAGTGTGTTCTTTCTCCAATCAGTTTATTACAACAGCTACTCAAATGAGTATTATTATTAACCTTTATTTTACCAGGAAAAGTCCCATTGAGATTAAAAACCTCTTTTTCAAGGGAGTCCTGGCCAAGAGGCGACAACATGTTAAAATTACAAAGTTACATACATGTTATAAGTAACAATTACAGTAGCCCTTGAATTCTGCAAATGTCGCCCCAATCAACAGTCATGCTGAATGTCAACAGTACACCATTGTTTCATCCAGCCTTGAAAGAGCAGTGGTTTTGGAGAAACTACAAAAAAATGCTCCTACTCCATATGGACAGCAGATTTGGCTGAGTCGGGGGGGCTCAGGGATTGCCGGGACAAAATAATACAATGTCTTCTAAAGGTTGTTGAGAAATGTGACCGTCATGTTGCATCACCACATCAAGCCCCTGAAGAGGTATTCACCTAGCGTCTCTGTTTAGGAATGCACCAAGCACACTTTTTAGTCTCACAGTAAAACCCGACGGGCCAGATCAGTTGTACACCACTGGTCCCACAGGCCAAAACCTCCATTTGTGTTCTGCTTAGTGATGTGTGTGTGTTGCTTAGCTGCTCAAACAGACAAACTGACCAGAATAAAACATCTGTCAGGTGGTGCTAATCCCGTGACATTAAAAGAGTGTTAGGAGTAAATGTGAATTCTAAAGAGGTTGATGTGACACATTTGCTCCAGGACATTCCAACATGATGATTAAAAGGGCTTTCAGGTGACATAATCCACCCCTTGGGCCGGGGTGTTGGAAGTCTTAGGCTCTGTGGCAATAAAACACACAACATGTGCTCGAGTCTCTAAGTGAACATCTCCAATGTCTCAGCAGAAAAGCACATTTGTTTTGCTCTGGATTTTATATAACTAATACACATGCTTCTTCAAGCTCAATGCAAACTGGATTTATACATTTTTCTGTTTCCTACATACAGTGGGGCAAAAAAGTATTTAGTCAGCCACCGATTGTGCAAGTTCCCCCACTTAAAATGATGACAGAGGTCAGTAATTTGCACCAGAGGTACACTTCAACTGTGAGAGACAGAATGTGAAAAAAAAATCCATGAATTCACATGGTAGGATTTGTAAAAAATTTATTCATAAATCAGGGTGGAAAATAAGTATTTGGTCACCTCAAACAAGGAAAATCTCTGGCTCTCACAGACCTGTAACGTCTTCTGTAAGAAGCTTTTCTGTCCCCCACTCGTTACCTGTATGAATGGCACCTGTTTGAACTCATCATCTGTATAAAAGACACCTGTCCACAGCCTCAAACAGTCAGACTCCAAACTCCGCCATGGCCAAGACCAAAGAGCTTTCGAAGGACACCAGGAAAAGTATTGTAGACCTGCACCAGACTGGGAAGAGTGAATCTACAATAGGCAAGCAGCTTGGTGTGAAAAAATCAACTGTGGGAGCAATCATCAGAAAATGGAAGACATACAAGACCACTGATAATCTCCCTCGATCTGGGGCTCCACGCAAGATCTCATCCCGTGGGGTCAAAATGATCATGAGAACGGTGAGCAAAGATCCCAGAACCACACGGGGGGACCTGGTGAATGACCTGCAGAGAGCTGGGACCAAAGTAACAAAGGTCACCATCAGTAACACACTACAACGGCAGGGAATCAAATCCCGCAGTGCCAGACGTGTTCCGCTGCTGAAGCCAGTGCATGTCCAGGCCCGTCTGAAGTTTGCCAGAGAGCACATGGATGATACAGCAGAGGATTGGGAGAATGTCATGTGGTCAGATGAAACCAAAGTAGAACTTTTTGGTATAAACTCAACTCGTCGTGTTTGGAGGAAGAAGAATACTGAGTTGCATCCCAAGAACACCATACCTACTGTGAAGCATGGGGGTGGAAACATCATGCTATGGGGCTGTTTTTCTGCCAAGGGGACAGGACGACTGATCCGTGTTAAGGACAGAATGAATGGGGCCATGTATCGTGAGATTTTGAGCCAAAACCTCCTTCCATCAGTGAGAATTTTGAAGATGAAATGAGGCTGGGTCTTCCAACATGACAATGATCCAAAACACACCGCCCGGGCAACAAAGGAGTGGCTCCGTAAGAAGCATTTGAAAGTCCTGGAGTGGCCTAGCCAGTCTCCAGACCTCAACCCCATAGAAAATCTGTGGCGGGAGTTGAAAGTCCGTGTTGCTCGGCGACAGCCCCAAAACATCACTGCTCTCGAGAAGATCTGCATGGAGGAATGGGCCAAAATACCAGCTACTGTGTGTGCAAACCTGGTAAAGACCTATAGTAAACGTTTGACCTCTGTTATTGCCAACAAAGGTTATGTTACAAAGTATTGAGTTGTATTTGTGTTATTGACCAAATACTTATTTTCCACCCTGATTTACGAATAAATTCTTTACAAATCCTACCATGTGGATTCATGGATTTTTTTTTCCACATTCTGTCTCTCACAGTTGAAGTGTACCTCTGGTGCAAATTACTGACCTCTGTCATCATTTTAAGTGGGGGAACTTGCACAATCGGTGGCTGACTAAATACTTTTTTGCCCCACTGTATCTTGTCTCACTGTATTCATGTTGCCATGTTAAAAGATGTTTCACACATTGCTTGCCTCACCTGATGGCTGCAAGAAACTGTTGCAAAAAAATATGGGACATGGCTTTGGCTCTGCTCTCTGGTCTGGTTTAAAACAGAACACGGAAACACAAGGTGAGAAAATCTCTCGTTTGAAGTAACCAAAATGTTTTGAACAGCAGAAAAAGGTTTAATAGCCACATAATCACCATCACCATTATTGGCCACAAAAGGCTAACTGAGGTCCTCAGAGTCTATAACATATGACTTGAAACTGAAAACAGCTGTACAAAGAAAAACGTTCCAGATTTCATTTGGACTACTTTTTATTCAAATTTGCAAGTTAAAGCAATAAGATTATTAAGCAATAAGTCTAGACATCGGGGCTGCACCTAAATTGTTTCACCATCCCCAAAGGTGGAGGTAAGAGCCTTAGGCAAAGTGCCAGCCCAGTGTCACATTAGGAGGAGAGTTTTATGCATTAGTAATAATGGGTCATTCCACTCTGACAGTGCTAGCCCGTCCAAGGCAGAGTAAGTGAGACACTAATAACCTTACAGACTGGCTGTAAAACTTTACACATTTCAAATGTGTGTAAAGAGTGTCTTAATAAAATGTAAGAGTATCAAGGTGTGATTTTGTTGAAAGCAAAAATTCCGGAACACCAAACTAAAAGAACCAACGTCTACACTTTAATGTGCGTTTGGCCTCATGCCTTAATGAAACTGCTGGCTCTGCTGATGACAGCAATGGGGTAACCGTGGTTACTTAAGCAAGCAAGCCAAGCTTTGAGTGACATCATACATTTCTCTATTGGTCACGTAACCCTCACCACCTCCCACTCCCTCAAATATCACATCATTCACACCTTGAGAGGCAGGTGTGTCACCCACAGGCTGGTGGGCGGGGCTGCTGAAGTGGTGCACAGCTGTCCAGCAGTCAGGTTCTCAGGTCACATCTATATTTAGTCCACTTGTGTCATTAATGAGATAAAGATACATACACAGACACTCACACGATGTATGTATGTATATATATATATATGTAAAATATATTTGTCCTCTTCAAAGCCGACTCCTTGAGAGGGGCTGAGACTATTTCACATCTCCTGTTAATATTTCAGACTGACCATCTGTGATTTCACCGCTGACACCAGGAGGGACCGGCCATCTCTTGGATTTATGTAAGCATCTTGCGTGTAGTTAACACAATTGCCTCATGCTTTAAAGTTAAGTGTAACTATATAGTGTAGAAACGACATGATATACAGAGAGATTAATTTGTTCATATCATGTTCAAGTGAAGTAAGTCAATAATATAGCAATGTTAAATCTTGCGACACCCTCCCAGTCTGAAATTTCATGTTTTTATCTTGAACGTAATAAAATCATGTAGGATCTGTATGAAATTCAAGAACTTAATTTGTTCTTGTTTAGATGTCATGATACAATCTAGTGAGAGTGGTAAGTTGCTGGACTCATGAAATTCACAAGATCGCACGAGATCTCAAACTGCAGGGAAATCACCAGGGTAATAAGAGGCAGACAACTACACACACACACCACGTGTATGCTATCGCTATTTATTGTGGTTTAACCTGTCAAGGACAAAAATGTATAGAAAATTCAGCATCAAGCCTTGAAATCATAGCTTTCCTACTTTTGTTAAGCCTGGATTGGTGGCGTGGTGATTAGTGCTGTTACCTCACAGCAAGAGGGGCCTTGGTTCAAATCCACAATCTGGCTCGTTTGCAATGGTTTCTCTCTGGGTATTCAGTTAAAAGTCATGCAGTTATTAGATTTAGGTTAATTGGTGATTCTAAATTACCTGTGAATGTGACAAATGGTTGTTTGTTTCTATGTTATAGACTGGTGAGCTGTCCAGGGTGTACCCTGCCTCTTAACCTATCACTTCAGGGTTATGCCCCAGCCCCCCCCTGCAACCTGGATGAGGATAGTCATTGTAAATCCATGCAATTTTTAGGTTGAATGACCAGACTCTAGACTGTTGAACATTATGTAATATGAAGACAGCATGTAGTATTTAAGTGACCAAGTAGTACTGGGGTAAAAGTTATTGAATAGTGTTGAAATAAAATGACAAAATTGTGAAGCATTACAATATTCCTAGAGCTCAACTTACTGCATCTAAACATGTTTCAATTGCATTTTATCAACACAAAATGCACATGTTCATTGAGTATGAATAAGTTGTGTTGATTTAACTCAGTTGCTTAAGTTTCTGCCAAAGCAAAACAGTTGTGTGCAACCAATGTCCACTATTGAATTAAGTAAATCCAACATCTGATGCCCACACAGTGGGGTGGTGGTTAGCACGGTTGTTCCACACCAAGAAGGTCCTAGGTTCATCCCCACCATCTGTGCGGAGCTTGCGCGTTCTGTCGATGTCTACTTGGGTTCTCTCTGGGTACTCAATTATATTAAATTTTATTTGTGCCAAATCACAACAACAGTTGCCTCAAGGTGCTTACTTCAGCATCCTCCCACAGTCCAAAGACATGCAATATGCGGTATTAGGTTAACTGGTGATTCTAAATTCCCCAGAGATGCAGATGGTTGGCTAACACTCTGTGTTAGCACTGCAACAGACTGGCAGCCTGTCCGGGGTGTATCCTGCCTTTTGCCGTATTGGAGCTGGGATAGGTTTCAAATCCTGTTACCATGAATTGGATAAGTTGGAGAGGATGGATGGATACAAGACTTTATAGTTCAAATGAACTCTCGTACATTTTGGCATTACAGAAGAAGTGTAATGCCAAAATGCATAAGAGTAATCTGTCTTTGCATTTCCGTGTTGGTGGGTCAGGCTTGTTCTTTGGCTACACTAATACACATTTCAAATTAAATGTCTATTTGGCTCGCTGCAACTTTGCTTCCCAGAATAAAATTCCATTAAAAGGGCAATAGGCTTGACATAGTGGAAGAGATCCAGCACTGAAAATGCACCAGTACATCTCACTTTGGTTTTATTTTTCAGCCTTCTGGGCTGAAAACTCAGAAATGCCAAAAAACTGTTTTGTGTAATGACTACTTGACCACAGGTATTTTAAGACAGAGATGTAGCACTCTCAGACTCTGAATTTCAGTCTATGGGATAATTTGGTAGCAGCAAATATTAAGTTTAATTCATATTTCTACAGCGCCAAATCACATCAACAGTTGCCTCAAGGTGCTTTATATTGTAAGGTAGACTCTACAATATTACATACAGAGAAAACCCAACAATTATATGGCCCCCTATGAGCTAGCACTTTGGTGACAGTGGGAAGGAAAAGGAAAGAAAAACTCCCTATTAACAGGAAGAAACCTCTTCAGAACCAGGCTCAGGGAGGGGCGGTAAAATGTGGCGGTAAAAATATAACATCCTGGAGAAAAAAGGAAAAAAAAGCTTTTGAACCTTATTTTGATACAGAATCACCAAACTTTAAGTGCCCTGAGTCATTTCATCTGAGGATACAACAAAGGTTAACTTTAAGGACATGACTTCTTTGATTAGCATACACCCCAACAGAACCCGACACTGATGGTAGCGTTTTGCTATGCTTCAGCTCCTCTTAACTGTATCACTGAACTTGACCTCACTAGCATGTTTCTTCTGTTGGTGCCTTTTTGGAGCTGCAATTACGAGTCAAGTAGTATCACCTGCTGTATGGAACAAACCATCCAAGACCATGTGCTCTTGGATGGTTTGTTCCATACAGCAGGTGATACTACTTGACTCGTAATCCGGTCGTAAAGTCTGACGTCACTAGCCGTGTCTGGACCTAAACTCCGCTGCAGGTCCATATATCAAACGATCACTATGGCATTACTGAGAGTTGAAAAACTGTCTAAAGTCTTTCATCTTTAATAAAATGATCAGCGTTCTGCTCTACCAGGTGTAACAATTGAGTTTAACATCCAGGCATCCATGAAAATGGAATTTATGACATTTAACGGAGTTAGAAGTTAGCAGGAAGTTAGCTCGCTAGCTTCTATCTAAATACAATATAGCATGTCCTGACTGCAGGGTTTTGGAAACAAATTAAAACGTACAGCTCTGTTATCACTTCCAGCATAAATGAAGACAGAAAACTAAACAGCAGTGACGTTTGTAGGCTAGCTGGTATATAATGATGTGCTACGTGACCGCTAGCGACACAGCTATGTTAGCATAATATAAACAAGCTAACTTTTTTTCCACTCGATAAAAGTTGAACGTGAGTGTTCTCGGTGGTCAGGAACAAATGTAATCGCATGGCAGGATGCTGTAAAAGGACCAAACTTCAGCCAGGAGAACAACTGAGATAATCTATCCACAATACGAGGTTAGTCATTCATATACTGCTGCATGGGCTGGGCTGTAGTTACATCCTAAGGTTTTAAAAACTGAGCTTAAATAAATGATTAGCGGTAATAAAAGCCGAGGGAGGTCAACAGTGATCACTGACTGTTTTAGGAGCTTTTTGAGATTAAATAGAAGAAAATACATAACATTAAACATGTTAACAACACAAAAGCCATATTAAACACAGACTACTTTAGGCCCGGAAGTAGGATTCGTCACGTCATCACTTAATGACCGTATTGCAGCTCCAAAAAGGCACCAACAGAACAAACATGCTAGTGAGGTCCAGTTGAGTGATACAGTTAAACACAACTAAACATCATTAGCTGATAACTTGGCATCCCACACATATGGTCACTGGGTTTGCTGTAGCTCAGGAGGTAGAGCAGGAGGAAGGTTGGTGGTTTGACCCCTAGGTATTCCAGTCTGCATGCCAAATATCATTAAGCAAGATACGTAACCCCCAGATGGTCTCATCCACCAGAGTATGAAAGTGTGTGAATGTTCAGAGCGTTCTCACTCTCGAGGCGTAACATGTCGACGTTTTGTCACGTCCCGCGGCGTTCCTGAGGAACGCGAAAGGAGACCTTCGGCGTTCTTATGGTACGCGGCGGGTTATGGCTGGAATCCAGTGCAATGACACTCCCGCGGTAGTAGACGTTCCAGCCCTGTATTCCAGCCCTAAACCTAACCTTATCCCTAGCCCTGACCATAACCTTATTCCTGACCTTAACCAGGACTTTAATGATGTTAAATAGCGTGTTTCTAAGCGATTTGAAGAAAAAGAGCGAACATGTGTAGGTTCAGTCCAGACGGTTCTCATATTTCCTCTTTTTCCGAGGTCATCATTTAGGAACGTGGTGGGTAGCCGAAAACGTAATATGGTGACGATTTGTCACCTAGCGTAAAATGTTACGCTTTGGGAGTGAGAACGGGTTGGAATGTTAGATAGAAAGTAGTGCTTTTAATGAGGCATGTTGTATAAAGTATTTTGAGTGCTCTGGGTTATTAGAAAAGCAGTTTATAAGAATGGGAATTAATTCTGTGAGTCTGTCATTATTTTATTCGTATTACTTTCTTATCTTTTATTTTATTTTTATCTATCTGATTATTTTATTGTACAGTACTTTGGTCAACAGTTGTTGTTTTTAAAAGTGCTACATAAGTAAAATTGATTGATTGATTGAGTCCGATTACCATTTACCACTGCAGACTTAAAAACAAACAAACACAACACAGACAGAAGCAGCCAAAATACTACAGTTGAGCTTCTGGTACTGGGTATCTGTTATTTATACCTAGCACCAGATCATGAGCAAACGTGAGCACAGATTGGATTTTGTCTTGTCCTCAAAGTAAACCTCCAAATCCAATAACCATGGACACCACTTGTAAAGGTGTGCAAACAACAGACAGAAGGCATCAGTGAAGTTTCCCTGGGAATTTCCTTTTGTTATTCTTTAACATCTGCTGTATCTTTCTCTGTCTACATCGAACACAATGAAAACTTTTGCTCATTTATGCGCTTGATTATTGTTTGTCTCCGTGACTTCAAGCTTTCTAACTGTCCCGGCTGTACAGAAAGTGGACTTTCTAACTGTATGGTGCTCATTTGTTCGAATCATCCTGAACCCTTAAGGAATTATACAGTGCAACTTTTTTCTATTCATGAAGGGGAAGGATGGTTTTTAGGAAAAAGATTCTGTCATTTTTGGGGTGTGAGCAGGAGATTGATGCCACCTGGCCCTGGGACATTTCCTGATCAAAAATAGCTATTCCTGTACAGGGAGGAGTATTTGTTATTTCCAGAAAACATGGGTTATTTTTATGTGGATCAAAAATATGAAATAGAACTTCACAAGCAAGGAAGAAGAGATATTAAAGTAAATCTTGTGCTGGTGCTGGAAACCTGATTTTGGCTGCCAAAGTAAGGGAACTTCCCTGTGGCATGTTCTCAGGGTGCATCTTATGTGATCCAGAGCTCTGCTGAGGCCTGTGGGAACCGGGGCTGTGGGCAGTCTGCTGGATTTCACTGGAACACAGTTAACGCCATCTGTCTCAGCAGCTAATCAGTGTCTCACAACTTCCTGCACTCTCCTTTTCTGTCTGCAGCTAGTGGGAAGCAGAGACATGCAAGAAATCTGCAGAGGCTTTTCTCTCCTTTAGGTGCTTTGTTTCTACAGATAACATCTGTTTTAGCTTATAACATGACAATATACAGATCATCTGCAAGTCTTTATTGAACTAAAACTTTATAACTATTTATCCTCTCTGCTCTACCTTATGGGGGAAGATTGTGTTACAACTGGGGCGAACTGTGCCACAAAGAGAAATTCAGACAGCACAGAGGATGTGTTGCAGAATGACAAAAGCACTCAAAGCACTTGAAGGACTTGATTTTCAGAACAAAAGCGTATACTTTTCCATTTGATCTTCCCCTTAAAGTATTCAGGCCTCTGCACAGACTTAGATAACCCCTGTAGAAGTCCTCGACAGTCTCTTTGTCTCAGCCAATATAAAGGATTTTTGATGGTAGACACTGCAGGGTGCATGTGCTGCTTGAAAGGGCTTCGTGGCAGGGACAGTGTGGCTGCTGGGAAGGGAGCACACCAGTTTTATACCTCCATCACTGTCATTTAATGAAGATGCATGTGTATGCAAAACTACAACAGAGCCCATTTTTTAAATCATACAGAGGTTTACCTTTTGACATGACTGTGAAATAAGCAGGAGTCAGAAATTTCAATAAAACATACATTACAGTAAGCTCATTTTAAAGCAGCTCTTATTTTGGCATTTCGATCCCTTTTTACGTTGGGACAAGCATCTCTGTCTATCTCAACAACTGTTTATCTAATCTACTGGGGCAGGGATAGCTCAGTAGGTAAAGTGGTCGCCCCATGATCGGAAGGTCGGCGGTTCGAATCCACTTAACGGCTGCCCTGAGGTACCCCTGAGCAAGGTACCGTCCCTACACACTGCTCCCCGGGCGCCTGCTTAGTGGGCTGCCCACTGCTTCACTGAGTGAATGGGTCAAATGCAGAGAAAAAAAACAAGTAATTTCCCCATGGGGATCAATAAAGTATCCATTATTATTACTTCAAACTGATCAAGTGAACTGTTAGTGCAGCGACTGCTCACTCGTGATGTCTTTCAGCAACAGCTAAAAGCTCTCAGCTTGAGGCTTCACAACATCACCAACCAACAAAGAACATCTACATCCATCTTTATATACAGTCTGTGGCTGTGACCAAAACCAACACACACACACACACGTACATAACATAACAGTGGAGTGGACCCTAAGTGTAAGTTTGCTTATACTCTATGTATCACCCCAAGTAGAAATGTTTAAAATCAAATTTATTTAAATATATACATATACATATATGTATATATGCTTTTTGTGAATTTGGTCTCAGTAACAAAAATCATATTGCGAGCTGCCGTCTCTGTGACTTTGCCGACTCTCCGCTGCAGAGTTAGAGTCGTGGCCAGCCTGATCCATGTAAACCAATTTAACATGACCAATTTGATTGAGTTGGAATGCACGCCTGTTTTTGATTAAAACACTTCAAAATAATCCCTCTTTTAGTCAGAATGCATCGAGCGGTTCATGTTCAACTGAATTCAAATCCCAAGCCCTGCTTTGCCTCATTTATGAGGCCTGACATTATGTAGCTTTAAGTCTTCGCAGGCTTTTCTTTGCTCAGGTTTCTTCTTTTTTGTCCTGCCAAGAATTCCTGAGATGGAAGTCGTGAATCAGTTGCAGCAGGCAGAGTGTGGATGGGACTCCAGGCGACATGTGTTTTGCTCATTCCTTCATGTGCCATCAGTGAAATAATACTAACTGTAAGAATAACATCCCAAGGTTAAATTGGGATTTCGTGCCAATATGTGGATCAACTGAGATGGAAGTGTAAAGGCAGACTGACTTCATCTGAATGCAGATAAGTCAAGTCAAGTCAAGTCAAGTCAACTTTATTTGTCAATTCTGCCACATGTGCAGGACATACACAGAATAGAAATTGCGTTACTCTCAAACCCTAGTGATTAGAAAAATGCAAATAAAATAATTAAAAAGTAAAAATTTAAATAAATACAATACAATTTTACGTATAACAAAAAAAAGCTATGCAATATACAATATACAATATTCAAGTAAGAAGGCATAGTGGTGCAAAATAGGCAAATAGTGCAAATGGGGATTTAGTAGTGTACGGTAAGAGATAGTGTAACAACAAAGTCTTATGAGGTCCAATGCTTAAGCAGTCCAATGCTCCACAAAGTGACTGGAGCAGGCCAGTGAGTGCGTCAGAGAGTGAGTGTGTGTGTGTGTGTGACAGAGTTCAGTGAGACCGTGGTGGAGAAGAGGGGAGAGGGGGGCAGAATCGGGAGGGAGTTTAGCTTCCTGACAGCCTGATGGATGAAGCTGTCCTTCAGTCTGCTGGTCCTGGCCTGGAGACTCCGCAGTCTCCTCCCTGACGGCAGCAGCTTGAAGAAGCTTTGCATTGGGTGCGTGGGATCAGCCGCTATGCAAAGGGCTTTTTTAGTGAGACGGGTGCTGTAAATGTCCTGGAGGGAGGGGAGAGAGACACCAATGATCCTCTCTGCAGCTCTCACTATGCGTTGGAGGGTTCTATGGCAGGACGCATTGCAGGCTCCAAACCACACAGTGATGCAGCTTGACAGGATGCTCTCGATGGTGCCTCTGTAGAAAGTGTACATGATGGGGGCTGGAGCTCCTGCTCTTCTTAGTTTGCGGAGAAAGAAGAGACGCTGCTGTGATTTCTTGGCCAGTGCTGTGGTGTTGTACGTCCAGGAGAGATCCTCTGTGATGTGCACACCCAAGAACTTGGTGCTGCTCACTCTCTCCACAGACGCTCCGTCAATGGTCAGAGGAGCATGTTGGGTGTGCATTCTCCTGAAGTCCACAACAATCTCCTTCGTCTTCTCCACATTCAGAGAGAGATTGTTGTCAGCACACCACGTGGCCAGGCGTCTCACCTCACTTCTGTAGTCGGTCTCATCCCTGTTGCTAATGAGACCCACCACCGTTGTGTCGTCCGCAAACTTGATGAAGAGGTTGGAGCTGTATGATGGAGTGCAGTCATGGGTCAGCAGAGTGAAGAGGAGGGGGCTCAGCACACATCCCTGCGGGGCCCCCGTGTTTAAAATGATGGTGCTGGATGTATTACTGCCGACCCGTACTGCTTGAGGTCTTCCGGTGAGGAAATCCAACAGCCAGTTGCACAGTGAGGTGTTGAGCCCCAGCTGGACCAGTTTTTGAATGAGCTGTTGGGGGATTATAGTGTTGAATGCTGAACTGAAGTCTATGAACAGCATTCGAACATATGAATCTTTTTTGTCCAGGTGTGTGAGTGCTGAGTGGAGTGCAGTGGAGATGGCATCATCGGTTGAGCGATTGGGCCGATACGCAAACTGGAAGGGGTCCAGGGAGGGGGGCAGGACAGTCTTGATGTGCTGCATGACTAGTCGTTCGAAGCACTTCATCAGGATGGGAGTAAGTGCAACAGGACGGTAGTCATTAAAGCCGGAGGGAGATGACTTTTTTGGAACCGGAATGATTGTGGTGGCTTTAAAACATGTGGGGACGACAGCCTGGATGAGTGATATGTTGAAGATGTCTGTGAAGACATCAGTGAGTTCCACTGCACAGTCTCTCAGTGCACGACCAGGAATGTTGTCAGGACCCGGAGCTTTATGTGCATTGATCCTGCTGAGGGATCTCCTCACGCTGTCCGGGGACAGAGTCATCACCTGGTCACCAGGAGGGGGTGGGGTCTTCTGTGCAGTGGTGCTGTTTCGGACTTCAAAGCGAGCAAAGAAAGTGTTCAGCTCGTTCAGCAGGGGGATAGTACTGTCACAAGTCTGTGGTGGGGGCTTGTAATCTGTGATGGTCTGAATGCCCCGCCACAGGCTCCGTGAGTCTCTGCTGTCTTTGAAGTGATGGGATATTTTCCTGGAGTACTGTCTCCAAAGGTGAGGATAGGAGGACTACCTGCCTTAGAGAAGCTAAAGGAGTTATCACACTGGCCCAAATATAATATTTAATGGTAAATTACAATAAAATTCACTTTATAGACTTTATAGACTTTTCAGGCTATTCCACTGACTGAAAGTGGCTCCTTATATACTCCTGATGATGCAAACACATTTTTTAAAAAACAGAACTGCGGAGCTCTGCCATGTCAGCTACAATAGTTGTAAAAAAAATTTTAAAAAACTTTAATAGATGATCCCTTGTTATGAAAGACTTATTGTGTTCTGCGATCTTTGGTCCTGCAGTAATTGACTGTGGCAGCTTGGATGTGGATAGTGGTTTCTCCACTTGTTTGTGGTGGTTTGAGAGACTTCCTGTGAGACGGCTGAAATAAATGCCTGGCTTCCATCCGAGGCCCACCAGCAGGTCGATCAAATGAAGGCTAGAATATGATTTCTTCGCTGCCTGCACAGCAAGAGCAGCCGGTTTCCCAGAGGAACAGTTTTAATGGGTCAGATAATCAACCTCTGAGTCTCCAAACATCTTCCCCGGTGTGTCTCCTGAACTTGAACACCACTCTTCCATGCTTTCTTTCACCAAATGTTACCACTTTGTCTCAGATATTCAGATAAATACAGAAAATAAAAAATCACTACCTGTAGCATTCCACTAGAAAATATGTTTCTGACTTCCTTTGAGGATATTTTAAGACCGTCTTTTTAAAATAGTTTTCTACACTCTAAGAAACAGGGATACAGTAAGGGTCAGATTCTGCTCCTAAAGGTATAACAAGTGCAAATGTCCCCTGTAGGTACAAATGTCTATAAGGTGGTCACTAAGACTAGAAAGGTGTCATTAAAAGAGAATCTGTTTTGAGAAATAAATAAATAGAATTGGACGAATGTATTGATACCAAATCCTGCACCATTCAACACTACGTACAACAATAATACCTTAAGGTACCGCAACATTCACATTTTAACAGCTGATGCCTTTTGGTGTCACTCCTCCTGATAGTAAATTTTGAGTGCTTTTCCAACTATCTTGCCCACAGTCACTCTGATGGGGAAATTTAGGGTTCAGTATCCTGTCACCTTCCGGGCACTTCAGCCAGAGGAGCCTGGGATCAAACCACTGACCTTCTCATTTGGAAATGACCTGTTTTATCTCCTGAGAAGGGAAGGAAGGCATGACAGCATGCACGCAAGCAGTGGTAGCATATATTACTGTGGGGGTGCAGAAAATGTACGATTATACAGACGGAGATGCTGCAACAGCTTGAAAGGAGTAGGCTGCTTTAGACAACTTAAAAAAACTAAAAAAAACTAAAATCTTTTTCTATTTAAACTGTATTTTCTGAGTTATGACAACTGGTGTTCAGAAAAAGACCTCAGTGAGTTTCATGTGTTTTTTTCAGAGTTGTAGTGTTTTCTGGATTTTGAGACCTCGGTTCTTTATTATTGTGGTGATCTTTGTTTCGTAGTCTTGATTTGTGCTTCCCAGTTTAACTCTTTATATTTATAGTCCTTATTTACTTGGTCATGTAGTCTGTTCCCTTCCCTGTCCCTAGCCTGTTATGCCTCCCTCGCTCTCGGTCTCCTGTTTTATTTTGGTAGTCCTGTCTCATGTGTGTTGTGTTTAGTTTTGCTCCGCTCCCATCTCGTTATAGCTGATTTGTTCCTCCTGTATTCCTACCTGTTGCCCATCACCTGTATTTAAATCCTCTCCCTCTGCTTGTTGTTGTGTCATTCCTGCTTGCGGTGTGTTTTGGGACCCTTTGGTTATAGTTGTAAATTCATAGTTGCAAAATTCTTAGTTTCTAGTCTATCTTTTGTTTGTTTTTATCAGGGTTTTTTTTTTTTTGTATTTTCATTTTGAGCACATTGTTACAGTAAATAACGCCGCCTCCTTTAGTTCACTCAAAGCCAGTATAAGTGGTTCCAAGGTTGTGATGACATAGTCTGCACTAACAATGCAGTGACCAGAAAATTGGTAAGGTACTTCATCCTGTGAGAGTGTATGACTCAACTGAGGTTGTGCAAGTAGACAAAACATTTTACAAAGCTTGGTCATTAAACCTCAGTGGATGCTGGACTGACTATGGTGTCCTGGTCTTGTTTTTCTGTGATTTTATTGGCATAATTAAAAGAGCAGCTCTATATTTTCATTTATTTTATATATTTTCAGAATTTCAACTTATTACAAGCTGTACTTCCTATTAAACAACCTTTTTAAGCTTCTAAAGACATAAATAGAAACGCTTGTAGGAGAAAAACCGTAATGCCAAAATGCATATTAACTACATTTGAAATTTGAAAAATCTTCTCTTTTCTGTGGATAACAAAAACTAACCACAACTGCACCAATCAATCTAGAAAGCCTGAACTAGTGGATGTTAAAGGTTAAGTAGCTGCTATCTTTAGCTAGCTCCAGTTTTTTGCAGTCGACTTTAGCGGGACAAAATTTAAAGGTGGCGCTTACAGTTGTTTGTTTTAACTTTGGAGCAGAGAGTGAGTTAACAGGCCAACTGATTCAAGGATCTTTCACATTTAATCCCGAGGCATGGCTTCGATGTGGAACTTCCCTTCTATTTCTCTGTTAGACAGAATGTCAACAAATTTCCACAAACTATTTCCTGAACAGCAGTTAAGGCTCAGGCCAAAGAAAGCTGTACTCAGCATCGCCTCTTTGTGGCTTTTCAGGCTTTGGTATAAAATCATCACTTTCACATTACATGATTTCTGGGTATTGAACACCTCACAGACCTGAATCATAAACTCTAATGAAAAAAAGAATGTAAGAGATGATTTAAGCAAAATACCATCTAAATCTCTCCAGAGCAGAACAACAACACACCGCAGACACCAGTGTTAAAGAGACGCAGACACAAACTCATCACTTACTCCCGTCACTGGAAGTCTGCAGTGATTCTTGGTGCAATACGTCAACAGCTTGATTGATTATTGTTCGGTTTGTGTCCAGGCAGAGGGCCATGTCTCTGCGGCTGTTAGTGGACTGAAGGAGGAAAGCTCAGTCTGGAGCCCTGTGTGGTCCAGCGGCTCCAGAGGTCTCTGGTTTGGCAGGATTTTCCTGCCTTGAACACACCTACAGACATCTTATGAGATAATAGGAAGGGGAATACATAGTTTTATGAGTAGGAACTGGACAAAAAGCAAAATTTGGGGGAATGTGTTGAATTACTGACAGCTGAGAAATCTTTTCAGGGTACATTGTCTGCTGTGATTTGTAGCCTTGGAAAGCAGGAGACTCACCATGCCAACAATCACAGCAAGGGCTCAAGGAATGTTGGATGTAACTCCTGATCCTTACAGCGTGATCATACGAAAACTTAACCGCACCGTGAACTAGACTCTTATTTCAGACACTACTTATCTTATTGCCATTTTATACATACTGCCATTTTTCTATAATTTAGCAAAATTTTAAAATAAAAAGCTTCAATTAGAAATATATGGTCATTTAAATGAAAATCTGAGAATATGACAGTCACAGCAGACTGTGGATTTCTTAAGTATGCTGTTTTCTTAAGAGACTGTTCACCTAATGACCCAGAAGGCCATCTAGTGGCTGTGTTTAAAAGTGCATGTAAAATGTGTGCTAGTCGAGATGCAACATCCGGAACTGAAAAATGAAGACGTGTCGGTGGTAGCTCCTTTCATATTTCCAGGGAAAAACTTGGCAGATAATTAGTTAGGGCACTGCTATGGCTTAAAGTTCGGGGTCTGGCTGCTTTGACAGATTTGTCAGTGCTGCTGACCTCACTTCAGAACAAAACGTTGACACGATCACTTAGATCAAGGACTAAGGGGCCTTTGTTATCATCTGATAAACTAATGTTTGATTTAAACTCATGACTGGACAAAACAAGACTTTGAAAGCTTGGGTTGTGGGACATTTGGGCTATTTCTGGTAGACAAAACAAGTGAGTGAATCCAACAGACAGACTCACCGATGATAAATCCTCGTTGTTTAAATGTTGTGGTTGTTTCTTGCTGACAGTTGCTGGGTGCTCTTAGAAATTCAGTCTGCAACTTGATGTAATTTTACTGCGATTTTATACCCCTCTCCTGCACAAACCTCTTAATGTTTCCTCTGTTTAAAGCCAATTTCAATTCAACACCACCTTCCCCAAACACCACCAATGTCCAATCATATGTCACATTCATCTCCAAGAAGACCCGTTCGGGACAAGCTGAGCGCTTTGTGCTGCTGTGCATGTTTGTGTTGTTCAGTCCAGGCTTACATTCTCATGGCAGACATAATGAGCTCTTTTTCAGAGAAAATCTGTCTAATGATCACTGTGAACAAATGGAGGTCTACGGTTAACAGAAGCGAGGATCCTTGATTGCTGTGTAGTGTTTGCATTTTGGGAGTGTAATCCATTATTCATACTTCCTGCCCGTGTTATTGTTGGTTTCTGTTGCCCAGAACACTCACACAAACTAAAAGTTAAAAAGTCTCATTGTTTAAGTGAGAAAACATGTTCCAACCCCAAAGAGTGCAACATTATAGCCAGCAAACTGCCTTCTCTCATCACGGGGCCGCCTGTTGGTTAGGGGCTAGAATTACAAGTTCAGCTTTTGAATAATTCATGGCCATTTGTAAGGGTGCAGGAACTTCAGAGCAAGCCAAACAGCGAGGCAGCCTGACTCATACCGTTCAAGATATCAACAAATCACACACAGCTGCCAGCTTCGCTCTTTTGGCTCAACATCACATATCACAATACAGACTAGCAACAACTGTTTGAACGACAGTCTTCGCCACAGGAGGCATATGCACTAAGTGAGATATGATAAAAGAAGGCGCCGGGTGAATTGCCCTGAGGGGAGATGTAAAATGTTCCACGCTTCTGTGATGAGTTGTGTTGTTTTTGACTTCAGTGCGAAATACAAAGTTGGGAAAGGTGTAGTGTTTACTATTGAACACTTGGGTAGTGGGACATATTTTAGACTGAGATCATTAGCTTAAATCCCTGAGCACCTCTGCAAGCACAGATGAAGATTTTTGACATTTTTACAGTGTAGACTGAATTTTAATTGAATTTCCAAAAATGCATAATGAAAAAGATAAACGTGTCTATAAAACCAAAAGGCAAACATTTATTTTTTCAGACGTATGTAGAATTTTAATTCAGCACTTTGCAGTAAAACCCCTTTGGCAGCAATTACAGCTTTGAGTCTCCTGGGGTGAGGCTGGATTTGAGCAGTTTATTCACTTCTTCCTGGCTGATCCTGTCAAGCTCTGACAAACTGGCTGGAGATGTCTGTGAACTGCCATCACGAGGTTTCTCCACAGACAGTCTGCAGGATTGAAGGTTTAGCTTTGGGTGGGCAACTCAAGGACGGTCAGAGATTGTCCTTTGCTCATCTTGGCCGTTTGATTAAGATTGCTGATTACCCCAGCGACAGATCTCTGTACCTTAGACCAAGTTTCCTTTACCAGGCCTCTTTCAATAGAGGGCTACTTAGGCTAATTAACCTAGCTTCAAGCTTCAAAGTGATGTCCAGTGAGTGAATCACTCCTGTCTCTGCAGCTTAAATCTGTTGCGGGCAATTTAATGTATATAATTATAAATTTCACTTAAACACATAACCACTGCATTCAAAGTGGCCTTTTAATTATTTTATTTAGAACCTAACAAACTGCTCTGTAACAGTCTTGGTCTCTTTCAGCAGCACTCAACTTTATTTTAACATATCAGAAATCTGGCCAGGCATGCCAACATCAAGATTTAATAAATAATCTCAAAATGCAACACACATGCTGTTAATCAAATACATGAATAAACAGGAAGCAAAACTGTGCCAAGGCAGCTCACTCTCTCAGCAGTAATTACTTTTAAGGCAATAACATTCTGTTTTATTTATTTTTTTAAACATACTTTAAGAAGTTTGTAGTGCAGTAAAAATCAGACAAGGGTAGCATGACAGGTATTTACTTTGATTACACAAGCATAATGTAGGAGTAGGTCATCGACGATGGGTGTTGATTTGTAAATAACTGGACACATATGAGCATCCTAGAGAATCAATAATATGTAATTATTATACTACAGTATTTTTTTAGACACCTCATTCTCTTTCTCTTGACAATGCTTTCTTTAAAGACAGAACGCAACCTGTGGCCAACTTGAAAGGAAAGCAGATGTGAAATGTAAAAGTGAGGTCAGAGGTCAAATGAGACATGATATTTGGATGAAAACTAAAAATTGATTCCCCATATCCCAGTATCATTCCCTAAATGCTGCCAAACAAACAAAGGGAGCAGAAAATTGAAGCACGGTTTAAAGATAAAAGACATACATCTAAAAAAGATAAATGTTTGAGCCTGAAAAAAGTAAGAAAGTGAAGCCGTGGAGTTGTTATTAGTTTGTTGTTTTCCAGAGTGCGTTCCTCCCCTGACCCCTCCATGTGGTTTAGCCTTGTCTTGCTGAAATTTGCAGGCCCTTTCCCGAAAAAAAGACGTTGTCTGGATGGGAACATGTGCTGCTCTAAAGCTCGTCTATACCTTTCTGCGATGATGGTACCACATGTACAGGCTGCCGGTTCCATAGGCACTAATGCACCTCCACACAATCAGATGATCGTATGGAACTGAGTGCTGTAACAAACTAGATGGTCCTCCTCCTCTTTAGTCCAAAGGCCGCATTATTCATGTTTAAAAAAAAGAATCTCGAGAATTGATTGGTGTGACCACAAAGCAGTTTTCCACTTTGCCTCAGTCCATTTTAAACGAGCCTTGGCCCAAAGAAGACAGCTTTCTGGATTACATTCGCATACAGCTTCTTCTTTGCGTGATAGAGCTGCTGATTTTTGGTGTTTTTGTGATATTTTGTACTTTAGCGGGTGAGATACTGAAAGTCTTCATGGTGAGAAACATTATTCTGAAATTCAAACATTCGTAGAGGTTTTTTTTTTTTGCAGATTGGTGAACCTCTGACCATCTTTACGTCTCTCTAAGACTACACCAGCCGTGTCACTGACCTGTTGTCAGTTGGAAAACGTTTCTCTTTGTAACATTTAGTTTTCCACCTTTTTGTCCTCCCATCACAAGTTTTTTGACTCATGTTGCTACTGCCAAACGCAAAGTGATAATAGTTTTCTTAAAATATAAAAATCAAGTAAACATATCAATTATTTTGAACATTTAATGTTTTCTGTGTTCTATTGTGAACAAAATTGGGTTTATGAGATGTGCAAATCATTGTGTTCTGTTTTTATTTACACAGCTTCCCAACTGTTGTGGAGGTGGATCATAAAAATAACACCAGGTAAATGGAAAATGCCTTCAGTGAAAATAATAAAAGAAAACAGAGTGTCAAGCAAATACAATAATATCACCTCATAAGGCTGTGTACTCACAGTCCTTGTCTTTCACTGTAAGTGAACAAAGGCTTTCATGCACAGCAACTCTACCCGTTTCATTAAATGTTATACAGCAGCCCAGTGGGTGTTACCCTTTTGTTAGCGTTCAAAGAAAAACGTGTACAGGGATCGCCTACATTTAATTAACAAATCAAAAAACGGCACCGTGGAATTTGTTGCTGAATAAAACCAGCATCCAAATAAAAGGACGAGCTGTGTAATTAGAGTGACATAATGGCTGCTGTGTTTATTGAACTGGCACGCTGGAAATGTTCCTTTATTGTTATTATTATCTGGGTTAAAGTGATCTTTGGCTGGTGGGGTAACACTATGATCGGTATAGCAGCGCTAAGAAACACTGGCCTGACTTATAATGTGAGCTTTCTTCATTGAGGACAGGCTGTGATCAGCTGACCTGTGCTGCTGCTCTCAGCTTTACTGCTCTTCGTGCATTTACACACTTGCAATGATTGTGTAACCTTTTAACAACATTTAATTGTTATTATCAAAACCTCCCTCAGTTATGCAGGCCTAGACTTCCCATGATGCACTGAGTGCTTCTTCTTCACTCACCTTTTGTCACTCACTGTGTTTATACACCATTCTGCATTTAATCATTAGTAACTTTTAGACTCTGGCTCTCTTCCACAGTGTTTCTTTGTCTCAGTCCCCTCACTCTGAATCAATCGCGAGGGTCATTGCATCTCCCTGAGCCTGGTTCTGTCTGAGGTTCCTGTTTCCCACTGTTGCCACATGCTTCCTCACTGGGAGTTGTTCAGTTGTTGCAGTATTCCCTGTATTATCTTCACCTTACAATCCAAAGTCCCATGCTGTGAATGCGGTTGAGATTTGCAGCTATAAACAACATTGAATTGAAATAACCAGATAACTTTTGCAGCACATTGTGTAGAGGTCCACTGCACATGAACACGACTGAGCAGTCCTTAAATGTCAGAATAATATAATAATATTTCCTCATCTTTCTCTGCTTTTCTTTTTTTGTGTCTTTCTGCATCTCTAACAGTCAAGTTTGTTCTTGGAAAAAACAGCAACTGCACTTTTAGCTGGCAGACACAATATGATCCAAACTGCATAAAAACACCAGTTTGGTTGTATTTGATAAATGGTTGGTTCCTATTCTAATATATATGTGAAACACATTTGCAGTTTTCTAAGGGTCACATTTAACCCTGACTGATGAAGCTGATTCAGAGTTAGCCATGTAGGCACTAATGCCTATGTGGCACTAAGGTTAGGCCTAAAATTCAGGTGACATTTGGGTCATGTTTGGCCCTCACAACACTTGCTCTAGCCCAAGGGTTAGACTTCTCTTCAATCTAAGACTGTTGCAAGCCACAGAACACCTGACAGTACTGTTACCAAGGTGAATGTTCCTGTCTCTGGGGATCAGATCCTGTTTCTATCAAATGGTAAATGGACTGATTCTTATATAGTGCTTTTTCTCTCCCGGAGCACTCAAAGCACTTTATGCAACACGCCTCATTCACACTATGCTATGCCTAAGTCCTTTCTATCTAACATTCACCTATGGATGCACTGGAGAGCAGCTTGGGGTTAGTATCTTCCTCAAGGATTTTTGCATGCAGACCGGGGATCAAACCACCAACCTTCTGATTAGTAGTTGACCTTCCCTGATAAACCCCAACCCCCATTTGTGGAGCTGTTTGTAACACTGCATTTGAAATTAATTGCCACTTCAAAATAAGCTTGTAATTATTCCTCCTCCGTGGCTAAAAGGATGGGTGAAGAGTGTGCAGGGTGAACCACGGGGTGAGACATTATTTTGTCTTTATAGATTTGTTTAGAAGCATTCAACAAAACTGAGTAGCATCAGCAGGAAGCGACCCGAGTTTGCAGCGCATAGTGAATGAACTGATACTGACATCACTATGTTTAAAACTTCGTGTTAAATGCATTGCTTATCAGCCCAAGGTGCCATGTTGTTTTGTTCTGGCACATTCTAACATTATTAGGTTGTCCTGCCATGTTCTTACTTAAATTCTGGCTGTTTACATTGATCGTGTTACCTGGAGTGCATTTATACAGCTCCATTAAATGTACTCAGATCTACCTGTTTATAGCTGAAAATGATGGATCGCTGCTTCTGGACAGGTGCTGTAGAACTCTTCTGATGTTTGGCTCTGAAAAAATCAGACAGTCTAACCCAGTTACTGCAGCCTTGAAGTCAGTGTGATGTGGGAGGACCAGCCTCGCTGCTTGTGCACAACAAATCTGTTCTTAAACTGCCGACTCATGGACTGCCTGCATTCTAATACAAAGAAAATATCCATTTAATGTCTTTGAAGATGGCTGCTAAGTCCTTGTGATTACATTCGAACCACTGGGAGTTTAAAAAACAGATAATACTCACCAGTGTGTGGGAAGTCTTCTTACAACACAAATCTGACAAGGAAGAGTGCAACAACTTAATATTCCCGCTGCATTGCAGGAGAAGAATTGCGTAATTTGTTACCCATTAGGTTGTAAATAAGTTCCATTGTGAAGCATTCAGTGAACTGGTGGGAAACTATGACAAAAAGTCTGTCTGCCACAAATATCTCACTGACTCTGAGCTCACAGGTGACTGAATCACTGAACACTAATCCAGAGGAAGGGAGGAGGGTAACGGAAAACAAGATTTGTTGAGATTTCTGTGGGTTTTGTTGTCAGACATGTTACCTAAGCTGTGACAACATAACTAGTCTGTCACAGCTGCACCTCACAGTTGTGTCACACTGGGATCAGAAGCTGTTAACTCAGAACCCAATTCTCCCCATTCAGGGTCTCAGTTAGGCTTGCATTCAGTGACATATTTCCCAGGAGAAACTTGGTGCCACTGAGTAATTGCAACACCGTTTCTGGATGTTGCTGTTTCTACCTTTTAATGACACTGGCTGATGCTTTGACCGATTAGAAATGAACTCAGAAACCTTTTTTAAAATTTGGCAAAAACCAAACTACTTGAGGAGAAATCTTACAAAAGGCATAAAAGACGGATGTTTCTATCCAACCATGAAGTGACATCCAAGTGAAACGGTGAATGTCTTCACACATAATGAGGAAGAGTTGGATTAGACCAAGATCATGGGGCAAAGGCATACATGTTGAGATCTGATCGTAGTTCTAGGTTAGAAGTATTACTTTTTATTTAGTTTCCTTGTTCTTAAATGTGTTCATTCATAGGACTTGACAGGTAAACAAATAAAAGAACTATAATGTGCGTTTTAGTAGCTTTCGCCTCATTGTCTGTTTTTCCTGCTTTGGTTCAGTCTCAGTGCTCTCGTCAAATACATTTTCAGGTTAAACAGGCAGAATTTTTTCATTTAAAAAATGGATAATTCACTTGTTTTCTTCATACCACACCCAGGGCAAAATGTCAGGAAGAAATAATAAAAGGTTAACTGATGATTGGATTGAACAGCAAGACTGATTTCTGACTCTAGGAGCTGCTCAACGCAAACTTCAATTCTGATTTATTTTTTAATAACCATAATTAAGTTTACATTTATTAACACGACTTGAAAGCAGCATATGCAACAATCACCACTGAAAGATCTCGAGCCGTTTTTGAACCAAATATCACCAAACGTCCTGCTTTGTCAGATGTTTTGGATGTTGAGCTCTGGAAGCTAGCGCTAAGTGAGCCATAAATAATTATATCAATAAATAATAATTTTGAAGTAGTGTGCCCAAACTTAAATGCTGCTTTTTAATACAGGACAGCACATGTTAAGGGTCATTAGTTCACCAGGTTAAAATAAACTGTAATTATCCTTCAAACCTGTGTCTGGTTAAAATAATAGTATATAATAATATATAAAAGATGGCTACAGCTACTGTGACAACACCCACAGGTTTTTCTACAACACGTGTTTTGGCCACCAACAAGCACTAATTAGCAGATATGTGTTTAATAGTGTGGAGTAAAACACTAATAAAATAACTGACATTTTCACACTGAAGTGCAGACTTCTGTTTTATACAGTAAGCCATATTATTTATGAGATAATTGTGTTGCACAAACAGCACATATATGGTGAATCACTGCAGCTCAGTGAATAAATTGGCAGAGATGATACCTAGCAGACAGCTGATGACTGCAGGTTTTGTATTGGCACACCTGTCAGGGTAGCCATGTCTCTAACTTTAAACCTTAACAGTGGTATGCACCTGTACTCGCTGTGGCTCAGGATGTAGAGCAGGTCATCTACTAACTGGAAGGTTGGTGGTTCAGTCTCCTGGCTGCTCCAGTGTGCAGGCCAGATATGCAAGATGGGCAAAATATTTAACTTTGAGTTGCTCCTGATATGAATGTTCAATATAAAGCACTTAGGTGTAGACAATGAGTGAAAGAGACGTATTGTGTGGAATGCTTGAGTAGAAAAGTGCTACACATTTAAATGAAATTCTTCCAAACACTGATGAAAAGGGTCAATTATCTACCATCAACAACTTTTAATGTACCAGGTTGTAAACATGCTCACAGTCTATGGAGACCGACTCAACCTTCACAGCCAACTTCACATTAGCTTTTCTAACTAGTTTCCTGAACTTTATATAGGGATGCAAATCAAGCTTCATCCACCTTGGCAAAACTGTCAAACAGAAAAATTGAAACTGACATTAGTCAGTCCTTCTGGAAGGCCGCCATGTAGCAAGTGGTTAGTTTAATGCATACTTTAAGTGACTGATGAAGCCAGAGTCAGTTTGAATCTTCTCCAACGTCCCTCTCATACGTTCAGCTTGACCAGAGACCAATGGGCCAAAGGTCTACCAACATTTACTCAATGTTTGGCCAATAACCCAGAAAATGAGGCACTTTCATGCAAAATTTGCTCTCAGCTATTTTATGGCCATGCCAGAAACTCACTTTGATCTGCAGTTATAAACAGTCATTAGGAGTACTTAGTGAAACTCTCTTTGCAGAAGGCTTTGTTGTAAGATGGCCGAGGCACCAAGTCTGTGTTCTTTAAAAGATCGCGTTTCTCTGTGAGGGCTGACCATGTTTTTGCAAATTTCTCAATGACAGATAGGCACAAGAAATACAGCTTTGAACCTGTTTGCCAGTGAATGCGTTTTCAGCAGACTTTGATCGGACGCAACGGCAGACCTGACATTATGCAAAACACGCCAGTAATTGATGACTTAGTGTAAACACCTGAGAAAACCCCAATACAACTGCATGATCAAATTTCCATTCCTGTAAGATCTCCTTCCCGTTTTGCTGGCTTGGCCCATTTATTCTGACAGCACAGCCAGTGAACCTTGATGTTTCTTAATCGTGGTCTTTTTTAATAATTTTGCTTTGATGGGCATGTAGGGAGATGTCATATTTACCACTATAAACCATAACCGGAGGGGAGGTGAACTTTTATTTCGGGACAAATAAAACCATTTAAAATCTGTGAAGCAGGTACTGGACCACTGAATACAGTTATTTGCTCAAAGAATGAAATGGATCTCCAGACAGCACTGCATGGGTATCTGAAAACAGCAAGAATGTCAAATGTAATACACAAAACATTACTCTATTCGATTTAGGATTCAGCTTCCAAAATTATGGACTCAAAGGTTAAAATCAATCTAATAATACTGCTGCACTAATATTCATTAGCTTAGCATCGTTGTGGATCAGCTGCCCTCCAGCAGATTTTGATACAGATGAACAATGCGTGTCACAGTGTCGTTATTATAGAACAAAAAACAAGTGCAATCCAGGATTCAGTAGTTTGTAGGACCAATTTTAGCACTTTTAACTTTGTTTATGCACAGCTCTCTTAAGGTCCCACCACAGCATCTCAGTCAGGTTGTGATCTAGATGTCAACTCCAACTACTCAGTTTTATGCAAATCTTTAGCCTTAAACAAAACAAATAAAATAATAAAATAAAATGAAAATGGCTAAACACACACGTGTTTACCACACTATGCGATACACAGTGTGTTACCAGCTTAAAACAACATCACCCACCTTTACTTGTGATGTATGACAGACCTAGTTCAACAAATGAGCTCGTTAGTGATGCAAAGTAGGAAAGCTATTGCAGTAATGGGTGCACCATTAAGTGTTATTATACTTGCTGAAGGAAACTCTGAAATACAGTCATGCAGAGTCTGTGGTGTGATGTGGCTATCTGGTATTGTTATGGTAACATATGTCTGCTCACAGGCAGATAGACATCATTTCCTGGAGACCATGTGCTGGTGCGCTAGGACAAAGAAACCTTGCAGGAAACATCATTAAACCGGATTCCCTGGCTGTGTGCCTGGCCCCTGGACTGCGTCTTACCTCAGATGAACCGCTTCAGGAGTTCATCAGGACATGCGCCGAGACAGCTGAGCAGTCCTCGTCGGTGCTGCTTTCACCTCTCCACATGATCCAACCCAAGTGAGGCATGAACAGCGCCCAATCAGCTGCCCCGAATTAGGCTAGACTAAAAACAACATCACAACAAGAACACTCTGCTCAGTGTGTATCTCAGCTTGAAAAGGAGCAATTTAAACATGAATTTTGTCACGTGTGCTTAAATTTTGTACATTTTATTTATTTATTTTTTTCCGTGAGCCTTTCGAGCAGCATGACTGTGGGATGGAAAAGTTGGGCTGTCAGTTGATTCATCACAACTGTTAGACGGATTGGGGCAGAAATGATGAGTAATAAGTAACAGCACAAGCTATTTTAGTCATCATGTTGATCGTTTTGGAATCTAAAATAGGTTTAAATCTTAAATCTTTAAGGACTTTGAGAACCCTTTTAGGGCTCTTTAAAAGAAACAACAATATCCCCCTGAGAGCCGAGGAAACAAGTATCTTTCAGTTTAACTTGTTTGTGATTATTTCGAGCTAAAGGAGCCCCCCCAAACACATGACAGATCATTGGAAAGGCCAGGATGTCCTCTTATTAGGGTAGCAAATAAAGAAATAAATCAAATAAGTCAAACGATAGAGCCCAAAAACAAATATCCATTAAAGGCGAAACAAATGAAAAGGCTGGTTCTCAGGAGCCAATACACAGCAAAGCCTCAAAATACAGAGTCCAAAATCAGCTCATTTTATTCCAGTGGCTAAATTCATCTTGAATATACAGTGTATGATTGACTGCATATGAGTAAATGAAAACATTGTAGAGCACTTTGTAGTGTATAACTAGGTTAAAAGGCATTCTTTAAGAGCACAGCATTTAGGATATCAATTACAACTATTCTGTTTTTTGAATGTGTTTTAGCCTTTAACAAAATAAACAAAATAAAAATACCTTTAAATGAGTAAGCACACAGGTGTTTACCACACTATGGATTTCGAGGTGTGCTGCCTGCTTAAAACAACATCGCCCACCTACTTTAGAATATTCACTATGAGGTACGACAGACCTGTTTCAACAACAGCTCCTTACTAATGCACGTTGCTGTAGTATTAACGAGTGCACTGGAAGTATTATATTTACTGTGATGTCCATAGGACCTCCGTGTACAGGCTATTTATAGTCCAAATGTGGTCACTGTGTGTTTTCAATATCAAACTTAGACTCATTGTAGACGTGGTTTTTATACTGCTTCTATAGGCTCTGTAGGCCTGTTTTCTATTGGTTAGTTTTTCTGCAGCTTTATTTAGACTTTTCTATGCGTCTCCAGTTATCATCTGTGGCTGCAACAATCAAATGAAGTTAATGGAAAATGATCTGGAGCAGTATGCTACCTTCTTCTGACACCTTCAGGATGTCTATATCTATAAATCAGCAAATATCTATATGATCTTTACATATCATGAATCCCAATTTGTTTGATAAATTATTGATATATTATGCTAATTTCACCATCCACCTCTGAATGATTCTGATGTTTTCCATTTGCATTGTTGTTTCATACATCACACTCAATGCAAGTTGTCCGTCTGTAACGTGGTCACCAGAAGCTGTGTCTGGAACAGAAGTTTGTTCATCTCATTGTTAAATGGAATCAACAATTTGAGAGACTGCAGGAGGCCTGACTTAACATTTTTGAATTACATAATTCATGTAAGACTGGAGGTACTGGAATTCAGAGGGTATCATCCAACTGCTGCCCTCCTTAATGTGTCTGTAGCAGATTAGCTAATGAGCTAAAAGGTTTGTAAACTGTCAGTTAGCAAGCTTGGAGAGCTTTGTGTTTCTTCTTCATTGGTGCACAATATTAAACAGCCAAATTTAGGTGATCAGTGACTTGACCGGCAATTAATTTGAATTATGTCAAAAATCTTGTTGACCCATTTTTTTCTTAAGGACGACTGTCTTTCGGATGTTGCTTTGTGCTGTCACCGCTACTTTTAGTCCATTGTCATTTTAGCCTCTTTAATAATCGGCTGCAATAATTAAAACACTGACACTGCGATCGTGTTTTTAAATCTCACTGTATAAAGTGATAGTATAAATGGGCTGCTTATTTTCTGAACTTGCATAGAATTAAGAGCTAATTTAACAGCTTGTTGTTGGTGGGAATCATTAATTTTCAATTATATAACCACCAGTCACCACTGTTTTGTGAAACGCACTGCTAGCTGTAAACAAACAAAAAAACTAAAACCGTAAAAAGAATTCAAAGCAGCTGATTGTCCTATTTTACAGGAGTCTTGCTAATTAATCCCACAAATATTCCTGCTATCAAATACATGATAATCATCAGAATTTCCTACAAAAGTCAGATCTGCAGCTCCTTATTACAACTTTACATTTATCACCTGGACAGCTTTCTGTGACATCCAGCTACAAAACTAATATTCATCTCAATTTAATTATAGATAAAAAAAAATATTCTGTTATACTAATTATACTACAAATGTTACATTGATACTAGTAATAAATAATAAACACAGTAAAAGCCACCAAAGTATGAAGGCACACTGTGGTTCCTAAATTATTTTCAAGGAACAAAAAAATCTCTTCCCCTCCTGTTTTAAATTATCAACATCTTTGTGGTGTGTTAGATAGATGTAGCTTAAGCAGCAGACACGTTGACAAGCCAGCTCGTGGACTGGACCAATCTGCAGAGCAGAAAGAAGAACTCTCAACAGAAGAGAGTCTTATACAAAACACATATAAAACACTAAACTACAATGAATTTGGCCTGGACCATATATAGCCACAGTTTTAAATGCACATTTTTTTAATGGCCACTAGGGGATGAAATGTGTGGTTTGAAAAAGGGCTTCATGTCCTATAGAGGTCGACAGCATTTAGCCAGTGTTGGGAAGGTTATTCCACTACAGATTACAGAATACATGCCCCAAAATGTATTTTGTAACGTATTCCGTTACTCAATGAGAGTAACGTATTCTGAATACTTTGGATTACTTAATATATTGTCATGCTAAATGAATGTACTATTGCTGTGTGATTTATTACTATTAATGAACATTGTTAGCTGGTGTTAGCGGAGGCTAGTTCATAGACTGCAGACTGTTAGACTTGATGGATAACATTAACAACCTGCTACCTGCAAATAATCATGTGCAGTTCTGAAAGCAGTACCAACTAGATTTTTCAATCTTAATGGAAAATGAGTAACAGTAGGGTGGACATAAGGTAAGGCTGCACCTTTTGCAGTGATCTCATAAAGAAAACTATTTCTGTACCAGTAATGTGTTTTCTTTCTGTCTGCTTTCAGAACTGCACATGATTATTTGCAGGTAGCAGGTTGTAATGCAGCCTTCAGTAATGGTAATATATTACACAGCAATAGTACATTGAAGATGCTGAAGTGGCACGTAATCCAGGTAGCTACCACAACCAAAACAAGGTAGTTGCAGTAGGCTAATGTGAGTTTTTAAACAAGAACTTACTTCCAGATGTTTCTTTAGGTTGGAGGTGGAGTCTTTTGACACTGAGAGCAGCTTGGTTGCACGGTTAGATTCCACCCTTTCTTCTTCAGATGTGAAGATTTAAGCAGTAACTGTAACAGGATACAGTTACTCATATTTTGTATTTTAAATACGTAACGCTTGTTCATGTATTCCGTCACCCTCGAACACTACATTTAGCCATTTCGTAATTTTTTTGGAGCATGTTTCAGAAAGGAAGATTATCCAGGATATGCTCATTGATTACAAACTTATGACTGATAACTCAGCAATCATCACGGGTGTGGCAAAAACACTCATTTCAAGGCTTCAGAATCAGACTTCACAATGTCTTAGGTGAGGTGGCTACATCCACTTTTATGCTGCCTATGGCTATGCTAAGGAATCATAAGGATCTGTTGCTATTATATTGTCTGCTTGTTTATGCATATATGGGCTTCGCACTGAGGAAAGAACGCCAAAACTGAATTACCCCCAGGTGACCAAGTTTGATTTCTGTACATGAAACTAAACAGCTACTTTTACAAACCTGTACCAGGACATTTAGTCAGTAATGTAAAATTGTATGACCTCCTTTGCACAACAGTCATGTGGAATATGATCATTTTAATAGATGAAGAATTAATTTAAGGTTTAAAACATGGAAAAGAACCTCATTGGTTGTTATAGAATTTATTCATGTCATGATAAATGCATAGAAGGAATTTTCAGTGTTTACACACAGCAAAAACATACAGTACAGCTTTTAAGTTCTATTTTGGCACATAAGATTCAGTAATAAAAACTGGCTGACACAGAAAGGCTCTGACGAGCTGTGATGGCATTGTGTATTAAGAACAAACCTCCAACAGCAACACTTTCATAGTCCTAATTAAAGGTAGACTGCACTAAACCTTTTAGCTGCATTCAAAAGCAGCATGCCAGATCAAAGGCTTTAACTAATTAGCACAGACACCACTATGGCCCGCCTTTCAGTTTGGTTTTGAGTGTTTCCAAACAGCTTCCAGGATAAGTACCCCAATACGGCTTTCACGCTGTTCAAAGATGCACCTTTGAATCTTTCAAATAACTGCAAGTCTGCATTACAGCCATAAACTTTCAGAGTACAGCTGTAGCAATGGCAAACAACAAACATGAAGATTACAGCCACTTCAGGTCTAATCAGCCACAAAATAGCAAAGAACAACTGAATGCAATGACAAACACTAGGATTAAAACCCTCGTACCACCTTCACGGTGATATTGCAGAACCCTTGTCTGCTGTTATTAAACACTTAAACATGCTTTCATTGTATGTTACTGGGCCAAATGGGGAAAGTATTTTCACACTTAATAATCTGAAGCCAAATCCAAACTGTAGCCTCAACAGCAGAAATGAATTAGTACAAGGGGTTTAAGGTTTTCTTTTTTGATAATTATTTCCATCCATTTTTTAAATACACATTCAAAACAGGGTTGTAGCTTGGCTGTAGCCAATGCCTGTTCACTATAGGGTGAAAGGTGATTGGTCCCAAATCCACCACATGGTTAACACTGAGGGACAACTGCACAACTACCCTACGACCAGTTTAGTTACCATTCAACTGAACATGCATGTCTTTGGCCTGTGGGAGGAAACTATTTAATATTCCAGAAAAAGGCATCCCAACATATAGGGCAACATTTACTGTGTAAGTGCGAATACCTACGTTTTTGTACTTGTTCAATCAATCAAATTACTCTGAATTTAACACTTAAAGCATGCATTGTACCTAATGTGGTTTTGACAGTTGCAACCAGGAGTGTTCATTTAGTATGAATGAGAGAGGAGGATTCAGAGTGAGTTCATAATTTGATGTGGATGAGTCAAAGCTGTCGCTGCAGTGCCCAAGCTTTGGCTCAGTCCTGTAATCCTAATATGTTTCGGGGAGAGCACCACATTTTCACCTTTCTGCCTAAAGCAGCCTCAGATAGGTTGCCAGTGACCTGGTGGATGTAAAAAGTTGAAAGCCATTTTTGTAATGCTAAGTGAAAAAAGTTGTTTACCATAGTGGGATGCTTGGGTGGATTTCACGTTCACACAGCATTTATGGCCACGTGTCTGTTGATGTTTTAAATACATGTAGCTGGTTAACTAGCTTTAGCTATACCGACACCAGCGGTAACCAGTATTTGCAATGTGGCCATCATAGCTGCAAGGCCAATTATAAAGTGCTCACAAAATGTTTTCCATTGATGTTTGTCTTTTGATTTGGGGTAGATGGACACACACAAAACTGTACATATAAAAAATAGCAACTTTAAATTCTCCTATATGTACATGAACAAATACATCATTGCAATGCCAAAAACATGAGACACCCAAAATAAAATGAATGTTAAATGATTCCACAGCCAACACTGATGTATGCATCAGTGTACATCAGATTTAAGAATATGTATACATATTCTTAAATCTGACAAAAGTTTCTTGTTTTGAGAAGAAAAAAAATCTGCCAGTGGGCTGAGCAAAAGTTCCTTGACTAGAATTGTTAAAACTAGAAATTAATCGATGCCTTTTAACTAGACAAAACTGTCTAAAATTTGTGCTTAAATGAAGAAAATTTGACTTATTACAAGGAAAGAGAGCCCTGCGACAGACTGGCAACCTGTCCAGGGTGTGCCCCGCCTCTCGCCCTATGACAGCTGGGATTGGCTCCGGCGCCCCCCGCGACCCTGAAAAGGATAAGCGGTAGCGAATGGATGGATGGATGGACAAGGAAAGAGACTGAATTGTTTCTTTCTTGATTGAGTTAAATATAAGAATTAAATCTCAACTCTGAGAACAATAATTAGAAAAAATTGCTGAGAATAAGACACCATCTGTTCAAAAAGCTACAAAAAATATGAGACTTTATCTTAAAGCAAGACACCAGAAGCACTCTTATTTTTTGCACTTTTATTGACACAGCAACGGGTCAGTAACTCAACTTTAACAGTACTGAGGTCTAATTCCAGGAGACTCATGTCTCACAGTGTAACATGGCCACTGTAAGAAGTGCATATTCCAGATACTCTTAACAGGAATAATAACAGTATAAAATACTCATGACTGAATGTATCAAAGATACATTTTGCTGCAGCTTGAAGCAAG
Organism: Copadichromis virginalis; assembly: GCF_057382275.1. NCBI lineage: Eukaryota > Metazoa > Chordata > Actinopteri > Cichliformes > Cichlidae > Copadichromis > Copadichromis virginalis. The sequence continues at coordinate 6,324,692 of NC_140622.1, forward strand.
CAGCATTCAAAATCCTAGATTGCATAACTTTTTAGAAGAACAGCTTTAAAGATCACACAAACAAACGTCTTACATGAAGATGCAGTGATTGAGCATAACAGAGTGGAAAAGGTTACAGCTCCTGGTATTGCATAAACAGATTATTTTGATTTTGTGCAAAAATTATGATTACTTCACATTTTAATATTTTTAATGATAACATTATTAGGTTTTTAATGTCCCTTACTGCAGAATAAAGATTTCTTATGAAAGTTTGGCTTTGTTTTGGTTTTATCTTTAGCTCCATTCTAAGAAAATGACCAGCTTCAAGTGTCCTCAGTGTAGGACACATACAGGATGTCATGCTGAAATGCAAAGCACTTACAATAGAAGCCACTAGAAACAAATTATTCCAGCCTAATTGATGACATTTATGGCACTTGTTTTCTGTGCTGACTGATATGCTGCTCAGTGCTTTGCTGCCTGCTTTTAAATCAGATGTCACTCTGAACATAAACACAAGCTACATGTGATGTCTCTGATGTTTCTACCCGTGCTGATGCTACCGTGACTAAAGCTAGCCAAGCAGCAGTAAATATGTGAAGTAAGGCAGAAGGATATACTCATCAAATAAACAGGATCATAAGAATATAAGACCATGAGCACTACAAATGTAACAGAAATATGCTGACATAAAATGGCATGTTATTTGAAATCTACATGAAACAATGACACAACTACTTTTTTTTCAATTTTTCTAATTTATTTTTTTTTTACCAATTGTCCAAATTAGTCTGTGATTGGCCTTAGTGTGACAGAAATCATATTTATATACAACTAAATATGCCTCAGCAAACATGTTTTAAATGGATGCTTCCTCACTTGATGGCGAATGATCCTTTTCCATATTTGCTGAGTCTTAAATTTGATGTCAGTGAGCTTATCAGTGGTTGGTGTTAAAAAAAGCCCCCAAATCCCCTATGAGCAAGCACTTGGCGACAGTGGAGAGGAAAAACTCCCTCTTAATGGGGAGAAACCTCTGACAGAACCGGGCTCAGGAAGGGGTGGCCTTCTGTCTCGACCGAGAGGGGTTCAAATGTTCACTGACAATTTAGTTGTATATAAATATGATTTTTAGGACGTGATGTTGAGACCAATTAGGTGAAATTGGGGACGCGCACAGTTCCGCTTCTTCTTGTTCTTCTTCTTACTTGGCGGAGTCTCTGGCAGGCTCTTAACTCCAGTCTCGAGTTCAGCCACCTTGACATTGAGCATTTTCTGTTTGTCTTGTAGACTTTGCAAAGATTCCTGTACAGAGAATGCAGCTGACTCTTCTTTTTCTATCTTCTGTTGTTCTGTGGTGTCTTTTTCTTTCTGAGGCTCCTGCAGAGACATTGCAGTGGATGGCAGTGAGTCCTCTTTTTCCATCTTCTTCTGTTCTCCAGTCTCGTTTTCTTTCAGAGGCTCACGTTTGAGCATTTCATTTGCAGCAGTGGAATTTTGTTCTTTGTGCTGCTGTGGGATTTTAAGGGAGGAAGCTTTGGCCTCTCTCAGCTCTCGCTCAAGAGACTCTACCTTCAAATCATGAAGGGCCTTGTTGGGGCAGAGCTGGGATTTCAGGTCACTGATTTCCAGGTTGAGTGTCTCCTGCTCCTGCCTATGTTTAACGGCCTGCTCTTCAAGCTGATTTTGAGCTGCTAGGAGCTGTTTATGGAGCATCTTAATCTGCTCTTGCTGAATCCTACATTTGAGCTCAAATTCAGCCTCCTTAGAGGACTTCAGTCCTACAGAGTCAGTGTGTGAAGCCTCTGTGGTTGGAGTGGCAGACTCCACACACTGCTCTGTGGTAGGGTGGCTGATTTGGTCCTGCAGGGTAACCATCACCTCATCCAATATGACAATAGCTTCATTGTCATTTGCGAGAGTGTCTGTCTCACTGATGTCATTGGGCTTATTACCAGAAGCCTCTTCCAGCTGCTCTAAGAGGTCTTTAATCATTTCCTCATGATTTCGCTTGTTCTCGTGAATTTGTTCATGAAGCTTGTTCACCTGAAACTGGTGATAAGAGGCCCTCTTGTTTGCACCTACCATTTTCCAGTAAAGGTTGTTCTGATGGTATTGGGAGGCTTCCAGTTGGTGTCTGAGAGCAGCAATCTCGTGCCAGGGATTAAACGGGGGTCTAAATGTGGGAATGGGTTGATATTAGCAAGTCCCTCCATTAGGCCCAGGGTTTGGTCTGCTGAGGTTCTTCCCATTTCCCTCTCTCTCCATGTCCTCCTTTGCATTTGAAATGGGGAGGGATTCAGCCTTTTCTTTTTCAGAAGTGGCTTCAGTGTTTTTTTGCATTTCTTCTTTTTCCGGGTTTGCTCCATCACCCATGCTGTTTTGAGCTTCAAGAAGAGCCCGAGTAATTGGTCTTCTTGGTTCTTCAGCCACTCTTTTCTGTTTTTGCTTTTTTTGTTTCTTTGGTTTCACAACCATTTCCTTTGGTGGTTGTGCCACAGGAGACTTTTCAGTATTTGGTTGTGCGGCTTTATCAACCTCAGGTTTTGGTCTTTCTAAGACTTTTGGTGTGACCAGCCTCTAACCAGCCAACAAAAACATGTGTTCATAATACAAAACAAGTTTACTTTGTGAAATGTTAAAAGGTACAAAAAATAAAACAATAAAATAAAACAGATTTATTGTCTTAAATTTAGCCAGTCCATCTTGTTTTGAACATTACAAGCTAGTTTCCAGTCTCATGTGTGAGATGATTAGACTTGTTTCAAGTATATATTACTTATTTTTCTTAGTTAGTCTGTAAATCTAAAAATGAACCATTTTACATTTATTTCGGGGCGATCGTGGCTCAAGAGTTGGGCGTTTGTCTTGTAATCGGAAGGTTGCCGGTTTGAGCCCCAGCTCCGACAGTCTCGGTCGTTGTGTCCTTGGGCAAGACACTTCACCCGTTGCCTACTGGTGCTGGTCAGAGGGCCCAGTGGCGCCAGTGTCCGGCAGCCTTGCCTCTGTCAGTGCACCCCAGGGTGGCTGTGGCTACGCTTTAGCTTGCCATCACCAGTGTGTGAATGTGTGTGTGAATGACTGAATAAAATAAATAATGAATAATAATAATAATTTAAATGAATAAAATACTGCACATTTATGAATGACATCTTTACCTATAGATTTAAGATTCATTTCCGACAGATTATGATTAATCATATAAACTATTGTACGTTGGAGATGTGAACTTACTTCCAATTATTTATGTTGTAAACTATTAATATAAATCAGGTCACTTTAACCTTGCTGAACTGAGGTAACTTTTTTTCTTATGGATGAAGTGGCCTAATCTGAGCTTTGATCATTTGTTGAATGATTTGACAAGCAGTTGGGCACTATTAGTTTTAGTTTGAAAACTAGTTTGGAATAGCCTTGTCATAAATTTTATGTGAGCAATTTTATAAGACTTAACCATGGAATTAACACGGTCTCTACTTAGTCTGTCTTTTGCACCTTATCCAGGTGTCTGATTGCATAGACTTTGGATCCATGGCAGGTGGTGTCTTGACTCAGTTTTTCTTTTGACCCAAACATATGTTTTTCTGTCCTCAGGGAAAAGTTCTGACAAAAGCTACACCAGAAAATCATGGAGGGTTTGGATGATTGCAACCTTTCGGTTCTAAATGGTAGGCCAAGCATATGCATATTTATGCAAATGAATGTCTAAATGAATTTTGTGTTGCACACACTGACAGTGATCCTACATAGAATCAGTTTTATGTTGTCAAATCAATAAAATATTTAAATTACATATAAAATGTATTTGACAAAATGACCATTTGGAATTGTTTCCTTTTTTGGACAGTGACATGTATACATTTAAAGAGATGTACAACTTTGACATTTCTGAAAGTTACTGACTTTTATTTACAGCTGCCAACATAGACGAGGTCTTGCTCCACACCCTCAGTAGGGGCGATTTAAGGGACCTGCTTCCAGGGCCTGAACATTTTATGAGGAGGAAACAGTTGAGGGCTCAAGTTCACAAAGAGGCAAGTTTTGCCACTTTCGATTTAAAAACACCTAGCACGACACATTTTGTTTAGGACTCCTGTAATATAACTATTTTTGTTTTCTTATTTAGGATGAAACTAAAGAAAAGGCGTCTCATGGATATCTCACCATGCGACCAGGGAGAAGATTATGATGCAGATTCAAGTGGTGGATCAAACATGCTTTTGCCACCAAGGAGCAGTTCTGGTGACGACAGTTGTAAGTGAAACATTACAATTATGGCTATAATATTGAATATTCAACTGAAAGTTGATTTAGTTCTTTCTTTCCTCTTCTGTTTAAACATAGCCCTGTTCAGAGCACTACCAACTCTCTTCCCATCATGAGCTGCACCACCCAAGAAGATGGGACATGCCAGTGAAGCACTGATTCATGTCCTTCAGGTCTGGGTTTCTTCACATTTGTTATCAAATAATGCCCCTAAAGCCTTCACTTTAACAGATTATTTGGCATATGGCCTTTTTATCCATGCCAAGTCCTCCAACAATGTAGTTTATATTTGGAAAAGTGTGCAGAAATCTGAAATGGCACAAATACTGATAGATCAAAAATTTCAATAAAAATAATAAAGAAAATCATAAAGAAATTAAAAACAAAATGGAAATAATTACATATTTAACTATCACAGGTGCAGTACCTTTGTCATTTCCTAAAGTGTGTAAAGACATAATCCTAACGGTGATGAGGCAGAATTTATTACATTTTTCAATGGCATGAATATTAGGGAATTTCTATACAGTATTTGTCAATCTAAAGAAAAATAACATTAATATGGTCTGTAGCACATCTGATCTATGGTTGTCATCATTCATATATCACCCCAAGGGTGCACCCCAAAGGGATCAATAAAGTGAAGTCTAAGTCTAATACATACTTGTGGTTAAGTATTTGAACGACCCTGATAGCTTTGGAGTTTCTCCGTACATTGTAAAATTTTCTTTGTTTTTCTTTTTGCCAACAGAAGATCCAGCGTCAGCCCTGTTCTGCTCTTAGAAGGGTCCCGTTGTCTTATTGCAGTTGGAACCACTCCCATCACCACATTTGCCACAGATGACCTTGGAGAAGGTTTGCTGTATCTTATGGCATACTACTACACCCTGCATCTCACCTATCCTAAATGTGTGGCAACGCTTCTGTCTGTCATTCAGACTGAAGTGTTAAAGGACAAAATCCATGAGCAAGACACCACAGGCTCATACAAAAAAGTCATGGCAGGCTGTAGAAATTTTTATTGAAACGTAGAGCTGTTTGAGCAAGATTAGGTCTGTGTTGGAAGGTTTGGACTTGATAGCTTTGAAGTTGCAATTTACACTTGAATTCTTTTTTTTTTAAATTCTTATTAATGTAATACAGAGTACTTTCTTTCTTTAAACACATCTGTTCTGCAAATTCTGTTTAAAATTGCAAATGCTCTTTTTATTACATTTTATATGTTGAGTAGCTAACTGGTTTAGTACGGAGCCCCGCAGGGGACATTGGAGAAAAAAAAGTTTTGTGAGATCTCGCAAAACAAACTCGGGATCTCGCAAAAGTTTTAGCCGCCAGCTCGAAGCCGACCGGGAGGTCCAGGCACGATGTGCCGGGAAAGCGGTGTTCCTCCCGGCTGTAGTAGGTCTCGACCTCCCGTTAGCTTCGAGATGGTTGATGTCAGATCTCCGAAAACGTCGGAGCACTTTTGCAAATATGTGATGTCTTGTAAACCGAGCAGATATCTGACATTTACACAACTACATTCACGCCTCAAAATATCTTAAAAGTGTATTTTATGATCCAGAAAGAGTAATATTACAACTAAGTAGCTGCCGCCATTGTTGGAATTCAACTTTTGTGAGTTTGTTTTGCGAGATACCGAGTTTGTTTTGCGAGATCTCGCAAATGTTTTGCAAGATCCCGAGTTTGTTTTGCGAGATCTTGCAAAAGTTTTGCGAGATCCTGAGTTAGTTTTGCGAGATCTCGATCTCTGTCTGTTTCAACGTGTGACCCCGCCCCTCCCTCGGACAGTCGGGGATGAGTGCGCTAACATACAGTGGGGCAAAAAAGTATTTAGTCAGCCACCGATTGTGCAAGTTCCCCCACCTAAAATGATGACAGAGGTCAGTAATTTGCACCAGAGGTACACTTCAACTGTGAGAGACAGAATGTGAAAAAAAATCCATGAATCCACATGGTAGGATTTGTAAAGAATTTATTCGTAAATCAGGGTGGAAAATAAGTATTTGGTCAATAACAAAAATACAACTCAATACTTTGTAACATAACCTTTGTTGGCAATAACAGAGGTCAAACGTTTACTATAGGTCTTTACCAGGTTTGCACACACAGTAGCTGGTATTTTGGCCCATTCCTCCATGCAGATCTTCTCGAGAGCAGTGATGTTTTGGGGCTGTCGCCGAGCAACACGGACTTTCAACTCCCGCCACAGATTTTCTATGGGGTTGAGGTCTGGAGACTGGCTAGGCCACTCCAGGACTTTCAAATGCTTCTTACGGAGCCACTCCTTTGTTGCCCGGGCGGTGTGTTTTGGATCATTGTCATGTTGGAAGACCCAGCCTCGTTTCATCTTCAAAGTTCTCACTGATGGAAGGAGGTTTTGGCTCAAAATCTCACGATACATGGCCCCATTCATTCTGTCCTTAACACGGATCAGTCGTCCTGTCCCCTTGGCAGAAAAACAGCCCCATAGCATGATGTTTCCACCCCCATGCTTCACAGTAGGTATGGTGTTCTTGGGATGCAACTCAGTATTCTTCTTCCTCCAAACACGACGAGTTGAGTTTATACCAAAAAGTTCTACTTTGGTTTCATCTGACCACATGACATTCTCCCAATCCTCTGCTGTATCATCCATGTGCTCTCTGGCAAACTTCAGACGGGCCTGGACATGCACTGGCTTCAGCAGCGGAACACGTCTGGCACTGCGGGATTTGATTCCCTGCCGTTGTAGTGTGTTACTGATGGTGACCTTTGTTACTTTGGTCCCAGCTCTCTGCAGGTCATTCACCAGGTCCCCCCGTGTGGTTCTGGGATCTTTGCTCACCGTTCTCATGATCATTTTGACCCCACGGGATGAGATCTTGCGTGGAGCCCCAGATCGAGGGAGATTATCAGTGGTCTTGTATGTCTTCCATTTTCTGATGATTGCTCCCACAGTTGATTTTTTCACACCAAGCTGCTTGCCTATTGTAGATTCACTCTTCCCAGTCTGGTGCAGGTCTACAATACTTTTCCTGGTGTCCTTCGAAAGCTCTTTGGTCTTGGCCATGGCGGAGTTTGGAGTCTGACTGTTTGAGGCTGTGGACAGGTGTCTTTTATACAGATGATGAGTTCAAACAGGTGCCATTCATACAGGTAACGAGTGGGGGACAGAAAAGCTTCTTACAGAAGACGTTACAGGTCTGTGAGAGCCAGAGATTTTCCTTGTTTGAGGTGACCAAATACTTATTTTCCACCCTAATTTACGAATAAATTCTTTACAAATCCTACCATGTGGATTCATGGATTTTTTTTTCACATTCTGTCTCTCACAGTTGAAGTGTACCTCTGGTGCAAATTACTGACCTCTGTCATCATTTTAAGTGGGGGAACTTGCACAATCGGTGGCTCACTAAATACTTTTTTGCCCCACTGTATCTGTAGGTTGCTGTTTTAATGAGTGTTTGATGGAAAACAACAATGGCGGAGTTTGCGCTCTCCAGTCGCATGATAGGTGAGTCCTAGTAAATAATTTTCCAGTACGTGTACGTTACACATGCTATTTAAAAAAAATTATGATTATTATTTTGCTAGCTATCAAACTCGCTGGAGAAATGATTGAAATGCACTGAGTGTGATGCAGTATGGCAGCGCTATTATGGAATATGCTGTGAACTTAGCTAACATTACTTAGCAGTGATATGAGTTAATTTACTCAAGTGAAAGCTTTAAACATTAGCCTGATACATAACTAGCTAACTTAAGGCTTTCTGGTTAACCTCTGGGGTCGACGGACCCAGAGTCTCCATTTCAACTTGGGTCGAACGTGCGAACTTCAAACTATATACCAGTGTTTAAATTGTGTAGGCCACGTAAAACCGGTGTTTTTTGTTTTTAATAAAACAGTGGCGTTTACTCTGGAAAGAAACGGAAAAAACAGCGTTTTCTAAGGAGAGCGCTAGCAAACACGCTTTGCTTGTGAGTGAAAAGCAACAGTCATTGGTGAAAAAAGAAAAAAACACTCCTTCCCTATTGGTGGAAAAATGTACCACGTCGACCAATCAAAAAAATGATATGGCAACATGTGGCATTTGGTTGTTTGGGAAGAGGGGGAAGTTTTAGGAGTGAGCGAAAGAGAGAGCGAGACAGTTTTGATACATGAGAAATTTGTGAGGTTTACTGTGTTTGGAGTCTCAAGTTAGTGTGTTGTCTTGTGTAGTTAGTGTGTAGTGTAGTCGTTGTTTTGTGTGTCAGTTCTACTAGTGATCGTCACAGTTGCTGCAAAAAAGCCACCAAAGGCAGATTGCAGTGTAAACGCTGAGTGACACAGATGCTGTCAGACCTGCAGGTTTATCCCTGTGCTGTTCTCATCTGTGTTATAGTGGACACAAACTATTTTTGGAGTTGCATAAATAATTTTTGTGCCTTCTTATTTGATGCAGAGCACCTGATTGTTCTGTAAATAGTTTGAAATGGTTATATAAAAAACGTCTGAGCCTTGGCTGCATTTTTAGGTAAATAGTACCATATAACTTTTTAAAAATGTACAATTTCTATTTGCAATTTAAGTTATGAAAACGATTCGTTAAACATGCTTGTGGTTTTTACAGTCAAAAATATCACTTTCTACTTGTAAAATTTGGTCTGTATTTAGATAAATTGTGCTGATACAGTTTGTCAAAATGAGAAAATAACAGATTGGCAAGATAAAGTTTTTAAAGGTAAAATTTAGAGGCCAAATCAAAAGTAGTCAAAAACGGCCAATTATACCCTGGACCCCAGCTTTTTTGAGTATTTGAAATAATGGTAATATGAGTGATCCATATGGTCACAAAGAATAGCCACTTGTTTCTGTGCTACCAAAGTTCCCCAGCTTTCATTCAAAATGTGTTTATCTTCAGCACCTGCACATTAAACTACTTAAACATTATAAATGTCTTCAAGCTCACACTGAGGCCTGTGGAGCACTATCAGCCACTGAGATAGTTCACACATTTATATGTGTATTTGTATATGAATATTTCATACTTTAAGGCTGCCTGTTTATTTAAGGGAGATGAACAAAATACATTGGACTTGTACATAATAATATCACAGATGATAAATTAAATAGATTTTAAGTAGATGCTTGTGCATTCTTAAAGCATTATATGTTGAATTGAACTATGTGATCTGTTCAAAGCCTCTCAGTGCTGTTCTCCATGCCTGTCTGACTGTACATGATGTTATTAGCACAAACACTTTAAAGGTGACGTTTAGGACTTCAACAATAATACAGGCAGCAATGTAGTTAGCAATAAAACAGTTTAATTGGGAATTAACTTAAAAAACAAACAAACAACAAACAAACATCTGTCTCCTATTTTTTGTCACACAGGAAAGAAGCATCAATTTCTGATGAGAAGACTTATTTAAAATGATTTAATGTACTAGTTTTTTAGATTATTTGCCTTGATTTGTTCCTTAGAATAAGTGTTTTATGCCTATTTTCCTCAACATTTTGCTTAGAACAAGTGGTTAAAGCTTATTTTAGGTTTCAATTGCCATGATTGGTTGCCTGGAATAAGTGTGTAAGGCTTATTTTAAGATTTAACGATCTAATTGTTCCCTAGAATAAGTGGTTAAAGCTTATTTTAAGTTTCAATGTTCTGATTTGTTCCCTGGAATAAGTGTAAAAGACTTATTTTTTAGCTTTATTTAAATTTAGATATTGTTCTTGTTTCAAGAAATCTTAATAAGAAAAAATAACTTACCCCACTGGCAGATAATTTCACTTGTTTTAAGCAAATCTTCACCAAAAATAAGTGTATTTATCTAGTATTAAGGAGGTGGGTTTTTGCAGTGTAGGTTCACGTGGGACCACCACTATGCCCTGTCATATGATATCAGCTTATATTAGCAAAGAAGGACAATGCCAGTATTTCACAGAAAGGCTGGTGATGCACTGTGACCTCAGTTCGTGCATGTTTTAGGCAGAGATTGATAGTAAAATGTCGTAGTGATCATTACACCCCAGCACACAGCTTGTATTCAGTCTGTGTCAGACGATGTCTTTAGTATTGTTTGGAAGCGGTGATTTTGTTTCAGCTGCTGCATTAATCATATTGATCTGAGTGTTTTTGTGGCTCCTTTTACAAAGTTTCGACATGTGTAAACATCATTAGGGAAGCTCTGTGTCTACCTATAAACAACCAATCAAAAGTGAAAGCCACTGGAAACCCTGCTGTACAGGCTTTCTCATTAATCACTGAACACTCTGGGTTTTAGACTTAAATCTAGACATGCTGGAAGAAGCAGACTGAATTTCAGGAGTCTAAAACGTTGGGGGACGTGAGTTTCAGCAGTTAAAGTGCTCAGTCAAAAGTTTTAGTGTCTCAAATCTTTCCAATTACAGGGACAATTAATACCTGTAATAACTTTAAACATTAACTGTACATATTAGATTGGATTCAAAGCACAAAACTCATCTCAATTAAGACACTAGTCACTTATATATATAGATTTGATCTTCTTTCAATGTTAAAATTCACCCAACGATTACTTCTGATTAAGATAATTACACTTTCATGTGCGGTTATGTTTGTTTTTATATTATATATGTTTTATATTTATAACTTGAGACATTATTTACACATACATTGGAAGTATATTATTTAAGTACATCAAGCCTTAATATAGCATATGCTTCATATGCTATTATTAGTTTTGCATTTCCTGAGATTAAAGATTACCTTTAGCCAAAATGCTGATCACACATTACACATAAAACCCATAACTCTCCTACTGATTAAACATTTAAAAAGCTCTTTTGTGCCATATGAAAGTCGTAGCTGTGAAAACACGGTTGTTTAAAGACAGCTTTTCCCCTCGGAATGATTATTCCCTTTGAGTACGTGTCAACCTGCGCATAACAAATGTGAAAATGTTACCAAAGCTTATGAATATTTAAGTGTACATGTGCAAACTTCTTGTTACATAATCTGAGTTTAGACAAGTGTTGAATGTTACAACAGCTGTCACACGATCACAGCACAATATAAAGTTACTTAGTGCTTTAAAGTCAGGTATCTTAGTGTTAGAGGCTCCTCAGACAGCTGTGGATGTTGACCCTGCCGATCCAGAGGTGGGCGTCATGTGGGTCGTCAGCGGTGTCGATCCCTCTCCTTCCGCCGCGTTGCCTTCTATTAGACCTTGCCGGTGCAGGTTGAGGATGGAGTCTGCGATTATGCGGGCTGTTTTCTTCTGATATCCTCCGGATGTCATCATGAGTACGGGGATCCCCCGACGCTTCGCAGCCCTGAACACGAGCTCATCTCTCTTTATAATGCCCTGGCAGAGAAGAAGGAGAAGAAAGTTAGAAGAAGAGGCAGCCTGTCTATGCTTTCAAGCACTACCTTCTCTGGATTCTCTGGACTTCTTTTCTCATCTCTGCATCTCATTGATAAAAGATTTGATAGAACATGCTGATAACATCGACATGTCTAGTCCAGAGTCCTGATCTGAACCCAAGGACAAAGTCATGAAATCCACTACACTGAGTTACTGAGCTCTGGAACAGCTAGAGGAAGAAGCACACATGCATGTCTGTGGAGGGATTCAAACAGTCAATAGTTTGTGTCAACACTGTCATTTATTATGGAACATCTGTTAAAACACTGAGTGATTTGGAACATTATTAAGCATGGCAGAAACACATGTTCAGCCAGAACTTCAAATAATAATTATTTAAGCTGCACGCTGCTTTTTTTTTTTAAAGGACATTTACCAGTTTAAATGAACAAAATAGGTCTGCAACATACAAGAGCGTGCCACCACAACTAACACATCCTGCACATTTACCTTATTTGCGCCAATTACTTTCTGGGATTCACAGGATCACTGGCTGGAAATCTCTGCACAGTAAGTAATAAATTCCAATTTGGCTCATTTTGACCAGCTCTCAGTACAATTTGAAATTTCCTGATAAATTAGTTACATGAAGAGCCCATGTGGCCTGATTCAGCTGAGCCTGCCAGTTACACATTTTTCTTTCCTGCTACTAAAGCAGTGCAGATTCATTCAATATTAGACACGAATGGGCTGGAATCATAGGCCTGGGCATGTTATAGTTCAACACAAAAGAACATCTGCATTGCACCAAACAGATTTACCTCATCCATAACATTAAATACCTTACAGTACACAAGGCCTAACTTAAAAGATACTAGCAAACCCAGATCTTAAATCAAAAACTATTAAACAGGCCCTGGATCAGGGGCATATCATTTTTTTCACAGGTTTTTTCCAATAGTTAGATAGCAAATTCATAAAGGCAAAATGAACACAAGGAAGCGAACAGATGCTGGGGTCTCCAATGCCAAAACAACAAATTCTGTAACAATGTGTTACAAGAAAAGTAAAACCCTGTTTTGGCCTCCCACCTGGACATTCAATTCAATTCTTCTTTATATAGATACTGACTAATTGGTGCCACCCACACCATTTATGAATGCATCTGCTAACTAGCTAATGTTAGCAGCCAAAACACCAACGCTAAAACTTCAAATTGTGGGACTCAAAACCCAACTGTTGACATCCTGGTGTGCAAGTGACAAACATACAAATGACTTTAATGTTTAACCATCTATTAACCATGTTAATACTACTTTGCTTCAAAATACATTTCAGTGAAACCTTAGATTCAGGCTACACGGCTCAACTTCACACAGCTGCACAGCAGTTAACAGCTGGTTTTGTATCTCGGGCCCCCCATTTACTCTAATGACTTAATGCAAGCGCTCCAACAAATGCAAATACATGCAGTCTATCCAAAACGTGTTTTTAATTAATGGTTAATCACTTGCTGTCTACACCCACGCACATTCAAACACCACTTGATACTGGTCTGACAGGAGAAATAATGAACCAGTTAGCACTGAATAAACATGCTTGACACAGTGTTTTTTATTTCAGTAATTAGAGGAAATTAGTAAGGCTTCCATCTGCATTTAAAATTGATTGTGGTGAAAACAAATGATTTACAGTTATACAAGTCTCTGTACATACATTTAATGATATACACTAATGAAATGGTTCTAGGAAAGTTAATACACTATGTAACGAATATCAAGCACATGAATTCAAATTGCTGACTGCCAAAATGAAGTACAATACTCAGTGATCAGCTGCAGCTACAGCGTGCTCTCATTCTTTGATGTGTGCTTCAGTCTACCAAAACATAATTGTTATTTTAAATAAATAAAGCAGACTAGGCCCAGTCTTGAGTCTTGTCTTCACCCCACTCACTTAAACTGCCAGCATAGTCAAGCATATTTAGTAGAGACTCGATTCAGTGAAATGTGGTGCATACTCAGAGTCACTTCTGACTATCCAGGCTCAATGAAAACCCTGTTTGAGAGAAGGAACTGAGTGGCGCATTTTTCTCACATATAAGACAGTTTGTATGTTTCCCATTTTAAACCAAAATCAGCCTAACAAACAAACGAAAGCTGTTGAAATTCTATGACATCAGATATTTAATTTCTTTCTTTCCTTTTGTTTTTGCATCTTGTAATTTATATACTGGTTTCAGTGACCTTAATAAATCTTAGTAACTTGAATCTTCATTGTTTTTTGTTCCCAAATTAATCACATCCTGATGTTTTCCCTCCAAGTCATGGTTGTCTCAGCTAATAATCCCGGCTGGCAGTGTACAGGACCGATGGTGGGAGAGCAAGTAACACTTAAATATTTGAGGCTGAAATCTGTATAAAAATTTGCACCTCCAAGTTGCGTAGTGTATCCAATGAATGTTGTCCTAATTGTGTCAAACCCAACCATGCTTTTGCTTAGTTGTGGTGGATAGGAAAGCTGTTTAGAGCTATTATTATTTATTTAATAAAGAAACCTACACAGTTCGTCTGATAAGCAATGTCTGAATAAGACATAATTATACAACGTAAGATTATGAGCCTAAAGACTTTTAACACTGTGTGTCCTCTAATGTCCCAAAATCATCTGATAGAGCATCCAGCTGCCAATTACATGCAACTGGTTCTAAGAAACTGTGGGATACACAGAAACGCTGCGCCCAGATGAATATGATTATTAGCTTTAACCCTCACATCTTTTAACTGCTTCATTCATTCTCTGTTTTGCATTGACTTTTGAGCTGCAGGTCGTCCTCATTAAAAGAAATGTCTCCCACTGAGCTCTGATAAACCTCCAGAGAACCACTCTGTCACCGAAGCAAACATTTGAAAACTTCCAAATGTCACAAACATGAGTTTTGGGGCAGGCCCAGCGATTATGTTTTGTAGACATGTTATTATAGGATTAAGGTGAGGAATGAATTCAGCAGCTGTGGTGAAGTGATTTGGCCCCAGCTGAAACAATGATGTGGTCTAGATTTACTACAGCTACAGAGATTTTTCTCTGCCTAGGCTCTTCTCCATGGCAACAGGAGCTGAGCGTATGTGTCACATTATTACCAGACACTGTTTTCTCTTTTGGGGATTTCAATAAACACACTTCCATACATTTAAGCTTTTTACAGTAATTAAAAACACTTCCAGAATCAGCTATCCCTACTCAGTGCCCGATTCATCATGTATACCTATGACACATTTCAACTTTCATATCAACTTTACCTTTATACATTTTTCCAGCACTGACAAATGTTTGATCATCCTCTGACTGCCTAGTCCAGGGGTCTGCAACCTTTAACACCCAAAGAGCCACTTGGACCCGGTTTCCACACAAAAGAAAACACTGGGAGCTGCAAATACTTTTTGAAATCTAAAATGAAGATAACACTGTATATATTGTTTTTTTTTTTACCTTTATGCTTTGTGTGAACAACTAAAGGAAGTAAGTAAAGTTTATTTATTAAGCGCTTTTCACAGACAGGCACTCACAAAGTGCTGTACACAAATATTAAAATAAACAATACAATCAATAGACATTATACACAATGTAAAAGATCAAATGTAAATAATGTAAAGAATATAAAATGCGTAGATCAACAAAAGGCTTGTTTGAACAGAAAAGTTTTTAACTGCTTTTTAAAAGTAAAAAGCAACTACAGTGTGTTGCTTATGAGATCCATGAAGTGCTACAGAGAAAATTACATTTTATTTATGTAATTAACACATTTTGAACTCTTAAAGAAATATGACAAAAGGAAAGCTGAACTAAAATGATCCATGTAGCAAACAAAAACTGTCGTGAGCCACCCTTATATCTCCTTTGGGCTTTTGGAGCCTTGACCTGACTTTTAAAAAGTAATTGGAAAAAAAGCTCCATGCTGCTAAAAAAAAAAAAAAAAATAGATATTTGCAAAATTCTGCCTAAATATGTATTTTACCTGGTTAATGTGTGTGGCGGGGCGTGGTCTGCGGACGCACAACCCGCAATCACGCCTCGCTGCCTTAAAGTCTCTGCTGTTGTGTTGGTGTGTGTCGGGCTGTGAGCTGAAAAGCTACAGCCGGCTGTATGCGTACAGCAACCGTGTGAAAAGTGGTCAATAAAGAGATGCTGAAAAGCGTGTTCATGGAAACATCGTCGGGTTTCTCGTGATATGTTTACAATAAGACTTATGGTCCCGAACCTCTGCGCACAGCGTCTGCAAAACGGGGCTTTCATCTTTACGCAGGACTGTAAGCTGTCGTCTGTGAGGCGTGAGCGGTGTTTGTTTTTAACATAGTTCAGCTGGAGAACAGCTGCTGACATAATGTGGATCCGAAGATCCATAATTGGCCTACCTGGGGATGAAAGTCTCGATAAATGCACGGCGTTTCGGCGGGTAAACCGGCTTCCGCGAGTGTGACGCTTATTTTGAGCGATGAAAAAATAATAAGATATAATTTTATTTTTATATTTCAAAATCACAATACTCTTCCAATTTAGAACTACAAGTTAAAAAAAGAACTAAACACAAATAAAATACACTCCAGCTAAATACTTCTAACTTATTTTCCCAAACCACCCGGAGCCGCAAAATAAAGACTAAAGAGCCGCATGCTCTTTATTCAGCCGCGGGTTGCCGACCCCTGACCTAGTCATAGGTGGTGAAGTTCTTACAAGACTGCACTGTATTTATACTTCCTGTTTATAAACTACATACTACAATAAATATTGGGTACAGGACATTGACCACACCGCTAAAGTAATAAACCTGGATGTGAGGTAAGTATTAGAAGCAGGGCTAAATATAAAAACATATAGTTCAGTAAAACTCAATGTTATGACCTCAGTGCTAGGGCTGTTCGATATAACGATATATATCAGATGACGATATAAAAACGTCTATCGTTTCATTTTACGCTATCGTTTGTTTCGTGGTGTCGCAAAATAAACTGTTTACAGCAATATTTTTTCATGGTTTTGATGGTCACTGTAGTGGTTCTATTAATTCCTTAAAGTTCTCTCTTTCTCTTATATTTAATATAACCACACTACAGATGGACAAGCGCCTGTTTTTATGCGTTGTCCCTAGCAACAACAACGGTAAAACCATCGCATGTCCGCTTGTTTATTTTCCACATAAACCTTTCACAATAAAGCTCAAGATCCTGTTGAGACTTTTCAAAATAAACTGAATCACGTGAAAGAGCAGATTATTTACGGGTGAGAATTAAAAAAGAGCCGCCAGGTGCTAAAACATGAACCTTAGACTCAAACGTTAGAACAGGCTTTTCCCCGCAGCACGCCGTGTAACAAATACAAAGAAAACGGCGGCCGTTACAACTTATGTCTAAAAATGTATCGTTTCATGCAAGGGCGTAGATTTGGTTTAGGCATTGGTGGGGACGGATGATTCAACTACCGAACGCTGCCTGTTT
The DNA here is from genome assembly GCF_057382275.1 of Copadichromis virginalis. Lineage (NCBI taxonomy): Eukaryota > Metazoa > Chordata > Actinopteri > Cichliformes > Cichlidae > Copadichromis > Copadichromis virginalis. Next base: position 6,341,743 of record NC_140622.1, read on the forward strand.
CTTTTTTTTTTCCTTTTTGTCTTTGCTTCTTGATAAAAGGAGAAATATTCTGGCCTACATATGCTATTCTACATGCTTTTTAACCATTTAAAATTACAATTCGTAGTTTTATAAGTGAATTATATAATGTTAAATTACTATTAGGCAAATGACTAAGTATTTTAGGCTTTAGTTTACTTCAGCCATAATCCATATAAATCAAGTATCATACAAAAATAAAAATAGCTTCAAATACAGTTAAGACAATAAAAGAATATGACTTTAAGGACTTCACAACATTGGTTCAGTTATAGTACACCAACATCTCTTATACATTAGCACTAAGGGAACACTGAATGGCCTGGTGGCTTTTGTCCATAAAACTACTCGTCTAAGATTACCACAAAGTAAAAGATCTCTCAGCAAAATTATGCAACATTTTAGGCACTATTGCTCCTATCAACTCAGTGAGCTGGGATTTTTTATTCTCAACATGAACTACTGTTACAGCAACAGACATGGACTACTGGTGTCCCACACAACAACTCAATGTCCACTATGTGAAAGAGATAAACACATGCCTGCTCCTCTCGTTAATCTATAGCACCAAAACATCAGTCAGTCACCCGTGACCTCGCCTCTTCACCTCTGTCCGAGCTACAACACGGCAGAGCTGCCTCTGTCACCTGATAAATAACAGTAAGACATTCCAAATACATGCAGTCACACATGTGCTTCAAATACAGTCATGAACCAACAGGTCATCAGCCAATTTCACCTGTGATCTTGTATCACCATTGATCTCTGAGCTTTGTGTTGGTTCGCCTGTCACCTGACAAATAGGACATACATGACAATAAGAATAAAATGTGGAGCTGCTTCAGTGTTTCTGTCAGTTTGTGCAGATCTAGACTCATCAGTAATGTTTGTAGTGTGAGTGCATTTTAAAAACAATTTGTGCAAACTGCACTACGAGGTGGAATATTTGCAAAATCATGACTACTTTGTGATATTTTGTCTCAAAAATTAACCCTATGAAATTATCATTACCATTAGGATGAAATTATTGTGTCTCCAACATTTTAACGTTAGACATATAATTCTAACAGCCTCTGTAAACTAATATCCTGGCTTGCTCGAGGCTGCTGTTTTCTCTGACACCTTCAATCAAAAATAGAAATGCTGCTCTGAGACCGAGATAACTAATAGTGCTGCATGTTGTGCAGGTAGTTTCCAAAAAACGTTATTCGTGGTTACATACAGTTTTAGACTGATGTGGGCCAAAGCCTAGCATAGCCTGTAACGTTATTGTGACGGACACATTTTATGAGTTAACTTGGCTTTAAGTGACTTACAGGTTTCTTTGAAAACACTTTCTTATATCCAGGTTCTTCCTTTTTGCTGCCATCCTCCTCTCCTCCTTGCAGGTCCTCGCAGCGCAGGCTTGCTGCTGCTAAAACTAAACAGAGCTCCCTGAGAGGCACAGCCAATCACATTGCCCATATTTGTCACATGAGGTAGGACTCCAGTAGAGAACGTAATTTAGCTCTTTCTGCACCACTGGGTGAATGAGACGCTGACAGATCGTTTTTCTTTTTCTTTCTGTTTTTTTTTTCTTTACTTGAAGAGATCAAATTATTCGTGGGGACATGTCCCTTCCATGCCAACTCTACGCCCTTGGTTTCATGCATCGGTTAAAACACTTGACTCAAGGTACACCACGCCCAGCTGGAAACACTTCACGCAAGTCAAGCTGCCCGAGATTCACAGAATTTACAGAAAATGTAAAATTTTTGTGATTTATATCGTTATCGGACGATAGATGTCTTACATCAGGATATGAGATTTTGGTCATATCGCACAGCCCTACTCCGTGCTAAAATACGGAGCTGAATCTGTGACACTGTAGGGATAGTCACAAAAAACAAACAAACAAAAAACAGAACATATCAAAGGTATCAGACTAACATTAGTTCTCTGAACACATGCAGCCCAATTTTTGGTTAAATGTTGCTAATTGTTAACTGTGTGGTCGCTCAGACAGACTGCATATGTGCAGCTCTGGAGGGAGAGGACAGAATGAGACACCATGGAAAAAGTAACGCGTATATAACCAAAGGAAGTGTACCGTATCATATTCATCCTCGGTCAGATACAGCAATAAATGGTTTATTTTGATTAGCTGACAAAAACGGATGGATATTGTCAGAACAGATAAAACAGTAATATGTTATAGGATTTCTCTGGTTTTTAAATGTCCTCCATTGTTGCTTTTAGCAGTGTGTGTGTGTGTGTGTGTGTGTGTGTGCGCATATCAAAAGAGGTAAATACCACCACAAAAATAAAGCCAAAATACAGAAGCAGTGTGTGAAAAACAAAGTACATTGTTATGGCTTCCATGGGAATTAATAGGGTTAAGTATCATCCAGGTATGGATAATCCAAATGTATGTTAACACATTTCCCAGGAAGAAAGACATATACAACTATCCAGTTGCTGTCGATTAACATGGACACGGACTTAAAGGGTTATATAACTTATATAACCCTTTAAGTCCAGCAGTCAGTTTTCCCAGGAGTGGTTGTCCTAGCAAATTCATCCCAAGATCAGACTGTACAATGCTTATGTTATAGATAAGAGGCAAAACAAAATAGGAGTAAGCTTGAAGGAAGAGAATGTGAACAGTGTTGTGGAGGTGAAGAGAGTGTCAGACAGGAGTTTGTGGCTGCAAGTCAAAGGGCTGATATTAAACATTGTCAGTTGTTAAGGTTCAAAATTGAGGAGGGAGAGTACAAACCACCCTTGGTCCAGAAGGTCTTGGTCCAACAATGATTTTAATGAACACACGTGTGGGAAGACACTCTGTACGCAGACAGCCAGTAGTCCTCGACTTAATCAAAGCATGAACAGATATTTTATAGCATCAGGGTTTGATTTACTGACGCCCCTTCATGCGTCACAGATACATTTTATACATAGATCAGATCAACACTACAATGACTTTTCACCCAGAAAATCATCTTCTATTTTCATGGCTGGTACTTTCCGTTCTTATCTTAAAGTGAATTGTTCCTCTTTCTTGTCGAGACATAACTAATCTCTCCTCTAAATAAATCTAACTAATGTGTGTGTATGTGTTGACCTCACATGCTCTTTGTGTCACCTCTTCACCTCCAACCTGCTGTGTCTCGTCCTCAAATGCTCTTTCTCAATTCACCTGTTGCACTTCTGACCTTTCACTAGACCAGAAGCTCACTGAGACTATGTGTATGTCTTCTACTAAATAAATGTTTTAACCAAGAACCTCTACTAAAACCTTAATATAAAATGATCTGATATATAAGTGTTTTGTAAGCATGTATTGCAATTCCTTCTATGGCTCCAAGTCACTTGCACAATAGATTGTCCGAACATCGCGCCGAACAAAGCTTCCAACCCCCAATTAATTGACCGAGCTCCAACTCTTTAATAAGCACAGATATGCATTGTGTATAAAATAGTCATAACTGCTTAAGGCCTTCTTAAAGCTATCTGTTACATTGTTAAAGCCTCGTCTTAGCCTGCTGCTCAAAATAACTTCCACTTCTGCAAAACTCTCCAAGCCTGTTTCCTGTCCTGCTACTTTTAGCCTTTCTGAAAGACACACTGTTTAAACCTCTAAACACAATATAAACTCCAGATTATATTATTAATGCAATGGTAATGATGACAATTATTTAACAATAGCAGTAAAATAATTTCCCTGCTCCACACAGTGCATATGTCCTACAGGACATGTAGGTGAAGGGAACAGAGGTGATGAGGAGGAGTTGGGTAGGTAAGGTATTAGGCAGAGAAATTATGTTGTTGGTTAGGGTGATTAAGGACAGAGATGAAAATGTACTAAAGACTGAAGAGAGTGTGTTGGACAGAGCACTTTGTGAAACTCATTAAAATAGAAAATATGAGAGAGAGGAGGACAGATGGAGGACAGTTAGTGAATCACAAAGTGTAGAGTATTAGTAAGGAGGAAGTGAGGGCAGATATGAAGAGTGGATCCAGATGTCGAGGACAGAGGGCACTGGACATTTTCATCAGACTTTTTAACGTGATTGTGGAGACTGACAGGATGCCCGAGGAGTAGAAGAACTGTACTGGCAGCTATTTTCATGAACAAGGGTTATGTGCAGAAGGTACAGAGAGATAAAGCTGATGAGCTATACCATGAAGCTATTGGAAAGAGTAGTTGAAGTTAGGTTTAGAAGAGAAATGACAATCAGAAGAGCACTGCAGATGCGATGTATACTTTCAGAGTGTTGATGGAGAAGTATAGAGGTCGGAAGGAGCTTCATTGCTTCTTTGCTGATCTAGAGAAAGCATATGACCAGTGTTGGGAAGGTTACTTTTAAAATGTATTCCATTACAGAATACAGAATACATGCCCCAAAATGTATTCTGTAACGTATTCCGTTACGTTACTCAATGAGAGTAACGTATTCTGAATACTTTGGATTACTTAATATATTATCATGCTTTTTACAACAACGTGAATGTACTATTGCTGTGTGATTTATTACTATTACTGAAGGTCCGCGACTCCGAACTGTAGTAAAGGGACCTCTGACTAATACGGCGGGGTCCCTGTCGGCTCGTAGCCGAAAAATAGCTTTACTTTGTTGTCTGGGTCAACTTTTCTTGCGAGAGACAGAGAGAGGCGTTGAAAGGCTGCTCCAACGGAACTTATTGTTTTCGGAGGAAAACACGAACACGGTGTACAGTCGAGTCTTAATAGCTTACTTACAACTGGGCTCATCAGGCTCTCTTCTTGGCTGCAGTGGTTATTATTATATTTACATGCTTCCAGCTCCCGTTTTTCCTCGATGACAACTCGTACCTTTCCACTCCCCCTTTTCTCCCTCCTCGCGCTCACAGACACATAACGTGTATGGCAGTCCATTCTCCCTGCAACACGGACTACACTGCCCATGATGCTACATTCTTTAGAGCTATGCTTGTAGCATTCTGCCTGTTAGCTTAGCACAACAACAACAACAACGAAAAGGCGCTCTCTCACCCAGGAAACACACAGTCGCAGAGAGAGAGAGAGAGCGTCGCCCTGTAACCATGGCAACCGTAACGCTGGCGCCTGGAACAACAGAACGTAGCTGTCAAACAAAACCCAAACAGTCCTGACCCGCGACAAAATGAAACAGGAAAGTACCGCAGTGTAATCCATTTATTTCAACAAAGTAACTGTATTCTGAATACCACCTTTTTAAACGGTAACTGTAACGGAATACAGTTACTCATATTTTGTATTTTAAATACATAACGGCGGTACATGTATTCCGTTACTCCCCAACACTGCATATGACAGGCACAAGAGAGGAACTGTGGTACGGCACGAGGAAGTCTAGTGGCAGAGAAGCATGTAAGGGTGTTACAGGACATGTATGAGGACAGCAAGACAGTGATGAGGTATATGGTAGGAGTCACATATGGGTTCAGGGATCAGCTCTGCACCCCATGTTGTTTGCGATGGTGATGTACAGGTTGACTAATGAGGTCAAGCAGGAGTCTCAGTGGACAATTATGTTGACAGATGACACTGTGATCTGTAGTAGAGAGCAGGTGATAAAGAGCCTGGACGGGTGCAGGTATGCTCTGGAGAAAAGGCGAACTGAAGTTAGTAGAAGCAGGACAGAATACATGTGGATGAATGAGATGGAGACAGCTGGAAAGGTTATCATGCAAGGAGCTGGCAGACAAAACAAAAGAGGAGCCTGAGCTCCTGACAGAGTTGAAGATGTTAAGATTTTCATTGAGAGTGACCAGGATGGGCAAGATTAGAAATAAGTACATCAGAGTGACAGCTCAGGTTGAGCAGTTCGAACACGTGTGGAGGAGGGACGGAGGATACATTAGATAAAGGATTTTAAAGATGGAGCGTCGAGGCAGGAGGAAAAGAGGAAGACCACAAAAAAATACATGGATGTAGTGCAGGAGGACAGCATGGATGGATGTGATGGAACACTATGGATATGGATAGGGTGAGATGGAGAAAGTTCATCTCCTGTGGTGACCCATAAAGCAAATTAAGAAGCACGTTCTTTTTACCTGACTATAGGTTTGCTGGGCTGCTAAACTTTTATTGCATGAGTGGAAACTCCACTGATGATGACCCAGACATCTGGACCGTCATTAGCAGAGGTCATTTGCCAGCTCAAAAATGGCAAATGAATGCTACTCTGAAACCCTTGTATAAAATAATCAGTAGTGACAGTACCTGTGGTGATATTGAGAGTCCCCCAAGTGGGTCCCCATCCAAGATGTCTGTCCCTGCATTATAAACGATGATATCAGGCAAGACCTCATTCAGTGTTCCCTCCATGTGGAGCTCAACCTTCTGAAGGTACTCTGAGTCTTCCGTGCCCCAGTCCAGCTCCACCTTCCTTTTTATTGCTCCTGTTGTTGAATAAAAAATTAATACAAGACTGGTGCATAAAAGACACAGTGAAGCTACCGGACATAGCAACTCAATAATCCAACTGATACAAAGTAGAAGCATTTATGGGGAGTTGATTCCAAAGACATCACTTATACATGGTCTAGGAATTGCTGCAGTATTTCAACAGGATTTCTTTTAGAACTGGCAGAGTTCTGAGAGCAATAAAAGAAATGAATATTATGAGAAAGTGTAAGAATAAATCGTCGACTGACTGTAATAAAACTGGTGTGGCAATAGTGAAGGAAGCCATTGATGGTATTGTAAAACTTCTGACTCGTATCTGTAATATGTGCTTCCAAATGGATACTTTTCCAAGTAAATTGAAAATCTTTCTACTGTTAGATAAAGCAGGAAGTAGCCATCATCTTTCCAACCTCAGATTTGTGTCTATACTTCCCCTGTTTTAATACATATTAGAAAAACTTTTTATTAATAGGTTAGACAGTTTTATTGAAAAGTACAAGCAGTTTGACATAGTATGACACTGAGTGAGACCATTAACCACCAAGTATAAATCAGTGAAATGGAAGGGTAAAGCTTAGATTAGATTAGATTAGATAGAACTTTATTAATCCCTCGGGTGGGTTCCTCTGGGAAATTCGATTTCCAAAAAAGCACAGCACCGACAGAAGTTACAGAGTTACAGAATATTATATATATATATATATATATATAAAATACACACACACACACACACACACACACACACACACACACACACACACACACACACACACACACACACACACACATATATATATAAATACAGAGACAATATAAATAAAATATACAAAGGGGATAAATAGAATAAATAGGAATAAAAATAAAAATACAAGTGAATTGCACATTTCAAGTATTGAGTCTATTGCACCGTTGACTATTTACAAAAGTATTGCACAAAAGGTATTGCACAGTGAGGTGAAGAGGCACTACAGCTTAGTTGTTCCCCCCTCCTTTGTCCTCCTGTTTCCCCTCCCTCTCCCCTCAGGGAGGAGTTAAACAGTCTGATGGCGTGTGGGACAAAGGAGTTTTTAAGTAAAGCTTAAACACGGCCCACGCCATATTTTTGGTTAACAGAAGTCACACAGGAGTGGGGCTACAGACAGAGCAAATAAAGCATTAATGATACTTTAATTCGATTTACTCATGGATGCTAATCGTAGTTTTCATTCTAAAGAGCACTTGCACCTGAAAAACGGTGGTGTAAAAAGACAATGAATAAGATATTGAAATCAATGCATATCTACTTTGGAGTCTTTGTGTTTGTATATGGATACTTTATAGATACCTTACTGGTCCCAGGTCGGAGCCCTTTCTGCTCTCAGAACTCCTTTAATTCTTCATAAAACAGACTCAACGCAGCGCTGGAAACAATCCTTAGAGATTTTGTTCCATAGCATCACATAGAGATTTTTCAGCTTTGAATTTCACCAAATCCCAAGAGTGCTCTCTTGGATTGAGATCTGCTACTGAGGCCAGCTTTGTGAAATCATGCTGCGTCCTGTGGAAGCATCCATAAAAAGATGGCTACACTCTGGTCATACAATACTACATATACGTTGTGTTTAAATCATGCTCACTGGGTACTAAGTGATCCAATATGTGCCAAGAAAATATCTTAATATATTTTACACCAAATCCTGACCCTACCTTTCAAATGTTGAAATCAACACTGATCAGGCAACATTTTTACAGCCTTATGCCGTCCTATTTTAGTGAGTCTGTGTTTCTTGTTCTTGGTGCTTCAAAGTTCAGTAAGGATGCCCTCTTTGTTCCCATGGTTATAATGTGTTTATTTGAGTTACTGTTGCCATTTTCAGTCAGAGAGCTGCTGTTCATTGGAAAACTATGAGCTAGCTAAGACTATTAGCAGAATCTAAAATAACAGCTGTCAGTTTAGACACCTGTGTATTCATGTTGCATGCCTGGTCTGTACCACTGCATATGACCACATTTCATTAATGAGAAAAGCTTCTAATTCCTTGTAATTCTTTGTTTCTTATTTCAGAGCTAGACACCTAAAGTTACACTTGTAACTTGTGAACATTAATCTTACATATTGCACCTTTAAAGTGTACTGAATACAGTGTTAATTTTTACAGCAAATGTTGATTTAGTTTTAGTCATAATTTAGCCATCAGATTTATTTTAGTTTAGTTTCAGTTGATAAAATATAAGATTATCACAGATAAACTCTGAAGTAGATTCCTTTGACTAAAATGTTTTACCGGTGAGAGTTTCTCCACACCGTTTGCAAAAATCTTATTTTCCTTAACATCAAACACGAAATGTGTCTGCTCTTCTCTTCCTCCCAAGAATTTTCATCACGTTGTGTTTTAATGGGAGCATTTAATTCATCGACGAAAGTGTCAATACATTTTATCATAGTGTTTTTCCTCAAGCATTCGTTCTTGTCGCCAACGAAAACTAATGAAAATTATAAGTTGACAAAATTATCACTGATTGATTAAAGCGCTGTGTCAGTAGGTGAAAGTGGCTTTAGGTGTAAAAACAACTTAAATTACATCTTCAGCATCCCCAGTTTAAAAAAAATAAACTAACCAAACTTCTATAACAAGGATGCTGGATGTTACGTGTCTGATCTTCAACACAGTGGATGTGACATGTAAAAGCAGCACCCACATCAATTACATGTTTAACCAGCAATACATTAAACTGTAACAATAAGGTCAACATTGCTCCCTTTACCTGTATTTGTGTATGACGGACACTGGAGAAGATGGCTAATTATTTATAACAAGTATCAAGTAAGGATGCCGGACCAATGTGTGATTTAGCTCTTCCGACTTTTGTTTATGAGACCTTTTCATGTATATTTTACAGTAGATTTTATTGACTTTCTTTAGTAATACTCTGTTTCTAACATGATTAACAAATCAAACTAAAACAACATCTGATTTTTTTAATAGAATATCAATGTAGGTAACTGGATTTCTTCATTCTAAAATTTTACAATTCTGCAGAAGTGCTTTAACTCCATTGATACTAATTAAACTTGAAAATTATGAAAAAGGTTAATTATTCTGTTTTTAAACAGAATAAGGCAGTAAAAGCAGGACGAGCCAGTGCAACGGCACATTAAAGTCAAACAAAAAGTTCTTGGTAGTTTTTACAAGACTTTCAAGAAAAAAAAAACATAAGCTTGGGCTCTAAAGGTACAGAGAAATAATGTGTCTCAGAGAAAAAATATGAAAAAGAATACGACGGCAGTTTTTTTTATCTTAAACAAGCCAGAATATACATTTATTTTACTCTCTTAAGGGGACAGACAATTATAAAATGTCTTAAATTCAATTAATTGTGCAAAGCAAGATAACTGGATGGAGGACGGAGAGAATTTTTTTAAAGGCAGACTGCGACATTTGCTCTGCAGAGTATTGTTAGAATCGGGGCTACACAGTGGAATGTGGTCCCTGTCAGAGGAGCTTCAATGTATTGACAGATTAATTTGTGCAGAAGCCATGATTATGGTGTTGCAGGGACTGCTGCGTGCTAGATTTCCCACTGAGTGCTAACAGAGTGAGTTGTAGTGCTCGGGGAAATCACAGCATAATTAAAACACAGTGACATCTAAGGGATGGGAGTGGGGGAAGGCAACTAACCACTGCTACTACCTCAACCTTGATGGGGTATTTGGACAAGTGTTGGGTTTGTTTTTCTCATGCATTTACGTCCTATAGAACATGTGAACGGCATAAACCTGTTTGAAGGTACGAATTATTTCAAAATTGTTATGAATTGAAAGGTCAAAAGAGGCAGTTTGAGAGGAAAATCGACGGTGCTTTTCACTCACTTTTGGCATATTCGTCTCCAGGATAAATGTAGCGATTGTACATATCCATGATGAACACTCGCCTGTCGTCCAGAAAGTCACGCTCGTGTCCATTTCCCTGTAAAACAGCAGGACCACGTGCCATTAAAAAAAACCATGAAAACATTTTGATGCTGTCGCTGTTTCTCCAAACATCATTAAGCACTGACAAACTGAATCAAGTAAGCCTTTTTCACCCTTGAAGATGTCTTTGACAGTCAGCTACAGTACATCATTTGAAAGTGGCGAGGTCCACACAGGTGTCCCTCAGACCCATTTGTTTACCCGAGACATGCTGCGCTGACTGACAGCAGCAGATGAGGAATAAATAGTCTTGTCATCTGGCGGCATTAAATGTTAAAAATGCTTTCAAAAAACTCACAGCTGTTCCATCACTCATTCCCTCCCCTCCATTTGTCACTCAAAGTGTCTGGCTGCTGTCAGGAGATTAGGCTTTGTGCCAAGTTTAGTAGTACTGGATGGAATAATGGCTGTATGGGACGTGAAGGACTGTTCTGTACCAGCTGAGCATCATGCTCAATGACTGTGTAATGCATTTTTATATGATGAATGGTAAAGATGGCTGCTTGATAGGCTCTCATGTCTGGTTCAACGACAAATCCAAAGTAAAGATCAAGTGAGTGAGTGGAGCAAAGCAGGGCTTAGGACTGCAACATCTATAGAAATTCATCATTAAACTTAAATATTACATTTATGACAAATGTCACAGATAAATGCAGAACTAAATATAATAATGTTTATATAAAAAATAGCATGGATCTAAAACAATGACAAATGAACAAAGTGGTGGGCACAGTGTCACCGAGGACCCAACATTAGCTCAAATGCTGTGAAAGCAGAGAAGGCAGATGCTGCATCGAGAGCAGACAATTAAATAAAGAATCACCAGTCTCCAGAACGCTGACTCCACGATGCAACAACAGCTTCACTGTGTGAACAGCTCAGTCTGACGCTGTGGGTTTGCTTGTGAGAAGTAAATCTCTCCCAGCTGCAGTCAAAAAAGGAACGCTTTCAGTGGGTTGATGCCATGATGTCCGTCATGCATGTCACTCCATGACATGCATGACGGACATGCAGTGGCAAACATACAATTTCTAAAAGAGCAGCAAAAAACTACACTGAGTCTGTAACCCGAACTGTACTTCCGCTGGATTGTTCATTATTAATTACTTTTAATTTAATTATTATTATATTATAAAACTCCCTGATACCAAACTCTGACTTCACTTTATGTGAAGGCTAAACTTAGTAGAAAACATGACTTTTTTAGATGAACGATATTAACAAACATTCTTATAAATCCTGAAGAAACTAGATGTACTAGTTATTTAGTGAGAGTGAAACTGAATATTACAGCAATTATTGTTCAACAAGAGGGTTTGAGAATATGTTTAGGCTTAGTTTTTCATGAATAAATAATGGGACAGTTTAACATGTGACATGTTGTTGAGGTTGTATTTACCAAATCTTAAGACCTGCAAAGGACCAGATGATCTTTTTATTATATGATGATGATGCATAAAACCTCCAATTAAAAGAGGGCACATTTTTCTTTTACTCGATTATCAGCTATAGCGTTGAATGTCAATTTGGACTAAGCCTTTAGATTTTTTCTGGTCTCAATTTGCAAAAAATGTATTTCAATGAATATTACAATTTGATTTATAATAAATTTCCTCTCATCGAGGAAACCAAGCCAAGCAGCCAAGTCAATTTTGATGAACAACTTTATCAAGGCCGTGCAGATATATTACAGCCGGTTTGCTGTCGGGTAATCCAAGAAGAAGAAAAAAAAGAAAGAAAACCTTTACATTTATTTTTATTTTTCTTAAACCATTTGCAATCAGCTCTCCCATCATCCATCAGCAGCCCATATAGACATATAACCCAGATAACTTTAGGTGTGTGAATGAAAACAACTTCTGAATAAGGGGGAAAAAAGTCTATATTAGAGATGTGCTGGGACATTTTTTATGATCCTATTACTCTGGTCAGAGAGGACAGAAGAGTATCATAATAATCAACAGATACAGTTATAAAAAAACTTCACTCCATTAGTGGAATTGATTCATCAAACCAAATAAAAATGGTTGACTCCAGTAATCTATATATTCATAATCATAAACTTTGAAATCAAAAATATCATGCATGGTTGTCCCTCTAAAACAAAAGGTTTTGAAGAGCATGTGGGTGGGGCTACAGTGCTCAGCCAGACTGGTGTGGCAAATAGCAAATCACAGGTATTTATGCAACAATTTTCTGCTCTTACTGAGCACTTAAAGTGCTTCTATACTAAAAGCCATATTCACCAAGGACACTTCGACATGCGGTTTGGAGAAAGGTAAGTCACGTTGCCCCCTTACAGCCACCGAGCTCTGTTCCTTAGACAACCACATTAAAGAGGCATCAAAACAGGAAGACAGTAGTAGTGACGTGGCAAGCAGAGATCACGGGATGTCAGTTAAATTGAACAATTGTACCACTGCGGGGTCCAACAATGAGTCCAAGGATTTCATACTGATACCTAATGGCAGCCAGGGTGCCATTGCCTAGTCTGTGGAGGTCTCTGTGTCCATGCATGGTTAAGCTTTCACAGGCCATCAAGGACTTACCACCAGACTGCTCATGGTGGCCAATGTTACAGGCAGGATAATGTTCCCCACAGCTTTTCCAGACCCTGAAAATCACAGGGTGCAAATACCAAATATACAGGACCTATACTAGAGGAGACTGGGTCCTCAGCCCACCCTAATGAAGTCAGTCTCTGATTGTTTGGTTAGAGACATTCACACCAGTGGTGTGTTGGAGGGCATTTTGTAGGCACTACAATGTCCATCCTGTTCCTCTTTGCATATCCAGTCAGAAACAATGATGAGGGAAAAACTGTCCAACTGTAAACCCATTCCAGTTTGGGGATTGTCTCATTGTTGACCCTTTAGTGCATCAGTTGTTAATTTCAGTAACAGCAAAGCAGCTGAAACCGATTAACAACACCCTCTGCTACCTAACTGACCAGAGGTTTCACTGAATAAACTCTGTATAATAGTATATATATGACAGGAAATACAGAAAAGCAGAATACATCCTATTTTAATTGGTAACTTTGGATGGACATGTAATGATATACACACAGATTGTTTTCTTTCTCCTCTCTTTTTTAATAGTTTGGAGAACTTGAGATGAAATGGGACTGCATGTAGCACATAGGTTAAAGAATTTGAAAGACCCACCTGAAGCTTCTCCAGAACAGCCAAGACATATTTATTTGCTCTTAGGTTATTTTAGAGATGCATTGTAGACATCACATAATAACAATCAAGACACGGATGCATCTGAAGGTTATAGACAACTGTAACTTTTGCATGTAGTTGTATTTTATACTGTATGAATAAACCAACATACTGAACTGAGGGGTCACACTGACTTCTTTTAGAAAATGACTACATAAGTGAATGCCCTGTCCTCGAAATCCAAAAGATATGCGGAGACTATAAATCATCTCATATGCTGCCTGAGCTCCTGCTGCCTCCAGTCTTATTCATCTTATCTTCTTCCTCACATCCTGTACTGTACAATAAAAGACTGCTGTTTCACTGTCATTTGTTAGTGTCAGCTGAAAGCCTTCAAACAGGATTTTTCCCTCAGTTCTTTGGAACATATCCTCCCTAACTTAGCTAACTTAGAACATCTGTATTAAATATAAGAACCATCCATTAATGCTTAACAAATCATAATCAAAGAGTATTAAAGAAAAATCCATTTTTTCCATCTCAGAGATGCAGAGAATATTTTTTTAGGCTGCTGACTGTTTATACACATACACTGTAGTTTTGGTGATTTATAATTAATGTCTGTTTTAATTCAATGCCAATAAAACAGAGTTAAAGTCAAAATTGGAACACAGAATAACAAGGTTTCAGTATGGAAAAGAAAGATTGATTTCAAAATGAGAAGCTGTTTAGAAAACCACTTCTCATACATGCTCACCCACGTAGTGATAGCATATCCCATCATTTCATTTCACTCTCACAAATAGAGATTTATAAAAATTAATATAATCCTCAGGCTACAGACACAAAGACAAATTTCTGATCTAATGAGGACACACGTACGATTTTTCTCGAAAAGGTATGAACACAAAGCGACAGCACAAAGCAAAGATGGAAACCGGCACAGAGAGACTTTAAAGAGATCCCTGCGGTGATTCAACTGTAGAAACATTAACAAGTACAAAATGAAGATGCAGACTGACTGCTCATCAGTTTAACTGTTCAGAGTCTGGCTGCTGGCCTGGGTTCAAAGTTCACTCAGCTTTACCATCACTCTGGGTTCTTGGCTAGTTTAGCATTAGCATGCTGTCTGTGCAGCTGCTTGCTAATGCCAAAGTTGTGTAAGCAACATAATGCAGCTGTTTCTGTCCTGGTGCAAGTGGAACCAATAAGCTGAATCGATAAGCAGACTAAAAATTCCAAGTAATGGAAGTACTGGTTCTTGTTTCCCCATCCCTACTCATAAAGCATAAGATGAGTATTTGTCCCTTTCTTTGTATTCTATATTAAAATATTCTAACTATTATCTACGTTCCAGAAAAAAACTTTTATAAATTTTATAAAAACAACACAGGAAAAAAAGAAAAGAAAAACACAAATTAGTGAGCAAACAAAAACTATCAAGATATTGACGAGCAACATCTTAACCCCCTAATCTCCTAGAATGGGATTATTTTACCCACCATCATCATAAAATTGTTGCATGTCAGTGATGGTGAACGGTCCCTGGAATTTCTAACTGTACTAATGTATTTGTCAGCATCAGTTGTGTTTTACCAATGTATAGTTAAAACATTAAAAGTTTCAAATACAATCTTGAAAACCTTCAAATGCTAGAATGAGGACTGCCTGAAGAAACAGAAGACCAAGAGTTCCCTCTGCTGCAGAGAATGAGTCCATTAGTGTTAGCCACCTAAATTACCAGCTAACTTCACCTCACATTAGAGCCTGCATCAATCCTTAAGAGTTTAAGTAGTAGACCTTTCTCAACATCAACTGTTACAAGAAATTGTGTGGATAAAGACTTCATGACTAAATTGCTGCAAAGAAACCAGCACTGAGAGAGGCCAATAAAAATTGGGTAACTTCTTAGGGCAAGAAATGTAAGCAATGGACTTTGTGCCAGCGAAATCTTGACACTGGCTTATAGTGTATGTTTGTTTGTGTGAATGTGTGTTTGTGAGAGCGAGAAAGCAGTAATCATTCAGTCTAAGCCTGGTTGAGATGATTTGGAATGAACTCCTAGGAGAATGAAGGTAATAACTTAAAAGCTGGTTGACAGTCCCAAGGGTCTTTGTGAAAAAGTTTCAACTTATTTCAACAGTTTGAAGTATTGTAGTTGTACATCGCCAGCAGGCAAAGATGTGTACATGAAAAAAGAAGGCGCATCCATGCTTACTTAAATACGAGGGCTGTGAACTAGTGTACACAACAAAAACACAAACCCAGACATGTCTGAAAGCGAGCACCACTTGTCGGCCACTGATGATGATTTGGTACAAAATACAATGCAGTAAAATGCTGCGGCTGCGACCTTGTGTCGCTGCTTGGGCCTTCCTGCGTGGACTTTCTCTGGTTACCTGAGCTACTTCTCACAGTCCAAAGACATGCATGTTAGATTAACTGTGAATGCGAGTACGAGTAATTGTCTGTCTCTCTGCCTTAGCCCTGTGCCACCTTTCCAGAGTGTACCTCACTTTTTGCCCTTTATAGCTGACATAGGCCAAACCGATGGTTGGGTAAAAAATATACATAAATATTTCATTAATATAGCTGGCCCACCCAAGCATTTATTCAAAGTGACGAAACCTGTGATTAGGGCTGCTCAATTAATCGAATTTTAATCACGATTACGATCTGGGCTTTCAACGATCATTAAAAATGACTGAGCCGATTATTAGCTCCTCCCTAATTTATCCGCGACACCTTAAAGGCCGTTCCGTGAAAATATTGTCGGGCATAAACCGGTCCGTGGCGCAAAAAAGGTTGGAGACCGCTGATTAAGAGGACCCGAGGGAAGCTCGGAAAGCTAAGCAGAAGTTATTTGGAGAGTGACTGCCGTTGGTTGAAAAGAGAGTTTTAAAAAAAAAACTTCAGTGGTGTTGCACACTATTTTATATTATTTTTTTAAAGTCATTGTTAACCCTTTAAAGCCGGTCAGAGCAGCACGCTCCGTTTTGCGTAACTATTTTTAAATCCCTGAAGAACCCTGAGCCGTGTAAGCTAGCGCAATAATTTGTTTTGCATATGAAACCGGAGGAGTTGTACTTACATCTGATGCCATCAGCTTGTCCTCGGTCACGGTTTCGTTCCACATATAGCTTTGCAAAAACTGCATAAAAAGCGCTTGCAGGAACAAAAACATAATATTCCAGAAACACGCTTTGCCGATCCATCAGCTGTTCGTAACACTTCCCACAGTGAAATGATGCACATGCTGTTTTCTTTGCAAATTTGCATCATAGGATTGTTTTTTGTTTTTCCTGCAGTATATAAAAATTGCTGTATCTCCAAAATAAAACTATGAAGACACACAAAATAAATTTCCTGTTGTTGTAAACTATTTTTTGCAACTTTATTGTATTTAAAGTTTTGAGGGATAAGCCTCTTAAATTTCTCCAAGTAGAAATATATGTAAACAAAACAAAAGCGATTTTCAATTTTTTTTGTAGTTTATTGCACTTTTTTGCAATTTATGTAATTACTATGGACTTAATGCATACATATTATTAAAATATGGGCTATAACAGTTGTATAGCAACTTGAAATGCTCCCACAAATGGCACTACAGCATGTAAAAAAAATAATATAAGCTCTGGTGGACTTGGTTCTATAGTAGGTCTTAAAGGGTTAAATAAATATCGTCAAATAATCGTGATCTCAATTTCAGTGAAAATAATCGTGATTATCATTTTTGCCATAATCGAGCAGCCCTACCTGTGATGCAATACTGAGCTATGAAAAAACACACTGCAGAGATGTCATCATAGCAAACGATTTTAGAAAGCATCAGTGATTGTCCTGGTACAGGTAAGTCAGGTTTGAACAGAGTCTCTCCTTCCAGACATAGTGTTGCTCTATATTGCAGAAAATAATTAACTGTTCCCCTTTATTAAGCATTAAGTATTATAGACTATATAATGATCAATAGATATCTGTATCTGAGATCACAAAATCCATATTTTCAGTTTTGCATCACACAGGTGATGCTTTATAAACGTAACAGACAGATAAGAATATGCTCTCAGAGCTGGACTCCAAGCAAGCGTCTTATAAACTCAACCTAAAAATCATTACTGCTTCGCTGTGAAAAAGCATCACAGCGTCGTAGAATCTATTACACTGCTCACAAGAAAACGTTATATGTCATAGTAAATGGACCGATACTTATATAGTGCCTTTCTACTCAATTTGAGCACACAGAGTGCTTTCAACTACAAGTCACACACACATTTGTACAATGCTTTTTCTCTGTACCTCAGCACTTCTATCCAATATTCACACACATGCTAACCTGAAAATCTTAGAAATATGGTAACTAACCAGATTCTTACTCTGGATGGCATTACCTTGGCCTCCAGTAATGCTGTGAGGAACCTTGGAGTCATTTTTGACCAGGACATATTAAACAAATATGTAAGACTGCGTTCTTCCATTTGTGCAACATCTCTAAAATTAGAAATATCCTGTCTCAGAGTGACGCTGAAAAACTAGTTCATGCATTTATTACTTCCTCACTGAAAAGCCTTCAGCTAATCCAAAATGCTGCAGCAAGAGTCCTGACAGGGACTAGAAAGAGAGAGCAGATTTCTCCTGTTTTGGCTTCCCTTCATTGGCTTCCTGTTAAATCCAGAATTGAATTCAAAATCCTGCTCCTCACATACAAGGTCTTAAATAATCAGGCCCCATCTTATCTTAATGACCTTGTAGTACCATATCACCCTATTAGAGCACTTCGCTCTCGCTCTGCAGGCCTACTTGTTGTTCCACGAGTATTTAAAAGTAGAATGTGAGGCAGAGCCTTCAGTTTTCAGGCCCCTCTTCTGTGGAACCAGCTTCCAGTTTGGATTCAGGAGACAGACACTATCTCTACTTTTAAGATTAGGCTTAAAACTTTCCTTTTTGCTAAAGCATATAGTTAGGGCTGGACCAGGTGACCCTGAATCCTCCCTTAGTTATGCTGCAATAGACGTAGGCTGCCGGGGCATTCCCATGATGCATTGAGTTTTTCCTTTCCAGTCACCTTTCTCGCTCACTATGTGTTAATAGACCTCTCTGCATTGAATCATATCTGTTATTAACCTCTGTCTCTCTTCCACAGCATGTCTTTTATCCTGTCTTCCTTCTCTCACCCCAACCGGTCGCAGCAGATGGCCCCGCCCCTCCCTGAGCCTGGTTCTGCCGGAGGTTTCTTCCTGTTAAAAGGGAGTTTTTCCTTCCCACTGTCGCCAAAGTGCTTGCTCACAGGGGATCATATGATTGTTGGGTTTTTCTCTGTGTCAATGAAGCGCCTTGAGGCGACTTATGTTGTGATTTGGCGCTATATACAGTAAATAAAATTGAATTGAATTGAATTAACACTGGATGGTTGCACTGGGGGCAACTCCGACACATGGACAGGAGAAACCGGGGATCAATCCACCGACCTGCTCAATCACCTGAGCCACAGGTTACTGCTTTTCTCTCGGCCCAATTATCTGCTAAGAGGACAGTGTAGGTTTATTCTTTGGTCTTAATGAATAATTCACTCAGCATCTATATTGATCCCTACCATTTGTCAATAGATGTAGGTTATTACGTGCAAACTGGTCTCAAAAATGAATGCCAGGCTATTACAGTTTTTCTCGATTGCTTAAACACTATAACCAGGCCTCTAAACTAAAATTTCAAAACCGTAACGCTATTGTTCAAAAAGCTCACCCATTTCCCTGAACTATAAACACTATTCCCTGCTTTGACACATGACTCAAATTTGGTGAACTGTTACTGCAAAACTCTACACACAAATCCCTACATTTTACAGTGCTTACACCATGTAGTCATTTAGAAAGCACTAGCATGCAATAATGTTAACTTAAGTCAGCATAGCTTGAGCTCAATTAGCACACAATTAACCAGGTGGAAACACTAGGAGTCAAAATTTAGCACACACCAATCAGAACCTGCGATGGATAGATAAAAGGGCCAAAGTCAGCTCATTCAGGTTTGAAACAATGGATCCAAAGAGATGCAAAGGAAGAGGACGTGGTGGAGAAAGAGGACGTGGTGAAGGAGGAGGACGTGGTGAAAGAGGAGGACGTGGTGAAAGAGGAGGACGTGGTGGAAGAGGAGGAGGAGGTGTTCTAGGACAACAGGAAGGTGGTGGAGGAGGAGGGAGAGGTGGAGGAGGAGGAGGACGTGGTGAAGGAGGTGGAGGTGGAGAACGACGGCGACAAGGAAGGGGAAGAGCAAGGGCAAGAAGACAGTCAGTCTCGGATGAAATTCGAGCCACTTTAGTTGACCATGTCCTTGTCCATGGGATGACTATGAGGGAGGCTGGGCAACAAGTACAACCAAATTTGAGTCGCTTCACTGTTGCCTCCATCATCAGAACCTTCAGGGAGGATAACAGGTAGGTGTACTTGCAGTAAGACTGCTTTGTACAGTAACGTTTAAGTTACTGAACTTATGTGTCTTGAGTTTCAGTATGTTTCCATTATTTGCCTGTAAAATGAATGTGTGACAGTTACAGTAATGAGTGCTTCTATTTTTGTAGGACACAGAGACGACCACCTGGTGGAGGCAGGTTAAGGCTTTTGTCGGAGGAGCAAGAGAGGGAACTTGTAAACATGGTAATTGAAAATAATGTAATCCGCCTGCAAGAGATTCAAAGGAGAGTGATTGAGGATGATCATCTTTTTCGAGGCATAAATGCCATCAGCCTCTCCACAATTGACCGCATCCTCCGAAAGAATCAATTCCGGATGAAACAGGCATACCGAGTCCCTTTCGAACGAAACTCTGACAGAGTGAAAAACCAACGTGTGGAATATGTTCAGGTATGAGTTTTGATACTGTATAAAGTATTGTGTACCATCACAGCATGGCAGTTTATGCTGCCATTTCAGCACTCTTGAACTGTAGTTCAGGGTACCGATTGACTCTACTGTGTTATGTGTTTTGCAGAGAATCTTTGAGATTGAAGGACGGCCTGTTCCCCATGAAATAATCTTTGTGGATGAGGCAGGTTTTAACCTGACCAAAAGAAGGAAAAGGGGGAGGAACATAATTGGCCATCGGGCTATTGTAAATGTCCCTGGTCAGTGTGGGGGGAATGTCACTATGTGCGCAGCCATCTGCCAACGAGGGGTACTCCACCGCCATGCCGTACTAGGACCCTATAACACTATGCTTCTCCTTGCTTTTCTTGATGGTTTAAGACAACATATGTTCCAGCTGGACTACAGGGAACCAGCACAGCCAGAGCAGCCTCACTACGTTGTTGTGTGGGATAACGTCAGCTTCCATCGCGCTGCTCTGGTTCGTGACTGGTTTACCAATAACCCAAGGTTTTCTAATATCTTTCTGCCTGCATACTCTCCCTTTCTAAACCCAATAGAGGAGTTATTTTCGGCATGGCGGTGGAAAGTGTATGACCGAGAACCTTATGTCCGTGTTCACCTCCTTCAGGCCATGGAAGAGGCCTGCCTAGACATATCAGTAGATGCATGCCAGGGGTGGATCAGGCATGCAAGAGGATTTTACCCCCGCTGCCTGGCTGGGGCCAATGTAGCCTGTGATGTGGATGAGATTCTCTGGCCTGACCCAGACCAAAGACAAGATGCTGAGGTGGGATAATGTTTCTGGTGTGTGTTGTACTGTATAGTACATGAATGACAATGTGCCACTGTACATACATTGGTTGCGTCTTTTGTGTTTATCATGTGACAAGGGTTTTGAAGGGGAGAACCATAAGCAACCTATTTGTTTTGGAACTATTGTTTTGAATTAATTGTACCAGTGTGCAAAACTCTGTTGTAGTGTGTGTGTTTTTGAGGGCTTGTGTTTGATGTCTGAGGGCAAAGTTTGGTTTTTCAGCAGGAGTGAATAGTTTTGGGTGTAGAGCTTCATTTTGACCTGGAAATAGGATGTTTGGGAAATTGAGTGAGATGTTATGGATTTGTGTTTACTGTTGTGAGGATATGAGGCGTAGTTTCAAGAAATGTGTTTTAGCAATCGAGAAAAACTGTAATACAATGCAGCCTTGAACACGGGTTGTTAAGACATCATCAGTGTTTGCATAATTCTTAAGCCTAATTGGTGGTGGATACAAGTCATTATGCTGAAAATACATCTTAAGGCAAATATATGTTAATCAGGGTCTTAAAAAGGTTGAGTCATTGTTTTCTACAGCTTAAGAGAGTTCAGCCCACAAATGATGCACAGCATTATTATACAGTGTTAAATGTATTACACCACCACCTAATGCAAGTTTATGTCAAAGCTGCCTTAAACTAACAGCACTGGTAATTACCAAATTAATTGTTAATCCACCTGTATGCACAACCTCTTTAGTCATAATTTATTTTTAATTTCTAAAATAAAACTATTGTTGTTACTTATGATTTTTTTTTACAAATGTACTGTTTTACAAAAACAAAGAAAAATAATAAAGAACATTATTATTTTTGATTAAGATGCCAAATTACAGCTACTTGCATTCATAAACAAATACACCCCTCCACCTTTTAACATAGCAAGAGGCACCCGCCATGTGTCCAGAAGGACACACGAACAAACACGTGAGTGAGATGGGGATTAGGTCAGTGGGGAAGTATCCCATGATGGATGGAGATCCCTGCATTTATCAAAATTCTCACAAAGTATATCAAACAGTTTTTGGAAACATGCAGGAATACAGAAATATGATGTCTGGATGCTGGTTTTTCACTCATTTTCCTCAAATCTCCACAACAAAGGTGAAATGACCTTCAAGAACAGCATTCATTCTGTTTTTTCCAACATTATTGAAAAAACATCAGAATGAAATTAATCAATATTGGCCTTAAACATTTTCAAGCTGTAGTTGTAAGAATAGCCATTGTTTTAATTAAAAAAATATCAAAAGTGATTCTTTATCATGGTTAGGACGCATTTTTCACAATATGAAAAAAGCCCAAACAAACAAGGTACCTAACATTGCTGAAGACATCCTACTGTTTGCATAGGCCTGTATTCATTCGGCTGTTTGTCAGCGGAGACGTTTTAAGATACATTCTGCTGAATCTGATGGTAAGGGCCAAATTTGCCTGCAGGGAGGCTCTGGCAGTAAAAGTGGGGCTATTTTGTCATCAATGATGGCTGCTAAGCAGCGGTGTGAATTGACATGGAGAGAAGTGATGTATCGGCTCACCTGATGAGCATCCAGATCGATGATGGTCACCCTGGAGATGCCTTCGACTCTCTCAAACAGAAACTGAGAGATAAATCAGAAAATATTTGCTTTCTGAACACACATCCCCAGCATGAGAAAAACTTTTACATCTCACATGGAATTACATTAAAAACTCAAGCAGAACAATGTTCACAATGCCCAAATTAATCTTTTAACTCGTCCATAAAGAACAATGAGCTTCATGCGATTCCTGTTTGTACTTTATGGCTGTTCTAGTGAAAACTTTCCTTTTTCCAACTGTGCGTTTGGGTTCATGCCTTGATTTTTAATAATGGCAGTTTTAACAATGAGTGTCAAGTCAATGTGTTAAATAATGGGGAATCTAAAAAAAAAAAGTGTCTGATTCAGTTTTACCTTGATGGCCAAAGTGATGTCAGCATAGGCACAAAATCCACCTCCTCTGTCGCTGGAGCAGTGGTGGAAGCCTCCTCCTGGGAAACAGAAAATTCACAGGCTCTGTCTCAGGGCCATTAGACTAACCGAGCAGGTTTCTAAGAAGTCCATTATTCAAAATGGCTATAAATGCCGATTTAAAATGGGCTGTTATTGAGTTTATTGCACCTTATAAAAATGGCTGCTTTTCCCATACTACTGACACCAAATGGGACTGTTCTAATGCTGCTGTAATGCTAGGACAGCAGCAGTCTACAGGGAAAAGCACTGTGTGAAGAGACCTTTTTAACAACTGGGATGAGAAGCCTTCGTTCAGGTTAAGAAATATAGTCTCCTCTGACCTGATTTGGTCACGTTCATTAAAATACAGAGTATTAAAATACAGAGAAATATGTGGTGGCTGGTGAAATATGACGATCATTATTGCCTAGCTTTCAAAAACAGTCCTTTATAGGGGTTCTTCATCCTTATGGTGTTGAGAAAAGATGTTTCTATATTTGTGTAAAGCTAACTGAAGGTGGTGCTATATTAACATACAGTTGCTCTCATAAGTTGATTTACCCTGAAAGAATTTATGATTTCTTAACCATTTTTCAGAGAATATGAATGATAGCACAAAAACTTTACTTTCATTCATGGTTTCTGGAAGGCTAAACACATTTATTGTCAAACAATTGTGTTTATTCTTTTTAAATCATAATCTCAACACAAACTACCCCAATGACCCTGATCTGAGGTTTACATACCCCAGATCCTAATACAGTGTACGGCCCCTTTAACATCAGTAACAGCTAAATGAGACTCTTTATCTTCTCGGTCAGTAAAGCTGCCCATCGTTTTTTTTGGATACTATTCAGACAGACAGCAATTTAAGGAGAACATGCAGCTAAACATGTCACTCCTGATTTGATTGCTGCTAGCGAGTAGGCTAGGAGCTAAGGGGACAAGAGAAAAGTACTGTGGCGGGGCGTGGTCTGCGGCGCGGCTGCTGGGGAGGCGGACGCACCTGAGCGGCATCCACAATCACGTCTCGCCGACCTGTCGCCATCGTTGTGCAGGATGCTGCCGTTTCCAACAATGGCGGCAGCTGGTTAGTTTTAATATTACTCTTATTATTCTTTCTGGGTCACAAAATAAACGTTTAACATATTTTCAGGCGAGAATGTAGCTGTGTAAACTTCAAATATCTGCTCAGTTTATCAAGACACCACATATTTTCAAAAGCGCTCCGATGTTTTCAGAGACGTCTGTTACCCACCAGCTCGATAGCGAGCCGGGGGCTAGGCTCACTAGAGCTGTGAGAACACCGGACTCCCGGCAAATCGTTTTCAAACCCACCGCCGTCTTTCGCTACTCAGGTTAAACATGATATATAAGTCACTTAGATAACTTAATGTTATTGTTTGGCTTTTTTCAGTGTTTTATTTGTTCCTGAGTAAATCGGTTTGGCTGAGATTAAAGTTATAGTTTTTACACAGCTGAATAAACGTCAAGCAGACAGCTGATTATCAGAAGTGTGAGATGCTCGAGAATATCCTCCGGTGTCCTGTTATATTTTAGATAGCAAGGAGTTTATTAAACTTCACCGAAACAATCTGCAAATTTCATTAAAAATTAATAAACTATCATCTTGTCTTTATTTTTAGTTAGCACAGACCTTAAACACTTAAAGCTGTAAGCTAATGATAGTTATATAAGAGCAGATGCTGCTGGTGCAATAAGCTGTACGTTGTACATCCAATGGATGATCTGATTAGTCGACTAATCAGAAAAATAATCGGTGACTGGTCGACTATCAAAATAATCGTTTGTGGCAGCCCTATAAGAAAGTAATAAAAATATGACCATGCAATAATTTCAGAAACAGCAATGATGTGTGTCCAATGAGGAAAAAAGGGAAAAGTGTGTTTTATGCTATATTCTCAGTGTTGTCATTGTAATATAACAATATGGTTGGGTGAATAAGGAAAGAAAATACAGTGCACATTTTTTCATAACATGCTTTGTAAAACTGTTGGTGCAAAAGTGTATACAGCAATGTGGAGCTTGTTTATGTCTTCAAACTGACGCGGTTCCATTCTTTACGGTTTCCCTGATGCCAACTTATAAATAAACTATCGTCAGTTGCAGCCCTGTCTGAAACAGCACAGCTCATCAGAGAGGACAACATTTAATCCAACAACAAAAATGAACAAGTCACTAAAACCTCACTGGAGTTCTTTGTCAGGCTATAAATTAGCCAAGTTGCTACAGGACTCTGATAATCAGAAGAGGAAGCTCGCTTCACAAGTGGAAAAGCTGAAGAATCAACTCCAAAGTGCTGAGACTCTTTGTGCTTGCCTAGAAAAAAAGGCTGCTCAAGGGGCCGCCAAGCTGGAAGAACAGAAAACTGAAATAGAGCACCTCCAAAGGCAGATGAAGGAAAAGGATACGAATTTGCAGAGTGCTATGAGACACGGTAACAGACTTCTCAGTCAGATCAACGTCATGATGGCACAGAATACATCAATGAAACAGTCAACTGAAAAGACGGATCGGCTACATCAACAGCTGGACAATGCGACAAATAAACTAAAACAGGAGAAACGTCTGAAGAACAAGTACATGAATGCAGAGAAGAAAGCAAAGAAAGAGGCACGAAGGTTGCAAAAGATCTGTGACAAATTCAAGCAGCAAAAGAATAACAACAGGGAGCTACTAGCTAGCGCAGCTCTTCAACAAGAACTCGGGCAAATTCAACATCATCTAAACCAGGAGAACAGACTGCACGTAGAAAACGCATTAACAGATCGGTTCCTCATCAGAGACCCGAGGGCCACGAGGGAACACCTAGAACAGCAAATATGTGAGCTCCGAGCCCAGCAAAATGATACCTCGGAGAAGGAGCGGTCACTTATCCGAGAGGTGGAGAGATTAAGATCACAAATCAAAGAAGTGATTGCAACCAGCCTCAACACTGCTGAGAAGGTTTCAGAGCAGGAGGAACACCTTGTCCCCGAATCACAGGCCGTCCTGGGGGAAGCTGCTGCTCCAGTAGAAAATCTCCCAGGAAAAACAAAGAAGAATACATCGTGGAAAAGACTCCTCATGGCCGTGGGCCTAAAACAGAAAAAGAAGGCCCCAGGGTCCACCGAAAAATGAGATTAGATCTTGAATAACAAGATCTTGAATAAAATGCTAATATAGAGTCCTAAGAGTTTTATTTCTTTTCAAATTTATTAAGAGGTCCTACAGTCAATACTAAATGCTTCCAAACCTATCTTTTCAAATTGCTCCTTCATACAGATGAGTCTCACGATTTCTGCTTAAATCAGAGTAGTTGATTTCATTTAAGAATTGCATACATGTATTTTTTAAGCTTATATTACAGATTTGTAGGTTTAATTAACAATCAGCTCTGATTAGATACATTTTAAACAGATTTTAAAATGATCACTTCTAGTTTAGTCAGGTCTTCTATGTATTAGTTATAGTTGTGGTGTGATGCACATGTGGTGACCTATTATTTTGTGAAATGTTCAGGTGTGCTTGGGAAAAGAAATGCTGTTTTATTGCATAAAATAGTGCTGCACGGTACACACGGCCAGAAGAGGGAAAAAAAATCCCAGTTTTTCTGACTCTAGCTTGTTTCAGTGAACCACCTGTCACCTCACTCAAAACAGGCTCGAACCTGCTGGTTTCTTTGGTTTTTCAACATGCAGTATAAAAGTAACGTCATGCTCTGTACTGGCAAAAAACATGCTCTAAAAATTTTAAGCACTTATTTCTTAAATCCAGCTTCACTGAGAATGTTAACGTCCTAAGACCCGGAATCTTCCACGGCATGCATTTTTAATTTCTCTTATTTCTCTTACTTATATTTGGGCTGATTGTTTTTACAGTCATCAGCTGCCAAAGCATTACCAGATTTGTTTTTTAAACCAAATTTTGTTTCTGAGAAAAATGAGATCCACATATGAGCATAATTGTTTCAAATTTCAATAGAACAGTGGCAGTGTAATGTCCTCATGAGTGGATATCAAGCCAGATCCTAGGAGGTTAAGTTTAAGTTTTTTTAAAACCAGGGCTCCATGTAGTATTTCATGTCCACTTTAATGTCATTGTCTTTATGAATGACTTTTATATAGATACACCCTGCATGTTTCTGCTGTGAGCCTGCAGCAAAGTTTACAACAAAAAATCCCAAATGAAAACATTGTGGCCGCTTAACTGAGCAATTTATTTGTTTGACGCTTCATCACAGAGTCAAACAAACGCATTTATTTAAGCTGAGACATTAGCTGCTGTGATACAGAATATCCAGGAAAGCAATGTGTACATATACCTGACTCTAGCTGGCTGCTGCTTAAATGGCAGACCAGTAGCACTTGTAAAAATGCTAACGTATTTTCCGCACTATAAGGCGCACTATATTAAAATCCTTTAATTTTCTCAAAAATCAACAGCGGTGCATCGTATGTATGAATTATGTATTTTTTTAAGCATCTTGCTGCATTTTGTATAAGTTCATACTCAAGTTTTAAACAAAGCAACACTAAAGCTATTCTGTTATACCTGTATGCAAAAATACACTGCACCCAAAATATTTCATAGTTCAGCAACACTGATCAATCTAATAAACTTAAACCTGCACCATCCTCCCTATTCTGGTATTTTAAAGAGTACTTAGTGGAAATATAAAACAACCTAACTAATAGGGCTGCAAACTCCCAGCAAAAACAAAACAAAATAGGGAACCACCCTCCACACTCATGCTTAATTGACGTAATGGACTTTAATTTAAAGCACGTGTAAAAAAAAAAAAAAAAAAAAAATGCACAGAAGTCAAATTTTTTTTTACAATAATTAAATAGATTCAACATCTTTCTTCAACAGAATTGCAAAGGTAAAAGTACTGTAGCTTTCTAGGTTATAAATTTGACTTAATTGTTACTATATACAATAATGGACTTCTATACATTGAAAAATGAAAAATTATTTATTAAAAGCTAGACATGACAATTAGAAAAAAAAAGTATGTTTTTGTGCCCCCCTTTCCCTGTTAATGCCCTATCGAACCCCCTGGCAAAACTTTGCTAGACCCGCCCCTGCACAGTTACCAGCCGTCAGCTGCATAGAAAAGGATCCTGGTGTAACAACAGTTTATCAAGCTTAAACGTGCGGCTGTTGTTTATCCGCTGGTTTCCTCTGTCTGGCGCGAAGTGGGCGATAAACAAACAAGACAGACGGGAGTCGCGACAGAAAAGCCGATCAGCTGATCATTGATCAGTTTCATGATTGAAGTAGCAGCAAGAGAGGGAGAGGAGAGAGAAGAGGCAGTCGCTCCATATATCGGTTGTTAAGCTTTACTAACATACAGAGATGAACTTACACACTTGCTTTACTTCTCTGGGATAGCTTTCTCAGAGATGAAATGCCGGTTTGGAAGCACGCAGCGAGGCTCCAAATGCTCAACCAGACTGCCGACAGGTCTCACACGCTACAGCCGCTCTATCACGAGACGCATACTGCTCCGACGTGCTAAGGTTATGAGCTGGGATACGTTATTTTATTTACGTTTTTTATTTCTCTTCGATATCTGATACAGTAATTTAGGTCAGTATTGGACAGATACTGATACGTAATATCGAATCGGTCCATCTCTAGTTCTGCCTGAGAGATTTTTGAAAAAATTCAAACGTACAGCTCTGCTATCACTTCAAACATAAAAGAAGACAGAAAACTAAACAGCAGTGACTTTTGCAGGGTTACTGAAGTTGAACTAGCTGGTATATAATGATGTGCTACGTGACTGCTAGCGACACAGCTATGTTAGCATAATATAAACAAGCTAACTTTTTTCCCCACTCGATAAAAGTTAACGTGAGTGTTCTCGGTGGTCAGGGACAAATGCAATCGCATAGCAGGATGCTGTAAACGGACCAAACTTCAGTCAGGAGAAAAATACGAGGTTAGTCATTAATAAACTGCAACAACATGGGAATAGAGCAGCTGCCAGAGATTTCAGCATTAATGAATCAATGGTGTGGAAGTGGAGGAAGCAAGAAGAATGAGATGAATAAAATTTGACTTGTCTGACTGTTTTGTTTTGCTTAACGCGCCTTATGATGCGAAAAATACGGTCCATGTCTGGCGAGTGTTATGTTTGCGCCACTCCTCCTCTAGGCGATAAGCAGCTAAGGAAACTGATCAGCATGTTCTACTTTACGTTGAACACTGTTTCACTCACAGCTACCAGAAACAGATGCTGATGTTGAAGAGTTTATAGCATCTCGTTAACACGGAGCATTCCCTTTGTAAATGATTCAAAAACATATTTGTGCTAAGTGGGGAAAGAAAAACAAACATTTTTTTGTTTGTTTTGTTTAGTTTTTCCCATTCTAGCAGCTGGTGCTGTTAGTTTTCTTTTTTTACTAAAATAAATAAAAAATAATAATAATTCACCACCTAATTTAAGCTATATGCAAAGACTGCATACAAATACCACTGTGGGAAATGAAGGCTTTTGTTGCATGCTGAAGACACTGGAAACCTGGCATGTGACACCACTATCTTATGGAAACCTCCATAGCTAGGCTCTATAGGGAGGTGAAGAGTGTGGGGTAAACCGTTTCCCATATCAAAGCTAAACATATATCAGCTGATTGCAGATAGACGTATTACTGATGCATGGATCAGTGCATATATTGCAAACTCACCTACGTTTATGGCCCACCCTCGCTCAACAGCAAGTTTTCCTGCCTGTGAAAGAGACAATATTTCAGTTCAGTTGCCTTTATGTGACCATAAAAATGTATAAATGATCCTTTCTGGTTGACAGAGACAGAAAATCCCCTGAAAGGAAAATGACCTTTTAAAAAATAAACTACAGAATGCAACAGGAATCTTCAAGTGGCTCCTGCAGTCACCATGAACTGATTCATGTTGACTGAAAAACAACAACAAATAAAAGGTGCAAAGTGATGCATTCTAATGCTGGTTTTCTGTGCATGGCACGGATTTAAAAACGAGTAAGTACCACTAGTGAATCTGACTTCTAACTATGTAAAACATGTACTATTTCTAAATATGCATATGGACAACAACAGACTTAATTACTGCCAAAGTTAATGGGTTAACCGGAAAAATAAAGTGGACTCGTGCTCTTTTCTTTTCTTTTCTTTGTCCCATGCGAAGCGCTCTGCTCTGCTGAGACTTCAACAGTGACGTGTAATTAAAAGGTGACAGGTTTCCAAACAACTTGTCCATGGGAGCCCTGTCACTGTGTCATGGAACAAAAACCCGAAGCCACACAGACCAGCTTGTGGTGTACAGCAGGATATTATAAAAGTCAAACAAAAAGAAATAAAGAAAGTGGGACTAAAGAGCACTACCCTCCAAAAACCTAAAATCTTTAAAAGTTAATATATCTGAAGCCAAGAATTATTCAGCAGAATACCAACGTAAAAGGAATATTTACAATTCCTTTTGGAGATTTCATTGCAGAGCCTCACTGATCCAGATCTACTCCTGAGAGTAGCTTTCTTAAGAAACGTGAGACGGGCAGCGTTTCAAGTTCATTAGTGTCTTCCTGATGTGCCTGCTTACACCTCAGGAAGACATTAATTGGGCCTGGTTGCACTCCTGGTTTAGCTAAAGGCTTATTTATCTAAGCCGCTTCACAAATAAAGGGCATTCTTAGGAAAGTAGTTTCAATCTTCAAACTCAAAATGTTCTCAAGTATGTCGTCAGTCAGACGTTTTTTGTTTTTTTTAAACAACGATAAGGCCGTGGTAGGTCACGATTTCTCTCTTGGAAAAGGCAAGAGTGGCTGCTCTGCCATGTTCTTCTACAGACCAGCATGTGTGAGAGCTGATGAGAGGAGATGTGACCTGGGGAGATTGTGTGTAAATGCCAGTATGGTTCTCTGATGGATGAGTAATAATACAAATTTGCATGTATGCACACAGTCTGGCCATGAACAGAGTGTGTGGGTAACACTCCACTCTGTCTGGGGAAAACAAGAACTCTGTTTCAGAGCGTATCAGGCATATTTTACAACAGCCCTCGAATCTCATGTGCACCATCGACCACCAGGCCCAGAATGCAGTCTCCGAGAGAAAATACATTTGTTATCAAGCGTATGCTGAGAAAACCATATGATATGCGTTGTTTGCATTATAGTGGGCATATAGTTCAGGTTCATTTAGGTCTTCTTCTTGTACTCCATTTATTTCTTATTCTCTATTTCTCCGTTTTCAATAAGAACGCTCCAAAAGGCAGATCCCAGATTCCAGTTTCTCCCTATGCGCCACTAAAAACTACCTGAGAAAAATCTATCAATTTATAGGATTTATGATTTCCACTGGACTCCCACCTTTCAATTTAATATTTTCTTAACAATCAGATCAGCCAAAAATATTAAGATATAAATCCAAGAGAAATAATGTGTCAATATGAGTTTTAGCTTTTATGCGCCTGTCAGACAGAAAGAATGCGTTCCAGATAAACTTGGATATAAATATTAATGTTTTCAAACCAATTTGCCTCACACACACACACAGACAGCTAACAGGATTTTAAAGAAGAAACCTTCTACATAACCATTACAGATTTAAAGAAGTGAATCACAACAAACGTTTCAAATAAAGTCACATAAATAAAGTTCATCCTACTTAAAACAACTTGAGTAACCATTCCCCAAAACACATGAAAGAGAATTTCCATTTAAAAGTGCAAACACACGATATGTTCAACAAAGAAAACCCATCTTCCCCCTAAAACTCTGTCGCCACAGAGATTAGCTTTTATATATGAAATATATATATTTAACACAGGTTTTCTATTAGGCTGCTTTCCCTTGGAAGTCTCCACCCTCACAAGACAAAACAAGAACCTTTATTTCCTTTGAATTCACAACTTTTACAGAAAGCATCAATTTAAAGCAAAGTCTGCACAAGTCTTTTCAAGAAACCCTTTTGTTAATACAAAATTGTCACAGAGCTTGAACATGAAGGTAATGTAAAGTTTCTAAAGGTAATAAAACAATGTGAACACCTCAGGTTCTGTAGTTAGTACTAAATGTAGATTCTGCAGCTACATAAAAAAATAGCCCTGTGTAAGCACAGTCTTCCATGCCAGATAAAGCAGTATATGGTCGGCAACAGGCCAGAACCTTCCAAAAGAAAAAACACCTAAAAACTTAAAGAGCGTTGCACTTTACTGCAGAACAGTGATCTGTGTGCTGGAATGTGGCGGCGTTGTCCTGCTCCTGGAATTTTCTGCTGAGTACTGTACAGTTATTTCATGCATCTAGATGTTTTTTTGTAAAACACACACTAAAACCATATGCAGATTATCTACTAAGGTGGGCAACTTGAGTTCAACTTAAGGTCATTGAAAATTCAAGGCCTTGTTGTGGAAGAACCTCATTGTGTTGGCTGGATGCTGAGTGCAGTGGGTGTGAACTATAACGTTTCTGCTGCACTCGTATTAGTTGATAAAAGTAAACGGAGCCAAGAGTGGATCTCATCATTATGTGATGGTGGTACACTACAGGACATTATCTCCATTTCTACTTCTGACAAATGAGGCTAGATAACATGTCATTATCAGCCACAAGCATGAAGAGGACATGAGGGTGTCAGATACCTACCATTATTGTTCCCCCTGTCTGAGTCCGCAAAGGCCTTAGCACCTTCCGCTGCACCAGGAAATTAGGCAGAAACAGGAGAGGTGGAATTTCTGTGATGGTTGCCACCACCAGAGACCACTAAATGGAAGCAGAACATAATTAGAGCGGTATAGAGATGTTTTTTTCTTTGCCATCTGTCACAAGACAAACAAAACTAAGTTGCCCTCAACTGAATGAACAGCACGGAAAGCAAAGCAAAAAAAGAAAGGTAAAAAAGGATGTGGATATAAAGGTGGAGAAAAACGAAATAATGATGCCAGGGGGTTCAGGCTGAAGCTTGAATTCTCATGAAAAAACGACAGTAAAGAATAAAGCTATTGCACCTCACTTGGGCAGCTGAGGGAAAACAGAATAAATACAAAGCCTCTGAATGTGACAGAAATACTGTTATCAGCTTTGCTTCCTCTGTAGCAGGCACTCTACTAGAAGAGCTTTACAATGAAACGTCAGCATTCCTGACATCCACAGACAGCTTAAAATTCCCAAATCCGCTCAGGGAAAGGTAAATAAATGTAGACACTAATCAGTCCCTCTAGATGATAAATTAAAATGACAAAAGCTCAAAGGAGATTTGCCATGTTGTTAATATGCGTGACATGATATTCCCTGAGGACTAAGGATTAATCAGATGAGGACTGATTGGTGACTGATAACTGACTGGAGAGAAAGAGAAAGAAGAATTCTGATGTAAGATGAAGTGATAGAGACTGTCACCCACCTGGTTGGGTGACAGTTGTGAATTGAGCAGACTTCAGTGGACATGAACAGAAGTAATGAGGAGGTGCTGGGAAGGTATGGTGTTAAAGAGACAAAAAAAAGTATAATAGAAAAATAGTGATTGATTTTGTGAAAAGGATAAAACAGGAGTAATGTATAAGAGTGGAGGAGACTACATCTTATGCAGAAGGTGAAAGAGAGAGCAGACTGCAAGGTATTGGCAGGGAAGAAGCAAGTGAAGCCAAGGATTAAATGGTGGAAGCTGAAGAAAGAATGTTGCATAGAGTTCAGGAAAGAGTTAAGACAGGCAATAGGTGTTACAGAAGAGTTGCCAAAGAAGGGGAAAAGGGCTTGCATTGATTAGTTAGGCAGAGAGACAGAGCTGGAAAAGATGTGCAGTAGGGCTGGGTCATATCATACCGTTCACGGTAACACCGGTGTAATGTTGGGCAACGATAAGAAAATGAAATATCGCGACAGAATATGAGTAAAACGCGCATGTGCAGTGCCTTTGTTTTCATACGCACATGGCGGAAAAAGCATGTCGGTGACGGAGAATGAGAAGGGCGAAAGCGGATCGTTGAATGAAACAGATGAACCAGAACTGGTTTGTAAAAATGCTGCAGCTTCAGTGGTGTGGAACTGGTTTAGCTTTCGCCTAGAGCTGGGCGATAGAACGATAACGATATGTATCGCGATATAACTTTTACTCGATAGAGAAATTAAGCTATCGCGATAGACCTCGCCGCTCTTGTCCTCTTTAAAAAATAAAAATTAAAAAAAAAGGTCAGCCAATCCAAATTCAGTAGCGCAGAGCCGAACCAATCACAGCCGCAGCGTCACGTCGCGTGACTTGTTACGTACAGCACAAGTGCCAAGCCGCACGTGTGTTTGTTTGGGAAGCAGCCAGCGGGTAATGGAGCCAGCGCGTAATGGAGGAAATGAGTGTGCCGACTAGAAAAATCAACCGAGCGTGACCGAAGAGAAAACAGATGATGGTTCCAATGCCGGAGAGATTGTCGAACGGAAGAGCCATAGAAGTTCCGTAGTGTGAAGGTATTTCGGCTATTTCAAGTCTGACAAAAAACAGAGTAGCGTGCACTGTAAATTGTGCCGAAAGCAAGTCTGGAAATACAATAAACTGGTGCATGCGTCACTGTGCGCCACGTTATTGTTTCGGTGAAATGAATTTCTACAATACTGTTAATTCTACTCTCTGCAGTGTTTAAATGCTTACATATACACACAGTTACTGTCCGTCCACACATACGACTCTGTTCTGCTTCTATGCCCCAGCTTTGTTTACTTTTTCCCACCGAGGCTTCTAGACTTCTGATTGGCCAACATTTCTGCACGGTTAGGAATCTAGCGCCACCTGCTGCTTTGGCATGTTCATAGCAGTGTTTTCCTTCATTTCTGCCTTTATGTGTGGACGGGATTATTTTTAAAACGAAAACGGAAAATCTCCGTTTTCAAAAATACCCGTGTACGTGTGGACGTAGCCTCAGTCTCTGACTGGAAGCGCTAATTCGTCATTCGGCTTTTGTCAGACTAAAGTAACTGTTAAAACTGTTTGAAAAGCTCAGCTATACAACAAGGAGAGATTGAGAATTTCCTTTTAGTTCTCAGTTTATTTGATATTGACAAAAGTTAGTCAGTTTTGTCTGTTCTTCTGTAAAACAAACTAAGATTTATTTTTAGAATTAATACTTTGTTTCTAAGTGGAATTGACAATTTAGTCTGTTTTGTTTGTTCTATTTTGAAACTTAAACGCTTCAGCGGCTGCCTTTTGTGTAGTTTGCAATATTTGCCTTTATCTATCTGAAAAAGTCTCATGTTCCTTAAGTACATCTACCCTGTTGAACTTATTATGGGAAATAAATATTTAAATAAAAACAAGCTGCTGATTATTTCACATTTTACTTGTGAGCAACGGCACATTTAAATCTTACAAATACAGTTATTTGGCTTATATCGTGATAGATATCGTTATCGCCTGAAATGAAAAAAACATATCGTGATATGAAAAAATCTCATATCGCCCAGCTCTACTTTCGCCCGTCAGATACACAACAAAGCAGTATTTTTGGTAGCGCATGCTAGCGGGCCGTCGTTATTACCGTGTTTTTTGGAAAATACGTCACACTTAAAATCAATCCTTTGATTTTTCTGAAAATCGACAGAGCCCCTTATAATCCCGTTTGCCTTATGTATGAACTCTGGTTGTTTACTGACCTCGAAACGATTTTATGTCGTACACGGCGCTGGAAAATCTGTCACGTTTCAGTACAACTTTGCTAAGCCACGAAGCCGCACCGCTTGATGGATTGTCGGAGCATTACAGCTATCGTAGGCAGGCGCCTCGCGGAGTGATACGTACTGTGCTTCAACATAATATTACCGTATTGTGTGTGTATAACCTCTTTTTAAGTTTTGTGGATATTAAACATGGTTGTGCTGAGGATATGTCGGCCAGTTTCCACTTGGTTAAACTGTCAGCGAGGAATTTGCATTTGCACTTTAAATTTTTACATAACTTTAATGCTGCTTGTTTAAGTGAAAATACATTGATTTATTTTCTTTTGCACTAATAAAGTTGTGGAGTTATAAAGTATTTTGTCTAGTGTCAATTATATCGTCAGTTATATCGTTATCGCAAATTTTCAAATGTATATCGTGATAAATATTTTTGGTCATATCGCCCTGCTCTAATGTGCAGCAGGTTAGGGTGAAAAGATTATAGGGGCAGCAGTCAAAGTAGAGGCTAGACCTCCATCTCCTGGGCAACCTCCTCTAATTCTCATGCAGTGGAAAGCTAGACATCCCCAAGCCAGCTGAAAGACGTAATCTCTACAATTTATCCAAGCAGGCCCTCTTCCCAGTAGGACACACCTGAAACACTATACCCAGACCTCCAGGAGACATCCTAGTAAGACACCTGAACCATCTCAAAGGGGAGACTGATCCCCCTTAAAGTTTGTGCACACCCTCTGATTCCCTGTCTTGAAGAGGGGAATCGTCACCCAAGTCTGCCAATTCAGAGGCACTG
Source organism: Copadichromis virginalis (assembly GCF_057382275.1). Classification (NCBI taxonomy): domain Eukaryota; kingdom Metazoa; phylum Chordata; class Actinopteri; order Cichliformes; family Cichlidae; genus Copadichromis; species Copadichromis virginalis. Next base: position 6,378,377 of record NC_140622.1, read on the forward strand.
TCCCCAGCTTCCACGTGTTGCAGAGGTACATCATCTAAGACGGAGCTACAGCATCCAGAGCCTTAAGGAACTCTGGGCAAATCCCATAAACATCACAATGTTCCCAACGCTTTCACTTCCACCTGATCCAACTCATCACCAGGTGGTGATCAGCTGACAGCTCTGCTCCCACCTTCACCTGCAAATCTGACAATTTGATTACAAAATCCATCAACCTACAACCTAGAGCATCCTGGTGCCATGTGCACTTGAGAATAGCCGTCTGAACTGCCACAGATGACAGTCAGCACAGAGCACAGTACCTGTCTGCAACCTCTCACTGCAGGTAACTCCAGTTTTGTATAAAGTTTAAAACATGTTCAGGAGATTCGTCTCAGAATCCAAGCTATGCGTTGAGGTGAGCCCGATTACATCATAGTCACTATGTCTTGACCTCGCATACAGGTTCAGACTTCATCCACTCCAGTGAGATGACACTCCATGTCAAATGAATTTGATTAAATTCATGTGTTACGGCAGGAAAGATGGAAGAATAATGATGCCAGTCAAAGTGATAGATGCTGCACTATGGGTGAGATAAAGCAAGCAACTCTACCTTTAATCTGTTGAGGTAGCGTTTGGTGTGAACGATCAGCAGATCCTCCTCAGCAGCTTCACGAGCTTCCACAAGGTTCCCATCATTGATAAACTGCTCCTCTGCAACACATACAGAGGGAGGGAGCACAGTTACAAAACGCTGGATGTTAGAGGGGGAGCTTCTACAACTTTTGTGCTCCTCAATTTGTAGGAATTAGTTTGGTATTCAGTATGTTTTACTAAAATACAATATCTGAACCAAGATGTCAGCATTCATTGAAACTCTTATCAGTAACCAGACTAATTTGCATGCAGAAACAGAAGAACGTAACAAATCCTACATTTATGAAAGCTGTAATCTTTAGTTTTTCAAAGCCGATTGTCATTAAACTGCACAGGAATTATGAGGCTGCAGTATGTGGTGCTTATTGCATTATAGCAACAGGAGTTTCTATTCTAAAGAGAGTGGACTGTATAACAGAAACAGTTCTCTTGAAAATACAATGCAGTATGAGAGGACCATGTTGAGGACCACAATTTTAAGAGACTTGGTATGAAAAAGATTTCCTGAGCATCTAGAGTTCAGAATATCATTTTACAATGAGGGCCACAGAAAGGAGTTTCACTTGCCCAGCCCACTTTACATCAAAGTGAGCTGGGCAAGTGAAACTCTCCTTTCTGTCCGCATAAAGACATTTAACCCCAGGGATATATTAATATAACATTTTTTTTTTTAAAACATAATTTCAACAGTCCACCTCAGTGTTTTTACAAGACAAATGTGTAAAATTACAGAAAAAGTTCTGGTGGCTCATTGCCCAGTGTTACGGCCCTAGCAGGGCCTCCTCCTGAAGGTGCCTGTGTGGGCGTGTCCCACCACCTCTTCTGCCTGAGGTGCCACCTTTCCCTGTTACACAGCTGACTCACATCAGTAATTAAAAGTATTTAAGCCCAGGGAAAGGTGAGCTCTGGGCCAGAGTGCCAGTAGTGTGGTTACAGCTTGTGAGCTGAGTGGTCGTTGTGTTTGCAGCTAGTGAGCTGAGTGGTCGTTGTGTTTGCAGCTAGTGAGCTGTGTTTTTGGTGGTTTTCAGCTAGTGAGCTGCTCTTTCTTTTTGGCTTACGTTTTACTTTATTGACCAACGCCTGAGTTCTGTTTGTTTTCTTAAATGGTGATAGCGGCTTGTCCGTCTCTTTTAGTTAGTATAAATTGAAACTTTAATAAAACTCTTTAATTTAACCCTTTTGCCTCCCTTGACTCCTTTTTCTGACCCGGTCACTTTTTGTTACTTCCCCCTCCCTGCTTAGACCCCTCAGGGGAACGTAACACCAGACTGCCCCATATTTATAAAAACGAGTATCAGTTACTTGCTTAAAATTCTTTTTTTTTTTTTTAACTGAAATTTCTATAGCAGACAATGAAAAACGGGAACTTTTCTATAATTGTTTATTTTTTTAACTACTTTTGTGTGGCTAAAACACAAAAGTAGTCACTAAAACTTATAAATATACAGTTAAAAGTTCAAAAATATGCATCTTCCCCCAGACCCTTTGGGCCACCCCTGACAGTCCTCATTTATAAGGTGCTTTACAAACCCAAACAGTATAGCTAACGGGTGGATTTTCCCGGAAACAATGACTGCTTAAAGACAGACAGTGTGAAAGTGGATAGTACATCCTTGGTTTCTTAACATCATTGCTGCAGCCAGGGGTACAAAAGTGGCCTTAGAAGCACCTTAGACAGCTTTCTTAGGTTTAACCCCCTTGTTTTCCAGTGAGTTATCAGTTCTGTTACATAAACAAATCTAAGTCTATGTTTATGACACTATATTGCCGAAGATATTCACTCAATCAGGTATTCATCCAATCGCTTTCATAGCCAGATGGCAAATGGTAAATGGACTGGTTCTTATATAGGGTTTTTCTACTCTGAGCACTCTACGCGCTTTACATGCCATTTTATTTTTTACTCTATGCTGTTTCCAAGTGCTTACTACTAGCATTCATACAATCCATTGGAGATGGATGCATTCACCAATGCAATGGGGCAACATGGGGTTGGAATGCAGACTGGGATCAAACCTCCAACCTTCCAGTTAGTAGATGACCCACTCTACCACCTGAGGTACATCTGTATAAAATCAAGCACGTAGGCATGTGGATTTCTTCTACAAACATTTGTGAAGCAATAGGTTCTCAGTATCTCAGTGAATTCCAGTATGGTACCATGATAGGGTGCCCTCTCACTGACTTGTTAATTACAACTCAACAGCATCATCTTAACTGCTGTTGAGTTATCAGTTCATTACTGAGATAAACACGGGCCGCGTGGGCTGAATTGTAGACGGCAACGGTGACCACCCACTTTAAGGACTCTGGTTTCAGAAGCGAATTCCCTATTCATGTGACATTTCAGAATGTCGTTAGATAAAAAATTTAAGCCTTGAACCAAACCTACAAGCTACATGGTGAATCATGAGCAAAAAAAGATTTGATGTGGATCAAAAAAATAAAATAAAAACTGAAAAAAGAAAAAGTTGAAGGTACAGGACCGTGTACATAGATGCTGTTGTTGGTTGCTCTTTTATTCAGAAGGGCTCATTGACTCATGAATGTTTGCTTGTTAGGCAAATGTGTAAACAGTATGCCTCCCATAATGCCTTAACCTCTTAAGACCTGAACTCTTTCATGGCATGCATTTTAAATTTTTCTTTGCTATTTGGGTTGATTGGGACCTGAAGAATATAAAAACAAAGATTTATCAGATATTCTTTTACCTAATTTTCGTTTCATAGACAAATGAGATCCATGTATGAGATTTTGCTCTCACTAACTGACCTGATCTTGATAGGTTTAAACATCTCCATGGTAACAGTAAAATCCACCAAGCAGAGGCATTGCCGTTTCAATACAGGATTATGGGCAAAGTAGTTTTTTTCCTTGGTATTGCAAGGTTGAAATAATACAGATGTGTTTTCTACAGGAGCACATACCATCATTTCACAACCTTTCATGTTAAGTTTACATTATATGGTTACATTATGGCTCATAACCAAAATTTCTATGGAGAATATGAATGGGACTTTTGCATCCAGAACCTCAGTGTTGCACTATATACATTGTTTATACATACAAATGCATGTATATTCTTTTAAGAGATTACATGAGAAAGCACATGGTCTATGGTTTGTTCGCCACAATTTTTATTTCAATAATTGCAATAAAAAAAGAACTGTTAAACTCATAGCTGTGATTGGTGAAAACACAAACACAGACCTGAACAGACAGGCCAGCTAACCTGTCTGAATCAATTTTGAACTGATAAGTACAATACTTGTCAAGTCCTGTAGCTTCAAAGAAAGTGCGCCACAAAAATGTTTTTTGGATTCATTTAATTCTTAGAGATAAATATTTTAGGCAACTTGTGCTTTTTATTTAATGCTAAAATTTAAACCGTTAACCATGAAGCCATGGAGCTGTAGTGTTTGCATAAGAAGTGATAAAGCATTAAAGAGAGGTTTGTAAAATCAGGCAGAAACAGTCCCAAAGTAGCTGCTTAAAAGCATGGAGTTTAAATTTTTAGTTTCATTATAAATTAATGTCACTATATCAAGAAGCGTAGGTTATTTTTGATGAGCACCAGCCGGTCAATTGTGGGCCATTTTACATGTTATTCCCTTAGACTGCTGAAACGCGGTGGTCCAAAATTGGCTTCCAACTCTGGACGTAACACAGAGGGCTCATTAAAAACCCAGTGCACAACCAGTTCCTTTGTATCACTCTCTAAATATGCTGAGTAATTCTGCAATATCATCCAGTTTTCTTCCAATTACTGCATGGCTAAATTTAGAAAAACCAAGGTTTCCCTCTGTCAGCACAAGCTCAGCTCTTTATTTGCACTCTTAACTTCTGAAAGTTTTGTGAATTCATTAAGCTGCGTGCGACACGTTTAACAGCACAGATGATCCACCGTGAAGCCTGACAACAGCTCTGTGTGAAGTCATGCCAGTTATCCAGCAACTGTTTTCCCTCAGCCTCCAAAACCACACTGGCCTTCATCTACTATACCTGCACAAACTCCCACAGGGACTTTTCTCTAATTATCTGTGCTCTATTGCTCTGCCTCCCCTACTCCCTCTTCTTCAACTACAACTACCTCTTCCACTGTTTCTGCTTTGTTCTCCGGCTCTTTTCGCCTTTATGACCTCAGTCTGAGTGCTTCAGTGTTCATCAGCTCAGGGAGATATCCTCCCCATCTGCCACTCTGTTCTTCACTCGCTTACCTTTCAAGAAGCGGATGACTTTCCCCCACTTTCCTGCATCAAACGGGTGAAGCTTTTCAAGGCCCATAAAAGTGATGTTGTAGTCTGGGTGGTACACAATAGGCAGACATGTTCGAGGGATGCTGGCATACAAATCAGTGCGGTGGCAGCTGAAAGAGGAAAGTCAAAAGTGTGTATTTCATTTACATGCAGTGATTTCCCCAGTGCGTTAATAAGGGCTATTGAAAGTGTCATGCTGTTTGTTTGTACTCCTTACCGCCTCTTCTCCTCGTTATCTTCTTTGTGAGACATGTTTTTCAGGCATTGCTTCTTTCATCTAATTGGAAAAAAAAGGAATGAGATAAAAAATTTCATAAACTTGTGACTGCCGTAAATATGCACAGGAAGTCTCAGGACACAATTCATCTATTTTAAAAGAAGACTAAGAGCTTGAAATGCCTTCAAAATGTCTTTGTGTCACACTGTAACCAACTGTCGTCATTAGTACACAAACGGTACACGAGGACCTAAGCTTTAGCTCGTCAAAAAAAGGGGGCTCGTGTCTTGCGCATGCGCAGTGATTTGTATACATATTAGAAAGACGCAACGGGACAAGGAAATGTTCCTGCCGTAAACACAGCCGCCAAACCTGTTTCAGTGCTGGCCGTTTTCAACGATAAACACGAATCATTTTTATGTTTGTTTGTTTTCATCGTGGAGGACAAAAACAGCACCAGAGACGCTGTATATGGCATAGCAGCCTGGAACCGTTTCAGAGAACAGAAACTAGCAACAACCCGATGTGACTCACCTGCTGCTGTTCTGTGGAATAACGCAGGCCACCAAACAGCAGCTGGATGTAAAGAGACGGAGACTCTCTGTCCGTGATGACGGTGTTTAAGCGGGGCTGTTGTCAGAATTGAGTGAACGAAACGAAAGAAAACGTTTTTCTTCAGTGTTTCTTGGACAGTTCGCTTAATTTCTGTTCCAGCTCCACGTACGTGCGTCGACTACGCGCGAGCTCCAAACCCGCGTAACTGACGTACAGTTACGCTGTTAGCGGAGATTTAAAGAAGAAACGTGTTCGTAGTGTGAGGGAGCTTCTCGGAGTATTATCTGCCTAATTGTCAGCTCAACTTAACGTTTTCACAAAGTGGCGTCGTAAACTTTGTTGTGCATTTTTCAGTGCGGATTATTTTGTTTTGCTTTTATTTTGAAAGGTAACCTTGTGTTGTGGTTGAGGTCCGTCTTTAAAGGCCCGTTTTTGAACTCAGTGAAAGGGAAACAAACTTGTTTCCCTGCTGCGCTTATTTTTGTAATTATGATATTTTTTTATTTGTTTCATTTAATGTGTTTTAAATGTAAAACGTGTCCTTTTGATGTATTTTGCATTGTCTGAACAATATCACATAAACATGGATAATGTGTTGAAAATTTAAAAAAAAAGTATCAAAGAAAGATGTGAAACCTTTAGCAGGTCCACTGAGATCTACGGTGAGCAGGGACACTTTATTGCCCTATTGTGTAATCTGTTTTGGAATTAGTGTTCTTTATATTTTTGTTAAATTCCCGAATGAATGTGAAAACTCTTCAAATAGCATACTGAGGCAGAACAAGTCTAAATACTAACTGTAGGCCTCTAACAGCAGTTTGATCCTAACAGCAGTGAATAGTGCACTTGGTGTTTTTTCCCAAGACTTGTACGTTCCTGTTGATAATATAAATGGAGATGAGATGTGAAGCACTCTTAAAGCCTTGGCAGGAAAGCTTTAGAAATAAATCAGGTGGCTCCTATTTCATCATCACTGTATAATACAAGTCCATCCAACCTTTTGAGACAATACTGCATCGTTATATGAAGGGTTTAACCACTGGAGCATTGATGAGACAGCATGATGATGAGTGTAGTGAATGCCAGGCACAGTGGCTTTATGACTAGAAGATAACAGAGACTTTGATTCTACACAACAGGGCTACTGATTTTTTTTTATTCATATTTTTTAGGCTGTGTGCCACAGAATGAATTTGAATTTGAATCTTCAATGAACTGGAGCTATTTTAAGTTTTGCTAGGAAGAAAAGTACACATATAATAGAAGAGAAGCAGCATAGGATTCAATTCAGGTATTAGGGTGTATCAAGCTCATTTGATCCAGTTAATTTTCTTTGTATGTTGAATGATGTATACACAGAGCCCTTTTCACACATGCCTTCCAGCTATGAACAGTGCAGGACATATTTGCATATAGGTGACTAATATGCATTAAGTCATAGAGCATATGCTGTAACAGCCAGCTTCCTAATTAACTAACCTTTATACTAATTTCTTTTGCCATCCACAATTATTGTACTTTCACAGGCCACTCTAATGAGTATCTTTCCCAGCGGCATTTACAAAGTTTTACCTCGTCAAACTGTGCGACAAGGGAAGAAGAAAAACCAAATCCTTTCATTTCACAACCGCACCACGGGGTGTGCATTGCAACCATAGGGATCAATGACATTTTTATCTTATCTGAGCTCAGTGTGTGTGATAATGTGCAGTTCCTCGTAATAATTCCCCTGAAATGTTGCTGGTATGTCTGTGTTGCCACAGAGCAATCATGAGTTCACATACTCACAGTTTTCACCACTGCAATGGAGGCGGTGGCTGGCAGTGTTACCTGCAGTTGCAGTGAACTGTGATTCTGCCATTTGGCAGCTGAAGAGGCAGTGCAATCAAAAAGTATTTGGCCTCTTCCTGATGTCTTGTTTGTTGCATATTTGTCACGTTTGCATTTCATAATGCAAATCCAATGATCATTTACAAAGCAATCCAAGCCCACCTGGCCTTTGTGAAAAAGTAATCGCTCTTAAACTTAATTGCTGGTTGTGCACAAGAACTGCAGACAAGCTGTTGCAGTAACTGACCCTTTCACATCTTCACTTTGATTAGGTCACTCCAAAACCTTCATGTAGTTTCATGTGTTTTGTTTGTGACCCATCCATAGCTGAACTTGCTGCTGTGTTTCATATCTTTGTCCTGCTGCGTAACTCAAGTGAGTTTGTGCTTCAGGGCCTGAATTGATGAACTGATGAGCATTCTCCTTCAGGATTTTCTGGTGTGGGGCAGAGTTCATGGTTCCATCATTTACAGCAAGTCGTTCAGGTCCTGAAGCAGCAAAGCAGACCCAGACCATCACACTAACACTACCATGACTGATTGCTGGTATGATGTTCTTTTTATGAAATGATGTTTTTAGTTTGATGCCGCATGTAACGGGATTCAAACCTTTAGGAAAGCTCAGCTTTTGTCTGCTAGCTCACAGAATGTTTTGGTCAGTGGTGGTTTTCGCGTGGGAACTCCCGCATGAATACAAGTTTTGCAAACTCTCTTTCTTGTTGTTGAATCATAAACACTGAGCCTGCAGTTCTTCACATGTTGTTCTGGGTTGTTTTGTTAACACGTGGATGAGTTGTCAATGCTAACTCTCACTGTGGTTCACTGCAGTGTCAAAGCCTTAGAAATAGCTTTGTAACCCTTTCCAGTTTGATGAATGTCAGTGGCTTTGTTTCTGTTCTGTTCTTTAGCTTCATTAGATTGAGACACAGTGTGTTGCTTTATGAGATCTTTCAGCCTACTTCAGTTTGTCAGACATCTTTTATTTTAGTGATTTCTAATTCAGCAGCTCTGCCAGTAATCAGGTCTGAATGTAGTACAGTTGAAATCAGCTTTCCAAAAAATGTGGCTGATCGCAGTTAATTCATGATTTTACTTTTTCACATAGGTAGTGAAAAAGGTAGTTCTGGATCGCTGTCCCCCCTTAATACATGAAATTGTCATTTATAAACTTTAAAAAAAAACATTTAAAAATTCACCTCCATCTGATATTAAAACATCTTTGATGATGTGAAACGTGTGACAAATGTGCAAAAACCTAAGAAATCAGGAATGGGTCAAATTGTATGTGAATACCTGTGAACCAATACAGAGATTTAGAGATAGAGATTTTTTGCTTCTGATGCAAGGAGAGCTGTGGTCCCTCTCCTGGGTCAGCAGTCTGAAAACGTTCAGTCACACACGCTTGTGATACTCGAGTACAATTACCTTATTGTGGCCTGTGGTGTATTTTTAGTTCATGTTTATTCCCTTTAGTGGATATAGTGACGTTTATACACAATCTCTAGAGACATGTTTCAGTTATCTCTCTGCAAACATGGCTAGAACAGAGATTTTATCTTCTATGTCGAACCTGACGGCAAAATGTGAACAAACATTGAAACTGTTTTAAGCAGAAAAGACATCTCTTCAGACTGTCCCAGAAAATGAGAAATATTCATCACATTATTGCAAAGAAGGAATTAAGTGCATGTTTTTTTGTAGTTGTTGATGTGTGATGGTGGAGTAGGAGCTGTTCAGAGTGTTATTGCAAGAGCCTGCTGTTTGCATACAGAGTCACTGGTTAAACCCAGAAATAGTTATGCTGAATATCTGAATTGACAGATATACAGCAGTCTCTTTAAACCTTTTTTTATATATCAGCTACCACAATTTCAAGGAGTGAGAGAAGAAGAGCAAGGTCAGCAGGGATTAAATCCAGGAGACACTGGATCTTCTCATGTTTGTTTATATTTTTGAAAATGCAACTTAATATATGCATGCAGTTTCACGATAAGATGAATATACATTTCAGACCATTAAATGTGTATGTGGACCTAATTTAAAGGTATTTTTCACATTCATTATGGTTTACACCAGGGGTGCTCACACTTTTTCCGCATGTGAGCTACTTATAAAATGACCAAGTCAAAATGATCTACCCACTACAAAAATCCAAAACATATACTTATTTATAAATATATTGAGGATTCTTTATATCTACAATGTATATACATGCATAACCGCAATATCCAATATTTCACAACACAATTAACTATGTAAATTTTTTGTCATTACCTGAGTTTACTCTGATGACTTGCACTGAATTGAATCAGCCAGGGATGCATAGTCCGGACAGTAGCTGCTGACGGCCAGGTTTAAGAGAAAAAACCGAGAGCTAAAAATTGGAGTTAACTCGCTGACTAGCTTGTCAGTTTTACTACACTTCGCGCCGCTGTTTGCGCATGCGCAGCGACCTAAGCGTCAGAAAAAATCTGATGTCATCTGACTGGCTTCCCTGTATCAATCAAGTGACGGGATGGATGATAGGCTGGCATCTATTTTTTTAATGCCATGCGATCTACCAATACTACCTTTGCGATCGACTGGTCGATCGCGATCGACGTATTGAGCACCCCTGGTTTACACATTAACATCTGTGAATGACCTTTCCTTGTCATTTCCTATTCTGTAATATGAAAATGCATTTTGTTTTTTGTGAGCAGAGCTGGACTCTGAACACATAAACATCAGCATGGCAATTTGTCTGATGTTTCCCTGACTTAAATTCAAGTATACGCTGCTTACCTCGAACCTATTCTCGTCCTTCTTCTACCACCACACCTCTCCTTCCCACCTCATCTACAGCTTTCCTTTCCTTCATGTATTCCTTCATTTTAATTCATATAAAATAAACACATTTTTGTGAATTAAACATAATATACTTTGTCATTATACTGGAAGTACTGAATGTGGAGTTCGCAGGTTAGAGTTCTGCATCCCTTTTATATACAACAATAGTCAAAGGTCTACACACACACACTGACAAAATACTGAACCAAAACCCTGAATCTTTGAATTCATGTAGCACTTCCTTTGCTGTATTTCAACCATGCCAGCCTAATTCAGAAAAGTGCCTTCAGTTGATGTTGAAAATGCATCTCACACATGACATAAGATCTATTCTGAGGTAAAGTTTACAGCTCATTTACATGACTGGTAATCCTTGGATTACCTAATCTGCATCTTTTTACCCAACTGACCTTCATGGCTTAAATGCCACCCCCCCTCCTTTTTTTCCCCTTCATAATATAAATTAGATCAGTAGAAAAGGGCTCTAAACAAATAGTCTTTGACAAAACACAACTACCTCCAACACATTAAGAAGGCAGAATATCCATCCAGTTAAGATGGACAAAAGTCCATCTGTTACCTGGAAGCCATTCAAGTGGATGTCCACCTGAATCTGTTTGACATCAGAAATCAGGTTTTAAAAACAGTTACAGCTTGCTATAATCTTACCTGCCTGTCTCCTCTAATGAAGTAGAATGTCTAAAGGCATTTCCAGCACACTTGACTGCTTTACATAATCATTATGGGCTTGGTAAAAAATTATATGAGAATGGGTGAAAATATCCTGTCCATGTGTGAGATAATTGCTCCTTCTGGCTTTGGTTGTGCAGATGGTAACGGTGTGTTTTGATCCAAGAATACCTCCCTGCAGACTTTGAGAAGCTCCTTTCTCATTCATTTCCAAAACAGCCCTGAGTGACACGTGCAACCATATGGAGCGACTGCAAGCTCACACATACAGGAAGATCTATGACGTCATCGTATAGATGCTACTGTTACATTAGTGCTTTGCATGTACCATCAGCATCTCTGCGTCACATTTATTTTTTCATTTTGGCTAGAAGGGGTGGCTGTAAAATCAGCTTTGACAGTTGCCATGGTAACCCATAGTGCTCAGTATTGTTGGCGAGGTGTTTATTGCCCAAAACAGGCTGTCTAATTCATGTCAGATCTGGGATTCAGACTGTCAATCACTTCTACTGAGGCAGCAAAAACAAACTTACAAAGTGACTCAGAAGAACATTAATGTTGCTGAAAACAGGATCTGTTCATTCAAAATCGTATGTACATTAAAGTGTGTCCTATTTCAGATAAGACAGTCATTAATTTGCACACACGTCTTAAAAAAGACACACACAGAGAGATACAAGGCTAGAGTTTTACAACCTTACAATAGTTTGTCATTACATTAATTTTAATATATCTCTTTATAAGTTACTATACCAAGTAGGCTTTCTTCAAAAGGTTATTGTACATGCACCTGGTTAAACGTTTAACACATCTCCCCATTCAGTTAAAGGCAGTATAATAACAACAATCAACCAAAAATAAACTATTCTTTTTTGGATTGTTCAGATTAGCCTTACCTTTATAACAAAAGTGCCCACTATTGGGAGAAATGTTACATTTTGATTAAAAGTTACCCAAAGCTAAACAGTGTAGAGGCAGAGATTTTGCAAATAGTCGTGGTCACTTTAGAGGCACTAAATCCTTACCACAGTATATTTCCACTCAGTATGGCTGTTGTTGCTCCATAGGTCACTTCCACCATAGAAATGTAGTAAATTCTGAAGTTACAATGTGACTGTAAAAAGCAGTAGTGCACAGTATACCCCTCCTGCCCCCTTCAGTAATTAAGCAATATAAAAATAAAGCTTCCTTAAGTCTTTAGACCAGTTTAAAACATACCATTCTGACAGCATCTTGCTGCACCTTTCCTGGATACCTTTGCTTCTCTTCGCTACCTTCTGGCTGTAGAATTTTAAAATTTTATTACTACTATAGTTATCTACCTATTTATTACTAGCTGGCAGTGGCATTTTTACTGGTAGGCTCTGGTTTTTGGCTGGACTGAACAAGTTGAGACAAAACGTCTAGGGTTGCTAAGACAAATGAAAAGCCTTGTTTGATCCTCTCCCTCTACCTGTGATCGGTTTTGCTTGGTTATCCTGCATCGACTCCTCCAAGGAACCTACTGAGGAAACTGGAATGAAACTGGAATGAAAGAGGAAGGCAAGGAGGACCAGGAAGTGGAAGCAGAAAGCATATTATAATTCGTAAAGGGTTGGGACTCGATTCAATTATCAATTCTGATGGTCAAGATCATCAAACCATCTAAGGTTTTGCGTTCATCACAGATTGGTCACTCCTCCTTTATTTATTAATTTAAAGAGTAAAATTTAAAGAGTAAAAAAATGTCACTTTTGACATTCCTCACATTTGTTATTATGATCATTATTCTATTTTTAGAGAAGAAAAATGGATGAGTAGCTTCCTTTCACATGATATGAGAAAGTCACACCCTCAGTATTACTTGGCTTGGTGAATTTCTTTATAGCGTGTACTCAATAAATACTATTCTTTGAGAGGAATCACACATCGTCTGTTTTGCTTATTAGACTAGTTTTTGGTTTTAAAAAATGCAGGCAGGCAGTTAACAAATAGCAGAGATAAATGAATCTTGTCAACATTTGTTTGGTCTCATTTATATCCAAAATAAATAGTCAAGTTAGAGCAAATTTGTGTAATGTTCAGCCAATGTTTCAAGGGACAACACTTTTAGTTCATTAACAGGTTTTCGGCATGGGACCTTCCCTCCTGAACTTGTGAGTCTTATTGTCTGATTAGAAAGAAAAATGTTATTAAGGTTTAAAGTTATTTAGAGAATACATTCCCAAAGTCATGACTGCAGCAGCCGGTTTAAAAACCAGAAGCTCCCACAGGGCCCACCCAATCTTCACTCTAAACAAAATACAAGAGAAAACTTTATTTTTAAAAAAGGAAAAGAAAAGAAAAGAACAACAAAAAACAAACAAACATACACATAGTCTCTTGGCTATATATTGCTGATGCTACCCAGTCATATGCAAAGTTTTAAGACCAATGCTGGACCCACTGTCCACTGGGACTTAATACAGAGCGATAAAGGTCAGAGTAATGAATAACATCACTAACAAACCCCTTCCTATTACCATTTTAATTCACTTTAATTCACAAAATATCTAATTGTACATACTTAATGTCAACCTGAACACTGCCGTCCACCTGCAGTACCCTTGTGGCCAAAACCCTGGGAAACACAGCAAAGTAAAGTACAGTAAAGGTTGAGACTGGTCATTCTTCAAAAAACAAACAGCAGATTCTTGTGTTAAAGGGAGATGTTTTGTTGCTCCATTCATCTATATCTTCTAAATGTGAACTCTATAAAATTTGTACCTTTTGTCCAGTGTCGATTTCCATGACCAATAATTTGCATCATACTTGTTATACTTCTGACGAAAAAAAGATGATAACTAAATAAAACTAGTGCACAAGGACAAACTCTGTAATGAAATGTACTGACACCTTCTTCAGCATATAGTTAGGGCTGGATCAGGTGACCCTGAGCCCTCCGTTAGTTATGCTGCAATAGCTGTAGGCTGCTGGGTGATTCCCATGATGCATTGAGTGTTTCTTCTTCAGTCGCCTTTCTCATTCACTATGTGTTAATAAACCTCTCTGCACTGAATCATGCGTATTATTAATCTCTGTCTCTCTTCCACAGCATGTCTTCATCCTGTCTTCCTTCTCTCGCCCCAGCCAGTTGCAGCAGATGGCCCCGCCCCTCCCTGAGGCTGGTCCTGCTGGAGGTTTCTTCCTGTTAAAAGGGAGTTTTTCTTTCCTGCTGTCGCCAAAGTGCTTGCTCATATGATTGTTGGGTTTTTCTCTGTATGTATTATTGTAGGGTCCACCTTACATTAAAAAGCACCTTGAGCGACTGTTGTTATTTGGCGCTATATAAATAAAATTGAATTGAATTGAATGTTTTAGTTTGATGCCACATGTCACGAGATTCAAAGCTTTAAGAAAGCTCAGTTTTTGTCTGGTAGCTCACAGAATGTTTTGGTCAGTACTTTTTACACTTTTTACTTTACTAAAAAGAATGTAAATGCCTAGATTATGACGAATTTAGCCTTTTAACAAAAACTAAACTAAAAAGTTTTAGTCAAAAGACTAAGAAAAGACTAGAAATAAAACTAGATTAAAATTTGCCGTCAAAATGAACATTGCTTTCATTCTTCCAATTTGGTCCATTGTTTGTTTACTTGAGTCAAAATGAAATACTATTCCAATAGTTTCTTGGCCTTTAATTCAACTTCCACGTTTTTGTGGCTGCTTTGATTAGGGGAGTGGCTTATTCAGAGAAATGTGTGTCACCGGGGTTTTGTGGTCATCTGAAGGTATATATGAACCCCAACAATCATGCTGGGTTCTTCTCCAGGTTGTTTGATATTTGTTTTAGTTCTTGTGTTACTTACACAGCAACGTTTCACATGTTACTAATGATATATTTAACTTCTTAATTTTGGACTCTACATGCTTTAAATTCAATTATATAATCACAAGGACAGTTGCCTCAAGGTGCTTCATATTGTAAGGTAAAGACCCAGCGATAATACAAAGAAAACAGAGAAAACCCAACAATCAGATGGTCCAAGCTTGGAAACCAATGCCAGTGTTTCCCAACCACTGTGCTGCGGCACATAGGTGTGCCGTGAGAAATGATCAGGTGTGCCATGGAAGATCATTTGGTTCCACCTGATTAGTACTCTAAGCGATTGGCGTGAGTAACGGGCAGAACAATTACATTCTCTTCCACTAGAGGGCAGTACCTGATCTAATTTAATGGGTTGCCAACTGCCAGTAAAACAGAAGACGAAGAAGAAATTACATAATAGTCATGCTGTGAAACGATGCAGCAATAGATAAATATTTGAAAAGAAAAAGTAGTCAGTCTGACCTGGGTCCTGGAGAAGATTCGGACCCAGATGAAGGCCCTAGCATGAGTGGTGATCAGAAGAAAGGTATACAGGGGACAAACTGAGCCTATTGCACTATGCCTGGTGCACAGGGAAAAATTATCCATATGCTTTGTGTGACATTTTTGTTTGGTGATGTGTCGTGTGATTTTTCTAGTGTGAAATATGTGCTGTGGCTCCAAAGGTTTTCCGAAACACTGCCCTATGGAACTCTAAAATTAACCTCGGTGTGTGAAGAGGTCTCCCCGTTTTCTACAGAGAAAGGGGAATGACATGCAGGAAATGGTTTGGATTAGAGTGAAGGCTTGAAACTAATCTCAGGAGAAACGTTGTAGCCTTAATATTTAAATTTTGTTGTTTTGTCTGCACATCTTTTGCTCATTGTTACTGGTAATATGTAAGCCATGAAAGCTGCCATTCATATTAACTAAAGTCCTCAAACCAGTGGGTGACATCATGCGAAAACACGATGACACCAGCACTCTTTGTAGACCGATGCTTTCAGCCTGCTCTGAATATATGAGTGAACATTATTACTGCTCTTGAATTTCATTAGGAAAATCTCTTGTTTTGTGAGTCAATTTCTCCACAAGGAATACTTTATCATTTGGTTTCGAGAAGCATCACACATCATTCGTTTTGCTTACTGCCTTCACTTAAACAATAATTTAACTGCAGGGAAAAGGACAGTGAAATTCAGATCATTTCTGTTGTTGTGATAAAAGTACACCATATAACTTTGCTCATATTGTAAAGGAGATGTAATGTTTTATATCTCAAACTATTTTAATTGACAGTGGGACAGTACTGTGCTATAATGCAGCTTGAGATTTTTTTCTTGGACTTTTAGTTGAGAGAGCAGAGACAGAGCACAATTTATATTCAGTCAAACAATGCCTTTCTGTCCATCCAGGCTGCTGTAAACATCATCTGATTCTCAAAGCCAGGCAGTGATGAATCACAAAACACTGCCTTTATGGGTGTTTGCCTTGCTATCCTGCCAGCCCTCTGTTGTGGTTCTTTCACTCGCCAAACCAAACCTCATGCAATATGCAAATCATCAGTGGATAAATTGTAGATCACAAATGGAGTCTGGCTATAAAACAGGACATAAAGCAAAACTTTTAACAGAAAACATAAATCCAGCTAGCATCCTAACATCTATGTATTATCATATGCTGACAAACAAAACAAAATAAACACAGGAGCCTCTGAGGAAGAGATGCTTTACTTTTGGAAACCTGGTTTCCTTATTTTGGTTTAGAAATTCTGATCTCACACTGACTCACTGAGTGAAGAAAAGTGAAGCCCAAGTGTAAGTGAAGGAGACTGTAATGTGGATGTTGCTTTGGTAAGAAACATACTTGTGTTTGAGGTGTGACACACATGTAGTAACTTGTTATGTTGCAAATTGTTTGGATGTAATTGGGAAACAAGATCATTTATTGCATAAAATACTGCTGATTCTTGCGGAGAGTAGCTGATTGTGGCACTCAGTACACCCAACCAGCAAGGAAAAATCATCAGTGTCAGTTTGCAGCTTCACACTCCTCATTCATAAAGTGCTCTAAAAACCAGAACATTATAGCTAATAGGTGAATCGTCCCTTTTCAATTCTACTAGCCAACTACGAAGAACCACCTACGGCTAAAGAGATTGATTACAAGAAGGCCTATGACTCAATGCCCCACAGCTGGATCCTGGAATGCCTAGAATTGTACAAGATCAATGGGACCCTAAGAGCCTTCATCAGGAACTCAATGGGGATGTGGCGTACAACACTAGAGGCCAACTCCAAGCCCATAGCACAAGTTACCATCAAGTGCGGGATCTACCAAGGAGATGCTCTGTCCCCACTGCTGTTCTGCATAAGCCTGAACCCCCTCAGTGAGATCATTAACAAGACTGGCTACGGATACCGACTACGGAACGGAGCAGTTGTCAGCCACCTCCTGTACATGGATGACATCAAGCTGTATGCCAAGAGTGAACGAGACATCGATTCACTGATCCACACTACCAGGCTATACAGCAATGACATTGGAATGTCGTTCGGACTGGAGAAGTGTAGTCGGATGGTAACAAAGAGAGGGAAGGTAGTCAGAACTGAGGGGATTGAACTACCAGAAGGCAACATTGCAGACATAGAGGACAGTTACAAGTACCTGGGGATCCCGCAGGCGAATGGGAACCATGAAGAGGCCACTAGAAAAGCTGCAACCACCAAGTACCTGCAGAGGGTCAGGCAAGTCCTGAGGAGTCAGCTGAATGGTAAGAACAAGATCCGGGCTATCAACACGTACGCCCTGCCCGTGATCAGGTACCCTGCTGGGGTAATAGGCTGGCCAAAGGAGGAGATAGAAGCCACTGACATAAAGACAAGAAAGCTCCTTACCATGCATGGAGGGTTTCACCCCAAGTCCAGCACCCTGAGGCTGTACGCTAAGCGGAAGGAAGGGGGCCGGGGACTGATGAGTGTCAGCACCACAGTCCAGGATGAGACAACGAACATCCAAGAATACATTGGGAAGATGGCCCCAACTGACCGAGTGCTCAGTGAATACCTCAGGCAGCAGAAACCCAAGAAAGAGGAGGGAGACGAGGAACCATCATGGAAGGACAGGCCCCTGCACGGTATGTACCACCGGCAGATAGAGGAGGTGGCTGATATCCAGAAATCCTACCAGTGGCTGGACAAAGCTGGACTGAAAGACAGCACAGAGGCACTAATCATGGCAGCACAAGAACAAGCTCTGAGCACAAGATCCATAGCGGCTGGGGTCTATCACACCAGGCAAGACCCCAGGTGCAGGCTGTGTAAAGATGCCCCAGAGACAATCCAGCACATAACAGCAGGGTGCAAGATGCTAGCAGGCAAGGCATACATGGAACGCCATAACCAAGTGGCCGGCATAGTGTACAGGAACATCTGTGCCGAGTATAACCTGGAAGTCCCGAGGTCAAAATGGGAGATGCCCCCAAGGGTGGTGGAGAATGAACGAGCTAAGATCCTGTGGGACTTCCAGATACAGACGGACAAAATGGTGGTGGCTAACCAACCGGACATAGTGGTGGTAGACAAACAGAAGAAGACGGCCGTAGTGATCGATATAGCGGTTCCGAATGACAGCAATATCAGGAAGAAGGAACACGAGAAGCTGGAGAAATACCAAGGGCTCAGAGAAGAGCTCGAGAGGATGTGGAGGGTGAAGGTAACGGTGGTCCCCGTGGTAATCGGAGCACTAGGTGCGGTGACTCCCAAGCTAGGCGAGTGGCTCCAGCAGATCCCGGGAACAACATCGGAGATCTCTGTCCAGAAGAGCGCAGTCCTGGGAACAGCTAAGATACTGCGCAGGACCCTCAAGCTCCCAGGCCTCCGGTAGAGGAACCGAGCTTGAAGGATAAACCGCCCGCAGGGGCGTGCTGGATGTTTTTATATATATATATATATATATATATATATATATATATATATGTGTGTGTGTTATTCTACTTTATCTTATTCTATTCCATTATTTTTCTTGATTTTTGCTGCTCTTAACTTTGTACTTTCTGCCGTAACCAAAAGATTTCCCATGTGTGGGACGTCAATCCAGTGAGGTCACGTTCTGTACTGGCACAAGGTGGCTTTAAACATGCTCTAAAATCATTCAGTTTAAACACTTATTTGATGAATCCAGTTTCAGAGACATATACATAGTGTTAGGATATAATTCTGTGATTCAGGTAAAACGATTTCTAGTAGTTTTGGTCAGGTGATCAGTTGCACATCACCTGCATGCACACAAACTGCTGCTGCCAAATCACACATTTCTCAGATATATTGAAATTCCTCACCATCTTTGTTGCAGTACTTTGACACTGGTAATAAGCTCAGGGAGTTACGTTTCCCTCACTCATATTTTTGCATCAATGTTTTACTTATGAAATTAACCTGCGATCACCAATTAATAGTCACAAGGAGCTATGTCAGATGGCCTGTCTTGGGTCGTGCCTGGGTCAGTGGTTTCAATGAGGTGTGAAAAACAGAAGGAATTTTATTTGATTAAATTCTAACACAAATCCCCCTGCCTGCTGGGGGACTAAGGATGCCCCTTTCATTAATAGTGCATATAGTGATATAGTAATGCCATATTTTCATGCTCTGGATCTGATTTCACTCTTTTACTCTCTAGATCTCGCTTTATATTTTCCAGCTCTACGACCCTCTTGCAGAAGATGCTTACACCATCTGGTCTGGTCTGAATCAGTGATAATCACCTTAAAACGCTCAGTAGAAAGCTCCACATTTTCTTTACCATTTTTGGTCACCGTGAACACAATTAAGTCATGACAGAGAATGACTTCTCTGCACTGATCTCTGTCTGAAGAATGATTGGAGATATCCATTGGTGGGTGAAGCACATGAGCAAACACTGATAAGTGCACAGGACTCTTATGGCTGTATGGGGGACATAGTATCTACTTCAGCTGCAGACACAGATGTCCTTATACATTTACACAGTTTCCATTCATTTCCCAACATCTCTGTTCTGCACTATTTACACCAACATTGTTGCATTTGCTATTTTGTTTTAAAATATTGTTAATAGCTGTTCATTTAAACCACTTTACTGAAGCAGGCGAAGTGCTCAGTGAAGGCTCAAATGATGTGTCAATTACACCCTTTATATCAGCGTGCACAGAGGGAGTGTTAACAAAGAAACCTGATAACTGCTGCGATGACAGCCATTATCTGATTGTGGCTTTAGGTTTCGTTAAGCCAGCTCATGCAAAAAGCCTTGCTATTGTTATGGCAAATGCAGATGGACCCAGGGAGCAGAATGCACGGAGGCAGAGTTGTGGTGAAGACAGTTTATTTACAGTGATGGGGAGGTTTTACAAGGACAAAGCATGTACAATAGTGCATGAATGGGGACGCGGAGCCAGGACGTGCAGATGATGGAAGCACACACAGGTAGTGCACTCGATTTGGTACTGTTTATTGCCAAAACCTCCAGACGGAAACAAACCAGACGGGGCGAAATCCTGGGGAGGAAACAAAACTCCTTACAATCACCAGAAATAATCCAACGGCTCCAGCAGGCAGGGGCAGAATTACAGACTCTCCAAAAACGTCAATACTCCGACACTAGTCTTCTGTCAGGTACTCACCTGAAACTGTGAGATGTTACAGTATGAGTGAGTCACTGAACCTGGCACACCTGTTACTCAACAGGTGTGCCAGGTTCAGTGACTCACTGCCCCGCCTACCTATACAAAAAGGGAGGCGCCAATTGAAATCATTGAAATCTGACCTTTGCTACACATGTGTTTACACAATCAGCATCGTTAGATCTACACAATGAGAAATGCAAAATATGTCTTTTCCTTTTAACATCTCACAGTTTTCTCTGGAATGTTTCTAACTCTTCAGATTTGTAAGTTATTTCTATATTTGCTTGATAATATAACACATTTTTGAAGTGGTCTCAGAGTTTTCACTCAGCTTGACTTGATTTGTCTGTGTGCCTCATAGAGCAGACGTTATTACCTCTGCCAAAGAGGTCATGTTTTTGGCAGTGTTTGCATGCATGTCATTCTTTCTGTTTGTAAGCATCAAGGCTCAAAAAGTTTTTAATGAATTCGGATCAAACTTTGTAGGAGTGTAATGTTGAAGTGTAACATCCAAATATTCCACTTCTTCAAGGTCAAATAAAGTCAAGCTTTCATAAAATGTCTTTTACCTTTAACACTATGTTTAAAACTCTGCCTTTGTTTGTGTTGCCACCATTTAGGAAATGATACTGATATATGGGGATTCTAAATATCACATTATGGTTTGCATCCAATAATGTCGTTGACATTTGACCTCTAAGCTCATTTTGTTATATTTCACATCTGTTTTCAGTCAAGTTGCCTTCAAAATGTTTTATATCTCTAAAAAAACTGTTGTCAAAAGAAAGAAAGAGGTAGAAATTTTCTGTAGTGTAATATTATATACTAAGCTCAAGTTATTCATTCCCAGTCATTTACAAATCAGTACATCTCATCCATTATCTACATCTACATAATATTTGTTTAATCAAAGCAAACATCTGTCATGCTACGCTTATTTTACTGCACTACAAACTTCCCTAAAGTGCATTTCAGAAGAACAAAGAAAACTAAATTAATAGATATAAAATACAATACCCTTAAAAATTCCCTTTGAAGTAAGTACTGCCCAGAGCTTGAGCCACTTCAGTTTGTGCTCTCGGAGCACTTCTTGTTCCCATTAGTGTTGCTGCTGCACATCAGAAAATAATATATGCAAATACAGTGGACTAATGACATTTCACTGGGCTAAAGAGAGGTGAACTTACTCAAATCTATAAAGATATGGGCTATTTACAAAAGTCTTTCTTGGAGCAAGAATCCCTGTGTAAGGAATTGCTCCAACACACGTCTTTGGCTCAAGATACTGGTATACTGTTTGGTATATTGATTTTCTAAAGACCACACTAATACCATGGACAGTTTGGAGATATTTTACACAATAAGTAATAAATCTGAGCACGGTAAGGACAAGCAAAGGCTAGCACCCTGTTTCCTGTGAATGACTGTTTCTGCATATCAAATAGTCAGCTAGACATAGACAGACTTAATTTGATCCCACGCTGGGAAAAATCGTATGGTTACATTGTCACCTTGGTTCTCTGAGTGAGAGACTACCTCTCCACTCCGTTACATATATGTACGGGGTATGATGCCACGACCAAGGGGGGTCATACCCCGTACATATGGAATATGTAACGGAGTGGAGAGGTAGTCTTGATGTCATAGAGAACACGTGTTATTGCAGCACAAAATGGACCAAGATTTTTCTTTTTTATATGTACATAAAGTGCAGTAGTGTGATACTAATATGCAAGTATTTTTAAACAGTATTGTTTATGTGTGGATGTTGTCCAGTCTGACTACCGATGATATGAAATTCCTGGGTGGTTGTTTCCTCAAGAAGTCAATCACCATCTCCTTCTCATTGGTCTTCTTACTGGTGCTGATGTGGAGGTAGTTGAGTTCACTCCAGATGACAAAGTCATCAATGATTAAACTATGCTTGTTTAGCTTGTGAATAAAATGGAGCTGAAGTGTAACTCAGTGTGGTTTAGCTGTAAGAACGTGGTTGGTGTTAAGAGATGAATTCTTCAGTCAGACTGTGGAACGTTTCCTGAGCTAACAACAGTGGCTGATGTCCTCACTGTCCTCACTCGCTGTATATTTCCTAGTGAAGAACTGAGGCTCTTTCCCTTCTCATTATAATAAACATGATGGCGTTAGCAGAAGCCACAAATGATGAACAATGTTTCCCTCTTTTAGCTTTTTTTGTTCATTTATCCTTGTTAAAGACAATTTTAATGATGATTACCATGGTAACATCAGTCTTAGATACCATATTACTTGGCTAACTCAGGTCAAATTATTTTATCATTAAATTAATTAGTCTATATTTTAATCAACCTAACTTGAATTAGATTAAGTCACCACCAAGCTTTTTGAGATGTTTTGTGGCAATGATCTGTAACAGTTGGTTGTTCTTGTGCAGCTGTGAGAAAAAACTGACTTTGAATATCATTTAGCTTTAAACCAGCTCACAGCATTCTGTTCATGGCGGCGCACTGTCACTGTCCTAGGATTTAAATTGTGTGCCCTAGCATGTACCCATGCCTCCCACAGGAGCCTTGATCACTGCCACTCACAGCACAATGGTCCTGACAGAGAATATGCTGTGGAGCCACGGGAGGGAGTGGTAGACCCCCACAGCACGGACATCAATACGCTGTCACAGCGTGCACCCAATTTCCTCTTATCCAGCCACACATCTGACAGCTGCTCCCACGTCACCACAACACTCTCATTCCTGACAGGAGAGGAGCGCAACACAAAGAGACGCCACTCTGTAGGGTTTTCTTCAGACAAGAGTTCAGGCAGTGTGTTTCATCATAGCTGCAGCATGGATCATGTTTTGACCCGCGGCAGAATTATCTTTCTTCATCAAACAGAATTAAAGATGTGTAAGGCAGTGATCCTCTGGCCCAAACCAAACAACAACAAAAACAAACAAATATGAATTGTGATTTAATAAAAGTGTGCAATAAAAAAGTAAAGAAGCTTAAAGGAAGTTTTCTTTGGGGTTTTTTGCTAAATATAATAAACAGCTGAAGGTTGTGTATTAAACTATTTACTACCTAGAGTAGTAAATAGTTGCCATGTACAAAAAAAATGCCAACATGAATAGAAGAATTACAATAATGGATGTTTCTGGGACATGCTTTTCTTAGCAGAACTTATAGTGCACGATTGCCTCCACACAAACGTTTGCATGTAGTCCTGGATGAAAAAAGGGTGACCACAAACTGCACACTGATTGGCAAGAGCATACTCTGGATTGTTTTTGTCAGCGGACATTTAGAATAACCAACATTCACAAAATGGACAACTGCGCCTGTAATGTCCAGTGAGTCCTCAGGAAAGTGGTCACAGAGGTCAAACAAGAGGAGCCCATTTTACATGTTCTTCCAAATATTTGATGCTGACTCCTGGTAGCAGTACATAGCTAAAACATGGTTCTGGGTGTTGAAGGTAGTTATGCCAAATATCAACTTTCAAGCTTGTTTTGTCTATTTTTACCCTATATACTATATTCTGTGTATATCTGCAGATGTTTGAATAAATTGCTACCCCTGTTTCTCATTTAACTAGTTAAATACTTTTTTAGAAGTGAGACTTTAGCACAGTACGATATGTGTCAGAGTGAGGCTTGTTCCTAAACACCATGTGTCAATAAACAATGTAGAACAGGTTACAGAGAAACAAAACCCAGGAAAGAAAGACTCCACCCAGACAAGCTGAGAATCACCAGCCTACCCTAACCCTTACCTTATCTACCAGGTTATATTATACTTTTATTTAATTAATTATTATTATAATTATTTATAAAACGCCAGATCAGAACTTGAGTACTCTGGTCAGGGCGCTTTACATTGCATTTACATTACAGCTAATTTACTGCTTATGTATTGAGGTTCGAGTACCTAATTACACCACCATCTAAAAAACTAAACATGGACAGAAATCAAGCTACGAGATAAATAAAAAACCTGTACTGCACACAAAGGCTGAAGACTTAATGTAGACTAAATGTAAGTTATAAACACAGACAGTTAATGAGTGAGCGAACATGGCTGGATATGCACAGTGAGCTTACTGGGAAAACAGACATATGGTGTGAACAAACAATCAGGAAATGTGGAAGCAGAACAAAGGCAAGCGAGTATAAACTGCAATCAAACAGAGGAGAAGCTTTTCAACTCTGTATAACTGAAAGAAAAGTATCACTGACAAACAGACAAGCGAGTACAAGTCAGGAGGGAAAGATGGAACTGAAAACCAAGAAATATTCAAAGACTGTAACAGGATGCAAACTTCACTGAATCACTGAACACTTTATGTGCAGTTTATAATTTCAATAAATGAACACATTTAGAACACGATGGTTCTAAATGCACAAATATGCAAACATGAGCATATGTAAAAGCATCAGCATGTCACTGCATTGACCATATTAGGCATTTTAGCATGAAGTTGATATGAAGATCCCAACCATACCGTCCTATTGTAGGAGTCAAACAATTATTATTTAATAGACTATTCCCTCCATGGTCGCGGATAAGGTCATAATGTTTGAAGCTATCACACCAATAAGTTTAGCAGCTATAAATAAACCTAATGATGGTATTAATGAATAGGTGGCAGGTGGGCACACGTAGTCATTTCATGTAGATGTTCAATTCAAATCAATACTCTCAGGAATACAGATTCATGTAAAAGGGAAAAGCACCTGTAAAACAGCAAATATGATCTTGACCTTGATCACGAATGGGATGAAGACCCATTAGTGATCTTTGTGTGTACGTTTGATTAAATTCTGACCAGTGATGCAGAAGAATCAGTGACTCTTGTGAACTGTCGACAAATGATCTGGTGGACAGTGGACACTTCACCTTGGGAGGAGCTCATTAGTCCTTTGGATGGCTGACCTAAAGATGTTCATTTATTATTTAAAGTGGGCTTTGTAAAAATGGAAGAGACATTTTGTTGTATCATATAATAAATACTGGAATAGATGCTATTCTTCTTGTACTTGGAGTTGAATTTAGATGAAATACTCCATTCCAAAAGCAGAACCTGTCATTATGAAAACCACAGCTGTTACTAATAACATTAACAATGGCTCTGTTCTGTTCAAATGTCCCTGTAATCCATTACAGCATGACAGCGAGACGTGAGCTATAGCCCCTGAAACTAAAATAGCTGTGTGGATTTCAGCCATTAATCATTATATTATTTTGATGTAATTGTGACATTTGCACTGTAACATTTAAAACATTTGTTAAGGTTCAAAATATTGGGGATGGAGACAAGAGAAAAACCACAATAACAACACTGGTCCGGCCGGGTTGAGTCAAACGATGATTTTAATGAACACACGCGTGGGAGATGGACACTGATGCAGACAGCCTCAAAATCTCAAAATGGTGGAGCATTGCTCAAACTTTTATAGCCTCTGGTGCCTCCACCTTATCATACAAAGCCTAAACATTCACATGCTTTCTCTCACACAGCGCCTAAGCTACGACCTTGGCTCCCTGTTTATCTGCTCCTGCTGAAATGGGGCAGAAAACTCCAGCACACTCTGTTCTCTTCTACTCAGACAACTTAGATTTCTTATAACTCAGCAGTATAATGCATCATAAAACAATATCATTCATTCACAACAAGTCAGCAGTTTAATGTAATGCAAATCAGTTTAACTAATGCAATAGTTATCAGCTTCTTCTAATTCAGGAGAATAATGCAAACTAAAACTACATATTAATTCACAATCTTTAATTAGGGGTATAACATGGCATAAAATAATATTATAATCTAACACATTCCTTCTGGTGTGGGGGAAGAAAAAAACATTTACAGCTTTGACATTACTGTAACGGTGTACATGGTATAAACTGCTTTTTAATAGTGAACTGATGCACAGGGAGGGAAAAACTGCTGGTTGCTTATAACAGGTCTTGATGCGTTGCGGGAACTGAAAAAACAAATGAAACATACAAACTTGCCGTCTTACTTCATGGTTAACTTCATTTCTGTTGTTTCCAGTAGTTCCAGATATTTCAGAGAGCACTCAGTTTTGATTAAAATAGGTCTTGAGACATAACAGTTTGCTTTTCACGTTGACTGTGCATGTGTCACTGTTGTTTTAAGGATGTTTTCTTTTGCTTTACACAGTGATGCATGATGTTGAGCCTTGAGTTGTAATCAAACAGCAAGTGTAGCCAATTATCTGTGATGGCCATTAAACTGGAAAGATGGATTACCAATTATTAATGACACTAGTGGGCATTCAGCTCTTCAGTCCCCAAATCTTGATGTACTAAACACCATGAATCTTGGTTAGAACTATTTTTTATTTTTTATTTTCACGCTGGAGTTCATGTTCAATGGGAAAAACCAAACGCAGACAAAAACAGGATGCCAAAGGACAAGGCATGTTGACTGGTACTGAAATAGCAAGAAAAACTATTCTCACAAAAGGTGGCAGAATAAATTTGATGCTACATGGAGCCAGCGAAGCATAATAAGGCAGATACACATACAGTGGATCTAAAAAAGTCCACTCAAGGAGGTGAGGAGAAGGGTAATGAAGATTTTTCAATGCGTTATAGATATACCATGGAACATGGTTTTACAGTAATCCACAAGTGAAGAACTAGACATCCCTCCAAAACTGATGAAAAGAAAAGACTAAACCTGTTCAGGGAAGGTACCCAAAGGCCTACATGTGACAGCAGCCTCAGTATTTTAGGGTTTCAAGATGGAAGCAAAACATCCATACACAACTAAACCATACAAAGCTACACATCAAGTCTTTCAAGGCTTTAAAAGCAGCAAATATGTTCAGGTTAATTTTGGGGGCTATAATTCCAAATGGTATACTAGGAGCAACGGAGCAAAAACATTTCTACATATCACCAAAAGAGCAACCTGCCAATGGTGAAGCATGGTGGTGGCAGCATTAAGCTTTGGGGATTTTCTTTAGCTTAAACTGAAATTTTGATGAATGGTGAGCAGTGAGGACACAGTAATGACGTGGAAAAAGACTGAAAAAAGAGAATTAAACTAAATGTTGGTGACCTGGTTGTATTTTTTCCAGTGTATGGTTGTCCGACTGATTTTACTTCATTTAAATTAGCTCAGCCCAATCAGACCTGACCAGTCAAACCATCGTATAGTAAGAATTATACAAAACGACTGTTTTCCTTTTATGTAGTGTAAAGATATACCAATACAGTATAACAGACTGAGATGAGATGAGAAAAATACAGCTCCTCAATATGTTTGCTTTGTACATCCAATCAGTCTATTGTCATTGGAAAGAAATGTCACTGATTAAAGAAAAGCATTTGGTTTTATTTGGCAGGTCAGGCCAGCCTGTCAGTAAGAAGCCTGTGTTTTTGATATGATGCTTTTTAATGACTGCAACAGAATACCATAAAAAGTGCCCCAAATCTTCCCGTTATCTGGAAGCTTTACTCTTTGCAAATCCAGTTTGCCAAAAAATTCCCCATCGAAGTGTGCAGGATCTTCATTGGCCAGAATTTGGAGGCATTTGAGTGAACAAGGGGTCGAAGGTCACTGAATAAACTGCTCTCCATTATGGACAGTAAGTTTTATTTTCTATTTTACTTTAACTTAGTTTATATTAAAAAATCTGTCGGAATACCTCACATTATAAGGCTTTCACCGTGGCCTGTGGTTTTAACAATGTAGCCTACACTAGCTTTATTCTTTATTTTGCTACTTTATCCTGCTTGCAGTTGTGCAGAAGAGCAGACCAAGATTCCACCACAGTGATGTGAAACACTCATAGCCAGTTATCACAAACACTTGTTTGCAGCTCTTGTTGCCAAAGGTGGCACAACCACTTATTACGTTTAATGGGCAATTGGTTTTTCACATAGGGTCAGCTAGCTTTGGATAGGTCTTTTTTCCTTAAATAAAAAATATCATCATTTGAAAACTGTATTTTGTGTTTAGTTGAGTTACCTTTGTCTAATATTACAGTTTATTTTTTTTTAATCTGAAACAGGAAAGTGTGACAAATGACTTGTTCCACTGACTCATAAAAAGGAAGAGATGCCACTAAATTTAATGTGGCCTAATAAAGACAGTACAGTGCTCCAGCCAAAAGTGGTTAATGGACTCTGCTGGAAACTGAATTTAGTTATTTCTCCTGCAAAACAATAAAGAAAATTTACTTTATTCAAAATAGATAACAGCGCTGGGTGATTCAATTATTGAGTGACTACACAAGCAATTTGATAAAAAAACAATAATAAAAATTGTTCTCTCTTAATGTAAATGATTTCTCATTACACACTTACACTGAAGTGCTTCAGTTCTTGGCATTTAATTACTTTTTTAAATTTGGTGTGAAAGGCTTGAACACGAAGCTAAATAGAATCATGATTATATGAAAAATGTGCCAAATGGTCATTTTGTGATCTGTGAGTCATGCAGTCAGGCCTGGTCTTAGCACAGTGGGAAGTGCTAATGAAAATATACATTGAGTGTGTTCATGTGTGTGCGTGTGTGTGATTTTTCTCTCTGTGTGAGCTGAACGGGATCAGTGAGAGTTTGTGTTGCAATCCTATGTTTTGAGAATCTACGAAGCCATGGGACTTCAGTGTGTCATAGTCCTGATTCGTATTTCACAAGGAAAATCAATCACGCTAACGATAATCACCGTGGAGGAACCTTCCGATGGGTGCGAGCTGTTCGTGTTCATTCAAACTAATCCATAATGTGGCATAGCTTCCAGCTAACAGCCTTCTCTTTCATTCATCAGTCACTAACCATTTGGGCTGGGCCTGTGTTGTGATTGATTGTGTTTATACTTTGTGCCTGCTGTGTGACTGATGAAGTGAAATGTGTGTGCACCGTTCATGTGCACTCTATGCATGCTGCACACAGAATCAGTGGTACAGTTGGAGCTGCTCTGAGACACAAGTTTAAAGAAATTGAAACTTTTCAGCCTACAAACCAAAGTAATCCTGCTCTTTCAATTTCAGTTGTAATCACCTTTAGTTGGTCACCAGTTCTCTGTAAACAAGTTTGTTGCCTCTCGAAGACTAATGTTAGCCTAGTAGAGGCATTGGCTGGAGGGACCAGGTTATCTATTTGTTGGGAAGCACTAATGTAACAGTGTTCTGCAGGTTACCTCTGTGGCGGCCATCTTGTTTTCCCTGTAAAGAGGAGGCCTGCCTCAATTGCAGCTCTTTTATAGGCCAGTCTGAATTGAGAAGGCGTGGTCTTTAGAGTATTTAAAGTGGGCAGGAAATGGATTGGGGGCAATTTTGAAAAGATAGAATAGAATAGAATTCAACTTTATTGTCATTGCACATGCACAGGTACAGGGCAACGAAAGATGCTGTCTGTATGTGCATGATATTGGCATGAGACAATAAAGTAATTACTTCAGTTAAGATAGAGTGAAGACTGATGTTTCCCTCACCACACCTCTCTGCGTAACAGTGATGTAGGAGTGGGATTTGGTTACGCCTGTGAATGAGGGAGAGAACACGCTGAGTGAGGGGTGTAGGATGTGGAAGAAACCGTGGGACATGGAAGAAAGAGAAGGAGGACTAACAATTGAGCCAGGTCCACCACCTGAAGGAGCAATGGCTGATGAGGATGATTTTGAACCAGTAGTACGACCTAAGCAGACTGCAGTTAGTGTCGTGAGTAAAGAACTTTCTGAACCAGATATCTTTGATGAAATTAGAGAATTTATGCAGCATTCCAAAAGAACAGAAGCAATACTGTTTGAACAGATTAAACAACTGAGTGACAATATACCAAGGCTGCAACATGATGTACATTCTGAACTTCAGCCTTCTGTCCAGAGTGACATTTCTACAGCAGCTGTTTTCCCAAAGCAAGAGGCTGGGCAACTGGCTCCACTATCAGCTGTGCAGCCACCTCACGGAGCCACTGAGCACCAAGCTGAGCTGCCTCCTCCATCTCAACCACTGCATGCACAGCCTCAAATGCATGTTGTTCAACCTGCTCCAGTGCAGAGAGCAGACAAACACCGTGGAGGTGAGCCAAGAATACCTGACTTCAGGGAAGGTGAGGATTCTGAAAGTTTCTTTGTACGATTCAAATGCATAGCTAAAACGTGGGGATGGCCACAAGTGGAATGGGCGGCTAGAGTGGTCACGTTATTGACTGGAAAAGCCCTTGAAGCTTATGCTGGCATGGATGAAGAACAGTCTGACTCTTATGAGGCCATTAAAGCTGCAGTGTTATCCAAGTTTAATGTAACAGAGGAGACCTACAGATACCGGTTCCGGAGCACCAGTGTACCAGTGGGAGAGAGTGTGCGTGAAACCTACAATCGGATAAAGGGACTCTATAAGCATGGATGCGTCCTGACAGTCGGAGCAAAGAAGAGATTGGCGAAACCATTATTTTGGAACAGTTTCTTCCCGCGCTGCAGCCAGACGTCTGCACATGGGTGAAGGAGAACAACCCAAAGACAGGAGAGGAAGCTGAACGTTACCTAGCTGCTCATCGTGAACCTTTAAGTCAAAGATGACTGTGGGGAGACCAAGGTTTGTGGAGGTAAAACCTCCAGGGGTGACTAGTGTTGAAAGCTTGGACACTAGGGGTGGTAAGAAGCTTATACATCGCAGTCAAAGGTACAACCTCATTTGCTATTACTGTCAGCAGCCTGGTCATAAAGCTTCTTTATGTCCCCTAAGAAATCAAAGTCAGTAGAGTTGTGTGTAGTTCCCTCCACAGGTCTTGAGGGTGAACTAATGATGGTTTAGTGCCACATAAACATGTGGTAGATGTTTCAATAAATGGCCATACAGTAAAGGCTCTTGCTGACACTGGTAGCTCACAAACCTTGGTTAAATCTTCTATGTTGAGCAATGTATAACCTAACTTTAACAAAGCTGTAAATATTACTTGTGTTCATGGGTGTCAAAAAGATTATCCAACAGCAGATGTCACTATTGAAGTTGAGGGCCAAGCATTTATGTTAACTGTAGGAGTGTTGGATCAGTTAGCATATGATGTCATTCTGGGAGAAGACTTGCCAACCAGTTTGGTTCATAATAACTCTGAAGCCTATTCCTGTGCTGTTGTCACAAGTCTGGGTTGTGGCCACTTTTAGCATGATAATGTGTACTGCTAGTTTAACAACAAGTTTGAGGTTGACTTCACCTCCGAGTATGAGTTGTCGCTTTTATTCTTGAGATATCCTCTTAAAAAAAATTGAAAACATTGTCGGCTAAATTTTTTGGGCACTTTGAAATTGAGTGCATGATGACAGAATGATGCCTGATTTTTTTTTTATTTATTTATTTATTTTATGCACAGCAGCCGACACCCGTTCTGCACTTTACTACCAAATTAGTATCTTTTTTTTAACAATCATTCAACATCTTTATCACCTGTCTTTCTGAGGATGTCTCTGATTGGAGGCAGTCCTCAATTGATCACTTTTGTGCAGAAAAAGAGTCAGTGACACATCAAATGTATGCATAGCAATACAGTATGACCATCTGCCTATTGTGTTGGTCCCTTGACCCATCACAGATTCCAATACACCTCTGAAGGTGTGCTGTGGTATCTGGCAACCAAGATGTTAGCAACTGATCCTTTAAATCCTGTAAGATGTGAGGCGGGCCCTCCATGAATCAGACTTGATTGTCCAACACAGATGCTGATTTGGATTGAGATCTGGGGAATTTGGAGGTGAAGTCAACCTCAAACTTGTTGTTAAACTAGCAGTACACATTATCATGCTAAAAGTGGCCACAACCATCAGGGAATACCATTTACATGTAAGGGTGAATGCACATTTAGGTGCCAGGTGTTCTGCAGGTAAGCAATGCATACACATCGGCAATCCACATGATCCCGGCCGCCTTCTTCTGTTGCTCCGTAGTCCAGTTCTGATGCTCTCATGCACATTGTTGGCACTATTCAGCATGAATACCCTGACTGGTCTGCAGATACACAGCTCCATATGCAACGAACTGCAATGCACTGGATATTCTGACACCTTTCTATCAGAATCAACATTAAGTTTTCCACAGTTTCAGCCAGAGTAGTTCACCTGTTGGACTGGACCAGAAGGGCCGGTGTTCACTCCCCACATGCATGAGTGATCCTTGGCCGCCCATAACCCCGTAGTTTCCTTTACTTCTGTTGGTTCCTTGAACGACTTTTAATACATACTGACCACTGCAGATCAGGAACACTCCACAGCACTCTCTGACACAGTCATCTAGACATCACAATTTGGCCAAAAACCTTATGCTTACCTATTTTTTCTACTTCTGACAAATCAACTTTGAGAACAATACATGTACTTGCTCCTTCATATGTCACAGGTGCCATTGCTCCTTTTGTCCTTTGTCATGGTGTTGTTCCTCTCCTGCGTATATCCTGCTGTCTGCTAACTTTTTGGAATTTGGTCTTGTTTGAGTTTTTGTATCAACTTTGGAGATTTGATGAGCTCAATAAAGGCTTGCCTTTTGTTTCAAATTCTGCCTGCAATGTTGTACATTTCCATGTTATTGTGTCATTTGACACATTAACTGTGTCAGACAGGGCCTTACCGTGTTCCAACATGTCTTGGCAACACCAATTATGAAATGTACTTAATTGAAGCAAAAAAAAATCTAGTGGTTCATGTAAACGCTTTGCAGTCATGACGCATTCTTTAATGTTCCTTTTGCGTTACAGACTGACATCAAAAAGAACATTAAAATATATAAAATGACCAGAATGCGATATACAATTACCACAAAGCAAAGCGACATGACCACAAAATAGGAATACATTTACAGACAGAATGGGCAAGAAAACACAGATACAGAATTACCACAAAGAAATGAAAATCAACTACCTGAGTGGTCATTCCTTGTCTCTTTGTGCTCGTCTTCCATTCCTAAGAGACGCACAATGACCACAAACAAATGCAGCACAAGTACAAAGATAGTGATTTAAAAGAGAAATCCTGACTATAAACTAAATACAAAATGACAGTTATGTAATTTAAATTACTACAAGTGGCTGCAACAAGGCCATAGAGAGATGCAGAAGGATCATTGACACAGAATGGAATTGCAAATAAAGACATTACAGGGACTCAGAATGACCACAGCGATGAGGATGAGGAAATGAAGCTATATATCTGAATCACATTGCATTTTGAAAATGATGTATGCATGCATATAAATATCAAAACTGTGTGGGTTTTTTTAATTTATATTTCTCAGTGTGCCCTTTTATTCTTTTGCTATAATACAAGTGTAGCAAGTGTGGGCTTGTTTAACAGTTAACATAGCCTCTGGAGTTGAAAAATGAAGCTAATGTGCATGTGTCAAAAGTTTTCCTTAGAAGGCCACTGGAGGCTGTAGCTGAAAGTAATACAGCCTGCAGAGTTTCATACTAGTGTTCAACTTTTCTGTAAAAAATAAGAAGATATTCAACCTGGAACAAAAACAGCTTTGCTCTGTAGCTCATCTATTAAGGATTAGAGTCAGGGGTGTGACTGCTTTGACGAATGTGCCGATGCAAGCACCTGTAGCTGATAGCTGTCACTGAACTGTACATATCAAAGAAAAAAACATAATCCCCCTACCAAGTCTGTGCACTACTTTTTGGAGTGTGGATAGAGCAAAGTTTTGTTAAACATGTTTTTAAGGATGTCAGACTCTGCTTATGATTTATTGTATGATGCCTGATAGCTATGATCTTCTTTGTGTATACCTACAGTATGTGACTGGATCACATAAATCACATGGAAAATATAGTTTTAAAAATAACCAGACAAACAACAACAAACGCTGTGCTTCCTTTTTAAATGATCCAGAAGAAAAAAGAACATTTGCACGTTGCATGTGAGGAAATGTGCTATGCTGAGAGGAGTCAAGTCTTTGTTCAAGTACATGTGCCTTCCTTTTGTGTGTTTAATTAAAATGTTACTTGATTATTATGTTTGTTTTTCCCCCTGAACATCATCTGTCCAAGTTCTAGCACAGACTGTTACTTCCTGCCCAAGGGTGCCTTTCAATTGCTATCTCTGTCTTTCTGGTCTGCCCTCCTCTCTCCTCCCCCTCCATAGCTTAATCTTCACTGCCCTTTTCACAGTTACGTCCATAAGCATTTGAAGGATGTGGCACATTTTGTATGACTTTCCTTCATGACACAACCAGAGTAGATTTTAGATCAAACAATGAAAATGTGACTGAAGTCCACATGTTCAGCTCTAATTAAAGCAGTTTAACAATAGTATTGTACTAACTGTTTAGGAATTACCATTTTTATAAATAGTTCATTAATTATTTACAGGGAGTTGCACAATTGACTGAGAGGCAGTTTCATGTCCAAGTGAAGCGTGATCCACCAGATTAGATTATGTATGTGTGTGTGTGTGCATATATATACAACCCGTTCTCACTCCCAAAGCGTAACATTTTACGCTAGGTGACAAATCGTCACCATATTACGTTTTCGGCTACCCACCACGTTCCTAAATGACGACCTCGGAAAAAGAGGAAATATGAGAACCGTCTGGACTGAACCTACACATGTTCGCTCTTTTTCTTCAAATCGCTTAGAAACACGCTATTTAACGTCATTAAAGTCCTGGTTAAGGTCAGGAATAAGGTTATGGTCAGGGCTAGGGATAAGGTTAGGTTTAGGGCTGGAATACAGGGCTGGAACGTCTACTCCCGCGGGAGCGTCATTGCACTGGATTCCAGCCATAACCCGCCGCGTACCATAAGAACGCCGAAGGTCTCCTTTCGCATTCCTCAGGAACGCCGCGGGACGTGACAAAACGTCGACATGTTACGCCTCGGGAGTGAGAACGCTCTGATATATATATATATATATATTAGGGGTGCAACGATATTCATATCGATATTGAACCGTTCGATACAGTGCTTTCGGTTCGGTACGCATATGTATCGAACAATACAACATTTGTAATTTATTTTATTAAATTTTCCTTCCGACGATGCTGTCTGTGTTGAGCGCTCAGTGAATCTGTGTTTGACTACTCCGCCTAGGCTGCACTGTCCAGCGCAGATCCACTGAGCGCTCAACACAGACAGCATAGTCCAGGGGTGGGCAATCTCAGTCCACGAGGGCCGGTGTCCCTGCAGGTTTTAGATGTGTCCTCGAACCAACACAGCTGGTTTAAATGGCTAAATTAGCTCCTCAACATGTCCTGAAGTTCTCCAGAGGCCTGGTAACGAACTAATCATGTGATTCAGGTGTGTTGACCCAAGGTGAGATCTAAAACCTGCAGGGACACCGGCCCTCGTGGACTGAGATTGCCCACCCCTGGCATAGTCAGAAGGAAGAGCGCAGGGCAAGCTAGCGAGACAGAAGTTAAGCTCTCCTTTTAACATGGACCTCCCCCACCCTCATTCAGATCTGGCGTTTGGAATTATTTTGGTTTTCATGTGACGTATGACCCTGAAGGTAAGCGAGTCATGGACTAAAGTAAAACAGTATGTTGGATGTGCCATGCAATGCTCAATTACATTGGTGTGAACTAGTGTGTTAGCGCAGTTAGCTCGTTAACGTGTTGGCCGTCTAGCCCCATGCACGGAGCGATCGGCGGTAGCTCGTTAACGGAGATTTGCCGTGTTGTGGCGTTAAGGTCATTTCAACGAGATTAACCTGAAAGCACTAGTGGGAACACAACGAATATGACTGCACATTTACGCCGACATCATCCTAGTGCAAAGACAAAAACAACAAGCATGCTACTAACTTTAGCCGAGTCATTTAGACAGCTGTTAGCACATGATTCTCCTTATGCTGCTGAGAATATAGCCCAGAAGAAGCGGATAGTATAGCTTTTATTTTGGAAAGAGACATTTCTCTGTAATAAACTCTCTTTTCCAAAGATGAGTGATTCCTCAATCAGATACAGGGCTCGCAATATCGCTAGCCCGACGTCCTGGAGCTAGCGATTTTTTTCAGTCGGGCTACCAAAATCTATCTCTTCCCTGCCCGTCGGGCTATTGTACGAAAAATATATGTCAATGCTTTTGCATTCTTTCAGAAATGTAGCTGGGTAATTATGTCATTGGCATCGGTGAGCCACTGTCAATATGTGACATATTGAAATCGCGTTTGAATTTGCGCTTGTTTTTTTGCTTTCACTTTGAAATCATGCGAACTGTGTATAGAGAGCGACAGCACTGATCTGTGAGTGATGATAATTTGTGCACCAATTCCTCTGACATCGTCTTATTAATCGTTAGCTTACTACGCAAACATGACAAGTGAAATCTCCCGCAGCTTAAACATGTGAGAGGTTGATCGCGCAGAGAATCGCTGAGCTTATGTGAGTGAGCGTGTAAAAGCATTTCAGTTCTGCTGAGCCAAATAAGACAGGTCAGGGTGAAGAAGTGACAGCCAAAGAAAAGCTTACCACAAAACGGAGAAGTTATGACAAATCAGACTATAAGGCAAAAAGAAAGTGCAGCTTTATGGTTTCATGGACAAAATAATTTCTGTGGCTGTAATATGATGAGCTAAATAACCAGGGCTGCACATAAGTGGTCCGCAGGTGCGCATTCGCTGTCAAAATAAAAAACACGCACAAGGATTAGGGTTAAATTTAAAAACTGTACTTTTGAGTTAAAATATATATTTATAATTTTAATAAATGACAAATTAAAAAGACATGAACATTTTTTTGTATCGAAAACATATTGAACCGTGACACCAAAGTATCGAACCGAACCGAACCATGAATTTTGTGTATCGTTGCACCCCTAATAAATATAAATATATATATATATATATATATATATATATATATATATATATATATATATACACACACCAGTGTGAGAGGAAGAGAAAGAGGAAGAGAAAAATATTGAGAAGGAACGAACAGCTCATGACACAGAGCATATTACAAACCCAAGATTCTGTTTTTCAGAGGGAGAAATGTTTGCTATTTGAATTCTGTGCCATAAAACAGTCACACAAACATTTGATCTTTTATGTAACAAATTCATTTCCACTTGCTCATCATAAATCCTTGCTCATGAATTCCATAAATCTAAAACTAAGCAGCCAAGTGTGGAAGCCATTGCCACCATTGATTTCACTTGCAGTGTAATCACTGCTGTTTTATAAACTAATTATTTACAATAAAGCTCGACAATATATTCATTGTCAGTGCTATTACTCATGCGCCAGTGATGGTGAAGAAATCTAAAAAGAAAAAAGGGATTTATGGGACATTTCTTTTTTTTAAATTTTTTAAATTTTTGGCCTGTCCCGTTTGGCTCTTTTGCATCAGAATTGTTGTCTAAAGGCGAAGAAAGATGCCCAACGGATTTACTTTACCAAATTGACCATCCCAGCCTTGCCATAATGGTCCATTTGATTCACCTTTTATTGTTTATTTTATTTTCACTTACTAAATACGGGACAGACTTGACTGGGGGAAAGAAGGGGAGAAAGAAAGAGGGAAAGAGAAACAGCTGAGAAGAGGGACGGGGGAGAAGGGCAAAAGACAAAAACCAACAGAACGGGCAGAGAAAAAAAAAATGCATATATCAATCACCTGGATCACCTGCTGAGAAAGAAAAAAGAAAGCAAGCAGAAGAGAACAAGAGTAATAGAATAAACAACATCACAATGATATATGGGAATATGACAGTAAATACTAAATGTTAAACATTATTGTGCAGCACATAAGATCAACAGAACACAGTGTGCTTTGAGGTAGGAGCCAAAAAGGGTGTAGTTTGTGGGTGTGATCACCCGTGTGTACACCTGTGAGCATGGACGCGCTTGTTTTTAAAAGGTTCCTTCATGTAATGATCTGCTAGAGGTGTGGGGGGGCCACAGCCCCATCCTCCAGGGCATGAAGCAGGTATGGAGGAGATCAAAACTCCAGACATCCAGAGGCCCCCAGAACACAAGAGACCAAGGAAGACCAACAGAGGGGCAGCCGCGCCACTGTCCCAGAAAGAGCCGCGGAGCAGAAGCCAGGGGGGATTGCAGTGACGCGCCCGTGAGCTCCGCCGGCAGCCAGCCGTGCCTGAGTGACCGAGCCCCAGGCCGAGAGGCCGGGGGCACCCCACCTCCGAAGTGGCCCGAGCGAGCCAGGCCAGGCCCCGATAAGCGGCCGCCAAGGAGTGAGCCGGTGTGTACCTGGACGCCCATCCCCGGACACAAAGAACCACCAACGCACCGATGTCTGAGGGAGTCTGCCACTGGCAGGGGAGGTGGTGGTAGGGGGAGATAGGCCTCCAAACCTTGGAGGGCCTAAGATGTCCCCAGGGAGGTGGCGCCTGACACCCAACCTGACATATAGACACAGACATACAGGCACACACATATACAAACATCCATTCCCACCCTCATGCTCTCATATGCACTTACTCCACACTTAACCAACGTGGAGACAGACATAAAGAGACGCTGTACACACGATCACACTCCCCAAGCGTACTCTACAAACCGGGTCTAGGTACCCTTGCCCCTGGAGGGGGGAACTGCACCCAGACCCAGGTGATGTTACCCTTTTCCCTGCGGTGGGGGGAGGCAGACCGCCCCGACTCCGCAGCAGCAGGAAGGCCCCACACTCCAGACCGCAGTCGGACGGCCAACTCCTCCTCCTAGCCCCCCCACTCCAGCAGGTCGCAGAGAATGGGGGTGAGAGAAGACTCCAAACCTCCCTCCACCCGCTCATTGTAGTGTTGATGCATGTGTGTTCTAAGGTGCATTTAAAACCCAGGAGGGCATGGAGCTACCTGCCAGAGAGCAGCAGGTAAGCGCATGGTCCCTCCTGCTAGCCCTCAATGTCTACGTGTATTTAACATTGATTTTTGGGACATTTCTGAAGTAGTCACACTTTGTCCCAATTCATGTAGAGTTAA
The DNA here is from genome assembly GCF_057382275.1 of Copadichromis virginalis. Taxonomy (NCBI): domain Eukaryota; kingdom Metazoa; phylum Chordata; class Actinopteri; order Cichliformes; family Cichlidae; genus Copadichromis; species Copadichromis virginalis. The sequence continues at coordinate 6,417,749 of NC_140622.1, forward strand.
TTTGAAATGGTGAAACTGCAGGCCTACAGACATGTGAAGAGAACAGGCATCACTCTTTTATCCAAACAAACCGCACATGATGTCAGAAGTAAGACTTTTGTTGACATTCACACAATGAATATTTCCTCCATGGTGCTGTGTGACCAACTGGAATTTAATCATCAACATTCATCATTTGCTCACCAACCAACCTGTTCACCAGATGTAATTGACTTTTAGGGTTAATCGAAATAAAGTAGGAGTAGTAGAAACAGCCCTGAAGTGGAGGAGGAGATGACCTTGAAGTGGTTTTAAGATTTCTTCAGCATCAAAGTCAAACATTCACACAAGGAGCTTCCAAGAATGCTTTGTGCTCTTGATGCTTGTCTTCCCATACCATTATTTCCTCAGCTAGATTTCATGGCTTTAAAAGCTGTATTGATTTTGAGATTACAGTTTAGCCCTACAGTTAAAGTCAAGAATATTTGGGCAATACTCTGCGATGTATTTATAGTTTACTTATAGGGTAAACAGTAGATTGCATGTCTTTTTAGCAGAGCAGGCAAAGGTAGTGATAAGTGGAGAAACAGATATCAGTGGGAAATGAGGTGTTATTTTCTCCAGAATCTTTTCTTGAGCTTGATAATTGAAGGTGACTTTGTCCTGCTGACTACTTTAAAAGCAGTAAAGCTGTCTAATCTGAGACCTAGCATGCCAAAGCATGTCTGACCACCACACAACATTTGGAGACAAGTTTCTAACATTAACATTTTAGTATGCACAAGCTTTAGAGGCAGGTCCATTTAAGGGTTTAAATTCTACTTGCAGGGGTTTTAAGAAAAGGATTTTTGATGGATTGTCCTCTGTGCTTACTCTGCCTCTCACCAAGCTGAGCAGAACACACGGTGTCATGAGTGTTACATTAACCCACCATGAAAAATAGTGCAGCTCAAGGTCTTGGTGAGGTTTTCGGCCTTGTTGCTACATGCATGGTGATGGAGCAGTATAATAAAATGCTAATGAGAAGCCAGAAGCTGGAGCTTAATTCACTGTGCTCTCTTCTCAGTAAGAATATTGACTGTTTCCCCTCCCTCTCTCCTCGTTTAATTGCTGCACAGCGAAACTCACTAAAGACTCTGGTGTACATTTATGACAGCGTTTCTGTGTGCAGTCTCCCCGGATAAGACCTCAGTATCATTAAGTCAGGAACTTAGGTAATATGCCTCAGAATGCACACTGGGGATTTGACAGATTACGATGGGTTGTAAATCCAAGTGGATGTAACTGTAACATAATTAAAGTGAGCTATTAACAACAAGAAAGCTTCTCGGATGAGAGGTGAAACGTCTTCAAGCAAACTTAAAGAAGTCCGGATGCTTTTCTTTCCAAGCTCCTTAGACTCCTCATTAATGTATTGCATTAGTATCATTGATGTGCTAAGATTCATAATGTATTACATCTGAAAAGCCATAGCTTCATGTGCCACACCCATGTATAACTGACATATCACATGTGTCACATCACAGATGTGTCTGGGTGTGCAAGGCTTTCCTGTCAATATTGGCTTTCAATACAGTTTCATACACTGGACAGGTCACCAGTCAGTCACAGGGCTGTATTTGATCATGGCGTATCCAGTTTCAGGTACATTAGCATGGATGGAGATGACTGGTACTTGAAGGCTCTGGGTGAGTTTGAAATTCAGTGAGGAACTTTTCAGCTGGACTTTAGTAGATCATCTTCAGGAAAGCCAACAAACATTCATTTAAAACCATGTCCAGGTTGGCCTTGTGATGCTACCAAACACAACTGGGAACACCAAAGAACCATCAGGCTACCACTTCCATCTAACCATTATTATTCATGTCTTCTTTGTCAGTAAATGTTGCCTGGGGTTGTGGTTCTGGCTCTGAACGTTATTATTAGAAAGTCAGTGTCAAAAATCCTATTACAGAGCTCAATAGTAGAACCATTTCCATGAATGGTTTTAGTAATTAATGTTTTTGTTCTGTTTTTGTTTGTTGTGTTTCAAGATTTGGGGTAATTTGGGGTAAGTGTTGGGAATTAGTTTTGATAACATATTTCAATTTCATTCTTTATTTTTAAGGTAAGGACACTCAGAAGAGCGAATCTTTTTTCCTTTCACATAAACCAAACCTGCTGGCTTTTTAGCATTTGCTTCTATCATCCAAATGTGTGCATGTAAACTTTGTTCTCCAATAACTCAAACTGAGTTGATTTATTGGCCTAGTGTTGATAAATTAAACATTGTCGTGTTGGGGTAAAATAATGACCTTTCACGCGTACATCTGCATGGCTTATTTTTATTGTCTTTTGTCTAATTTATTTGTTTCAAAGAAAAGCCCACTATATTTGTTGCAGTTAGTGGGAGTGAAAAGCCTCTTCTCCCAGTTTAATGACAACTGAATGACCCTTCTTAATGTCATTAACTGCCAGAGGCATAGTGTGTGACTAATCTGCCTGTGCTTTATCTTAGTGGGTATTATAGTCCGTATTTACAAAGCACTTTGGATCAAGCTGTATACAAATTAGCTCTCTGTGTGTGGTAAATATGTGCCATATGGATGTTAAATAATTGATTTGCTATTGGACTTAATTTATTGCTGCGTAATGTGATTGACCTGATGTGTCATTTGAGCACATTACCGTTGTTGTTTTTTCACATCACCTTAATTAATAGCAAATCAAATATATCTGCAGTGTCTGATTGAACTACCCTTTGGGGAAGTTTTTTCAACACTTATGCAAACTTTGGCTTCATTCTGTTTCTTTCCTTTCTTCTAATATGTTGAATCACTCTAGAGTTCTTATAGTTTCTCATTAGTTTTTATTTTTATTTCATTTCAAAGGTTATGCATAAGTTCAATAAGGAAGATCTGTATTCAGTGTAGGCTGCTGGGGGATTCCCATGATGCATTGAGTGTTTCTTCTTCAGTCACCTTTCTCACTCACTATGTGTTAACAGACCTCTCTGCATTGAATCATACTTGTTATCAATCTCTGGCTCTCTTTCACAACCGGTCGCAGCAGATGGCCCCGCCCCTCCCTGAGCCTGGTTCTGCCTGAGGTTTCTTCCTGTTAAAAGGGAGTTCTTCCTTTCCAATGTCGCCAAAGTTCTTGCTCATAGGGGTCATCTGATTGTTGGGTTTTTCTCTGTATGTATTATTGTAGAGTCTACCTTACAATATAAAGCACCTTGAGGCGACTGTTGTTGTGATTTGGCGCTGTATAAATAAAACTGAATTGAATTGAACTGAATCAATCACACACCTGCCTGCTTCCCAGGAGTTTGGTCTCTAACTATGCTTTACATCACATCCACTTTCCCACGCTGTCAAGCTCATTGGTGACTTCACTGGTCTAGTCCAATTATTTTTTGGTCTGCCTTATGTTTTGCTTTTTTTTCCTTCATTTTTGTCTTTTTATTGTTATTTTACTTACAAAAATGAAACAGAATTTTAAAACACATTTCAATCCATTACACCACCACCAATGAGACCTAAATATCATATTTCATTATTGTCTAAATTATTGTTTTAGCAACAACATAAACTACAAAGTGTCCACTGAACAATGAATAGGTGTTGGGCTAACTTGGTTTTCTGTGACATACAGTAGAGGAGGCGTCAGTGGAATATTACAAGACTAAAGGAACACAAATGATGGAGGAAGAATATATTTTGTGTTCATAAGTTTACACTGACTTTCTTTATCTATTATCAGGAAAGCATTTATTTTACACACACACACACGCACGCACGCACGCACGCACGCACGCACACACACACACACACACACACACACACACATGTGATAATCCCAGACATAATCACCTTTGCTCTTCACAGACTTCCCCTGCATCCTGACGGACAGATAATTGACCTCAGGCTGAGTGTCCATCTGGAGGAAAAAGTCATCAGGGTAAATAAGACAGTGAAAATCACCACTGCAATCATCCATCACTTTTGCTTTCAGTGTACACCCAGGCCTGTAAATGCTATTGAGGTCCACAGTGTCATTTTTTCCCCTTACAATGCACAAACTGTTGGACCACACGAATGTTCCTGCTATCACTCAGGACAGCGATCATTAAGGACAGCGTGTTTCACTTGCGAGCTGTCTTTCAATCAAATATTGTCAGATGACAGCAGCACTTCGGATTCTTACCTGCTTAATCGACGATGAATTTCAAGAGGAATTGCACACATCTTTCTATGAAACTATTTTTGAATTAATTGTCCATTTGATAGAATTGTATCCTTGATAAAAAAACAAACAAATGCTATTTAAAAATATATATTTTCGTGTTAGTGCAATCCCATGAGAATAAAGTGCACTAGAAAACATCTGAACATGAAATATAAAGTCTATGGGACTGTGACTGTTGTATACCTTTGTCTTTTTGCCATATTAATTGTATTAACAGTTTATGATGGAATATATTTGGGCCTGAGGCCATACCTGTGGTGCATAACTTTAGAGATGTAAAGGCTGGAGAAGATTGTTCAGGTAAATAAGAGTGTGATAGAAAACGGCAAGTTCTGTAACTTAGATCATCGGGGAATGATAGCATCTTTAATTTGGATCTTATAATCCCTTTCCATCATTGATGGTTATAGAAATTAACAACAACAACAACAACAACATAATAATAATAATAATAATAATAAAAGAACAATAATTGGGTGAATGAGAAAAGGACATCACATATCATCAGCTGCTTCAAGGCTCAGCATGAGAGATGACATATGGAGAAACTTAAAAAGTAAATAAAATAAAATGTTGGTTAGATTGTTTGTTCTCAGGTTCCTCTCATTCAGAAAATCCCCTAATGTCAAAGTTAATAAACCCAGTTTTCACTAGGCCTGTTTCCTGTAATTCGCCACAGTAGTTCACAAAAGCATTTTGGATAAGGTTCAATAAAAAAATATTGGTTCTAAACAAATGTAACACATGTTGTGTCCAAGTCATTGTGGACCTTTTTCTGTGTGAAATTGAACCATATTCTTTCCATTACAGTAAGAGAAGATCTGACGGTGTAACATAAACCCTAAATGGGTGAAAAATTCTGTAGTCATTACAAGTAAATAATACACAGACAGATTATAAAAATCACCTGTCACTGAACTTCTTTAATTAGTATCAACACATTTGTTGTGATACAGTAATTAAAAACTGACTAATTACAGATGTAATCAGACACAGCTGTGTTTCCTTCTTCACATCATATTTGTTGTTAAAGTTTAGCTGACTAAAAGTGTAAGCAGGTAATGTGGAAGAACAGACTGACTGTTGATGGTTTTTAGCTCGGAGAGTCAACAGCAGAAGGCTTCATCTGCTTTGTGCTGCAAGAATAGAGTTTTATGACAACAGTTAAGGGTCAGTGAAATTTTGAGCCTGGGTGATTACAAATCATTTCAAAGTTGACTTTACTAATCAGCCTTTGTACACTTCATGACAACTATTTAACCATGAATGCAAAAACAATAATCACATCCTTCCCACAGATGTATCATCACAGTAGCTAACCACAGTGCTAACCTCAATAATTACTTCCTCCAAATCATCAGCATGTTTGTTCCTACAAGACAGTTCAAAGATGTCTTACCATTAATTAAACCCCCAATATTAAACATGATCAATTTATCTTTATTAATGGGTCTTTTAATGCTGTTATAATAAAGTATTATTTAAAAAGCCTTCATTCGAGTCAGCTGTCTTTGCCAATTGTACACCAATTTGCAATCTAACCACCATGTCAAGAAGCAATGTTGTAAATCAGCTGTGTGGTAAGTTGAGGAGGAACGGTAATAGCTATGTGTAGCTAAAGAGTTCATCATAGCACAGACAACACTGGCCTATGGCAGGGGATTGGCTTCTGTGTTTGTCCTGCAAGACCTCAGTGTTCAATACTGGAACGTTTTAATAGAATACATAACTGTAAGCAAAGGAACTGAGCAGTGCTGACTTAAGTTGTACTTTGTGATAGATTGCACTTGGTTAATATGAGCAATGAGTCTTCTTAATACAAAAAAGTTAGCATTGGAGTTCCAAAGGGTTCTGTGTTAGGCCCAATAGTATTTGGATTATCCAGACTTCCAAACAAACAAATCAATTAATTAAATAAAAAATAATTAGACCCCTTTCATCAAACTTTGTTGAACTGGTTGGGGTTTTTTGGAGTCAGGTTATGTTGAGAACAGTGGTTATTAAGTTTTTTGTTTATAATACATCAGGTTTTAAATGAAAAAGCAAAAAAAAACCAAACAAACAAAAAACTGTGGACCACCTGTGTTGAGTATAACTTTACCATGTGAGACATCCTCTCTCCCTGAAAAACATCCTTTCCCGCTTACCAATCACAGAACAGTGTTTAACCACAAGCCTTGTCTATTTAGCAGAATATAAAATATGATCTGTGAGAGCAGCAAGGTTTAAATAAAAACTTAGATCACCATGTCTAACAAATAAAACCACATACATTACTCTGTCACAGGCCTAATGCAATGTAGCGAGAGGCAGCATTCGACGGGAGCAAAGCCTCTGTAGGAGTACCAGCTGTTCAGAAAGAGTATACTGGGATACAAGCTGAGAGATGATTGCACCTTCACAGTGCAATGTTTGTAACCTTACTTCTGATCACAGTTTAGATACTTTTCTGAATGAATGAACATCTGTTTCTTAGTAAAATCTGAACAATACTAGAACACATTACCAATACATGTCTAGCAGGTATGTACCAGATATTCTACCACAGTATCCTGAAATTAGAATGCAACACAAGTAGAAATTCAATCTTTTATGTGATCACAATTTAGAGGACTGCATGCTGATTTACCCATTAGCTGTTTGTACATTGTACCAAGGCTCAGTTCAACACCATTAAACAGCACAACACTATTGCAAATGCAGCCTGAGACTCTGGTCTATGTTGAGGCTCTAGTAATGAATTAAATGAGCCTCTGTGTGTGGTACATGTGTATTTATGTGTTGCTATCAGCTGGGAACGTAATGGCAAATCAGACCCATTTTCATTTCTGCTCTCCCCTGGAGGCCCTTTGTTGACTGCCTTTATTGGATTCACCGACTCTAATGGTGTCCCCTATTGTGTATCTGAGAATGCTAATTGATCCACACCAGCAGAGAATATCTTCCGTGCATTTAATATGTGTGGACACTGAGAGTAAAAACACCTTCCACCTTCCTCAGCAGCCGTTAACAAACGCTTGCATTCAGTGCACCCAATCTTCAGTCGGTATAAGAGCTGATGTTTAGTACATCGTGGGAAACACTGCATACGTTGGCCAACCCACATGAATGGTTTTACGCTATGTTAAACTATTTACACTGTTAACATTAACACATTTAATAGTGACTTACAAGATCTAGAACATTTAATTGTGACAAATATAAATCAGAAGGAGGGCAAACAGTTTTCATGGCACTGAAATACAGATATGTACAAATACATACATGCATACATAGGCACACAAAAATATGAAATGTTTGAATTGTTTCCTACTGTCTAATAGTATCTACTTCATACTTATACCAATAAATTATTACTATTAAGATATATCATAATTATTATGATTTGTTTTGCAGTAATAACAATAACAACAGATTCGATGTACATGTTGCTCTTCTAGGTGTGGTGCTATACCATAATACTATAATCTGATATTCTTCCTCAACGTCATCATCATTTTGTTACTTTTCATGTTTTTATTTTTAAAATGGATCTGATGTTGGTTATCAAGGATTACTGTGTGTTCTGAGTACATGAAACATGCAGTGTTTTTTTCATTTAATTAGGTGAGATTACAACCCCGTATATTATTCTTGATCATTCACTGTATCATAACTGTATCATACTATAATCATATTACAAGATTATTTCTTTCATAAATTGTAATATACACAGTTATTCATTTAATGCAGTACATTTACAGAGTGATGACACATTAATATATAATAAACAATTATAAATCAACTCTCCTCAAAAGGGGGCAAAATGCGGGCTGGAGAAAGAATAAAAACTAAACAACAAATTGTTTTTACATTTTTTAAGGCTTGAATTTCATACAGGAAGTTTGCTAAGTATTTATTCACTCTGATTTTCTCCTAATCATTGTTTTGTAAAATCTGGCTATTTAGCAGTTAGATACTCAGTGTAGGAGGCTTAAGCCACAGGTGACATGCAGAATATCCAACAGTGAACACATACATAAATACTAGCAGTGGTTCTGAATACTAATAGTGTAGCCTACACAGTTTGTGAGCCTTCTAGAAACTGGTTACATTGTATAATCTCTTCTGACCTCAACCACTAAAAAAGTACAGAGAAGTCTAACCCTGCATCTTATCAGAACTTCATATATATAAAAATGTATAAAAAATTTCAACACTTTGAAACTTGAAGTTTTATTATTACTGTGAGTCACTTTATGCATTACTTAAAATGATAGTAAATTTAAACTAATACCCCTCATTGAATTCCTACTTGGTGTCTCCCAGAAACTTAAATTGGTGTTGGGAGGTTTTGGGGAAACTTTTAGTCAGAAGACCTTGGAGAAGGAGATAGAAGAGAAGAGGTGAGAAGTGAGCAAAGAGAATTCACTTTTATCTTAATTACTTCAAAAACAAGTGACTCTAGTTAAATTAAACAAAGGCATTTAATTTAAGTGTTTTGGAATGGAAACAACAATGGGAACTAGTGATCAGTGTTGCTGCAAGTGCTTTTTAACAGGTGGGCAGTGAATTGAAAAGGGTTGTGCAATTTAGTTTTTTAATGATTGATCCTATAAACTTGCAGTCTTTTCATATAAACTGCTTTTGTTGGTTTAATCGTGTCACCTTGCTTAATGCCTAACTTAAAGACTGATAATAATGTGCTTTTAATTCAAAGGTAAACAAACAGGCCACATGAAGAAAATCAACAATAAATGTGTTTTTTAGTTCAACTTACAAGGAAGGAATATCCAGATTCTGGCCTGCTGTCGCCTTCAACCAGCTTGGAGTGAGAGTAGAAATATCAGATGAACACTGGAAAAACTGGGCCCATAAATCAGTGGAGTGCCCTTTTAAACTGGAGTGCATAATATTTGTTTTAAAATGTCTATTTTATGGTCTAGCAACTTGGATGTGATTTCACTTTTATTAATGGCCAAAACTATGCAGAACTTGTCCTTTTATTACTACTTGACAACCGTATTACCTCAAAACACAATTTTTTTATATGACACTTAAATTGAGATTTATGTGTCGAGCATCAGAGAAGCCCATAGCTCATTTCTCTCATTGTTCTCATCATCTTAAAGCTCAGATTTGAGTTATTTTACAAGCTAAATCAGTACTTACGCTGTATCTAACAAAGAAGCATTTGGAAAGAAAAAGTGATTTTAGCCTCCACAAAATGTATTCCACAAGCTGTGGCTGCTGACAGCTCCATATGGTAATGTTTCCACTCTGCTTCAGCCCTGAGGCAGTGATTCCAACATATTAAGGTAGTCTGTTATTTTAGATCTTAAATCAGAAGGCCTATGAATTTTTTATCAGATGCCTCATAGGATCAGTTGACTGCAGGAAATGGACCCTGTCAATGAACAAACCCTGTAAGAGCTTACACAAGGTTACTGCTGATAGGCACTTTCCCTGATAGTATGTAGAGATGTTGGCAAAAATGAGGGGACATATAAAAAGTATATGATATAAATGTGATCCACCTCCTTAACCCCTTTTCCTCTCAGTGTTATCGTTCACTTTGTGTGGCTATGTAATTCACTTCTATTGTGTTCTGCAAAGAACTGTGTGATTTCCTCCTATAAGCGTCATCTAATCCTGTGCCTCTCCCGAGCCTGACAGGGTGTTAAAAAATTCTTTACAATGGGATTAAATAGCCCTGATTTAAACTTTTAGTGTTTTAGTGAAAGATTTAATAGTGCTGTATGACACTCACTGCACCCCCTCAATGCTGGATGGGAACCATCCCGTCTACATCTCAATTAATCTGCAACTGCATGCATGGTTCATGGGTTTCAGTAATGAACAGAAGACTGTGACATTGGTATCATAGTTGATCACTGAAGTGTTTTGTTGCTTAAACCTGCACACCTACACAATGTTGCTCAAATGTGGCAAGGTGAAAATGAATGTTGAAACAAGTAGTCACCTTCACACCGGTGCTCTTGTCACCCCAAATATTATTTTTGGCTGTGGTGAGTTCATGTCAAGCAGCAACGCCCTGGAAAATGACATGCCAAAAACTGGGGCATACCAGGGCAAAAGGTATGGTTACCCACCAGGGACATTCCTCTAGGGCTGCCTTCCCGCAAGTTGGTCCCCCGCTTCGTCGGCCCATATGAGATTGACACCATCATCAGTCCAGCGCCAGTGTGGCTAAAGCTTCCTGCATCCTGGAGAACTCCTCCGAGGTTCCACATTTCCCAATTTAAGCCAGACGGGGGAGGTAGTATCTGGTGGACTGGGAGGGTTATGGTCCGGAGGAGCGTTCCTGGGTTCCACAGTCATTTATTCTGGATCCCTGTCTGATCACCAATTTTCACGCTTCTCTCCGCAGGCTCCGGTCTGGACGGCCACCAGGAAGCAACCCTTGAGGGGAGGGGGGTTGCTGTGATGGTCCATGGGAGCAGATGAGGGTTTTTTGCATTTTGTTATCAGGATGGTTCAATAGCTACTCTCCTGGACGGAGCCACCTGCGTCGCACCCGACCCCTACCCACTGCCAGTTACAGCCGGACTCATCCCTAGTTTGTTTACTCACCTACTGTGGTAACTAGGCGTTGTCTACGCTCCGCTCTTCGAGTTTAACTTGTGCATAGGTCTCTGCACTATCCCACCCTGGACTGTTGTTCATTTCCTCCAGCATTGGCTTCCTCGTTCCACCTCCGTTGTCAGTTCTTATTAAGGAAATCATCTGCTCCCTTACCTGCCAGTAAGTTCTCCCTCTGTCACAGAGCTCCCAGGGTCCTGATCGCGGCCTCTCAGGACAGCCTTCCTTATGAGCTGTGCCGGTCCCTCCGGCTCCTGCTTCACTCTTAAAAAATAGACATAAAACAGTAGTAGTTGTATCAGCTACAGAGCAGTTAGCTTCACTTATCCTCGCTTTGCTCCCGTTCCCTCTGTAAATAAAGTCTTGTACATAGTTCTCAGTGAGTGCATTGAGTCTGCTTTTGGGTCCAGCTCTTGTATGAACCTCGGTTCATGACAGTGTAACAGACAGAGGGAAAAGATAGACGTAAAATAATAGTAGTTGTATCAGCTACAGAGCAGTTAGAGAGAATGATAAGCAAAGTGTAAGAATTAGTAATATATATATATATAAATAGATACCTAGAATCCCTAAAAGCCTGAGTGGTAAATGGACTGGTTCTTATATAGCACTTCTACTGTACTTGAGCACTCAAAGCTCTTTATACCATTTGATACAAGCACTTGTTTCTATGTCTAAGTGCTTTCTACCTAACATCCACACTCTGATTAACACATCACAGCACTTGGGGTTCAGTATGTTGCCCAAGGATACTTGGGCATGCAGACTGGAGCACTCAAGGATTGAACCACCAAATTTCAGATTGGTAGATGACCTGCTCTGTTGCCTCAGCTACAGCCATCCTACTTTTGTCTTTTACAGCAAAATGCTAACTCTGATGCTTCAAAATGCAGGATGCAAAAACCTGTAAATAGCTTGTTGCACCCTCCGGATGCCTTTTTTAGTTAAAGGAGAAAAGCAGCAGCAGCCTCAACTACATGGTTGAAACAGAAACACACTAGCAATAGTGTAATTCCTAATGCCAAGCAACTGCAGTCTTAAATTGATGATATAGTCACCTCCTCTGCTTTATGCCATCAGATTATTGCTGCTGTCATTTATTTTCCTCTATGCCATCTTTCTCTTGTCAGCGATTAATGAAAATAAACTTCAAATGCTCTGACGGGTCCTTTTCCCCTCCATTTATGCCCCTTCCTTGTTTCCCTAGCCCCGGGAAAAGGAGTGAACCTACTGTGATAACCACTTGTTTCCGTGGATATACATGGTCACCAACTGCTGCTTTTTGTCAAACAGCTTGAAGCCTCATCTGGGGCAATGCAAAGCTCCAAACTCAAACTAAACTAAAACCCATATTCCAACAGCCAGTTGCACAGGTGCAATGTTCAATCAAAAGACATCACTAAAAAGACAGAATCCCCTTATAGCATCATATGTAGACCAATTATTTTTACCCATTGCCATTCCTCCTTCAGACTTCACTGGAGCCTCTAAAGTCCAAGAAAAATAACGACTGTTCTCATTTGTTTAACTGTTAGCGTGTAAATGATCTTGAGTGTCAGCATAAAGCTGTTAAACATTAACATGTCAGACTGCTTGCAAGTTGGGAAGCTAATGTTATTCTATCCAAAGTTGTTCTAAATACTGGATCTTAGTGGTTGTTTAGTGAAGCAACACTGGTTAAAAAATGTGCCAATGAGTGTAGAATATGTAGCACAAGAGCAGAGCTATCTCTACTGCAATCTGTCATGCACCTTTAATGTTGTTTTTACAGTGTAGGGCACTGCAAATCTCAGCCGATGTATTGTGTCTATCATGTTTCATAAAAAATACAAAAAGACTGATGCATTTGATTCGTTAGCTACAGCTAATAGCGTTGTAACTTTTATAGAAACATTTATGGTGCAATGGGAAACAAACTCTTCCTGTTTTGTCATTTTTTGTTTGGTTGTTTTTATTCATAAAATTTATAGTACTTGGTGAGGCGGTGATAGCTGATGACAAATCATCACATCAGCTTTTGTAATTACAAGCTTTCATCATATTTGCATTTCTCATCCTCCTGAAATATGATGCAATAACTAGTACAGTAGCTTATCCTCTTGAAGTATGATGCAGTGGGGTTACATCAGTATTTCTGCCTGAGCTTTTCACTTTATGATCATAAGTTCTTCACCTCATCTGCTTGGCATAAATGTGAACGCTCTCATGACTTCCGTGACTGAGTGTTGGCAGACTCATCAAAAGCTGAGTAAAGCATTTGGAAATTCAGTTTACATTTAAGTGACAACAGTGAAAAATCATGTTTTTGTCTGAATTGGTTTGTTCAGTAGAATATTTGAAAAATCATATGACTAAACAGGAACACTTGAACTTTTAAAACAACAAGCACTGATTCAGACTCCCCCGGTTCTCGCTGGCATGACTTGTCATTTCCTCGTTGGAGAAAACTCTCAAACCTTAGTAAATATTTCTGTGGGGACTGAAGAGATCATGTATCCAAAGACAGATTATTGCACCAGGAGCTGGGATTCTTCACTGTGGAGGAAATCACGTCTTTGTTGGAACTGTTTTGCACATTGTTAATCACTTTAAATAAACAAACTGTCACTGTCTTCCTTCCCTCACCCCAACGGGTGGCAGTAGATGATCACCCCTCCCTGAGCCTGGTTCTGCTGGAGGTTTCTTCCTGTTAAAAGGAAGTTTTTCCTTCACACTGTAGCCAAAGTGCTTGCTCACAGGGGGTCTGTAACAGGAATGACGGACAGGACCACATAGTTCATACATTCAATACTTTATATTTCCAGTTGCTGTTCTCACAACACTCGGCTGCAGCTTTCCAGCTACAGCCACACAACAACAACAACAACAACAACAACAACCTCAGGTCCTGGCACGCTCTTTTATGCAGGGGAGGCAGGATGAGCTAATGGAGCTCCGGTGTGTCTCAGCCTCCCCTGCAGCTCCGCCCAAGCCACACCCCGCCACAGGATCATATGATTGTTGAGGTTTTTTCTGTTGTATTATTGTAACGTCTACCTTACAATATAAAGAGCTTTGAGGTGACTGCTGTGATTTGACGCTGTATAAATAAAACTGAACTGAACTGAATTAAATGTGGTGGCTAAAAACATGTGGCGCCTAAAGCTGCATCCAGACTGGGAGCAATTAGCCCATCGCACATCAGCTTGAAGCTGATGGCCGGTTGCTTGAGGACATTTCAGGCTTCACTTGCCTAGGTAACCCGCTAATATATTTATTACCAGGTCATATGTCATATTCTTCACTCTCTTGGTATTCACTTCATTCTCTTGTCTGGAAATGGAGACATGTTTATCTTTGGTCCCACACACCTCCTGTCGCCAGCAGTTATACCTACTGCAGCACTGATTACCTAACAATGATGTCTTAGCAAGAAATACAACATAAAACAAAATAAAATTAGTTTATTCATCAAAACCATCAACATATGAGATGAAAACGAGTAAAAAGAACTTAAATAAATAAAATGAAGAAAACTTACATTTTCAATGATTTCTGCCAAGCCTACTAACGTGTCATGAAAAGGAAAGTTAATGAGGTGCTAGAGCCAGAGTTTATGTAATCAGTTTACACAAGAAGCATAAATTTTGGCTCAGACTGAAAGATTTTTACAAGTTTTTGCTGTATAGCCATGGAGTTTTGTACAGACATTCATGGTCCTCAGAGGATGAATGCGAGGGATATTTAAGAAACTGGTTGCACCATGACATTTACAATGTTTTATATTCCTATCAGCTACTGTTTGTTTGAGTGCTAGCTGACAAATGTTGTTCAGTAACATAGTGAAACAGATCAAATTAGATCCAGTGAATCCAGTATATTTATGGTTGACATTAGAATAATGGTGCATGTAGCTCATAATAAGTTTGCCCAGTTTAAACCAACTACTAGCATTCTTGTTCTATGAGCAATGAAACAGCGTTAACCAAGATCCCGTAATATTTGTGATAATTAAAACCTATAAATCTATTGCCTGTAGTTCTCTCTAAACAGAGGTGTCAGTTAGGCATGTAGCTCATAAACAATGACTCTAGGTGCATGCTAAATGTTTCATCAGTACTTGTGTTAAAATAATTAAAACCGGCTTGTTGTTGTTGCTGTACTGATGTGGTTTATCACTCAGTTGTGCTTTTTGGCCCTCACTCTCAACAAGCAGGCAACTATTTAAACACATCTCCACCTTGTATGTTAAAACCAAAGTGTCAGCAGATGAAAGAAGGTGCTTGAGGTTGTTGCCAGGATGCCTTCTGTTCAGCCTAACTTTCAAAACTCCTCTTCATGTGGTGTCTTAACAAGTTAGGATGCCTCCCTAAAGACAATACAGGTCAGAAAAGGTCATAACAAAGTTGAATGGCAAACAGCACTTACCACGATGAGGAGTGAACCACCAAGCTTTATAACCTCTTTTTTGCAGTTGCTGCTTCCTGTCAGATTTTCCCTTAGTTAAGGCTCACAAGGCTCATATGTTAATATTATGGAATAACTGTTGAACGTTTAAATGAAAGAAGAGACTTGGACCATTACATTTTAAAGCATACCTTTTCAGTGGCATGAAAGCCTGGACAAGAGTATGCCCATCTTCCGCCAACAGGAGCAAAATATAATGATACAAATAAATTCACTGTGCTAGAGGTTCTTGTTCAATCTTAATGTTGTTTAGAAATATTGCTGGTGATACTTAAAAATATCTGAATATTCTATTAAACATGGATCCTTGTATTAAGATGAGTTGACAGGTTTGAGTTGGATAACAGGGAAAAGTACATGTAAACTGTTTCGCTGTGACTAAAATGTACATTCTGTTTGGATTTCATTGATTCCTGAAGCTTGCAGCGTGGTCTTATGCGCTCTGTACCTGTTGTTATTGACCCCTTCATATTCCCTTTGTGTCCTGCTGTTTTTGATTAGTTTCGGACCCTGTTTATCAGACATAGTCATATTAACTACATTAATAATTTCAAACTTGTGCACCCACTTCTTGTGTTTTCATGAATGATGTATGCTTTACAATCAAACAATACAATGTAAACCATCAATATGATTCTGAGAGCATGATCCTGACAATTTGCTCTATAGTCATGGTGGAGAATATCTCCTTGTCATGATCTGGTTCAGCCCCTGTTTGTTAGACATAGTCAGGTAACAATATCCTGGTAATTGCTCTGTCGACTTTATCCCTGCTTCCTTATTATTAGATCATCATTTGATTGATTGATTCATTAGCAATAATAAGGTGAAAAGACTTGTCTTAAGGACTTTGAACACAATTACATAAACATGCATTTTTTGTATGAGTATCAATGCTAGTACATCACCATATATGAAGAAAGCAGCTAAGATCAATTATCCACTCATCAGGAGAAAAAAACCCAACAATCATATGACCCTCTATGAGCAGCACTTTGGCAACAGTGGGAAGGAAAAACTCCCTTTTAACAGGAAGAAACCTTCAACAGAACCAGGCTCAGGGAGGGGCGGGGCCATCTGCTGCGACCGGTTGGGGTGAGAGAAGGAAGACAGGATAAAAGACATGCTGTGGAAGAGAGACAGAGGTTAATAACAGATATGATTCAATGCAGAGAGGTCTATTAACACATGTTGAGTGTGTTCAGGTGACTGAAAAGGAAAAACTCAATGCATCATGGGAATCCCCCGGCAGCCTACGTCTATTGCAGCATAACTAAGGGAGGATTCAGGGTCACCTGGTCCAGCCCTAACTATATGCTTTAGCAAAAAGGAAAGTTTGAAGCCTAATCTTAAAAGTAGAGATAGTGTCTGTCTCCTGAATCCAAACTGGAAGCTGGTTCCACAGAAGAGGGACCGGAAAACTGAAGGCTCTGCCTCCCATTCTACTTTTAAATACTCTAGGAACAACAAGTAGGCCTGCAGAGCGAGAGCGAAGTGCTCTAATAGGGTGATATGGTACTACAAGGTCATTAAGATAAGATTGCTCAAGGAGGACTGGCGGTGCTGCTGCCGTAGGCCCCGGTCTGGATGGGCCTGGGCTCCCTTGCCTTGGTGGGTGCCGAAGGACAGGGGTGCCTACTGGGGTCAGCAGGGGAGCTGGCCCCAGGCTTCTTTTCCTCCCGATTCCCGGCTGCCTCCCTCTTCCCGCTCCAACACACCCACCCACACAAGTAGGGCCTTGGGGCGATCGTGGCTCAAGAGTTGGGAGTTCGCCTTGTAATCGGAAGGTTGCCAGTTCGAGCCCCGGCTTGGACAGTCTCGGTCGTTGTGTCCTTGGGCAAGACACTTCACCCGTTGCCTACTGGTGGTGGTCAGAGGGCCCGGTGGCGCCAGTGTCCGGCAGCCTCGCCTCTGTCAGTGCGCCCCAGGGCAGCTGTGGCTACAATGTAGCTTGCCATCACCAGTGTGTGAATGTGTGGATGACTGGATATGTAAAGCGCTTTGGGGTCCTTAGGGCGCTATATAAATACAGGCCATTTACAGGCCATTTACAGGTGTGTCACCAGGGTGCAGGGGAGGCATCCCCCCCCCCTGTCCCCTTCTGGCCACCTGTGCCTCAATTTTATTCCACAACTTAGACATCCACATTACTCACACTCTCATAACACATACATATAGGGCCTTGAGGGTGGGCACGTTAACGGCGTCCAGTGGACGGTCTGTGTACTCAAACCTACCTCTGGCGCCGGTGCCCACCTCTCAATTTTAAATCCATGTAGACACTGAGGGTTCTCGGGAGGGGCCGTGCTAACACCTGCTGCTCTCTGGCAGCAGCACCATGCTCTCCCGTGTTTTAAATGCACCTTAGCACAACACGCAGCAACACTACACATGAGCGAGAGGAGGGAGGTTTGGGGTCTTCACACACCCCTGTTCTCTCTGCTGGCCATTGGGGCGGGGGGCTGGAAGGAGGTGTTGGTCGTCCGATTGCGATCTGGGATGCGGGGCCTCTCTGCTGCTGGGGAGCCTGGGGCGGTCTGCTTGCCTCCACCCCGGGGAAAAGGGTAACATCTCCTGGGTCTAGGTGCTGTTTCCCCCTCTGGGGGTGAGGGTACCTGGACCCGGGGTATAGAGTATGTTTGGGGAGTGTGATTGTGTGTACAGTGTCCATTTATGTCTATCCCTACGTTGGGTGAGTGCTGAGTATTTGTACATGTGTGCATGAGGGTGGGAATGCATGTTTGTGTCTGTGTGTGCCTGTTTGTCTGTGTCTATATGTCAGATCGGGTATTAGACTCCACCTCTCTTGGAACTCCCAGGCCCTCCAAAGGCCTGTCTCCCCTCACCACACTCCCTGTCGGTGACTGATGCGCTCAGGGGTCGGTGCGTTGGTGGTTCTTGGTGTCCGGGGCTGGGCGCTCAGGTATGTACCAGCTCACTCCCGGTGGCTACTGGACGGGGCCTGGCGCCTGTTGCTCAGTCAGGCCTCTTCCGGAGTGTAGGGGGCCCTCGAGGCGCCGGCCTCTGGGCATGCGGCTCGGTTCACTCTGGCACAGCTGGCTGCTGGCAGAGCCCGCGGGCACGCCAGTGCAGCCCCCTCTAGCTTCTGCTCCGTGGCTACTGGGTGACCCCTTTTGAATCTTTTGAATACAAGCGCGCTGATCCACACAGGTGTGCACACGGGTGTTCACTGTTCATAGACATAAACTACACCTTTCTTGGCTGCTATTTCCAAGCACATTGTGCGCTGTCGGTCCTGCGTGCTACACAACAAGATTCATTATTTAGTATTTACTGCTGTTTACACTTTAGATTTAGATTATCTTCATTTCTAATGAAAAAACTTCTGTTAGGACATTTAAGATTAATTGGTCAATAGCCTTAATTCATAAGCTATTAAATTCATTGGTACAACCGATGTTTAGATGCAGAAAAAAAATCAGTTTAGTTTTAATTCATTGACTTGTTCAATTCTTTAAATCCAAATAAATGTAAAATACATGACTGAAACTTGAAGTGCAGGGTACAGAGCTGGAGACATAAACTGCACCTACTACATGGATGCAGCTATAAAGACATTCCCTGTTACAGTGGGGCAAAAAAGTATTTAGTCAGCCACCGATTGTGCAAGTTCCCCCACCTAAAATGATGACAGAGGTCAGTAATTTGCACCAGAGGTACACTTCAACTGTGAGAGACAGAATGTGAAAAAAAAATCCATGAATCCACATGGTAGGATTTGTAAAGAATTTATTCGTAAATTAGGGTGGAAAATAAGTATTTGGTCAATAACAAAAATACAACTCAATACTTTGTAACATAACCTTTGTTGGCAATAACAGAGGTCAAACGTTTACTATAGGTCTTTACCAGGTTTGCACACACAGTAGCTGGTATTTTGGCCCATTTCTCCATGCAGATCTTCTCGAGAGCAGTGATGTTTTGGGGCTGTCGCCGAGCAACACGGACTTTCAACTCCCGCCACAGATTTTCTATGGGGTTGAGGTCTGGAGACTGGCTAGGCCACTCCAGGACTTTCAAATGCTTCTTACGGAGCCACTCCTTTGTTGCCCGGGCGGTGTGTTTTGGATCATTGTCATGTTGGAAGACCCAGCCTCGTTTCATCTTCAAAGTTCTCACTGATGGAAGGAGGTTTTGGCTCAAAATCTCACGATACATGGCCCCATTCATTCTGTCCTTAACACGGATCAGTCGTCCTGTCCCCTTGGCAGAAAAACAGCCCCATAGCATGATGTTTCCACCCCCATGCTTCACAGTAGTGTTCTTGGGATGCAACTCAGTATTCTTCTTCCTCCAAACACGACGAGTTGAGTTTATACCAAAAAGTTCTACTTTGGTTTCATCTGACCACATGACATTCTCCCAATCCTCTGCTGTATCATCCATGTGCTCTCTGGCAAACTTCAGACGGGCCTGGACATGCACTGGCTTCAGCAGCGGAACACGTCTGGCACTGCGGGATTTGATTCCCTGCCGTTGTAGTGTGTTACTGATGGTGACCTTTGTTACTTTGGTCCCAGCTCTCTGCAGGTCATTCACCAGGTCCCCCCGTGTGGTTCTGGGATCTTTGCTCACCGTTCTCATGATCATTTTGACCCCACGGGATGAGATCTTGCGTGGAGCCCCAGATCGAGGGAGATTATCAGTGGTCTTGTATGTCTTCCATTTTCTGATGATTGCGCCCACAGTTGATTTTTTCACACCAAGCTGCTTGCCTATTGTAGATTCACTCTTCCCAGTCTGGTGCAGGTCTGCAATACTTTTCCTGGTGTCCTTCGAAAGCTCTTTGGTCTTGGCCATGGCGGAGTTTGGAGTCTGACTGTTTGAGGCTGTGGACAGGTGTCTTTTATACAGATGATGAGTTCAAACAGGTGCCATTCATACAGGTAACGAGTGGGGGACAGAAAAGCTTCTTACAGAAGACATTACAGGTCTGTGAGAGCCAGAGATTTTCCTTGTTTGAGGTGACCAAATACTTATTTTCCACCCTGATTTACGAATAAATTCTTTACAAATCCTACCATGTGAATTCATGGATTTTTTTTTTCACATTCTGTCTCTCACAGTTGAAGTGTACCTCTGGTGCAAATTACTGACCTCTGTCATCATTTTAAGTGGGGGAACTTGCACAATCGGTGGCTGACTAAATACTTTTTTGCCCCACTGTAGCTAGATTAACATGATGGTGTTGTGTTTAGTATGTTGCTCTGTTTCTTTTGCTTGTTTTCTCTTCTTTTTCTCTCAACAGGTGATTCAGGAGATTTTTTTCCTCTTCTTTCTCTTTTTAAGTGCCCTTTCTCACTGTCCCTCTCCCCTTCTGTTTTTCTTTTCCTTCATCTTTCTTTCTCCCTTTCCTATCCCTCAGTCATGTCTGTCCCGTCTGTAACAACTGAAAATAAAATAAAATAAATAATAACAACAAAGGCCGATCAAATGGACCAATACGGCAAGGCCGTGATGATCCATTTGGCAAAGTAAATCCATTGGGTATCCTTGTTGGTCCACAGACAACAATTCTGACGGCTAAAGAACCAAATGGGACAGGCAAAAAAAACTGTCCATGACAACTCACCTGCCTCCTTATGTTTAACAGAAATACAGCTATGTTGTTTGGAAAACTCTCAAGAAAATTTACATTATATATTTTGTGATAACCATCATTTCCTACTGCGACTTCCCATGTGACTATTAGCTTTATAATCTCCTAATTGCCCTCTATTGTATTTTCAACTTGTGGTGGCAGCATGAAGACAGCAACTCAGCAGGAGTGTATACACTGTTGTGACAAAGTGGAGAAGCAGTTGTAATTCTCTCCATTTGTCCCATATGTGTTTACCTTTTTTTTGCACATTGTACACATTATTCTGTTTCTATGTATTTGCTATGATTTGCTATTTGTCAAGTAACATTGCTTCACTCACTATCCCGGGTTTGTTTGTGTAAGCGTTTTGTTGCTGGCAAATCAAACATTCTGCAAATTAAGACAAATACTAAGTTATGTTTCTTTATACTTTATTATGTTACAGATTAAGTCATTTGTTCATACTTACTCTGTCTTTTCAGTCATCATGAGTGTCAGGTGTGGGGAAACGCCCGCTTGGCATTTCCTCATTTTAAAGTCCTGATCATGTCACACATGACATCATCAGGTCAAACCATGTGGAGGGGTTTCTTTTTCCAGAGAGATGCTTCCTTTTGTTTGTGTTAATGTTTAAAGGGATTTGTTGAATGTTTTTCCTTTTGTTAATACTGCCATTTAGTTGTGTAAATGTGCATATTAGAAGTGTGTAGAGG
The DNA here is from genome assembly GCF_057382275.1 of Copadichromis virginalis. NCBI lineage: Eukaryota > Metazoa > Chordata > Actinopteri > Cichliformes > Cichlidae > Copadichromis > Copadichromis virginalis. Next base: position 6,439,301 of record NC_140622.1, read on the forward strand.
TTTTGTGTTTTTAGATAACCTGAGTAGAGTTTTAGATCCCTCAGTTGAGTGAGTGGTACTGGCTGGGCAATTGGAGGGAAATTGATGGCCCTATTTAAAGCCAGTCTCTACCAGATGTAGGAGAGAGGAGAGGTGAGCTGTGTCACCAGAGCCATGGTATGTTGAGTTTTGTTAAATGAATTGATTTGGGGAAAGTTTTGTTAAGTTATACATTAAATTAAGTTCACTGCAAATAAATTGCTCACCTTGGAAACCCAAAATGTCTGCATAGTCTGCTTCCCTACCACCTTCCTTGACGTTCGAGTGTGACTACCTCACAAATGGTGGCAGCAGTGGCTCCAGGCCAGTAGGTAGCAGCAATGCAGAAAGGGGCCAGACCAAAAAAGCACCAAGTGCCAATGGACTCTGCAAGTGAGGAGCCTCCAGTGCTCAATCAGCTAGAGGAAGCAGAGCAAGAGCAAGGTACTGAACTGCATAACCTTGCTGAACTTTCAAACCTCCTGCGTGGTTTTATGAGGCAACAAAGCGACAGAGAGGCCCAATGGGAACTGGAGAAGCAGCGGCAGGAAGATCGCTGGCGGAAAATTCAGCACCAGTTCACTCAGCTCCAGCAGGAAGTGCAATCAGAACGTCGAGAGCATCAGCTGTTGGTGGAAGGTGCAACAGCAGATTCAGAGACACGTTTGAGGCCTACTGCGGAGCATCCAGCAATGCCTCAGTTACAATCTAACGTCATGGAGGCCGCAACAGCATCTCAGTCTGCCTCCTTAACAAGACCACCAGTTTGGAAAGGGCCTAAAATGCAGCCTTATAATGAGGACGAAGACATTGAGCATTACCTAACAACCTTTGAGAGGATCGCAAGCGGGTGCCAGTGGCCACACGAGGATTGGGCATTACATCTTGCTCCACTTCTCACTGGTAAGGCACGAGCTGCTTTTGTAGCCATGGACATTGATGAGATTATGGACTATGTAAAGGTGAAGAAAGCTGTTCTTGAAAAGTTTGAAATATGTGCAGAGACTTACAGACTCCGATTTCGCTCCACTACATTGGGCGATGGCGAGACACCTAAAGAGTTAAGGACACGCTTGAAAGAACTATATGATAAGTGGATAGTTCCAAGAGAAAAGTCCAAAGATGAAATAGGTGACATCATTGTTTTAGAGCAGTTCCTGAGAGTTCTCAATCCTGAACTGCACACGTGGATAAAGGAGCATAACCCAACCACGTCTAAGCAAGCAGCAGAGCTGGCTGACGCTTTTCTTGCAGCCCGTCGGCCACTAAAGAACTATGCAAGTCCCAAACAATTAGCCCCTGTAATAGCAGGTAGGACAGAGAGTGGTAACAGTCAAAAAACTAGGAATTTCAGGCAGGGCCCCCATAATTCCACTAGTAGTCGGGCTAGGGAAATCAAGCAACGTGGGCCTTTAGTGTGTCACTCCTGTGGTCAAACAGGTCACTTTAGGGCAGATTGTCCAAGTCAGACTGTCAGTAACACATATATGTGCTTTTCTTCAAGGGGTGTCGAAGATGAAGTTGAGTCTTCAGCGCCCTCTTCTCAGCATGAGCGCACCACATGCGTTTTTATTGAGGAAAAGCCATGTGTGGCTCTTCTGGATTCAGGAAGCAGCCGTACCTTGGTTAGGCAGGAATGTCTTCCTAGGGATGCTACATTTTGTGGCAAGGTAAAAGTTTGGTGTGTTCATGGTAATGATGTGGATTACCCAATTGCCAACATTAATATTCAGATTGACGGCAAGCTGTATTTACTTTCCGTGGGAGTTATGAGTAAACTGCCATATCAGGTTGTGTTGGGCCGTGATCTTCCCATTTTGCGAGATCTGATAGCCAGGGGAGAGGAAATCAACCCAAGTGTTACAGCTGAGTCTATGGTAGCAGTCACCAGGTCAAAATATAAGCATCACGCGGAAGAAGGTTTAGGTTGGGGTGAATTTCCTTTCGCTAACAGTGATGTTCCTGATTTTGAAGGATTAAGTCAGGGTCGCATAAGAAAGAGCAGAGCCCAGAGACGACAGGCTAAGCTGAGGGGGACAAAGTTCACTGAACCAGTTCCAGTGCCACAATGTGATGAATTACTAGTCGTACCTGATGAAATAGCTCAGCTTCAAAGAGAGGATCCATCTCTAGCTCCCCTGTTTTTAAAGAGTGTCACAAACGCAACAGAGGTCACTGAGAGAGGCAGAGAGCTATTTTTCCTAAAGGGTGAGCTATTATATCGCCGTAGTAGGGTTGGAGACCAGTTGGTTGTGCCTAAGAGTTTAAGATCCACAGTACTGCAGTTAGCTCACTCAGTCCCTTGGGCAGGACACCTGGGTCAAGCCAAAACCTTCTCTCGTATGTCAACTAGATTTTACTGGCCACAGCAGTTTACGGACACTGTGCAGTTTTGCAAGTCTTGTCCCGAGTGTCAGTTAACAGCACCCGGAAGGAAAGGTGACAGGGCTCCCCTGATCCCTATGCCAGTCATAGACACCCCGTTCTCTCGTGTTGCGATGGACATCATAGGCCCATTAGAGAGGAGCAGTGCAGGGCACAGGTATATTTTGGTAGTGTGTGACTACGCTACAAGATATCCCGAGGCTTTCCCCTTAAAAAAGGTTAAAGCTCGTCAGATTGCCAACTGCTTAATACAAATGTTCTCGAGGGTAGGCATCCCAAAAGAAATCATTACTGATCAAGGGTCCAACTTTACATCTAACTTCATGAGAGAAGTCTATAGATTGCTGGGGATCAAAGGTATTAAGACAACTCCCTACCACCCACAAACAGATGGCCTTGTTGAACGTTTCAACAAAACCCTTAAAGCTATGTTGAGGAAGTTTGTGAAAGATACAGGAGCGGATTGGGACCAGTGGCTTCCTTTCTTGCTCTTTGCCTACAGAGAGGTACCTCAAGCTTCCACAGGGTTTTCTCCTTTCCAGCTCTTGTATGGCCACGCTGTCCGGGGTCCCCTTGATGTGTTGAAAGAAGCTTGGGAGGCTCCAAATCCCAGAAAACAATGCAATGTTCTTTCATATGTACTGAAAATGAGAGATAAGCTTGAGGAGCTCCAAGAGCTGGCCAATACTCATCTGGTTGGTGTCCAACAACGTCAGAAGCAGAGTTATGACAAAGCAGCTCGTAGGAGGATTTTTCAAGAGGGACAAAAGGTTTTGCTGCTTCTTCCATCATCTGAGAACAGTCTCCTTGCCAAGTGGCAGGGACCGTATGTGATCAGTAGGAAAGTGGGTCCAGTTACCTATGAACTGTACATGCCTGAGCGTCGCAAGAAGCATCAGATATTTCATGTCAATTTGTTGAAAGAATGGTGTGATCGGCCAGCATCTTCACTAGAGTGTTGGGCTCGTGCCGTGGTCGAAGAGGAGGAACCACGGGAGCTGTTTTTTCCTTCTCCAGCAGGTCAACAACTAGTTCCTGATGTGAGTCATCTTACTTCCAAACAACAGACAGAGGTGAAAGCAATTATGCCTGCTGATCTTTTTAGCACTAAACCAGGTTGCACCAATCTCATCCAACATGAGATACGTCTCCACTGTCCCAATCAAAAACCTATTAGGGACACCAGAGCCATGTTATGTTGAGTTTTGTTAAATGAATTGATTTGGGGAAAGTTTTGTTAAGTTATACATTAAATTAAGTTCACTGCAAATAAATTGCTCACCTTGGAAACCCAAAATGTCTGCATAGTCTGCTTCCCTACCACCTTCCTTGACGTTCGAGTGTGACTACCTGTGGCTTTTGTTGTGGATTTATTAAACACCTGCATCTCTTAACACAGCCACAGGCATTATACCTTGAATGCAGTGAATTACAGGCTTTAGTCGATCCACCTGAATAAGTCCCATTACAGAGAAGTCATCCAATGAATAATGTTTATTGGAGAGTAAACAAAGCACAGAGTGCAAAGCATTAGGGGGCTCCAAAGAAGTAATTTTGTTATTTTCCCACTGAAAAAACTGAGCAATAGGAAATGTTCAAGACAAATTGAACTTTAGATTGAAAGAACCATGTAGTCAGAAAAGAAAACCCTAGTAAGGATTAGATTAGATTTTTAAATGATGATTTGATTTATTAAGTGATAAAACAAAACTTTCCATACCTACCTTGCCCTATGTGAAACAATATTTCTTCATCTTGTTAAATCATGAATTAACTATGAGATGGTGGCCACGTGGAGGGAGCAGGTGGCGACACCGACAGCAGGAAGAACTGCAGGACTGGATCAAGCGCCGCATGCAGATGATTAAGAGGCTGTGGACGTACATCTTTGTTTGACCCTTGCACTAACAGTGTCCACATCAAAGAATAGTTTGACACTCCAGTGCATCAGCTTCAGTTTCCAGGTGCTAACACATTGGAAAACCTGTTTGATTGGAAAGACAGCCTTGGTAAAGGGGTCTTCCAGTAAACACCACATAACAACAAGCCTGCTATGTTTGTGGAAGACAAAGTCTTTCTGGAAATAATGGACAAGGAGGCTTTCACGAATTACTCATAGTTGGGTGGCACCACTACCCTTCAAGCAACCAAGGCACAAACTCACCAACAATTGAGCCCAAGCAGTCAACCATCCTTTGATGTTACGGCAGTAAAAGAGGTCAGACATGAAAGAACATATGATTGCCTTTATGAAGAAGCTCTTTGAGGCAGGTCATGCTGAACCAGTGCCACTACCCACTGGTGAACAAGAGTGCTGGTATTTGTATCTTTGGAGTGTATCATCCAAGTTAACCAGGTCAAGTATGGGCAGTGCTCAACTCCAGCCTTAAGAATGATGGTGTCTCCCTTAATGACATCCTGCTATGTTGCCCTAACTTAAATAATACACTTTTAGGTGTCCTCACTCACTTCCGTAAGGAAACTCTGGCTCCGATGTAGAACAGTTGTTCTATTTTTTCATGGTCTCCCAGGATCACCAGGACTTCCTACGTTTCCCCTGGTTCAAGGACAATGACCCCACCGAAAAAATTGCAGAGTATAGGATGAATGTACATTTATTCCCCAATAGCCCCTCTCCCGCTGTTGCCATATACGGCTTGAGAAGGGCAGCTCTGCAAGGAGAGGAAGAACATAGCACAGAGGCAAAACAATTCGTTCTAAAGAACTTTTACATTGATGATGGTCTTGCCTCATTCCCCGCCGGTGATGATGCCACCCGACTCCTGAAAGAAAACAAAGAAACGTTAGTTGACTCAAACATACGGCTACATAAGATGGTGCTGTGCCAAACATGGCGTTGTGCAGAAGAGACCAAAGTAGAGAATACTTTGCTGTCTTCTGTCCAAAAAACATTGTTTCAGAACATTGTTTCTTCTCATTTGTTCAGCTGCAACTTTGCAAACCCGAGCCATGATATCATGTTCATGCTCTTTTCAGAGTGAAGCTCTCTCTCTATTTTTCTACGAATAAGTCATACTCAGTCTTTTTCTGATCGTACTGTCATGGATTTTAACATTTAACATGCTTGGTGAGGCCTGTGGAGTTTGAGATGTAGGTCTGACCTTTGGTTGAAATTACTCTTGGATCCACACTTAAGGATATTGTGATATTGTGTTTACACACAGCATATCATAATGCTCTGACAAATCGACAAAACTTCCGCTGTTATGGAGGTGGTCACACCTGCTGAAAATAAACTAATTGAGTGCGTTTGATTAGCAGCACCTGGCTGCTACTTACCCTTTTAATTCCCCTGGCAGAAGATGTACCTGGTTTTTGTACATCCTGTTAAAACTTTTAAAAAGGGTAAAAATTCAAAAACGACACAAACTGATGTTAAATTAATGCACTGAATTTGTACTATTTACTACAGCTTGTCCTATAGTTGTGATTTAATATTCTTACTTTAGAGGTGCTCCTGAATGTGCTCTTAAAGACAGGAAACCACATTAAAGAATGTGTTTAATTTTGGCCAAGAACGCATTAAAACTACTTTAACAAGAGTAAAGTGTCATTTTCTGCTTCCAGACTTAACAGTAACCTTTCTGTAACAGCAAAGAAAATACCTTATTCAGAACCTGATGGAAAGCTAAAGCACTTTGTGAAATATACAATGAAATATAATAGGATGATATTATCACCAGAAGCCAGCAGAAAAATGATTTAAGGGTGTGATGTATAAAGTAAATGCAGAAATGGATACATCGTTGGCATTTTCAGTTCTACTGGGTTACCTACTGCAACCACCGCTCTTATTCTGATCAGCCCTGTGCTGACTGTCAGCTCAGGGACTGATTTATTGCACACATCAAGAAGAGTACATGCTTCCTCCTCTGTGAGAGATAGCTAGCACACTAGTACTGACAATGAGGATAGAGCCAGGCAGCAGTGGTTTTGGGTCTGTGCCGCTTTTCCAAGCTTTGATAGTTCTAATAATAAGAATGCATAAAAACCAAATGAACAATGCTCAATCAGTACCTTTACTTAAATCAGATACCCGAGCAGGTGACTAAGCATCACGCCAATATCAATCCCTGATGAGAGTGAAAGAAGCCAACATTCAGATACTGATGGACCTATTACTATTTTGAGTGGGCTGTGGTTATCTTTGGAATAACAAGACAAAGTGTTTGACACATAGTCTTCCTTTTTTCTATTTGTTAGGGAGGAATATGACATCTGGCAGTTTCCTCCTTAAAGCTTTGTCTGCTCAGTGCTATTTTGATAAGAGACCCTTGTTTTGATTCATTTTCAATCACTGCTAGTGTTTACAAAACTGCAAAGTGCCATTTTGCTGAAATGTGTTACATTTATTTCTCCTCTCTCATTATGTGGGTCTGCAAGCAGCAAAACATGTATTTAACTCTGCTGACAGTAAAGAAATTTTTTAAAGTGTCAATTTTATTCCCAGCAAAAGCATCAGTATTGGTATAAACACATATTCTAGCTCAGGTAATAGCATCTGTCGGTATTTTATTAAAAGAAAAAAGAATGCCAGTAATCTGCATGCATTTACTTTTGATTTTGTATACATCTGAAGATAAAATATAAAATTGCTCCCTTACACAACATGAAAAACCAACATGGTTGATACCCACAACCAGATAAATACCATGACCTTTTTAACCCCTGGGTTAAAATCTGTTTATTGGACCCCTGCTGACTGCTATAATATATGTCAGCTTCATTATTTCCCCAGGAACTGTGAAAGTGAAATGATTAGTTGATTAATCAGTGTAAAGATCAAATGTTGCCATTTATTTTCCTACTAGCAGTATTTAAAGGAAAAAAGTGCTCGTGTCGGCTTTTGGGCAAAGTTAGTGACAAAATATTTGTGAAAATGATAGCTGGTGTCAGGCACACAAGACTTTTGTGGTTACATAGCAGTTCCCTGAAATAGAAAAAGGGAAGCAATTTGATCAAATCTGCTTTAAAACAAATGTCAGTAAGGCCAGTGTGAATTCAAACTACCTGTCAGTATTTTACCTCCGTGGTACAGATTTCTAATATTTTTTGTTTTGACCTTTTTCAGCTTTTATT